>NC_090450.1:692897269-693505811 GCF_031143425.1 Pleurodeles waltl
CGGTACACCGGAGGATGCCGCCATCTCCTCACATGTCCCAGTGGACGGTGCCTATGAAGGACAACAGCAAGCACAGAGTCAAACAACTCAGAGGTACGTACCCACAGTTTACCCAGAACACCAATCATACACAAAAGGTGGCCTGTATGTGTGTTGAGACTAGGCCTAGGTATGTGTGACGCAGTTGAAAATGAAGCCATGTGGGCCCCTGAAATGGCAGCTGCCTGACCTGTAAAGTGGGACAATGGGATGTGAGGTAACTGCGCTGGCGTTGTACACCGTCACGGTAGGCGGTCGAAGACTGCGGCGCAATGCTGCATTGGTTAACATTGTACCCTATGGGTCCCAGGAGCCAATGACGATGTACGCCGGCGGTGACAATACGCACCGCCGCCGACGTGACCGCCATTTTCTATCTGTTCAATCACTCGATACCTGATCTTTGACAGGAGAGGACCTACACTGAAAGTGCTGCTGTGACCTCGGTCTGGAAGAGACAATGGCTCGTGTGTCTGGGGATAGGGCCCCTGCCTTCACATCGGAGGAGTTGGGGAAGCTCGTGGATGGGGTCCTCCCCCAGTACACGCTACTCTACGGTCCTCCAGACAAACAGGTACACAGGGAGCATGTTGTATGGGCTATGCCTGTGTGGAGAGGGCTGGATTTAAGAAGGAAGGGGGCAGACTGCTGCGTGCATGAAAGACGGTGAATGCATGTGCCACATGGCAAGGGTAGGGATGGGGGCCAATCACTTTGACGGTGCAGCTGGTAATAACTTCTCTTTTTCCCCTGTACATTTCATGTAGGTCAGCGCCCACCAGAAAAAAGATATTTGGCGTGCCATTGCCAAGGACGTCCGGACCCTGGGGGTCTACCACAGACGGAGCACCCACTGCCGGAAAAGATGGGAGGACATTCGCCGCTGGAGCAAGAAGACAGTGGAGGCTCAGCTGCGGATGGCCTCCCAACGTGGGAGGGGTGCCCGTCGCACCATGACCCCCTGATGTTCAGGATCCTGGCGGTGGCCTACCCGGAGTTGGATGGGCGCTTGAGGGCATCACAGCAGACACAAGGGGGTGAGTACAGTCTCATTCTGCTGACTTTGCGCGCAGTGGAGTTGTCTGGGTGGGGGAGGAGGGCTGTGGGTTTCCCTAGGCCAGGGCGAATTCTGTAGGCAAGGCCCCTCCGTAAGGCAGGCCATGTGGCACCCCAGCCCACCTCTGTAGAGTGCCAAGTACAGCTATTCATGCCCCTGTGTCATCTATCTGTGCAGATGTCGTCCATAGCCTTGTAGGCCATTTCCCAGGAATTGAACAGTGGAGCCCAAGAGTGCGGCGTAGTGCAGGGGGCTTCTGTGTCTGTTTTGTCCGCCAACGGTAGCGGTAATCCATGCACTCAACATGTCTTTCTTCTGTCGTCGTCCCCCCCTTTTTGTGGTCTCTCTGTTCTTGTGTGCATTAGCATCATCAGGCGGAGGAGCAGTGGCACCGGAGCACGAGGGAGCTGCAACCCACATGGCCCTGGAGGGCGAGACTACGGACTTGGAATTCCCCAGTGGGACGGAGGGCGAGGGGAGCTTCACGGCGGGGACAGGAGCTGAAACCAGCGACATGGACACGTCCTCTGATGGGAGCTCCTTTGTGGTGGTGGCAACATCTGTGCCCCCGCATCTACAGGTACAGCCGCCACCCCCCCTACAAGCACTGCCCTCCCAGCAGCCCCTCAGCCTTCGCCCGTGCCCGCTCACCCAGGAGGGTGGGCATCACCTTCGCCCCAGGCACCTCAGCCCCTGCCCCAGTCACCCCTGCTGCCCTCAGTGAGGAGGCCATTGACCTCCTCAGGTCCCTCACTGTTGGGCAGTCTACCATTTTGAATGCCATCCAGGGTGTAGAAAGGCAGTTGCAACAACCTAATGCATTCCTGGAGGGCATTCATTCTGGTCAGGCGGCCCTTCACCGAGCTTTTCAAACTCTGGCCTCAGCACTGATGGCAGCCATTGTCCTCGTCTCTAGCCTCCCCCCTCCAATTTCCTCCACCCAGACCCACTCCTGTACCTCTGCCTATCCCAAGCACACCATCAGACCAGCATGCACACACACCAACACACAAGGGAAGCTCAGGCAAACATAAGCTCCACACATCCCACAGGCACTCACGCAAGCAACACACACATGCAGACACACCAACATCCACTGCCTCCACTGTGTCCCCCTCCTCCTCGTCTCCCTCCTCCCTCCCAGTCTTGTCTACTCTCACACCTGCATGCACTACCTCTACAGCCACTACGTCCCTCACCAGCACACCCACCAGCACACCCCGCTCACGTGTAGTCACCACCCCCACTACCATTCACACGTCCCCTGTGTCCTCTCCCAGTGTGTCTGTGACGCCCCCTCCCAAGATACACAAACGCAGGCACACACCCACCCAACAGCCAACCACCTCACGACAGCCTCCAGCGCATGCACCTGCACCCATAAGTCACCAAACGTACACCTCCTACTACCATCACCTCTTCCTCCACTCCCAAACCCCCTCCAGCTACCCGTGCCAGTGTGTCCCAAAAACTTTTCCTGTCCAGCCTTGACCTTTTTCCCACACCTCCCCCACCCCGTCCATCTCATAGGTCCCGAACTAGCACCTCAGTCACTACATCTCCGGGACCAGTGGTGCCTGTAGTCACCGGTATGTGGAGTGCACCGGCCACCAGGACAGCCAGTGTGGCACATAGCCACAGCACAGACAGTCCCCCACCTGTGAAGCATCAGAAGTTGGCAAGTGCCCGGCGGGAGAGGGGGAAGGCTCCAGCCACCAAAGCCGCTCCCAGGGATCCCGGTGGGAGTGTGGAGTCAGTTGTGACACCTTCCGAGGTGGGGAAGCGCCACAAGAAACCCGGCAAGTCTGGGAAGAGCTGCACGGCGGAGAAGACCGCCATCATCCCCGCTGCCGAGGAGGCCACTGCCAGCCCCAGCCCAGCTGCCCAGGAGGGCCCCGCCAGCCCCAGCCCAGCTGCCCAGGAGGGCCCTGCCAGCCCCAGCCCAGCTGCCCAGGAGGCCACCGCCAGCCCCAGCCCAGCTGCCCAGGAGGCCACCGCCAGCCCCAGCCCAGCTCCCCAGGAGGGCCCCGCCAGCCCCAGCCCAGCTGCCCAGGACGGCACCACCAGCACCAGCCCAGCTGCCCAGGAGGGCACCGCCAGCCCAGCTGATCCATGAAGGACCGCCAGCACAAGCCCCGCTGGGCCAGGAAGGACCACCCGCATAAGCCCCGCTGGGCCATGAAGGACCGCCAGCACAAGCCCCGCTGGGCCATGAAGGACTGCCAGCACAAGCACCGCTGGGCCAACTCAAGCACCGCTGCACAGGGCACCGCCAACTCAAGCACCGCTGCACAGGGCAACGCCAACTCAAGCACCGCTGCACAGGGCACCGCCAACTCAAGCACCGCTGAACAGGGCACCGACAACTCAAGCACCGCTATCCCATGAGCGGCAGGGGCACTGACGCAATTGGGTCCGTCACGGGGTGAGTGATGCACTCTGGGCACCAGTCCCCCTCCAGAACCAGTGGAGACATCCATCCACTACCTCTGTCCTTCGCAGGATGAAGCACTCTGGGCACCAGTCCCCTTGCAGAACCAGTGGAGACATCCATCCACTACCTCTGTCCTTCGCAGGATGAAGCACTCTGGGCACCAGTCCCCCTCCAGAACCAGTGGAGACTGTTATCCACTTGAGAGACTGTGGCTTTGCACTCCCCAGGATGGAGCAGTGGGCAACCCAGCCACTGTAGAGACTTGAGAGACTGTGGCTTTGCACTCCCCAGGATTGAACAGTGGGCAAGCCACCCACTTGTGAGACTTGAGAGACTGTGGCTTTGCACTCCCCAGGATGGAAGAGTGGGCAACCCACCCACTGTAGAGACTTGAGAGACTGTGGCTTTGCACTCCCCAGGATGGAACAGTGGGCAATCCACCCACTTGTGAGACTTGAGAGACTGTGGCTTTGCACTCCCCAGGATGGGACAGTGGGCAACCCACCCATTGTAGAGACTTGAGAGACTGTGGCTTTGCACTCCCCAGGATGGAACAGTGGGCATGAGGCCCCCTCGTGGATTTGGTGTTGTGCACTCAAGCAGCTGAGGTGACCCCTCTTTCCCTCGCCCTGAGGTGCCTGTTTAGTTGCTGTCTGATGCCCCTGCAGTGTTCTCTCCGTCATGGTCGGGGATCTTGTGTGGACCACGCCCATACCGTGTGGTCCCAGTGTTCCACGGACTTGCTTTGTGCAGTACCTGGACTACTATGCCTGGTATATATTTTGTACATGGTGTGTATATATATTTCTGCCTACTTGTTTGTAATATTTTCCGATGGTTACACTCATTTTCTTTGGTCTTTGCATTCTTCCAGGGGGGTTTGGGGGTTGTAACTGTGATGTATTGATATGCATTAGTGTGTGTTGTAGTGGGTGAGGGTGGGGGTGGGTGTGGGGTGCTGCGTGTGTGTGTCCCTGTTTTTTGCCTCCCCCCTCCCCTGTGTTGTAGGTGCAGTACTCACCGTGGTCTTCGCTGCCGGCGTTGGTGCTCCTGGTAGAGGAGCAGGAAGACTATCGCAGGTAGAATTTGGAGTTCCGGTTCCATGGTGTCCTCGTTCCTCGTGGAGTGCGTAGAGGTGAGTGTTTTCCCTTCGAAATTCCTGTTTCCGCCGTGTTTTTATCCGCGGTGAAACCGCCCCGGAAAAGGTGGCGGATTGGCCTGTCATAATAGTGTGGGTGGTACATTGTCTCCCGCCTGTCTGTTGGCGGTGACCGCCGCGCTGTTTGTTTGTACCACCGTGGCGGTTGGAGTGTTAAAGTGGCTGTCTTTGTTGGTGGTTTCCGCCACAGTCTTAATTCCAATTTTTTTACCGCTGGCCTGTTGGGGGTCTTACCGCCGCTTTAACACCGTCCGCCAGGGTTGTAAGGACCACCAATATCCCCACTTACTAGCCCTACTCTCTTGAAGCCCTTGTATCCACTCCGCCCTCTCCCTGTAGCCCGTGTTCCACTCTGCCTTGCCCCTCAAACTCCTCATATGTGTCTCCAGCCTCCATGCAGCTCTCAGAGTCACCCCCACCTCCCGGCATCCCTCTTTGTACCCCAGCCGCCTGCAGCCCCTATGTGTACCCCATTGCATCATCAGCCAGTGTTTGCCACTGTGTCCTACCTCTACCTATCCTCTGCATACCCCTTCATGTCCTACAATCCCTCTGCCTCTCCAGTAGCCCCTTTGTGTGCCACTTTGCTTCATGCCTCGTCTTTGCAACCCCTCTATGTGCTCCCAGTCCCTTGCAGACTTTATTTGTGCTCACTGCCTTCACTGCAGTCCCTATGTGTGGCCCTCCTACAAGCAGCCTATTGGTATTTCTGTCTCACTTGCAGCCTTGTATGCCATCTTGCACCACCCGTGAAGTCTGTGTGCCCTGTCACCTCTCAATGTGCCATCTGCAGCCCGTGTGCCAACCCTCTATCACTGTAGTTCATCAAAGCCATCTGCCCCCTTACAGCATCTCCTTATGGCCCCCACTTCCACCTGCATCTCCTGTCCTGTATGTCCTCCCATTCCACATACTTAAAGTCTCTCTGTGTGCCCTCCAGCCAGAAACATTGGCAAAGCTGATAAGTCAGTTTGTACTTAATTAGCAAGCTAGACCCATTGCCTTTGCCAGTATTTTTTTATCAAAATGAGCCTGGGATCATTAACATAGTTCTTTCACTCACCCATCTTGTCGAAGGACAAATGTTTTAATCATAATTGCTACACTTCCCTCACCTAAGGGTGAGCAAAGCATGTGCCTCAATGTCCCTCCCCATCGCCAAGTGGTGGGTTTGGTGCTTAAAAAAACAGGAACAGGTGATGAACTACTGCCTCCTGTACCCTTTTGCCAGCAGACGTCAGGGCAGGGGGCAGCTGATCAACCACGGCCAATGCCATTCTGTGGAACAAGGAGGAGCACATGAACTGGCATCTCCTATTCCACTCTATTATGCAATTTTTAAATTATTAACTGGACATATCCCCCGCAGATCCTTACACGAGGCAAGGAAGGATCTTATAAACTTACCTTGCACTTGAGAAAGGCGACAGAGGGACAGGGGCCATTTTCCTCTCACGCCCTTGGTCAAGTTGAGAGGGTTGCCCCTATGCACTCCTGTCTGGCGTGCTATTCTCCCATCTCCACCCCCCTCCCCCCCCCTGGGTGAGAATTAACTCCCCCCAAAGTTGGGTAAATCTGAGGATTTAAGTGAACTCTCCTTGACCTGGCCAGGCAGTTCAGGGGAGAAAGGCTTTGTTGCTTTGTGTAATTCTCCCTGGGGTGGTAACCGGAGGGAGGAGAAAGATATTGATAATTGGGCAGCTTAGCCACCCACCAATGAACAACACATCATCAGCTCTCCTTCTGTATTTCTTTCTATTTATTTTTTTCTTCCCAGTGTATGCAAATATTGGGTGGAGAAGTCTTATGACTGTTCAGTGACAATACATTGCAACGCATGCGGACTCAGATGCAGTTAGCCTCAGCGTGTGTGATCTTGAACAATAAAAAAATTATCCACTCATTGATGTATGCACTGGATAATCACATTTTGCCTTATATCTCAAAAATTCCTGAACGGATTTCCAGAAAACCAAGAAAAGGGTCATAATGAAAAGGTCGATGTGCCATAAACATTTGCTGAACATCTGTTCAGTGGTTTCGAAGTTATGCAAATAAAATTTCTCCAACAAAAAATGCATTTTAATGGTAAGTTAAAATCGTGAGTTGAGATATTCTGTATAAGATCTGCACTGGTTGGCAGACCGGCACCACTTTTGACAGGATCTTCGATGTCCTACTAAACTCTGTTTCTCACAAGTTTGGTTTTGATTGGTTAAATCGAGCAAAATTATTAAGGATGCAAAAACTTGGTTTGCTATGAACTAAGGTATCAACCATAACAAGAGACTAATGTCATAATGGGTGCAGTCTAGTCAATGCGGCTGGAGGTGTGGCTCAATACGTAGTGTACACTATAAAGGACCTCCAGTGAACCATAAATCTCATACCAAGTAATTTAGGGTTCACCTGACACATGAAAGTAACTCTAGAGCCAGGAGTATTACTTTAATTTATAAAATATTCTTTAATCTGAAGTGTATGCCTCAGTTTAATCAAGTCAAGTTTAAGTCAAGTCAAGTTTATGTTTATTTAAAGAACTCTAAACAAGGTCCACATATGAAACAGACAAATAAATTAAATATATACATAAGCAATCAAATAACTTACCCAACAAACAAAGGGCTCCACCCATAAAGTCCATCATGATAAAACTCCCTAACCCCTTGCATTAAAAGAAATCCCATCACCCCCCACCCTACAACCTTAAGAGTCAATGCACCAGAAACACCATCTTTAAATTTCATATACTTAATATAAATATAAAAAGCATTAAAAAAAATAAAAAATTCTAAAACAAAACGATTCATTGGGAGGATCATATAAGGCTTGAAGAAACTCTAATACAGACAGAATAGAATGCTGGAGACAAATGGGTCTTAGCCATTTATGTTGGGACGAGATGAGAGCTGGGCAAATAGAACATTATTTAAATCTTGGGTTTCAGCTAGACAGAAGTTACACTCCTTAGCCGAGCCATGCCATTTCTCCAGGAGACCGTTCAATGGAAGCAATCCCTGGCGAAGCAGCATCCAGAAACACCTAACCCCATGTGGTAGATTCCATATAATATAAGGCTGTGCTTTTCTTTTTCTATAAAGGAATCTGCTAAATTCAGACAAGATCTATTTATTGCGCAACTTTCCATGTCCAATCGAAAGCTTAATGACCAGGTAGTCAGTTTCAATCCAATTTTCAATTGAGAGGGGATAATAGCCTGCACCTTATTGCAGTCTAACTCCAGCCTTTCTAAGGCGTAGGAAAAATTACTACAGATAGTATACCCAAATTATTGTTCACAGAATTTCTTTCCTCAGCAAGGACATTAAGGTATTATCATCACTCCTTGCTAGGCAAGCAACCCAGCATACAACCCCTGCTAGTAATGAACACACTTCTTAAAACCATTCCCAGCCTTAACGTCGCAGGTAGCTGAGTTAGCAGGCAAGAGTTTTCTAAGGGTTTTGCCTTCCGACAGATTCAAAAAGCCCCATTCAGAGAAATCAATCAATTCCAAGCCATATAGGAGGGATGCTGCCCTAAAAGGTGTTGCTAGAAATGGGATTTCTAGTTGTCAGTCGGCTTGCACCTCGTCCAAGTAGGGACCCTCACTCTAGTCAGGATAAGGGAGATACCCGCTCAGATACCCCCTGGTCACCCCTTGGTAGCTTGGCACGAGCAGTCAGGCTTATCTCAGAAGCAATGTGTAAAGCATTTGCACATAACACACAGTAACCCAGTGAAAACACTACAAAAGGACACCTCACCAGTTTTAGAAAAATAGCCAATATTTATCTATATAAAACAAGATCAAATACGATAAAAATCCAACATACAGTAATAAAATTATGAATTTTGCAAGATTTTACTTAAAAATACAGTTCCTCGAAGTCAATAGCTCCACCTGGGGCTCTCACGGTGCTGTGATCAACAAAACCAACAGTTCAGGCTGGCCATGGCATCGTGGGCCAGCTATGGTATTGGGAAGACCCACAAACAGTACATTTGGAATTGCAGAGCGTTGTGATCCTCGCGATGAGATCCAGAGAGTGGCGTCACTGGCGTTGTGGTGTCGGTTCCGGAGTTGGTGCGGGGATCGTTGGGCCCTTGAAGTCACATGCGTTGCAGATTGAACTCTGGGCTGATGAAGTCAGGAGCACTGGCGTATATGGCGTCGGGGCTGTGGTGCGAAGTGGGACGTGCGGTGCCACAGGTCACGGTGCAGGCAGGGGCTCGGTGACGGCATCCAGCGCCATTGGTGAGACCAGGGCTGCGGTGTGAAGTGGGGCGGTGTGATGTGCGGTATCACCAGGTCACAGTGCAGGCAGCAGCGTTGTCACTGTGGGAGCGCTGTCGTCGGTAGGCCCAAGCTGGCGGTGTGGGATGGAACGGTGCAGGATGGAACGGTGCTTCGTGACCCTCACGAGCGGTGTCCACAGGCCACGGTGCAGGCAGGGATGCCTGGTAATGACATTGGAGTCGATAGTGCTGGTGTCGGAGGGCGGGGGCTGCGGTGTGGGACGGTGCTTTGTGCTCCTCAGGAGTGGTGTCCACAGGCCATGGTGCAGGCAGCAGCGCCGATGTCATCAGGAGTGTCGTCGTCAGGGATGTTCAGGCTACAGTATGAGAAGGCGATGCTGGAGTGCAGGGCCCATAGGTCGTGGTGTGAGCAGCAGCTCGGTGAAGTTGTTCCGATGACGGCATCAGTGAGACCAGGGTCGCGGGTGATGCAGGGTAGTTCGGCTCAGTGCAGCGTCGGCAGGTCACGGTTAAGGCCACCAGGCGTCGTTGGCGGCATCACAGTGGTTTTTCCTATCATTAGCGTATAGTAAGCAGCATATAGAATTCCCACAGATTTGCGGGGGAAAGCCCTTGCTCTGAGAGAGGCTAGAGGGGAGATCTGAAATATATAAGGAGAAGAGCAAAGGCACCAAGAGACATCCTTGTTTTAATCCATTCAGAATGGGTATCTCTTGGGATAAACCTTTATCCCCCCAATGGAATTCTACACCAAGTGGAAGAGTGAAGCGCCATTACTAGCTCAAGAAGAATATTAGGTACACCCAAGTTAGGCAGCTTTCCCCATAACAAGTCTCTATTCAATTTGTCAAAAGCCGTTGACAAGTTGATAAATGCGACATAGACCACTCCATCTCTCACTTTCACATATTTTTCGGTGATTACTTGTAATGCTGCAATACTGTCCAAAGTGCTATGCCTGTGTCTAAACCCCGTTTGCTCCAGGGGAATGATATTGTTCTCATCAGCCCAGATTGTTAGTCTGGAAAGCAGACATTTAGCAAAGATTTTGCCCACAATGTCCAGGAGGGCGATCTGCCGGTAGTTGACTGGACAATTACGATCAGCTTCCTTAAATAAAGGCACAATAGTACTACCGACCCAGGAGAGTGGAATACTTCTGGATAGGAAACACCTTCTAAAAACAACAAATACAATCTTACTCCATGAGCAAATATCCTGTTTTATTACTAAAATGGTCAATTCGTCAGGACCCATTGCGACAGAGAGGCGCTTACCTTGAATGGTCAGTTTTATCTCTTTTACTGTGGGAGGATCAACGGATTGCAACCCATCACTTTCGGGAGGCCGAAACAACTCTCCCCCATTTGATACATAAAGGGTGGCACTGAAATCAGACCAACAAGCTTCGGAAATGGCTACAGGGGAAGAACGCATTCTTGAACCGCAGCCTTCGCCAGCCAATGACCAAAAACATCTAGCCTGACTCTTTACCGCTGCTTCCCTGAGGAGGATCCATAGCCTATCGCAAGAGTCTCTTCAGATGCCTCCTTCTCCATTTTAAGAGGGCAACCCTGGAGTTCCTTTCAGAAGAATACTCCAAGTACTGAATCCTAACCAGAGAGTTTATTGCCCTATTCAGGGTGAGTAATGGACGTGGGAACACCTTATGACTACTTTTGGGAGTTCTTAAAGGAGAGCTAATTAACAGCTGCTTCATAAGCTTCGTAAAGTTTTGCAACTCATTCCCCTCCCAGTTATCCAGCTTTGCAACAGCAAGTTCTAAGATCTCTAACACGCCTGAGATCCATCTGTAATCCCACTGGGATGTTTATCGAACATAAGGAATATTCCGCCCAACTCCCAGGTCCCTGTCATTAGCATGTTCAATTCCAATGAGAAGAAGAGCAAACTGTGGTCACTAGCAGGGGTATTTATAATCTTTAAGTCTCTTAACAGTGAAAAGGAGGTATAACCTAGCACCAGGTAATCTAATATTGTATTTTGCCCTGGGGAAACATGCGTATAAGAGGCTGGAGAATCCGAGGGAGATCTTCTATTAGCTATGATACAACCATTTCACCTAAGGAGATGAAGTAGGAGTTTCCATCTCTAATTTGTTCTAATATGGGGCACAGGGTGGGATTCGCAGGGCTTCCTCTCCCTCGACCTCATGGACTTGGCACAAAGCATAATTGGAAATGTTGCAATTTAAGTCTCCAACTAGCACTACATAGAGAGGGTACTCGCTATCTCAAGCGTTTTTTTATATATACAAAAACCTTCTGCAACAAGGCAAAATAGACCACTTCTTCCGACTATATTTTACCCGTGCAGCATTCCATGAGACAATTTTCAGGCAAACACTAGTGGAGGGGTTGAAACAGGAACCTATACCCCACGCCTGATTTAAGGCATTCGGAAGCCAGCTCCACCCATCCAAACCAATAATGCTTTTTGCTCGGGGGCAACTGATGCCTTCCGCAGTGACACCTGCCTACCATTCCCTCCAAGGGAAACTGTCAGATCCTGCAAATCTATCATGTGCCTAAACTCATACTGGTCCATTGAGTTGGGTGACTCCTGTGGCAAATAACAATCTTTGTTCTTTTCCACTACCATCCCACCATTAGCACAAACCTGGTTCAAACCCAAAAAGGGAACCACATCAATCCTGCCACCCTGCAAAAATCAGCATTTTGATGGACCAGTTTAGCCAAGTGCTTAGAGCAAAAGGAACTCCTTGACTTAAAGCCTACTTGAGAATACAATAGAGAAACAAGGTCGATCAAGGTGGATCTATTCAAAATTAAGTTTGCATCAAAGATTGGAAAAAAGTCTATCATACATAAATCCACATTGCATCCAGTTGCAGGAATGCCTTCCAAAGATACAGGGCCATTAAAGTCTCTCTTCAGCCTGGGGAATGAAAATATCGGGGCTGTCAGGTTCAACGCATGCGGCGGACCAGAGGGGTGAGTAAAGAGGGGCTTACTCTCGGGCTCCCTGGCGGTTGCTCCAATAGTCCCAGATGAGATCCCTGTTGCCAAAGAGGTGGGAGAAATCATGCAAGATACCTCCATGCATTTTTGTACGGGAGCTATCGCCTCGGAAAAATTTACTTTTCTTCTGCCTTTCTTAGTGATCATTCAAACAGGTCTTTTTAATCCTTTAGATTTTTTCCTCTAGGTTTTTCTTTCCCACTATTGGCAGAGGAACAGGCAACTCCAGAGAACAATTCTTCTGAGTAGACAAGGCTTTGAATATTGGAAATACCTCCTGTTCAGTCTGGTTAGACGTTGCCAACCGTTCACTCTTACCCTGGGAGGGGTAAAAGATAAATCGTAAGAAGTCCACTGGGCTATCAAGAGCCCTTTTATCGATAGTCACTTTACACTGGGGTTTACCTGCCTGCGTACTCACCTGCACACAAGAACGTGCCATAGGATTCTCCGGCTCATTTGATAACAACGGGGGGACAGCCAGTGACCCTGATAGGCCTTGATTCGGAATCCTGTTTTTGTTATCTTTAGACAATTCCTTCAAGATAGACGTCACAGAATCGAGAATACAGTCAGACCCTCCTACACATTTCTCCAGAAGTTTTAAAATTGAGGACAGCAGGTTTTCCAAGCTGATCAGAGAAGTAGAGAACCAAACCTCCTGGTCTGGAGCTTGACTAGGCAAGTTACCACTTACTTCCAGAACTGGAGTCACAGATAGGTGAGAGTACACAGAGTCTTGAATGGACGGGGTACTGCTAAACAAATGCAGACCTGTCTGTGGAAGCAAAGCCACAGGATCCCCAGGAGGTGAGGAATAGTCCTTGACCTGATACCCATATCTCTTGTAAAGGTCTAAGTCCAAGTCAAGCAAGGTGAAGTCTTAAAGCCCAGTGACTGGAGTCCCTGCAGCCCTCAAGTGGGGAAAGGATTCCTGAAGAGCTTCGGCAGAATTAGCCAATCCTCCAAGGGTCTCAAAGGGCAAAAGTGGGATACCTAGAAGGAGGGGGGGAGGTACATGAGGGGCACAGAGGGGCCCTCAAACGGGTTCTGAACATTCTGTAAAAATGCCTCCTGGGGGACTATATCCACTGTTCCCCTCTCATTCTACTGTCGGCGGAGTAGGAGTCCTTTGAAACCCCCCTAAACAGGATTCCACTGGGCTCCATGCCAGGTGTCATGCCGAGGGGAATGTCAAGTTTTGTCTCCTCCTAAGGGATCTTTTCTTTTTCCCATAAGGAATAAAATTGATTCTGGCCCTTCACCCGTAAGGCCGAGTTGGCCTTATTCCGAAGGGGATTGGATTTAGTTTTTACACATGTCCTTCCTGGGAGCAAGCGTCCTAAGTGTAATTTCTTTAGGGTTATAATAGTTGCCTCTCTCAGTTAAACCACCAGAACCAAGTCAAAGCACAGGGATGACTAAGAAGTCTCTCACCTTATTCAAAAGCAATATCCAATATGATCGTAGAGGCCAGTCGGCCCAGATTCACAGGTCCTCCCTTGCTCTTCTCCTCTCCAGACTGGTCCAAATTTGCCGTTCCCTAAGAAGTGGGGCAAACCACTTCCGACGTTCTACCAGGGCACTCAGCAGCTTCGTGTCCGCCAACAGCTAGAGCAGGACAGCTACGCATGGCAAGCCACACTGGCCTAGCGCCAGCCTCGAGGCTCCAGGTTCTCCAGGGGCTCATGGCACTCCAGGCACAGCTCCTCTCACCCAAAGCTCACACCGGAGGCTGTTTTGCAGTTTTCTAGCTGAAATTCCAGCTCACTCCTTGGGCCAGTGATGAAGGCTGGGCGCCGGTGGAGACACACTATGGGGATGACTGGAATGACCACCAATGCCGCAGGTCCACTGACCCGCCCACTCTACACCCTGGTGCTGCTACAAACGGCGGGAGGGATCAGGCGGCTTAATAAAAAGGTCAGTCTGAAAGTTAATGCGGAGGCTGCGGGAGAGGGCGACCAGGAGCAGGACGTCAGGACTGCTGTAAACGCTGTCGGGGAGACTCACTCCTCTCCCTGCTTCCAGGGGCAGAACAGCGAGCCGGGCCGGCAGCACAGCAGAACGACAAGCGAGCTGGGGGCAAACGCGGTCAGGAAGACTCACGCCTACTCCCTGCTTCCAACAGAAGGACAGCTGGTGGGACCAGCAGAATGGCAGGCCGGCCGGTGGCAAACGCAGCATGGCCAGAACAGCCTTGCCAAAATTCAACCAAGACTCAGCCATAGCAGCCGAAGCTGCTTAGCCAACGCTCCTCCTCCCCTCCTCCTCGCTTCACGCTTTCCAGTGTCTTCCCAGTGGCCCCGCTCCACGCTTCTCTTCCCAGCGACCTCTGCTGCTCTGACGCACTTTAGCAGTCTCCTGAATCAAAGGGTTCTCTCCTCTCTTTCATGAGAATTTGTTACATTGAGTAATCAGTCACCACTCTCCAATTCTTTTGGGCATCAGGAATTTATTAACTTCAAGCACAAAACCTGTCCGTCCTTCTCTAGACGCTCATCCCGATCCCATCAGTTTAATCAGTATTGTATTCATAATAAAAACAATGCTTTTACAAACAATTCAGTCTTCCAAGTACACTATGTAAAATGACATCAGCTTTTGATGGCCCATTTCCACAAAAAAAAAATATATTGAAAAAGAGCTGAGGTGGAGTGTTTTAGAATCAAGGTATCAATATGAGAGGTCACAATTTGGAAAAACACTACTCAGAAAAGAGGCCAAAATGATCCTGAAATTATGCACCATCTAGAGTAGACTCAATGAAATGTCTCGACTGAGCAATATGCTTCAAAGTAGCTAGTTATGGCAATGGGTCACTGCCTACAGGATGCCTACAACAGCAGAAATCACTGATTTCAGGAACTTGATCACTAATAAAGGAGAATTAAATACATCACCTAGGCAATGTGCAGAAAGACAGTGGTCATGCCATTCACAAAGAAAGAAAGCAGTGCTTTCTGAAATGGAGGGATATAGAAATTAGAAGTAGGCGGTAATGACTTTGGTCTGTTATACTATGGTTACCATGGAGCACCTCTTCCCCTTACATAATCACATACTACTGAATGTTTAATCCTCATAATTTGGCACATTTGTGGATTGCTAAGCTTTGTACAGGACAACAAAATTAAGTTTGGAACCACAAGTATAATGGAATAACTATGATAAAGATCTGGGAAGGAAAATTCAGGGCCACGCTAACTTCAAGCGACCTGATTACCAAGAAAAATGTCACCTCAGCAACAGTACGTGATCGTCCATCCGAGGGTGATATGAAAAAGGAAATATCAGGCTTGATTTCCTTCCAACCTCGTCCAGATAGGAGAGCAATACATACACTTCTTTGTGAAAAGAAAGCAGCATGTGGCATGGAGTGAGACTACATCCTTACAGAACTAGTAGGCCAGGCAATTTATTTTTCCCTTTGCAATATTGATCTTTTGTATATTTTCAAAATGGACCAAAAGAAATAATCTAAGGCACAGTAACCAATGGGATAGTCACACTGATACTACTGTTCAAAAATGGCTGAAAGATTATGTGCATGGAAAATACTGGCTTTCTCAATCTATAAGCGCTTGCTGAGTCTTAGCCCACAAGGCAAGACTCTTGGCCCGAAAAGGAGGGCGAAAGAGCAAGGTACATCAAAATCACCCAAAAGCTGGGAGCTGCTCCATGATAGATCCCAAAAAGCAGCTCAGATAGCGAACATCCTTATGCACTGGTGCTATACACCAAATTGGAAAAAATGGGGTGAATCTAAATCGGCCCTGTGCTGGAGAGGCTGTGGGGCAACAGGCACACCATTACACTTATTGTGGGCATGCCCAAATCTATGTTGATACTGGGAATCCATCCTAGAAGAGATTGATCAACCTTTTAAGTTCACCATCCTGATGGACCTGGGGGTACTTGTGCTGGGCTTGCAAAACACAAGAGGGAAATCCCATAAACACTTGAGAGGGAAACAAATAATTCTGGTCTTGATCTCAGCAGTAAGGACACTAGTGGCTCGTTGGGGAAAACAGACAATACCTAACACAGGGGATTGGTTCCGCAGATTGTGGGAAATTCTAGCCATGGAGAAAATTGGGCTGTGTATTTAAATAGATTGAAAGACTATTATTCTGACCTGGACCCTTTAATCCAGACTTTGTCCAAAGAATTTAGAAAACTGACATGCCTACAATTAAATTTTTGACAATACAAACTTAATACTGTGACAGTCCAATCACTGCTTGCGTTGAGCTCAGTGTGGCCCAGAAGGTGGCTAACAATGCAGGAGTCTGGTCCAGTAGCCCATGCATAGCTTGAACCTATGGTGTTCGACAGTTCAGATTTTTTTAAAAGTTGCACGCTGCATCAATCTGGGCAATCTAGCCTTTTGATATCCTTCAGGGCCAAAAAAAATATTTGGACAAATAATTCTCAAAACAAGACCAAAGAAAGATGTTTTGTCTATGTTAAGAATGTCTTCTTTAAAAAAAAACTGTTTTGCACAGACCACAAAACAGAGCCAGTGGGCTTCTAACCTGCATTACAATGTGTAACACTTTTACACAAATATCCCTCTGGGAGCCATCATGTTTTTGTTGGATATCTGAAAGACCTGAGGCCCTCTTGATTGTGTCTTCAAAGATTCTCAAGCACCACCTCTCATTCTATGCAGCAGGTAAGAGGCTCAGTGAAATTCTGCACCCAGAATAAACTAGCTTAATCACAAGTTTAGGGATGCCAAGAAATGCTTCAAGAGGTCACATGATCTAGTTTTTCCTCTATATCATTGTTGATGTGCAACTTCAGCTCAGAGCTGAATGGGGTTTCAGTAGTTACAAATTCAGCAGTATTGTGAGGTTTCACCTTCAGTTTGTATAACTGACTAAGAAGCTGAAGATGGATGTGATGATGGTCCTCTGTAAGGACTGACTTCTGCAGAATTTTCTTGTTGAGCTGGGGATAGTGGATGAGATTACCCAAAAACCACTTGTCTTGGGAATCTCTGGTGGCAGAGCCCATTAAGTGCAGTTCCAACAAAGAACAGAAAACAAAGCTGAGTCCTACATGGACTTGGGCAGATGCATTGGCACTGAAGGCCACTTTAATTAAATAGTTAATTATTTTACCATAATCAATTTAATTTAATTTAATATATTAATATTTATAATAAAAAAACACACTATCTAAAATGTACACCTTATATGTATTTATCATGTAGTAAAACATATTTAAAGTTATTTTGATAATTAATTAAAAATAATATAATTATTTTTCTAAAACTTAACCCCATGTGTGCCATGGATGAGCTGGTCTCGCCCTCGGCCACGGTTGCCATGCGCTGAGGACGAGACTAGCTTATCCTGCACCCAGCCCACCCAAACCCCCAGTCAGGGATGGCAGGGGAAGCACTTCCCTTGCCACCCTGACCCTACCCCCTCGGCAATCTGATGACATTGGCAGGCTCACAGCGCGCGGAATTCCGCCACAGCTATTATGACCCACATCTCGGAATCAGCCAAAAGTCAGACACCCACACAAGTCCGCCACACCAAAGGTCAGTGATAAACTGGCGAAAACAAAACCGACACCGTCACGCCAACAGAAATAGGCCCACGCTATCACGACATACGAATCCACGTGGCGGTCTTTCATCTGCGGTATTCCATTGGCGGTACACACCGCCACACTCAAAATACACACACTCTTACAAAACATCCCCACATTGGACAATTCAAAATACACACACCTGAGGCACATACACACACCACTCCCACACACCCATTACAATATAAAACACACACCCACATCACCCACAAACCCCCACGACAAAAAATCCGAAAGAAGGCCAGAGAGAGACACCACCAGCAAGAACAACAGCATCCACAGGCACACAACACCATCACCCACACAACTTCCACGCACCTCACACAACACACCACTACATATCAGCACACTTATGACCACACACTCCACCCCACGCATCACCTACACCACCCCATGGCACGGCAAAGACACCCCAGGTTCTCGGTGGAGGAAATCGTCTGGGTAGAGCCACAGCTATTCGGAGCACAGGTGCACCACACCTCCATAGCTAGGAAGATGGAGCTATGGCGCAGAATAGTGGACAGGGTCAACGCAGTGGGACAACACCCAAGAAATCGGGAGGACATCAGGAAGAGGTGGAACGACCTACGGGGGAAGGTGCGTTCCGTGGTCTCAAGACACCACCTGGCGGTTCAGCGGACTGGCGGCGGACCCCCACCTCCTCACCCACAACTAACAACATGGGAGGAGCAGGTCTTGGCGATTCTGCATCCTGAGGGCCTCGCAGCAGTAGGTGGAGGAATGGACTCTGGTAAGTCAAAGCTTTACTATTACATCCCCCACCCTACCTGCATGCTATCACAAACCCCCACCCTCACGCTCACCCCCAGCACCCCAACTCCTCACAAATGTCCCAACATCACAAACCACACATCCCAACACCAAGCCCTGCATGCAACTACAAAGCATGGACACCCATCACCAAAGCATGGCCACTGCACATACCCATACACCCCCCTAAACCACCATCACACAAGCTCCCACACAGGAATGCTAGCACTGGGGTACACGGTCACCCACCCATTGCACACCATTACACACACAGATTTAACAAACATCCTTTTATACCCCTGCAGAACCCCTACCCAATGTCACCGGACCGGAGGGTCCACACATGTCCACACCACCAACAGAAGAGGCCCACAGTGATGACAGCACCTCTATCCAACTGGATCTAGATGACCAGCCCGGACCATCGGGGACCTCTGGACAGTCGGTTCCCCTCACACAGGCACAGGCCACCACAGACCTTCCCCCATCTGGAAACACCACCACAGCACCCACCCAGCGGGCCCATACCTCCGTCCCCAGGACACGTCAATCAGCAGTGTGTCCATCACTACAGGGAACCCAGGTTAACCCACCACCCCAACAACAACAGGGACCTGGGGGCAGTGGTAGTGGGCACATGGTCCAGGGGACGGAGGCACTGGAACACAGGGGAACTGGGAGGGCTGCCGTGCGACAGGGGGCGGACAGGCCAAGGGAACCCACTCTCCACAAGGCCCTCTCCTCCATCATGGGAGCATACCACCACTCCCAGGAGACGATGGCAACGGTACTGGCCAAGTTTCAGGAGACCCAGCGCATGCAGGATGAACAGTATATGGGCTTCAGGGAGGAACTCAGAACCATCAGCTCCACCCTGGGCACCATCATAGGGGTGCTGAAGGAACTACTCAATACCAGGAGGGACACTGTGGCACTACAAGGGGCCCCTGACACTAGCATGGACGATGAACTGCCCACCACCTCCGCCGGTGCTAGTGGACAGGACGCCCCGCCACAGGACCACCACACCAGCATCCCACCCCCTGCAGAGGGAGAACCACCCTGCAAACGGTCCCTGCGATCCATGAACAAGACAGAGAATGATGCCAAGACCCCCACCAAGAAATGAGAAAACCCTGATTGTCATCCTACTGTCCCACTTTGTCACCCTGTCCATAATTAAACTGCCCCAGCTCCACTTCCTATGCCCATATGGGCAATGCACCTGTGAGACTAATAGACTGGACTCTGCCATGGACACTCCTCCGCCATCACCCCTCACCATTTCACTACCCACTCCAATTTTGAGAATTTAAATAAACACACCTAAAGCACAAAATGATCTGGAGTCTGTCTGTGATTTCGAAATAGTGTATTAGCAATTACAGTGACAAAATGTCTTTGAAATAGTAATGTCAACATACATATGTCACACAGCTCTAGTCCATGAGGAATCTAAGCAGATGTCACACAGTGGGACCCACATCTGTGAAACCGTAAGGGAAAGTGACAACTCAGTGACCATACACTGGGTGAAAACGACAGACAGGAGAGAGGTAGTAGTGTTAAAGTACATGTAGTAGGCAGGATTGTATTCTTACCTGTGCCTCACTGGAAATATTGCTGGATCACTGAGTCCCTGTTGTGCATGTCTTCTTCCTCTGCTTCCTCCTCATCACTGTCCACAGGCTCCACAGCTGCAACAACACCGCCATCTGGACCATCCTCCTGCAGAAAAGGCACCTGGCGTTGCAAAGCCAAGTTGTGAAGCATATAGCAGGCCACGATGATCTGGCACACCTTCTTTGGCCTCATTGTAGCGTTCCTCTGCCCTGGTCCTGGGCCTCCTCACTGGGGTCAGTAGCCATGACAGGTTGGGGTAACCAGAGTCACTTGCAAATGGTGAGGGGAAACTGTTAGACACACACTAACCTGGAGGGATAACCCCAGACCCAGACAACCATTCCCACTGACTTGCTTCCAGGTGCTCACCTAATAGCCACACACAGTGCCTCTGGAGTTGACCCATCACATAAGGGATGCTGCTATTCCGCAGGATGTAGGCGTCATGCACTGAGCCAGGGAACATGGCATTCACATGGGAGATGTACTGTTCTGCCAAACATACCATCTGTACATTCATAGAATGATAACTCTTCCGGTTTCTGTACACCTGTTCACTCCTGTTGGGGGGGAACCAAAGCCACATGGGTCCCATCAATGGCACCTATGATGTTGGGGATATGTCCCTGGGCATAGAAATCACCTTTCACTGTAGGCAAATCCTCCACCTGAGGGAAAACGATGTAGCTCCACATGTGTTTCAGAAGGGCAGACAACACTCTGGACAATACGTTGGAAAACATAGGTTGGGACATCCCTGATGCCATGGCCACAGTTGTTTGAAAAGAGCCACTTGCAAAGAAATGGAGCACTGACAGCACCTGCACTTGAGGGGGGATTCCTGTGGGATGGCGGATTGCTGACATCTGGTCTGGCTCCAACTGGGTACACAGTTCCTGGATTGTGGCACGGTCAAGCCTGTAGGTGATTATAAAATGTTGCTCCTCCATTGTTGACAGGTCCAGCAACGGTCGGTACACCGGAGGATGCCGCCATCTCCTCACATGTCCCAGTGGACGGTGCCTATGAAGGACAACAGCAAGCACAGAGTCAAACAACTCAGAGGTACGTACCCACAGTTTACCCAGAACACCAATCATACACAAAAGGTGGCCTGTATGTGTGTTGAGACTAGGCCTAGGTATGTGTGACGCAGTTGAAAATGAAGCCATGTGGGCCCCTGAAATGGCAGCTGCCTGACCTGTAAAGTGGGACAATGGGATGTGAGGTAACTGCGCTGGCGTTGTACACCGTCACGGTAGGCGGTCGAAGACTGCGGCGCAATGCTGCATTGGTTAACATTGTACCCTATGGGTCCCAGGAGCCAATGACGATGTACGCCGGCAGTGACAATACGCACCGCCGCCGACGTGACCGCCATTTTCTATCTGTTCAATCACTCGATACCTGATCTTTGACAGGAGAGGACCTACACTGAAAGTGCTGCTGTGACCTCGGTCTGGAAGAGACAATGGCTCGTGTGTCTGGGGATAGGGCCCCTGCCTTCACATCGGAGGAGTTGGGGAAGCTCGTGGATGGGGTCCTCCCCCAGTACACGCTACTCTACGGTCCTCCAGACAAACAGGTACACAGGGAGCATGTTGTATGGGCTATGCCTGTGTGGAGAGGGCTGGATTTAAGAAGGAAGGGGGCAGACTGCTGCGTGCATGAAAGACGGTGAATGCATGTGCCACATGGCAAGGGTAGGGATGGGGGCCAATCACTTTGACGGTGCAGCTGGTAATAACTTCTCTTTTTCCCCTGTACATTTCATGTAGGTCAGCGCCCACCAGAAAAAAGATATTTGGCGTGCCATTGCCAAGGACGTCCGGACCCTGGGGGTCTACCACAGACGGAGCACCCACTGCCGGAAAAGATGGGAGGACATTCGCCGCTGGAGCAAGAAGACAGTGGAGGCTCAGCTGCGGATGGCCTCCCAACGTGGGAGGGGTGCCCGTCGCACCATGACCCCCTGATGTTCAGGATCCTGGCGGTGGCCTACCCGGAGTTGGATGGGCGCTTGAGGGCATCACAGCAGACACAAGGGGGTGAGTACAGTCTCATTCTGCTGACTTTGCGCGCAGTGGAGTTGTCTGGGTGGGGGAGGAGGGCTGTGGGTTTCCCTAGGCCAGGGCGAGTTCTGTAGGCAAGGCCCCTCCGTAAGGCAGGCCATGTGGCACCCCAGCCCACCTCTGTAGAGTGCCAAGTACAGCTATTCATGCCCCTGTGTCATCTATCTGTGCAGATGTCGTCCATAGCCTTGTAGGCCATTTCCCAGGAATTGAACAGTGGAGCCCAAGAGTGCGGCGTAGTGCAGGGGGCTTCTGTGTCTGTTTTGTCCGCCAACGGTAGCGGTAATCCATGCACTCAACATGTCTTTCTTCTGTCGTCGTCCCCCCCTTTTTGTGGTCTCTCTGTTCTTGTGTGCATTAGCATCATCAGGCGGAGGAGCAGTGGCACCGGAGCACGAGGGAGCTGCAACCCACATGGCCCTGGAGGGCGAGACTACGGACTTGGAATTCCCCAGTGGGACGGAGGGCGAGGGGAGCTTCACGGCGGGGACAGGAGCTGAAACCAGCGACATGGACACGTCCTCTGATGGGAGCTCCTTTGTGGTGGTGGCAACATCTGTGCCCCCGCATCTACAGGTACAGCCGCCACCCCCCCTACAAGCACTGCCCTCCCAGCAGCCCCTCAGCCTTCGCCCGTGCCCGCTCACCCAGGAGGGTGGGCATCACCTTCGCCCCAGGCACCTCAGCCCCTGCCCCAGTCACCCCTGCTGCCCTCAGTGAGGAGGCCATTGACCTCCTCAGGTCCCTCACTGTTGGGCAGTCTACCATTTTGAATGCCATCCAGGGTGTAGAAAGGCAGTTGCAACAACCTAATGCATTCCTGGAGGGCATTCATTCTGGTCAGGCGGCCCTTCACCGAGCTTTTCAAACTCTGGCCTCAGCACTGATGGCAGCCATTGTCCTCGTCTCTAGCCTCCCCCCTCCAATTTCCTCCACCCAGACCCACTCCTGTACCTCTGCCTATCCCAAGCACACCATCAGACCAGCATGCACACACACCAACACACAAGGGAAGCTCAGGCAAACATAAGCTCCACACATCCCACAGGCACTCACGCAAGCAACACACACATGCAGACACACCAACATCCACTGCCTCCACTGTGTCCCCCTCCTCCTCGTCTCCCTCCTCCCTCCCAGTCTTGTCTACTCTCACACCTGCATGCACTACCTCTACAGCCACTACGTCCCTCACCAGCACACCCACCAGCACACCCGCTCACGTGTAGTCACCACCCCCACTACCATTCACACGTCCCCTGTGTCCTCTCCCAGTGTGTCTGTGACGCCCCCTCCCAAGATACACAAACGCAGGCACACACCCACCCAACAGCCAACCACCTCACGACAGCCTCCAGCGCATGCACCTGCACCCATAAGTCACCAAACGTACACCTCCTACTACCATCACCTCTTCCTCCACTCCCAAACCCCCTCCAGCTACCCGTGCCAGTGTGTCCCAAAAACTTTTCCTGTCCAGCCTTGACCTTTTTCCCACACCTCCCCCACCCCGTCCATCTCATAGGTCCCGAACTAGCACCTCAGTCACTACATCTCCGGGACCAGTGGTGCCTGTAGTCACCGGTATGTGGAGTGCACCGGCCACCAGGACAGCCAGTGTGGCACATAGCCACAGCACAGACAGTCCCCCACCTGTGAAGCATCAGAAGTTGGCAAGTGCCCGGCGGGAGAGGGGGAAGGCTCCAGCCACCAAAGCCGCTCCCAGGGATCCCGGTGGGAGTGTGGAGTCAGTTGTGACACCTTCCGAGGTGGGGAAGCGCCACAAGAAACCCGGCAAGTCTGGGAAGAGCTGCACGGCGGAGAAGACCGCCATCATCCCCGCTGCCGAGGAGGCCACTGCCAGCCCCAGCCCAGCTGCCCAGGAGGGCCCCGCCAGCCCCAGCCCAGCTGCCCAGGAGGGCCCTGCCAGCCCCAGCCCAGCTGCCCAGGAGGCCACCGCCAGCCCCAGCCCAGCTGCCCAGGAGGCCACCGCCAGCCCCAGCCCAGCTCCCCAGGAGGGCCCCGCCAGCCCCAGCCCAGCTGCCCAGGACGGCACCACCAGCACCAGCCCAGCTGCCCAGGAGGGCACCGCCAGCCCAGCTGATCCATGAAGGACCGCCAGCACAAGCCCCGCTGGGCCAGGAAGGACCACCCGCATAAGCCCCGCTGGGCCATGAAGGACCGCCAGCACAAGCCCCGCTGGGCCATGAAGGACTGCCAGCACAAGCACCGCTGGGCCAACTCAAGCACCGCTGCACAGGGCACCGCCAACTCAAGCACCGCTGCACAGGGCAACGCCAACTCAAGCACCGCTGCACAGGGCACCGCCAACTCAAGCACCGCTGAACAGGGCACCGACAACTCAAGCACCGCTATCCCATGAGCGGCAGGGGCACTGACGCAATTGGGTCCGTCACGGGGTGAGTGATGCACTCTGGGCACCAGTCCCCCTCCAGAACCAGTGGAGACATCCATCCACTACCTCTGTCCTTCGCAGGATGAAGCACTCTGGGCACCAGTCCCCTTGCAGAACCAGTGGAGACATCCATCCACTACCTCTGTCCTTCGCAGGATGAAGCACTCTGGGCACCAGTCCCCCTCCAGAACCAGTGGAGACTGTTATCCACTTGAGAGACTGTGGCTTTGCACTCCCCAGGATGGAGCAGTGGGCAACCCAGCCACTGTAGAGACTTGAGAGACTGTGGCTTTGCACTCCCCAGGATTGAACAGTGGGCAAGCCACCCACTTGTGAGACTTGAGAGACTGTGGCTTTGCACTCCCCAGGATGGAAGAGTGGGCAACCCACCCACTGTAGAGACTTGAGAGACTGTGGCTTTGCACTCCCCAGGATGGAACAGTGGGCAATCCACCCACTTGTGAGACTTGAGAGACTGTGGCTTTGCACTCCCCAGGATGGGACAGTGGGCAACCCACCCATTGTAGAGACTTGAGAGACTGTGGCTTTGCACTCCCCAGGATGGAACAGTGGGCATGAGGCCCCCTCGTGGATTTGGTGTTGTGCACTCAAGCAGCTGAGGTGACCCCTCTTTCCCTCGCCCTGAGGTGCCTGTTTAGTTGCTGTCTGATGCCCCTGCAGTGTTCTCTCCGTCATGGTCGGGGATCTTGTGTGGACCACGCCCATACCGTGTGGTCCCAGTGTTCCACGGACTTGCTTTGTGCAGTACCTGGACTACTATGCCTGGTATATATTTTGTACATGGTGTGTATATATATTTCTGCCTACTTGTTTGTAATATTTTCCGATGGTTACACTCATTTTCTTTGGTCTTTGCATTCTTCCAGGGGGGTTTGGGGGTTGTAACTGTGATGTATTGATATGCATTAGTGTGTGTTGTAGTGGGTGAGGGTGGGGGTGGGTGTGGGGTGCTGCGTGTGTGTGTCCCTGTTTTTTGCCTCCCCCCTCCCCTGTGTTGTAGGTGCAGTACTCACCGTGGTCTTCGCTGCCGGC
The DNA here is from genome assembly GCF_031143425.1 of Pleurodeles waltl. Classification (NCBI taxonomy): domain Eukaryota; kingdom Metazoa; phylum Chordata; class Amphibia; order Caudata; family Salamandridae; genus Pleurodeles; species Pleurodeles waltl. The sequence continues at coordinate 692,922,763 of NC_090450.1, forward strand.
GTTGGTGCTCCTGGTAGAGGAGCAGGAAGACTATCGCAGGTAGAATTTGGAGTTCCGGTTCCATGGTGTCCTCGTTCCTCGTGGAGTGTGTAGAGGTGAGTGTTTTCCCTTCGAAATTCCTGTTTCCGCCGTGTTTTTATCCGCGGTGAAACCGCCCCGGAAAAGGTGGCGGATTGGCCTGTCATAATAGTGTGGGTGGTACATTGTCTCCCGCCTGTCTGTTGGCGGTGACCGCCGCGCTGTTTGTTTGTACCACCGTGGCGGTTGGAGTGTTAAAGTGGCTGTCTTTGTTGGTGGTTTCCGCCACAGTCTTAATTCCAATTTTTTTACCGCTGGCCTGTTGGGGGTCTTACCGCCGCTTTAACACCGTCCGCCAGGGTTGTAAGGACCACCAATATCCCCACTTACTAGCCCTACTCTCTTGAAGCCCTTGTATCCACTCCGCCCTCTCCCTGTAGCCCGTGTTCCACTCTGCCTTGCCCCTCAAACTCCTCATATGTGTCTCCAGCCTCCATGCAGCTCTCAGAGTCACCCCCACCTCCCGGCATCCCTCTTTGTACCCCAGCCGCCTGCAGCCCCTATGTGTACCCCATTGCATCATCAGCCAGTGTTTGCCACTGTGTCCTACCTCTACCTATCCTCTGCATACCCCTTCATGTCCTACAATCCCTCTGCCTCTCCAGTAGCCCCTTTGTGTGCCACTTTGCTTCATGCCTCGTCTTTGCAACCCCTCTATGTGCTCCCAGTCCCTTGCAGACTTTATTTGTGCTCACTGCCTTCACTGCAGTCCCTATGTGTGGCCCTCCTACAAGCAGCCTATTGGTATTTCTGTCTCACTTGCAGCCTTGTATGCCATCTTGCACCACCCGTGAAGTCTGTGTGCCCTGTCACCTCTCAATGTGCCATCTGCAGCCCGTGTGCCAACCCTCTATCACTGTAGTTCATCAAAGCCATCTGCCCCCTTACAGCATCTCCTTATGGCCCCCACTTCCACCTGCATCTCCTGTCCTGTATGTCCTCCCATTCCACATACTTAAAGTCTCTCTGTGTGCCCTCCAGCCAGAAACATTGGCAAAGCTGATAAGTCAGTTTGTACTTAATTAGCAAGCTAGACCCATTGCCTTTGCCAGTATTTTTTATCAAAATGAGCCTGGGATCATTAACATAGTTCTTTCACTCACCCATCTTGTCGAAGGACAAATGTTTTAATCATAATTGCTACACTTCCCTCACCTAAGGGTGAGCAAAGCATGTGCCTCAATGTCCCTCCCCATCGCCAAGTGGTGGGTTTGGTGCTTAAAAAAACAGGAACAGGTGATGAACTACTGCCTCCTGTACCCTTTTGCCAGCAGACGTCAGGGCAGGGGGCAGCTGATCAACCACGGCCAATGCCATTCTGTGGAACAAGGAGGAGCACATGAACTGGCATCTCCTATTCCACTCTATTATGCAATTTTTAAATTATTAACTGGACATATCCCCCGCAGATCCTTACACGAGGCAAGGAAGGATCTTATAAACTTACCTTGCACTTGAGAAAGGCGACAGAGGGACAGGGGCCATTTTCCTCTCACGCCCTTGGTCAAGTTGAGAGGGTTGCCCCTATGCACTCCTGTCTGGCGTGCTATTCTCCCATCTCCACCCCCCTCCCCCCCCCTGGGTGAGAATTAACTCCCCCCAAAGTTGGGTAAATCTGAGGATTTAAGTGAACTCTCCTTGACCTGGCCAGGCAGTTCAGGGGAGAAAGGCTTTGTTGCTTTGTGTAATTCTCCCTGGGGTGGTAACCGGAGGGAGGAGAAAGATATTGATAATTGGGCAGCTTAGCCACCCACCAATGAACAACACATCATCAGCTCTCCTTCTGTATTTCTTTCTATTTATTTTTTTCTTCCCAGTGTATGCAAATATTGGGTGGAGAAGTCTTATGACTGTTCAGTGACAATACATTGCAACGCATGCGGACTCAGATGCAGTTAGCCTCAGCGTGTGTGATCTTGAACAATAAAAAAATTATCCACTCATTGATGTATGCACTGGATAATCACATTTTGCCTTATATCTCAAAAATTCCTGAACGGATTTCCAGAAAACCAAGAAAAGGGTCATAATGAAAAGGTCGATGTGCCATAAACATTTGCTGAACATCTGTTCAGTGGTTTCGAAGTTATGCAAATAAAATTTCTCCAACAAAAAATGCATTTTAATGGTAAGTTAAAATCGTGAGTTGAGATATTCTGTATAAGATCTGCACTGGTTGGCAGACCGGCACCACTTTTGACAGGATCTTCGATGTCCTACTAAACTCTGTTTCTCACAAGTTTGGTTTTGATTGGTTAAATCGAGCAAAATTATTAAGGATGCAAAAACTTGGTTTGCTATGAACTAAGGTATCAACCATAACAAGAGACTAATGTCATAATGGGTGCAGTCTAGTCAATGCGGCTGGAGGTGTGGCTCAATACGTAGTGTACACTATAAAGGACCTCCAGTGAACCATAAATCTCATACCAAGTAATTTAGGGTTCACCTGACACATGAAAGTAACTCTAGAGCCAGGAGTATTACTTTAATTTATAAAATATTCTTTAATCTGAAGTGTATGCCTCAGTTTAATCAAGTCAAGTTTAAGTCAAGTCAAGTTTATGTTTATTTAAAGAACTCTAAACAAGGTCCACATATGAAACAGACAAATAAATTAAATATATACATAAGCAATCAAATAACTTACCCAACAAACAAAGGGCTCCACCCATAAAGTCCATCATGATAAAACTCCCTAACCCCTTGCATTAAAAGAAATCCCGTCACCCCCCACCCTACAACCTTAAGAGTCAATGCACCAGAAACACCATCTTTAAATTTCATATACTTAATATAAATATAAAAAGCATTAAAAAAAATAAAAAATTCTAAAACAAAACGATTCATTGGGAGGATCATATAAGGCTTGAAGAAACTCTAATACAGACAGAATAGAATGCTGGAGACAAATGGGTCTTAGCCATTTATGTTGGGACGAGATGAGAGCTGGGCAAATAGAACATTATTTAAATCTTGGGTTTCAGCTAGACAGAAGTTACACTCCTTAGCCGAGCCATGCCATTTCTCCAGGAGACCGTTCAATGGAAGCAATCCCTGGCGAAGCAGCATCCAGAAACACCTAACCCCATGTGGTAGATTCCATATAATATAAGGCTGTGCTTTTCTTTTTCTATAAAGGAATCTGCTAAATTCAGACAAGATCTATTTATTGCGCAACTTTCCATGTCCAATCGAAAGCTTAATGACCAGGTAGTCAGTTTCAATCCAATTTTCAATTGAGAGGGGATAATAGCCTGCACCTTATTGCAGTCTAACTCCAGCCTTTCTAAGGCGTAGGAAAAATTACTACAGATAGTATACCCAAATTATTGTTCACAGAATTTCTTTCCTCAGCAAGGACATTAAGGTATTATCATCACTCCTTGCTAGGCAAGCAACCCAGCATACAACCCCTGCTAGTAATGAACACACTTCTTAAAACCATTCCCAGCCTTAACGTCGCAGGTAGCTGAGTTAGCAGGCAAGAGTTTTCTAAGGGTTTTGCCTTCCGACAGATTCAAAAAGCCCCATTCAGAGAAATCAATCAATTCCAAGCCATATAGGAGGGATGCTGCCCTAAAAGGTGTTGCTAGAAATGGGATTTCTAGTTGTCAGTCGGCTTGCACCTCGTCCAAGTAGGGACCCTCACTCTAGTCAGGATAAGGGAGATATCCGCTCAGATACCCCCTGGTCACCCCTTGGTAGCTTGGCACGAGCAGTCAGGCTTATCTCAGAAGCAATGTGTAAAGCATTTGCACATAACACACAGTAACCCAGTGAAAACACTACAAAAGGACACCTCACCAGTTTTAGAAAAATAGCCAATATTTATCTATATAAAACAAGATCAAATACGATAAAAATCCAACATACAGTAATAAAATTATGAATTTTGCAAGATTTTACTTAAAAATACAGTTCCTCGAAGTCAATAGCTCCACCTGGGGCTCTCACGGTGCTGTGATCAACAAAACCAACAGTTCAGGCTGGCCATGGCATCGTGGGCCAGCTATGGTATTGGGAAGACCCACAAACAGTACATTTGGAATTGCAGAGCGTTGTGATCCTCGCGATGAGATCCAGAGAGTGGCGTCACTGGCGTTGTGGTGTCGGTTCCAGAGTTGGTGCGGGGATCGTTGGGCCCTTGAAGTCACATGCGTTGCAGATTGAACTCTGGGCTGATGAAGTCAGGAGCACTGGCGTATATGGCGTCGGGGCTGTGGTGCGAAGTGGGACGTGCGGTGCCACAGGTCACGGTGCAGGCAGGGGCTCGGTGACGGCATCCAGCGGCATTGGTGAGACCAGGGCTGCGGTGTGAAGTGGGGCGGTGTGATGTGCGGTATCACCAGGTCACAGTGCAGGCAGCAGCGTTGTCACTGTGGGAGCGCTGTCGTCGGTAGGCCCAAGCTGGCGGTGTGGGATGGAACGGTGCAGGATGGAACGGTGCTTCGTGACCCTCACGAGCGGTGTCCACAGGCCACGGTGCAGGCAGGGATGCCTGGTAATGACATTGGAGTCGATAGTGCTGGTGTCGGAGGGCGGGGGCTGCGGTGTGGGACGGTGCTTTGTGCTCCTCAGGAGTGGTGTCCACAGGCCATGGTGCAGGCAGCAGCGCCGATGTCATCAGGAGTGTCGTCGTCAGGGATGTTCAGGCTACAGTATGAGAAGGCGATGCTGGAGTGCAGGGCCCATAGGTCGTGGTGTGAGCAGCAGCTCGGTGAAGTTGTTCCGATGACGGCATCAGTGAGACCAGGGTCGCGGGTGATGCAGGGTAGTTCGGCTCAGTGCAGCGTCGGCAGGTCACGGTTAAGGCCACCAGGCGTCGTTGGCGGCATCACAGTGGTTTTTCCTATCATTAGCGTATAGTAAGCAGCATATAGAATTCCCACAGATTTGCGGGGGAAAGCCCTTGCTCTGAGAGAGGCTAGAGGGGAGATCTGAAATATATAAGGAGAAGAGCAAAGGCACCAAGAGACATCCTTGTTTTAATCCATTCAGAATGGGTATCTCTTGGGATAAACCTTTATCCCCCCAATGGAATTCTACACCAAGTGGAAGAGTGAAGCGCCATTACTAGCTCAAGAAGAATATTAGGTACACCCAAGTTAGGCAGCTTTCCCCATAACAAGTCTCTATTCAATTTGTCAAAAGCCGTTGACAAGTTGATAAATGCGACATAGACCACTCCATCTCTCACTTTCACATATTTTTCGGTGATTACTTGTAATGCTGCAATACTGTCCAAAGTGCTATGCCTGTGTCTAAACCCCGTTTGCTCCAGGGGAATGATATTGTTCTCATCAGCCCAGATTGTTAGTCTGGAAAGCAGACATTTAGCAAAGATTTTGCCCACAATGTCCAGGAGGGCGATCTGCCGGTAGTTGACTGGACAATTACGATCAGCTTCCTTAAATAAAGGCACAATAGTACTACCGACCCAGGAGAGTGGAATACTTCTGGATAGGAAACACCTTCTAAAAACAACAAATACAATCTTACTCCATGAGCAAATATCCTGTTTTATTACTAAAATGGTCAATTCGTCAGGACCCATTGCGACAGAGAGGCGCTTACCTTGAATGGTCAGTTTTATCTCTTTTACTGTGGGAGGATCAACGGATTGCAACCCATCACTTTCGGGAGGCCGAAACAACTCTCCCCCATTTGATACATAAAGGGTGGCACTGAAATCAGACCAACAAGCTTCGGAAATGGCTACAGGGGAAGAACGCATTCTTGAACCGCAGCCTTCGCCAGCCAATGACCAAAAACATCTAGCCTGACTCTTTACCGCTGCTTCCCTGAGGAGGATCCATAGCCTATCGCAAGAGTCTCTTCAGATGCCTCCTTCTCCATTTTAAGAGGGCAACCCTGGAGTTCCTTTCAGAAGAATACTCCAAGTACTGAATCCTAACCAGAGAGTTTATTGCCCTATTCAGGGTGAGTAATGGACGTGGGAACACCTTATGACTACTTTTGGGAGTTCTTAAAGGAGAGCTAATTAACAGCTGCTTCATAAGCTTCGTAAAGTTTTGCAACTCATTCCCCTCCCAGTTATCCAGCTTTGCAACAGCAAGTTCTAAGATCTCTAACACGCCTGAGGTCCATCTGTAATCCCACTGGGATGTTTATCGAACATAAGGAATATTCCGCCCAACTCCCAGGTCCCTGTCATTAGCATGTTCAATTCCAATGAGAAGAAGAGCAAACTGTGGTCACTAGCAGGGGTATTTATAATCTTTAAGTCTCTTAACAGTGAAAAGGAGGTATAACCTAGCACCAGGTAATCTAATATTGTATTTTGCCCTGGGGAAACATGCGTATAAGAGGCTGGAGAATCCGAGGGAGATCTTCTATTAGCTATGATACAACCATTTCACCTAAGGAGATGAAGTAGGAGTTTCCATCTCTAATTTGTTCTAATATGGGGCACAGGGTGGGATTCGCAGGGCTTCCTCTCCCTCGACCTCATGGACTTGGCACAAAGCATAATTGGAAATGTTGCAATTTAAGTCTCCAACTAGCACTACATAGAGAGGGTACTCGCTATCTCAAGCGTTTTTTTATATATACAAAAACCTTCTGCAACAAGGCAAAATAGACCACTTCTTCCGACTATATTTTACCCGTGCAGCATTCCATGAGACAATTTTCAGGCAAACACTAGTGGAGGGGTTGAAACAGGAACCTATACCCCACGCCTGATTTAAGGCATTCGGAAGCCAGCTCCACCCATCCAAACCAATAATGCTTTTTGCTCGGGGGCAACTGATGCCTTCCGCAGTGACACCTGCCTACCATTCCCTCCAAGGGAAACTGTCAGATCCTGCAAATCTATCATGTGCCTAAACTCATACTGGTCCATTGAGTTGGGTGACTCCTGTGGCAAATAACAATCTTTGTTCTTTTCCACTACCATCCCACCATTAGCACAAACCTGGTTCAAACCCAAAAAGGGAACCACATCAATCCTGCCACCCTGCAAAAATCAGCATTTTGATGGACCAGTTTAGCCAAGTGCTTAGAGCAAAAGGAACTCCTTGACTTAAAGCCTACTTGAGAATACAATAGAGAAACAAGGTCGATCAAGGTGGATCTATTCAAAATTAAGTTTGCATCAAAGATTGGAAAAAAGTCTATCATACATAAATCCACATTGCATCCAGTTGCAGGAATGCCTTCCAAAGATACAGGGCCATTAAAGTCTCTCTTCAGCCTGGGGAATGAAAATATCGGGGCTGTCAGGTTCAACGCATGCGGCGGACCAGAGGGGTGAGTAAAGAGGGGCTTACTCTCGGGCTCCCTGGCGGTTGCTCCAATAGTCCCAGATGAGATCCCTGTTGCCAAAGAGGTGGGAGAAATCATGCAAGATACCTCCATGCATTTTTGTACGGGAGCTATCGCCTCGGAAAAATTTACTTTTCTTCTGCCTTTCTTAGTGATCATTCAAACAGGTCTTTTTAATCCTTTAGATTTTTTCCTCTAGGTTTTTCTTTCCCACTATTGGCAGAGGAACAGGCAACTCCAGAGAACAATTCTTCTGAGTAGACAAGGCTTTGAATATTGGAAATACCTCCTGTTCAGTCTGGTTAGACGTTGCCAACCGTTCACTCTTACCCTGGGAGGGGTAAAAGATAAATCGTAAGAAGTCCACTGGGCTATCAAGAGCCCTTTTATCGATAGTCTCTTTACACTGGGGTTTACCTGCCTGCGTACTCACCTGCACACAAGAACGTGCCATAGGATTCTCCGGCTCATTTGATAACAACGGGGGGACAGCCAGTGACCCTGATAGGCCTTGATTCGGAATCCTGTTTTTGTTATCTTTAGACAATTCCTTCAAGATAGACGTCACAGAATCGAGAATACAGTCAGACCCTCCTACACATTTCTCCAGAAGTTTTAAAATTGAGGACAGCAGGTTTTCCAAGCTGATCAGAGAAGTAGAGAACCAAACCTCCTGGTCTGGAGCTTGACTAGGCAAGTTACCACTTACTTCCAGAACTGGAGTCACAGATAGGTGAGAGTACACAGAGTCTTGAATGGACGGGGTACTGCTAAACAAATGCAGACCTGTCTGTGGAAGCAAAGCCACAGGATCCCCAGGAGGTGAGGAATAGTCCTTGACCTGATACCCATATCTCTTGTAAAGGTCTAAGTCCAAGTCAAGCAAGGTGAAGTCTTAAAGCCCAGTGACTGGAGTCCCTGCAGCCCTCAAGTGGGGAAAGGATTCCTGAAGAGCTTCGGCAGAATTAGCCAATCCTCCAAGGGTCTCAAAGGGCAAAAGTGGGATACCTAGAAGGAGGGGGGGAGGTACATGAGGGGCACAGAGGGGCCCTCAAACGGGTTCTGAACATTCTGTAAAAATGCCTCCTGGGGGACTATATCCACTGTTCCCCTCTCATTCTACTGTCGGCGGAGTAGGAGTCCTTTGAAACCCCCCTAAACAGGATTCCACTGGGCTCCATGCCAGGTGTCATGCCGAGGGGAATGTCAAGTTTTGTCTCCTCCTAAGGGATCTTTTCTTTTTCCCATAAGGAATAAAATTGATTCTGGCCCTTCACCCGTAAGGCCGAGTTGGCCTTATTCCGAAGGGGATTGGATTTAGTTTTTACACATGTCCTTCCTGGGAGCAAGCGTCCTAAGTGTAATTTCTTTAGGGTTATAATAGTTGCCTCTCTCAGTTAAACCACCAGAACCAAGTCAAAGCACAGGGATGACTAAGAAGTCTCTCACCTTATTCAAAAGCAATATCCAATATGATCGTAGAGGCCAGTCGGCCCAGATTCACAGGTCCTCCCTTGCTCTTCTCCTCTCCAGACTGGTCCAAATTTGCCGTTCCCTAAGAAGTGGGGCAAACCACTTCCGACGTTCTACCAGGGCACTCAGCAGCTTCGTGTCCGCCAACAGCTAGAGCAGGACAGCTACGCATGGCAAGCCACACTGGCCTAGCGCCAGCCTCGAGGCTCCAGGTTCTCCAGGGGCTCATGGCACTCCAGGCACAGCTCCTCTCACCCAAAGCTCACACCGGAGGCTGTTTTGCAGTTTTCTAGCTGAAATTCCAGCTCACTCCTTGGGCCAGTGATGAAGGCTGGGCGCCGGTGGAGACACACTATGGGGATGACTGGAATGACCACCAATGCCGCAGGTCCACTGACCCGCCCACTCTACACCCTGGTGCTGCTACAAACGGCGGGAGGGATCAGGCGGCTTAATAAAAAGGTCAGTCTGAAAGTTAATGCGGAGGCTGCGGGAGAGGGCGACCAGGAGCAGGACGTCAGGACTGCTGTAAACGCTGTCGGGGAGACTCACTCCTCTCCCTGCTTCCAGGGGCAGAACAGCGAGCCGGGCCGGCAGCACAGCAGAACGACAAGCGAGCTGGGGGCAAACGCGGTCAGGAAGACTCACGCCTACTCCCTGCTTCCAACAGAAGGACAGCTGGTGGGACCAGCAGAATGGCAGGCCGGCCGGTGGCAAACGCAGCATGGCCAGAACAGCCTTGCCAAAATTCAACCAAGACTCAGCCATAGCAGCCGAAGCTGCTTAGCCAACGCTCCTCCTCCCCTCCTCCTCGCTTCACGCTTTCCAGTGTCTTCCCAGTGGCCCCGCTCCACGCTTCTCTTCCCAGCGACCTCTGCTGCTCTGACGCACTTTAGCAGTCTCCTGAATCAAAGGGTTCTCTCCTCTCTTTCATGAGAATTTGTTACATTGAGTAATCAGTCACCACTCTCCAATTCTTTTGGGCATCAGGAATTTATTAACTTCAAGCACAAAACCTGTCCGTCCTTCTCTAGACGCTCATCCCGATCCCATCAGTTTAATCAGTATTGTATTCATAATAAAAACAATGCTTTTACAAACAATTCAGTCTTCCAAGTACACTATGTAAAATGACATCAGCTTTTGATGGCCCATTTCCACAAAAAAAAAATATATTGAAAAAGAGCTGAGGTGGAGTGTTTTAGAATCAAGGTATCAATATGAGAGGTCACAATTTGGAAAAACACTACTCAGAAAAGAGGCCAAAATGATCCTGAAATTATGCACCATCTAGAGTAGACTCAATGAAATGTCTCGACTGAGCAATATGCTTCAAAGTAGCTAGTTATGGCAATGGGTCACTGCCTACAGGATGCCTACAACAGCAGAAATCACTGATTTCAGGAACTTGATCACTAATAAAGGAGAATTAAATACATCACCTAGGCAATGTGCAGAAAGACAGTGGTCATGCCATTCACAAAGAAAGAAAGCAGTGCTTTCTGAAATGGAGGGATATAGAAATTAGAAGTAGGTGGTAATGACTTTGGTCTGTTATACTATGGTTACCATGGAGCACCTCTTCCCCTTACATAATCACATACTACTGAATGTTTAATCCTCATAATTTGGCACATTTGTGGATTGCTAAGCTTTGTACAGGACAACAAAATTAAGTTTGGAACCACAAGTATAATGGAATAACTATGATAAAGATCTGGGAAGGAAAATTCAGGGCCACGCTAACTTCAAGCGACCTGATTACCAAGAAAAATGTCACCTCAGCAACAGTACGTGATCGTCCATCCGAGGGTGATATGAAAAAGGAAATATCAGGCTTGATTTCCTTCCAACCTCGTCCAGATAGGAGAGCAATACATACACTTCTTTGTGAAAAGAAAGCAGCATGTGGCATGGAGTGAGACTACATCCTTACAGAACTAGTAGGCCAGGCAATTTATTTTTCCCTTTGCAATATTGATCTTTTGTATATTTTCAAAATGGACCAAAAGAAATAATCTAAGGCACAGTAACCAATGGGATAGTCACACTGATACTACTGTTCAAAAATGGCTGAAAGATTATGTGCATGGAAAATACTGGCTTTCTCAATCTATAAGCGCTTGCTGAGTCTTAGCCCACAAGGCAAGACTCTTGGCCCGAAAAGGAGGGCGAAAGAGCAAGGTACATCAAAATCACCCAAAAGCTGGGAGCTGCTCCATGATAGATCCCAAAAAGCAGCTCAGATAGCGAACATCCTTATGCACTGGTGCTATACACCAAATTGGAAAAAATGGGGTGAATCTAAATCGGCCCTGTGCTGGAGAGGCTGTGGGGCAACAGGCACACCATTACACTTATTGTGGGCATGCCCAAATCTATGTTGATACTGGGAATCCATCCTAGAAGAGATTGATCAACCTTTTAAGTTCACCATCCTGATGGACCTGGGGGTACTTGTGCTGGGCTTGCAAAACACAAGAGGGAAATCCCATAAACACTTGAGAGGGAAACAAATAATTCTGGTCTTGATCTCAGCAGTAAGGACACTAGTGGCTCGTTGGGGAAAACAGACAATACCTAACACAGGGGATTGGTTCCGCAGATTGTGGGAAATTCTAGCCATGGAGAAAATTGGGCTGTGTATTTAAATAGATTGAAAGACTATTATTCTGACCTGGACCCTTTAATCCAGACTTTGTCCAAAGAATTTAGAAAACTGACATGCCTACAATTAAATTTTTGACAATACAAACTTAATACTGTGACAGTCCAATCACTGCTTGCGTTGAGCTCAGTGTGGCCCAGAAGGTGGCTAACAATGCAGGAGTCTGGTCCAGTAGCCCATGCATAGCTTGAACCTATGGTGTTCGACAGTTCAGATTTTTTTAAAAGTTGCACGCTGCATCAATCTGGGCAATCTAGCCTTTTGATATCCTTCAGGGCCCAAAAAAATATTTGGACAAATAATTCTCAAAACAAGACCAAAGAAAGATGTTTTGTCTATGTTAAGAATGTCTTCTTTAAAAAAAAACTGTTTTGCACAGACCACAAAACAGAGCCAGTGGGCTTCTAACCTGCATTACAATGTGTAACACTTTTACACAAATATCCCTCTGGGAGCCATCATGTTTTTGTTGGATATCTGAAAGACCTGAGGCCCTCTTGATTGTGTCTTCAAAGATTCTCAAGCACCACCTCTCATTCTATGCAGCAGGTAAGAGGCTCAGTGAAATTCTGCACCCAGAATAAACTAGCTTAATCACAAGTTTAGGGATGCCAAGAAATGCTTCAAGAGGTCACATGATCTAGTTTTTCCTCTATATCATTGTTGATGTGCAACTTCAGCTCAGAGCTGAATGGGGTTTCAGTAGTTACAAATTCAGCAGTATTGTGAGGTTTCACCTTCAGTTTGTATAACTGACTAAGAAGCTGAAGATGGATGTGATGATGGTCCTCTGTAAGGACTGACTTCTGCAGAATTTTCTTGTTGAGCTGGGGATAGTGGATGAGATTACCCAAAAACCACTTGTCTTGGGAATCTCTGGTGGCAGAGCCCATTAAGTGCAGTTCCAACAAAGAACAGAAAACAAAGCTGAGTCCTACATGGACTTGGGCAGATGCATTGGCACTGAAGGCCACTTTAATTAAATAGTTAATTATTTTACCATAATCAATTTAATTTAATTTAATATATTAATATTTATAATAAAAAAACACACTATCTAAAATGTACACCTTATATGTATTTATCATGTAGTAAAACATATTTAAAGTTATTTTGATAATTAATTAAAAATAATATAATTATTTTTCTAAAACTTAACCCCATGTGTGCCATGGATGAGCTGGTCTCGCCCTCGGCCACGGTTGCCATGCGCTGAGGACGAGACTAGCTTATCCTGCACCCAGCCCACCCAAACCCCCAGTCAGGGATGGCAGGGGAAGCACTTCCCTTGCCACCCTGACCCTACCCCCTCGGCAATCTGATGACATTGGCAGGCTCACAGCGCGCTGACGCAGCACCCGAAAAGAAGAAGGACTCGTTTTTGTCGAGTTCTTCTCCTGTGGAGAGTTGGGGGGGAAAAGAAAGAGTTTTTCCTTTCCCCCTGTGCCTGTTTTGAATGGATTCTTGCTCCACAATCGGGCCTCAGGAATCCACCCACTAGGCACCTGGGATGTTTTTTTGTTTATTTTGGGGAGCAACCCTTGCCAGCCCCTTAGGCACCCGGGGTGCAAGATTTGTTGCCATATGTCAGACCCCCACCTCCCCCTGGGATAGATCAGCCATGTTTCCGCTGTTCTGGAACGGGGGAGTCAAAACCCACTAGGCGTCTGGGATGTGTGAGTGTTTTTTGTGTGGAGGGGGGCACATAACTCTTAGCGATTTCTGCCCACCCTTGGGGGCTGATCAACCTATTATTTTTAGGCCCATCTAAGGCACCAGGAATTGTTTTGTTATCAGTTTTTGTTTGTGGGGGGGGGGAGGCAGCCCCTTGGGCAAGTGTTGCCCCCCCCTACAAAGGGGGGCACATAACTGTTGCCCATTTCTGCCCCCCTGAGGGCAGGTCAGCCTAATATTTTTTAAAAACACAAAGACCCCAGGGATTTTTTTTTTTTTTGTGGGGGGGTGACCGCTTGGGCACGGGTTGCTCCCCAAAGGGGGCACACAACTGGGAAGATTGGCCTAGTTTTTTTTAGTCCCATCTGCGTCCAAGCGGGGCAAAAACCACTTAGGCACCAGGGATTTTGGTGTGTGTGTTTGTGTGTGTGTGTTTTATTTGGGGGGGCAGCCGCTTGGGGAAGGGTCGATCCTCATTAGGGCACATTACTGTTGGCCATATCTGCCCAGATCAGCCTATATTTGTAAGACCCACCTGCCCCCAAGGGGGACAAAAAGCCCACTAGACAACAGGGAAGATTTTTTATTTTTTTATAAGAGTGTGGGGGTATGGCCATGCCCCCACCCCAAATAAACAGTGACAAAGTTGTTCTGCCCACCGGTGGGCAGGTAGGGGAATTACCCCTTATCCACTCCATGAAGGGGGCAGAAAACCAAGGAATTAAAAAAAAAATAGTGGGGTGGTGGCTACCAATCAGCATGGGCATGGTTATGTTCCCACCCCAACTGAATGGGGTAACAGTCTTTCAGTTCTCCCCCCGCACACTAAAAGATCTTATACCAATGGCAAGCAAGAGGACATTTAATTATTTTGGGCTTTGATTTTACATTTGGGCCATGAGAGCTTGGCTAACTCTCAAAATCGTCCCACTTGGAATTTTGAGGGGCACTTTTTGGACTTTGGGACGCTGTCATCTGGAAAAATCTATGAGACCTAGACACATCTGAAAACTAAACATCTGGGTGAGTCCAGGTTGGTGTTCTTCACATGCACCCGCACCATTTTCTTACTCACAATGCCCTGCAAACCTCCAACTTTGCTTGACATCACACATTTTCCCCGCATTTTTGTGATGGAACCTTCCAGAATCTTGAGGAATTCACAAAATTCCTACCACCCAGCATTGTCACATCCATACCGATACAAATTCTGCCCCACTTGTCAGCCTAAAAACATTTTTTTGTCAAACTGCTGTTTTGGACCCGCTTTGGTTCCCCCTCAATTGAGACACGTTTTTTGCTCTGTTCCCTGACACAGGCACTTTGCCCACCTACACAAGTGAGGCATAATTTTTATCAAGAGACTGTGGGGATCGTTGGGAGGTAAGAAATCTGTGCCAGTGTGGTGATCCTGCAGAGTAATGTGGGGAAAATGTTTTTTTTTTTTTTTAGCTAAATTTGAGGTTTGCTGAGGATTCTGGGTAAGAAAACACTAGGGAATCCATGCAAGTCACACCTCCCTAGACTTCCTCAGGTGTCTAGTTTTGAGAAGCGTCTGGGTTTGGTAGGTTTCCCTAGATGGCTGCTGAGCCCAGGACCAAAAACATAGGTGCCCCCCACCTGCAAATACAGGTAGTTTTGTAATTGATAATTTTGATGTGTCCATGTAGTGTTTTGGGGCATCTCCTCTTGCGGGCACTAGGCTTACCCACTCAAGTGAGGTACTATTTTTATCGGGAGATGTGGGGGAATGCTGGATAGAAGGAAGTTTGCGACTCCCCTCAAATTCCAGAACTTTGCAGCACCGAAACGTGAGGAAAAAGTGTTTTTTGCCACATTTTGAGGTATGCTAAAGATTCTGGGTAACAGAACCTGGTGAGAGTGCCACAAGTTACCCCATCCTGTGTTCTCCTAGGTGTCTAGTTTTGAGAAATGTCCAGGTTTGCTATGTTGTTCTAGGTGCGGGATGAGCACTTTGCAAAAAACAGGTCAGTTTTCATAAGAAATATTTGATGTGTCCATGTTGTGTTTTGGGGTATTTCCTGTTGCAGGCACTAGGCCTACCCACACAAGTGAGGTACCATTTTTATCGGGAGACTTGGGGGAATGCTGGGTGGAAGGACCTTTCTGGCTCCTCTCAGATTGCAGGACTTTCTATCACCGAAATGTGAGGAAAACGTGTTTTTTCTCCCAAATTTTGAGGTTTGCAAAGGGTTCTGGGTAACAGAAGATAGTGAGAGCCCCACAAGTCACCCCATTCTGAGCTCCCCTAGGTGTTTAGTTTAACAAAATGTATAGGTTTGCTAGGTTTCCCTAGGTGCCAGCTGAGCTAGAGGCCAAAATCCACAGATAGGCACTTTGCTAAAAGTAGGCCAGTTTTCTTTGGGAAAATGTGATGTGTCCACTATGTGTTTTGGGGCATCTCCTGTCATGGGCACTAGGCCTACCCACACAAGTGAGGTACCATTTTTATTGGGAGACTGGGAGGGAATGCTGGGTGGAAGGAAGTTTGTGGCTCCTCTCAGATTCCAGAACTTTCGATCACTGAAATGTGAGAAAAAAGTGTTTTTTGCCAACGTTTGAGGTTTGCAAAGGATTCAAGGTAACATAACCTGGGGAAAGCCCCACAAGTCACCACATCCTGGATTCCTCTAGGTGTCTATTTTTGAAAAATGCACAGGTTTGGTAGGTTTCCCTAGGTACTTGCTGAGCTAGAGGCCAATATCCACAGCTACGCACTTTCCAAGAAACACGTCAGATTTCAATGTAAAAATGTGATGTGTCCATGTTGCATTTCCTGTTGCAGCCTCTAGGACTACCCACACAAGTAGGTACCATTTTTATCAAGAGGGAACACAGATTAGAAGAACAATTGTTATTGTCCCTTGTCTTTCTCTACATTTTTTCCTTCCAAATGTAAGACAGTGTGTAAAAAAGAAGTCTATTTGAGAAATGCCCTGCAATTCACATGCTCGTATGGGGACCCTGGAATTCAGAGACGTTCAAATAACCACTGCATCTCAACACCTTATCTGGTGCCCATTTGGAAAATGAATTGCTGTATACCCGGAATAGAATGAAAACCCATTGCAAGGTGCAGGTGCACCTTGCAATGGGTGCCTATCTGTGGATTTTCGTCTCTGCAAGGTGCAGCTCGTTTATTGGCTCTGGGTAACTAGGGTTGCGGTTATACAAGCCCTATATATCTGCACAACGAGAAGAGTCCAGCAGACGTAATGGTATATTGCTTTAAAAAATCTGCTATAGCTGGAAAAAGTTATAGAAGAAAACGTGGACAGAAATGGCTCTTTTTTTCACCTCCATTTCAATTTTTTTTAAATGTTAACTGTTACTTTCTGTAGGAAAACCTTAAAGGAACTACACAAATGACCCCTTTGTGAATTCAGAATTTTGTCTACATTTCAGAAATGTTTAGCTGTCCAGGATCCAGCATTGTTTTCACACCCATTTCTGTCACAAACTGGTAGGAGGCTGAAAGCACAAAAAATAGTAAAAATGTGGTATGTTCCAGTAAAATGCCAAAATTGTGTTGAAAAGTGCGGTTTCGTGATTCAAGTCTGCCTGCTCCTGAAAGCTGGGAAGACGGTGATTTTAGCACCGCAAACCCTTTGTTGATGCCACTTTCAGGTGAAAAAAAACACATCCTTTCTTCTGCAGCACTTTTTTCCATTTTTGTGAAAAAAACTAAATTTTATCTGTATCTTGGGTAATTTCTTGGTCGCCTCTAGGGGAAACCACAAACTCTGGGTACCTTTAGAATCCCTTGGATGTTGGAAAAGAAGGACGCAAATTTGGAATGGATAGCTTATGTGGACAAAAAGTTATGAAGGCCTAAGTGTGAACTGCCCCAAATTGCCAAAAAAAGGCTTGGCACAGGAGGGGGGGAAAAGGCCTGACAGCAAAGGGGTTAAAGTTACATTAATGTTTACATTAATAGGTTATTAACATTTTAAAATAAACTAATATTTAAGTTTTATTTATTTATATCTTTTTACCTTTAAATTAAATGTTTTTATACTTTTTAAAAGTTAAGATGAGTTCATTTAATTTAGCCATAGCCCCTAAGGACTTTTATTTTAAGTCCCTGCTTACATTATATCTATTGGACAGTGTTGAAGTACGAGCGGTTGGCCATGGGCGGTGCAGGATTTATCTGCCTCTGAGTTGGTTGTACATTTACAACTGTTTTAAGTAATGTTTGTCTGTAGCATTCACAGAAGTGCAGTTTATAAATAGCAAAGAGCTTACCCTTTTGTGGGTAGATGCATGTCTCTTCCTAAGCCCCTCCCTAGCCCTCTTTAAACCCTTCCTTATTTTCCCATAAAACCCTCCCATTTATTCATAAATATCCCACGTGTTCCGGCAACATGTACTACTAAAATGTATACCTACATGTGAGGAAATCTCTGCAGTCAAGGGGGACAGCTCCACACATTCAAGATAGGAGAGGCAGAGGTGTAGCCTTCAGGCTAGACAAGAGCTACTCAAGGAGAGGTACAAACAGAAGCCAACTCTCACTGGTTACAAGGAAAGTCAGCAAATTCTAATCTTCAAGTAGACTAACCCTTTGGTTCTGGAGGACAAATGCAGCAGTCCCTTATCATCCATTACAGTTACAGTGACATCAGTTATTTGTTTGATGTTGAGAATGCCAGGAGACCCAAGGGGTATTCCATAATACTAGGCTCAAGCAAAATCTCTGGATCTTTGTGACTACTGACTTGGGTAAGGAGTGTGAGCACCTCCACATGGTGCTTCATGGATCTGAGAATCTAGCCTCTGAAGTAACCCCTGTGCAGACCAGTCAACAAAGATTGTCCAGCTGTATAGAAGAAGCTGTGCAGTATGTAAGAAGAGGTTCAGGACGTTATCATTGCAAATTTGCTAACATGTTAGCACTGAATGTGAGCAAGCCTGTCCAGAATTCAAGGTCCTTTCCAATGTTGATGGTTCCTAATCAAGGGTTGATGTGTCAGAAGGTAACGGCCCTGCCCTATGAAACAAAGTCAATTTCCATATCTCCTCTATATCTTGTCTCTCAGCGATAAGACCAACACACCCTATCAAACAAAAAAATGCAGGGAATTTGCTGATAGGAAAAGTGACAGTGGAATTGAGTTTTCAAAATAGGACACATATCATAGGAGGAAAGAGCACAAGTCCATGCAAAGTCAGAGAGCAAACAATCCATTCATTTTCAAAAGTTTGAAGGGGTATCCTTCAAGTTATCCTTTCTGTCAAATTAAACTCTTCCTGAATACTTGGGAGAGGATAGCAAAGCAAAGAACTCAGAGATTTCCAGTAAGAGCTCAAATTAAAATGAAGTAAAAGGATGAAGCAAATAAGAAATACAGAATTCAGCAGGATCAGAAATTCAGTGAGGAGAGCTGAACGCCACAATGGAAAAGGGAAGGACAAAAATAGCAATGGTGCAGGAAACCATACGCCGATTGTGGACTGGACAGTAGTGAACAAACCCATGCAATCTGCAAAGCTTTCAGGCCATGACCAATAAAGTGTGAGGTGCTCTTATGCTGACTCAGATAACAGTGACTTCGAAATGTTCTTTAAAGAGCGTGGACTGGTGGACTTCATTGTCTTTGTGTTTCTCATCCTAATAGCAATCTTCACTACAAACCTTTAATTTAAGTTTTAAAACAATGTTCTTCCCATCAGATTTCCTGTCCTGTTGTTACATTCATAGAATAGGATGCATCTTGAGAATTGCCCATAGGCAATAAGACATAAGTCCTTTATCTCCCTCTTGATTAGTCCAACATGGGTGTACTTTAAAGAAACTTTCTGTTGTTCAGGTGGTACTCCAACATGTGATTCTCTGTTGAAAAACTGCTTCCTCAGCGCAGTAACTAAGCTTGATACCTCTTTACATAACTCACTCAAGCAACTAGGTTACCTCCCTAGTACTGCTTATAGCCATAAAGAGTAGAGTGCCAATGTTAGCAAAATCACACTGCGATCTTCTCTGAATCTACAGAAGAAAATCAAAGTATCAGTGGTTTTTCTTTCCATCAGGCAGTTCCACAGCTCTGGTTTAAACTGTGCATGATCACGGAGTCTTGTTCATAGAGCTGGTTCAGGGACTCTCTCCCTATACCTGTGAATAGGCGGCTGAGAGGGACTGGATTTTCAGAATTTGCAGTGCTTCGTTTCTATAAATGAAAAATAAATAAATACATCAAAATGAATAAATAAATTATGGGGGCAAACTTTTTTCTTAGGTGCCTGTCGATGTGCTGCTAAATACTGGACTTGAGTACCAGGACTGTGTAGTCTTGATTTTACCTTGCCCCACTTTCTTCTACCACCCAACACTTCCTGTCTCTATCTCACTTTTGTTGGTGTTTTCCAACCTTGCTTTTTCCGTTATCACTGCTTCCCTATCTTTCTCTTCCTCCTACCTTCTTTGCCTTTGTCTCTTTGCTTTGGGTGGGTGAAAATATGATGATGGAAATAAGTCCATGATCCCAAAAATAAACACATCCACCTGCATAAATTAAGTAGTAGTATTTAGGTTTGAGCTGTGCAATTGTTATAAGGAAACTGCCTGTACAAGCCCCACGTCGCAAAACTGCAAACTCGATATTAATTTTAATACAGGACTCAGAATTCGCAAGCCTTCTTTTATTTGAGTTTGTTCGGGCCTGGGTATTGCTGCTTGACTAGGTGTAGTTATAAGATTTGTATCTGGCACTCTGGGACATATTTAGAAGCCCTGTGTGCCGCTAGTGCATCTCTTTTTTGTGGTGCACTGGCAGCGCATAGTGCAGACCCATATCTACAAGTCCACTCATGGCCTTGTAGATATGGTGAACGGCAAAGCAGTGCAAGGGCTTTGCGATGGGTGTTCCCAAGCAACACCCATAGGTTTTGACGCATTCCCAGATTTACAGGAATCTGTAAACCAGGTGAGTGTTCCCAAGCAACATCCATGGGTTTTGACGCATTCCAAGATTTACAAGAATCTGTAAACCTGGGAATGCGTCAATACTGTACGCCTTCCGAGGGGAGGCGCAATGAGGAGAAATATCTTTATTTCTCCTCGTTGTTTCCTCTTTCCATGTATGCGCCATTCTGCAGCACACATGGAAAAAGAAAAATGCCTCTCTGGATTGTTTTTGTGCAGGAAGGTATCCCTTCCTGCACAAAAACAATCCTGCTGACAACGCAGACACCCTTGCACCATAGTGCAAGGGTGCCTGTGTTGGCACTATGCAGCAAATTGTGCACCAGCAAAGGGGCAAAGGACAGAAATGCACAGTGTCTTGTAAATACGGTGCATTTCTGCCCTATTCCTTTGGCGTAGGGCAGCGCAGCAAGGTCCGTTGCTGTGCTGCCCTGTGCCACAGGCTTGAAAATATGTCCCTATGTATTTTGTACCATTTTAGGAAAAAACAAAGCCAGAAATGTTTGAATATCAATGGAAATACTGTTAGTAAAAACTGCAATTACTTAAGTATGGGGCTATTTAGATAGGGTGACACTTTGCAACAAATATAGGGACTTAGTACTCCACTATAAAAGTATTAAAAACCTTTAAGTACGCAAAATAGTTGTATATGCTTTTGCTAAATCACATTTCTAGGGAGAGCAACACATGTTCATGTTTGGTTAGAGACAATATATGGTCAATTTTGGCTTTAAATCTATTATATGCTTCAAGTAGTTCTGCGTGTGCTTCGTGACCTTTCTAAAGACAATGAGAAGTGAATGCAAATACAATGCTTCTTGGATGACTAAACGAAAACAATAGATGTGCTGAGGTGTACAAGGTGTGAAAAAATTGCATTTTGGGACATGTTTATGCTGCACAGAAGCTAAGATTCCAAGTGCAATTTATTCAAGTCAATTTCATTCACCTCGCACTGCATACCAACAAACTAGGACACAAATTTGAAATGACTGACCACACATGCCTTTTTGGAAAAAGTGTCAATCTGAACTGGAACCTCAAATTCTGTGTGGAGAACTCAACCTTATCAACTGGTTTACAAGTCAGACCTCAAGATCTCTTATGATCCACACTTATCATGCAGTAAACACCAATACACTTTTTGTGTGATACTCAAGAGTTCAATTTATTATTCCTGCACGGGGTATTTTTTAGGAAGTTTGAAAGAAGAGCTAGGATTATACGTGGATAGCATAGGAGGAAAGCTTAGTTGACCCATGCAATACATAAGTGTAAGCAAATTCTGCGAGTTGAAGAATATCAATTTTAAAGCATAGGACGAGGGCAAAAACAACAAACTTATTTTTACGCTTGGCCAAAATGGCTGAAAATATATGTAAAGCTGAAAAACAGCGTTGCCAGAATTTGCAAGTGAACGTTACTTCTCTCCCTATAATTATGGTTTAACTCCGTTCATTGAGATTTTTAGTGGAGTACACACACGCCCAACTACAACCTACGGCCGGTGTGGTGTGATGAAAGGCAGTCATAAGCTCAAAGCCGAAAATAACATAGAACAGTAGCCCTTCATCTTTAAACCCCCCCACACTGCCCTACCCTTCGTCCAGGTATTCATAATGTGTGAAGATCCAAGGAAAAACCCACTGGACAGCATGTGGTTCTTATGCAGTGCTATCAGGTCCAGCTAGATCTTGCAGAGGCGTCTCTGTGAGACGGTGTAATCGCAAGTTTTTGGGACAGGTCAGTTCTCGGAATTCTACAGACATGGTGTACAGTTCTGTGATCAATCATTTGTCATTAGTTTTCATGATAAGCCATTTCTCAAATGCTATCAGGAGTCAACCTGTTCCTTTATGGGTAGAGTGGTGTGTGAGCCAGCATCTAACCTGCAGGTAGTGTAGGCGTTCTGTCTCTTGGAGCAAATACAGTCGTCTTAACTGATCAAAGAGGATAGGGCCGTCCTCATCAAATAAATGACCACTAGATCGTCAAGCTGCTTCTTGCCAGGGGCGGAATGTAACTCGGTCAAGTCCTGGGTTAAAGTAAATATTTCCAAGAACGGGTGTTATGGGTGAAGGTAACATCATTAGGCCTTTGCGTGTGGTTACAGAGTCCCACGCCTTCAGCATCAAATGTGTGGCCAGGGAAGAATATAGACCCCATGCTCGCTGTACTCGCCTAAAAAATGGGAATTTCCACACATGGGTGCCTGCAATGGCACAGTCCGTTAACAGGCATTGTTTCTGCGACTCAGCAAGTTAATACTTCACCTTGGAGTGGAGCTGTTCCACCTGATAATGGCTCTGGAGGTGCAGGATTCCCAGTCACTTCTGGCTGGGGAGCGGTAGCTCCTATCCCTACTCATTCAAGGACGTTTATCGTCCCACACAAAACAAAATATGGCTCTCTGTAACAAGTGTAGTGTCCCCGCTGGTGGGTCGATCGTGAGGGTCTGGAAGGGAAAGAGGATTCTCAGAAGGGCCGTCATTTTTATAGTTGCCACTCTGCCTAACCAAGAGAGGCGATAGTCACCAGTGAGCCAGGTGCCTTGTAACCTGTCGGAGCAGCATCCCATATTTGAGAGTCGCAGTGGTCACTGCCAATGTGGTTAGCTGAATGCCCAGATACACAATATATTCCTTTGTTCATTGTATCGGAAAGCTATGGCATAGGTGCTCCTCAACAGCAGATGGGACCGTGACGTTGAAGGCTTGAGATGAATGAACATTTACACTGAAACCCGCCATTGCTCAAAAATGTGTCTACCTCCGCCATAAATGCCATAAGGGCAGATGGAAGGTTGTCAAGGGCCACTATCATGTTGTTCGCGTATAAGCTAATTGTATGCTCCTCCCCTCAAAAGCGGACCCCTGTAACAGCTGGGTTGTCCCGCACTCTTTGTGCAAAGGGCTCCCTATATCATGCGAATAGTAATGGTGATGGGGGCAACTCTTTCTCGTCCCTCTACTGATGGTAAATGGGTCTCCCTACAGTTATGATGCAAGTTAAACAATAAACGCTGAATACATGTGTTAAATTGGCAGCAGCAGGAACACTTTTGCCAAAAATAAAATTAGCTAACTTGTTTTTACCTATAGACCACCACCAGAATTGGCGCCATTAATTGATCTTGTGGCAGTGTGGCGATGAAGTGCAAAGGCAGGTCGGTCCGGGTTTGTTGAGGGGTGCCAAGTGGTTGCAGAAGACCTCTGGACATGGAGTGTTCTGATAGGAACTAGGAACAAGCTTCATTAAACTGCAAAGGCTCCATAACCAGGTTTTCCAACATCATGGCACTAGACCACAACCGATCTCTGAAACTGAGTATTGGGTCAGTAAAGGGTTCAACTATACCAGGATAACTTGTAGTATTGCTCTCAATAGGTTATTCGCTTTCGATGGCTATAAATGTGAAGGGGGCTCATTTAACTAAAAATACCCATTTGATTTGTTCGTGTGCATTTATTGTTAGGGATGACCTTCCGTTAATGATTTGCTAAAAATCTTCCAGTTTTTACAAAAAATCTGGGTTTGTGTTAGCAGTACCAGGACGAAGGGTAATACAAACATGAAAAATTAAACTCGGAGAAAGGCATCTTTGACAGCTAGCATTGCCACCCCTTGAAGTCTTTGTGGCTTGCCAACAACTAGTTATCAGACATGGTGTACTTTTGTTTGACTGAGCAAGGTATGATTTATATAAATTACCAACTTCTAGAGCTAGGTGGTTAAAAAAAATTCAAGGACTGAAAAAACAATATCAGTTTCTTGCCTGAGAAACAAAGTCTCTTGTGCTATGCCCCTGTAATAGATGTAATGAGAAAAGTGGTCAATAATCTCTGTGGTTTTGGGGAACAACTCAGGTGTGAAAGTTGTACCGTCTACTTACCAACTACTTCTGGGTTAGAGTTTTTGAAAAAAAAGAATATTTAAAGCACAAACCACTTGGGAGTCAAAATCAGTGACCAACATTAGATGCTCCTGCTCCTCTCATCTGCTGGCTGCAGGCGGGCACAGGCTCAGAGCAGCATCAGGATTGGCTGGAAGCGCCTAGCCAGGGCTGTCCCAGGCAGACTGGGAGCCTGTGCAGGCTCTCTCCAGCCCGCCAACTGTGTTGCTTGGCTGGAGAGAGCCCTATGCGCATGTGTATTTGGCCAGCCCCAGACCGACGGCCAAACTCTGAGGAGGAATGCTGTCCACTTCCCCTCACTGCTCTTCACCAAGCGGCCCCTTCCCTTTTACTAAAAAAATTATAATAAACATAGTTTATTATCGTTTTTTTTAGTAAAAGGTTTGCAGCTGCCGCTGCTGGCAGCGTCGCCCTCCACCCTAATGGAGGAGCTGCCCCTGAGTATATTTAGGATTCTATTGTAGTGATTTTTAGAATAGGTATGGGTGCAACAGTTTAGTGCTCTGGCACACAGCACTCAAAGACAAGCATGTGAATAGACCTCATTGGGGTAGATTGCTCAGCATTTGTGGTAGATTGCTTATCATTACACCATACTGATAGGGTAATAAATGTAGAAAGGTATGGGTAAGTTAATTAACTCTCCTGGAAGTCTCTCTTCTGTACATCATCACTATAACACGCAGAGTATGCATTAACAAGGACATTCAATGACATTGTGTCACTCTCACAGGAACTGTTTCAATATTCAGAGCATATAGGCCTGAATGTTACGGACAGAAAAGAAAATAGAGGATTTAAAAAAAAAACTGTATCCTGGAATTACTAGATATAAACATGATACATAAATTTCTAATTTCTGTTTGTCCGAGGAAGTGCTTCTTACGGGGCAAAACGCATTGAGGTTTTTTTTTTTTAAACATTTTATTCTATTTTTCATAACAAATTACAGAAGTACACAGTATCATCATCAGAAGAGCAGCATTTGTTGATCAATGAGGAGGGCTTTCTTAAACCCAAAGCTATATAAACTCTAAGCTAAACAGATGCATAGTCAAACTCCCCTACATATATAATAGAATTACTTTTGTGTGGATTTGGGGGTTTGTAAAAAGATGGTAGTGTCTCTCTTCTCCAGGAGCACCTCCTTCACATCCCACCACACTTCTCTATCCTGCATTTTTTCGTCATCCCGTACAATTTTCAGCGGTATTTTTTCCACTAGGGACCATGCCAAAATGTCCTTAAACCACAGCTGCAATGAAGGGCCCACTGGCTGTGTCCAGTAGATCATAATTCTATGTTTGGCAAGCACTACCATTAAAGAGAGAAATTTCACACATAACTTTGCTTTTTTGTGCATAGGGTGCAACCTCAACGCAGTGTGTCAATGATTAATCCACTCATACCCTTGGAACCAAGGCTGGAGCCTCCACTACCTTCGTCCAATATTTATTAACCACTGAACCAGCCCAAATCATATGTAGAACATCTGCCACACCCAGAGGCATCAAGGACATTCATCCAAGTGAGTTGGATATATTTTAATGAGATCACAGTGTAAGGGAGACCCGGTGCAGTGTATTAAACTGAGTCAGGCCGAATACCATTTTGTTATATTGTATTATTCCAGCTCACTCCCAGTCTGGGAATGGAGTAGCCCAGTCTCTTTTCCACTTGGCTCGAACCTCTGAGGTTCCAACTTTCGGTCCTGCATTACTGCTTTATATAGGCCGGAGACCCATCTACCTCCATCTGTAAGGTCCATTATTTCCTGCAATGTGACGGATTCCTGGGATGTCCTAGGATTCCTCCCCAGAATCACTGAGCCGTAGGCGTCATCCTGGCAATTGTTGAAAACTTTTCCGGGTCCCCCGAGTAACCTGCTAGCTTCCACAAACAAAACATAGTCCCCTCTTTTATATAGATCTCCTAGGTCCCTACACCCTCCATAATTATGGATGCCATCTCTACCGCTCTTTTTACCATGTGAAAGAATATAAAATCCTATAATACTATATCAGGCAGGTTAAGGGTTCCCCCGCTACCCCTTTGCAGTGTCGACCCCTAATCTAGGACATTAAGATCACATGGCAGGAGACCCCCTGCCTCCCTCCACACACCCACAGATCTGCCTGCTATATTGCCAGGTGCATAGTCAACAGAGACCCCCAGGGATGACATCCTGCCAGAAAGTGCTTTTTCAAAGCAGTCATCCCTCCAGAGTGGCAGATGCTCCATCTGGAACGCCGAACAGTAGCATTCCAAATCCGGTAATACATACTTTTCATGAAGGCGATTTGGGCATACATAATTCAATTCTACGTTTTGTCCCACCCCCTAAAAGAGTGGTCAGTACAGTATCTATTCTACGGAACACAGTTCTAGGCAGTAGGGTCGTTGATCCCTGAAAGGTATAGAGCAATAACATTCTACTGATGGCCACTAGTTCCATGAGTGATAGTGGAAGTTTCTGCCAAAAATAAAGGGATCGCCCCATACCCTGCATGATCTTTTCGATATTGAGCTCTATGTCCTTTTGAGCGGTATGACGTTTATGTACTCCCATGTATTTATAGGAAGCAGGTTGCTATAGCATTCACAAATCTGGTAGCAATTTGCCTACTTTCCGGACTTGGGTCACCATTTGGAACAATCACAAATTTGATTTATTAGTAGCTAACTCAGACATTTCTCTAAATTTGTCTAGTAATTGTAGGAGGTGGGTACAATCTCTCAGGGTCTTTCATGTACACCAGTGTGTCATCAGTACACAGACACCACATGCGTTGGATCTACTATTGTGATGCCCTCCTCAGCCATCTATAATCTTAAAATATTAGTCAGCGATTCTGTGGCCACGGCAACAACTGGCATGTGCCTTTTCCCAATTCCCAACTTGGAGACACCAGTTTCTAAATCTTGACCAGTGCCATCGCATGGGTGTTAAACAATATCACCCAAATCAAATCAGAGTTTATAGAGCGCAACTACTCACCAGTAAGGGTCTCAAGGTGCTGAGGGTTTTTTTCCTCTGAGCTTCAGTGAAAAAGCCAGGTTATAAGGTATTTCCAGAATTGAGGTAGCGATGGTGACTTACTGAGGGGCAGGGTGTTCCTGCTCTTTGCCATGAGGTAGGCAAAGGATCTTCCACCTGCCGAGGTCTTCTGTATGGGGATATGGTGGCTAGTGCTTGTTGAGCGGAGAGGTCTGGTGGGGGAGTAGATGGTGAAGCAGTGGTTGAGGTAGGTAGGCCCTAGGTCGTGTAGGGCCTTACATGCATGGACAAGTTTGAAATAAATTATTTTCTTGCTAGGAAGCCAGTAGAGGTATCTTAGATGATTGACAATGTGTTCTCGGTGGGGAACGTCTAGGATCTGGTGGATGCATTTTGGATGCGCTGTTGTTTCTTCAGGTTTTTCTGGGTGATGCCGGCATAGAGGGCTTTGCCATTTTCACGTCTGCTGGTAACCACGGCATGGGTTACGGTATTGCAGCAGTCCTTTGTTATCTATTTGTAGATCTTCTGGAGAAGTCGGAGTGTGTAAAAACAGGAGGATATGACAGAGTTGACTTGGCGGGCCACGGTGAGAGATGAGTCAAGGATGAAGCCAAAGTTGTGTGCGTGGTTTTTGGGGTTGGGGGTGCCAAGGGTGGATGGCCACCAGGAGTCGTCCCAGGCTGATGTGGATGGTCCAAGGATGAGGACCTCGGTCTTGTCAGAGTGGAGTTTGAGGCAGCTGTACTTTATCCTGGCGGCGACTGCTTCAATCCCGTTGTGGAAATTCTTTTTGGCAGTAGTGGGGTTTTCGGTCAGTAAGATGATCAGCTGGGTGTTATCAGTGTAGGAGACCATGTTTAGCCCATAGTTCCTGAAGATAGATGCAAGCAGGGCCATCCAGATGTTGAAGAGAATGGGGTTCAGGGAGGAATACTGTGGAACTCTGCAGCTGATCTCCGTAGCTTCTGACAGGTAAGCCGGAAGTCTGACTGTGTTCTGCCAGACAGGAAGAAGAGTATCTATTGTAGGGTCTTTCCGCAGATGCCAGCTTTGTGGACCCTGGAGCAGAGGTGAGGTGTAAGACCGTATCGAAGGCGGCCGTTAGTTCCGGTAGGATGAGGGCTGCCGTATGGCCGCAGTCGAGGAGCAAGCATATGTCATCTGTGGCGGTGTGAAGGACGGTCTCCGTGCTGTGGTTGTTCCTAAAACTGGATTGGGAGTTGTCCAGGATGTTGTTGTCCTCAAGGTGCTAATGGAGCTGAGCGTCGATGGCCTTTTAAATGACCTTGGCTGGGAAAGGCAGCAGACAGATGGGGCGGTAATTATTGAGGTCCATGACCCACAGCATGAAACAGAGACCAAAGTTTATAGCCTTCAGCACCTGGACCATGTATTCCGATCCAACCTCAAAGGCTTTCTCAATATCGAGTGAAGCCACTACATACTCCTAGCCCTGAATGTGGAGGTAATGTTCCACATGCACTAGTCTATGAAGGTTAAAACTAGTGCTTCTATTCGGGATAAAACCCAGTTAATCCTTATGGATCAATGCCAACATGACTCGTGTCAAGTGGTGTGTTATTAGCTTACTTAGAAGCTTTGTGTCTGTGTTGATTATAGAGAACTGTCTCCACAACCCCATTTCTGTAGGATCTTTCACTGATTTAGGTATCACCACAATCATTGTCTCACTCATTATGTTCCGAAGACAGCCATCCCAGTTTGCCTCCTCCACCACCTTCAATTGTTTATCCATCAATTGGGTATAGATCTCAAGAGGGAGCCCATCATTACCAGGAGTCTTCCCATCCTGTAATTCTTTTAGTGCTGCCTTCAGTTCTGCACTTGTCACAAGCTGATCTTGGTCCTCCCTAGCTTTCTATGAGAGTCGCAGAAGCTGTGCTCTTTTTAAATAACAGCGGACACACCCTTGTTCCTCTACCGCCCCACATGCATATATCCCTTTGAGATGATGAAAAAGGCACGACTAATATCTTATTGTATCTTTTGAACACCTCACCCAGCATTCCTAATAGAAATAATTCTCATCCTATCAAGCTCCCTTTGGCGGAGCCAGGCTAGCATCACCCAGACTTGTCTCCTACCTGTATAAGCGTTGTCTATACTTTGTTTATGAGACGCTGTTCTGCATTTCATGTGCTCAATTAGGAGACATTTCACCTGCATTAGGGCCTGCTCATCTTCCCCCAGACTGCAGTATTCTGCTTTCCAGATCTTTTAACTTCTGTTCTCTATCAGTTATTTCTCTACAGAGCTGGCCAATGACCCCCACCATCTGGCTGATGCAGATACCCCATGAGGAATACCTTCTTTGTTTCATATTCCGTGACTCTTACTTGTCGATCCCGAGTTGGTACCCATATAGTCTGTTATGGTTGTTTAGGAGATGCTGAAAATTCACCGTTCAGCAGCGCCTCCATCATTATTCATCATGTATCAGGAGGAGTGGTCTGAAAGTATCCTAGTCATCTAGTCACCTTCCGGACAATTGGTGCGCAAGTCACGGCTAAGTAAAAAGTAGTCCAGTCTGCTATAAGAACCGTGAGGCAGAAAGTGAAATGAATACATTCTGGTCTCTGGACCTGTGTCTCCAAATATCCACTAGCTGTAATTGCCATACTCCTTCGACAAGTTGATGCAATATTTTATTATGGGGTTCCTGTCTCAATGAATGCCTATCTCTCTCAAGTGATATAACACAATTATAGTCTGAAGCCAATCCTATAGGATCACCCGCCAGGGTAATAGCAAATCCTGTAAAATAGGAAAGAAGTTCCACATTCAGGGCATAAACATTTAGCAACTAAAGGGGGCAGCCATCTAAAATACTCCAAACCACTGGATCTCGTCGTAGCCACAAAAGGGGTGCCACCTGTCATCCATATGGATACCCGCCTAAAATAAGAGGAGTAGACTGAGGAGTAAAGCTGGTCCTTCCACTTTAAAGCCAGCTTAGCATGCATGTGCAGTGTCAAATATGTTTCTTTAAGAAACACTATATTAATGGGATGTATTTTTATATAGAAAAAAATCTGTTGCTTTACACAATTTTTAAGGTCCTTCACATCCCATGTTAACATCTTTATATGGTTCATTCCTCAATGGCTTTGTCAGTTGATTGTATACAGGATTGGATCAAGGGTCCATAATTCTTGCACGTCAATAGAAACAATAATCTGCTTATCCTTTTTTGCTATGCTTATATCACATACTTTACTGTTCAGTGAGCATTTAACGGTATGAAACCATAACTTCTATTTTGTATTTGCCTACCCCCGCACCTTGTGAAACCTTTTCCTTCAAGTGTTTGCCTCCTAGATATGACTTTCCAGCCTTGTAACTTGGGTGTGTATCAATTAACAGCATTAACCATACAGGGGCATATATTAATGTCAAATACATAAGACAGATCCTGGTCCTGGTGGCTCTCCCCGTCCCATAACACCTACCTCAAAAAATGAAACAACCAATCATACAAACACTATCCAAAAAATAATCGCAACTGTAGCAGGACTATACTGAATCAGACCGCAGGGAAAAAGTGGAGCAGCAGCACCAGTTTCTATTGACTACTACAGTGTCCATCTGCGACCTCATCCCATGGTCAGGGGTGATGTAAAAAGAAGTAAGCTAATTTAGCACTCTATAACCCAAGCAGGTCCAATGCTAAACCAGGAGTAATGTTTGGTTTGCTTCCTCCAGTGTGTTGCTACCATTGTGATTCTTGTCAAAGCCAAAGTACGTGTTCATTAGGTTGTCTCAAGGAACTTAAATCTTTGATGCTCAAAATTGCCATCCATGTTAACCTCAACATGACCAGGCGAGGCAGGAGGAGCTCTGACCGAACCTCAGGCAGAGGTCTGCAATCAGCTTCCCAGACTGTATTGGACAGTCCACTTCTCCAACCAGTTCCATGCCATCAGTTGCTTGATGAAGCAGTGGCACCTGTTGTCGTTGATGACTATGTTTGGCTAGGAAGAAGAGCACGCATTTAAGCCCTTCTTCACATAGTTTCCTCTTCACTGCATCACAGAATTACCTAGCTTGTACACATCAAGTGTAGTCCAGGTAGATCTGAATCTTGAGATGTTCAAATTGCTTTGCCTTACTATATCTAGACCATTGAGGTAGAATGTCCCTGTCATGATCAATTAAGAACCTAGCTATTAAAGTCCTCAGGTGTGTCCCAGGTCTCGGAGGTTTCAATGACCCATGAGTATCTTCAAGTGAAGTATTTCGAGAGGCCTTTCAGTTGTAGAGTTTTCAATCCAGTCTTCTAAGAATAGTACCACGGAGTGATCTTTGACTCGCTCAGGAAACCAAGAAATATCAGATTATTGTATTGCAATCTGATACCTTGAGTTTAAAGGGATGTGCGAAAGACAGGGGGCCTGATTCACAAAGAGGCCCCGCACTTGGGGCAGAGGCCACGCAGTCGTGGATGAGTCTCCACACTCTGGATGGAATCGCCGCAATGAGAATTCTCATTGCGGAGATTCCGACCGAGTGCGGAGACTCCCCCTCAACTGACAAGGCCTCCATCACGAGTGTGGAGTCCCTTTGTAAATCAGGTCCTGAGATTTTAACTTACGGATACATTAAAATACAAATATAAGTAACTTTGATAAGCACATAACAGTGTCTAGCATTTTCACTATTGCAAGTTAAATAACCTCTTTGAAATGATTATTTAAGCTCACTAGCTGAATTGTGTCAGATGCAAGTAACTAAGGACTTCATTTCATTCTGCAAAAAAAACACATTAAAAATCACCTTTTTCAATTTCACTTGAACCAGAGGTTCTCCCTTATTATTCACTCATGAAACATTAACGATCTCCTTCTTGCAATATTGGTCTTTGAGCATTAGTGTCTTAATGTACCTACCATCATATTCTCTTTACAGCTGTCTCATGGTAAAGTGCAATGTGCCAGTGAAAGGTGCGCAAGAAAAATAATGTTCCTTCTTCACAATGATTTTCCATACTCTTTGTCTCTTGTTCTTCAATTTATTAGCACATTTCAGTCAGCTCCTCCTCATGTCTAGTCTCCCATTCTTTTATCCTTCTTTCCTCGTTGTGTGCGATTCTCTCTCTAATCTATGACAGAGTCAAAGATCCTGTACCATTATGATACCTATTCTTGAACCTACAAAAGGGGGTTCTCTGGACTTCACTGGTGAAGTCTCATTTTACCTCAAATGAGTTCTAGCCAGATGCTCTTAATGCTTTTACTACCCCCAGAGTATTCCCCTCATTTCTTTGAAGAGTGGATTATGAGTTCTATTAGCGTTATCTCGATTTACAGTTTTAAAATTGTATCTGTTTTGAGCAAAGTGAATTGTTTTGATTTCTTAAGGAACACTGAATAATGTTTGGTCTTCCTACTATAACAAGAGACAGCGTGGTTTTCCCCTTGTTGGTACTCTGTAAAATGCACTGACACCATTTTGGTTTTGATGTGCTGTATAAAAATGTAAGTAAATAATAAAAAAGGAGGACACTGCGAAATATGGGCAATTTACAAGATCTATTTATAGGATCAAAAACTGGCTCTAGAATCGTTAAGTACTTTCACTGGCGTTCCATTGTGATCAGGTATGTCAAGGGAGGTAGCTAACGTTAAATGAACTATGGCATTCTAGATAATATTTACAAGACTGAAATGAGGCACTGGTGGAATTGAACCCAAAAGCACCCCTTCTACTTGCTGTGAGTCAACTAGTTTTGGACCATACTGCCACAGTTATTGGTGTATAGTGTAGATATGTATTCACTAATGAATCTTCCTTTGCCGTTACAGTACACAAACTGCACTACAAGGACTTAATGCATGGTAACAACATGAAGAGTGTCTCCTGTATTTGACTAATTATCCATGCACTGGGAGCACATTGTATGAGCTGAGGAATTCTGGTAAAACAAACAAATGCAGTACAAAACCTTAGAACAAACTCTCAACTTTAACATCAAATTAAACAAACATCAATGCTTTTATGATACTTAGTAAGGTACTATTCTATGCACTCCTCCATCTCATCCTATACCTCTTTCAATATATCCTCTATCTCCACTCTCTGACTCATCCAAACCTCACTGTACTATGATCTCCCCAATAACCCTTTCTAAACTCTTTCCTCCTACCTCCCCCCCTTTGACTCGTTCACAAACCTAACTTTACTATTATGATCTCCCAACTAACACTTTCTAGATTCTTCCCTTCCCCATCCCTCCTTTATTCTATTCAATCCAACCAACAGACTCACATGTCCACTGCTCAAATGAACAATTTATATTTCCCTATACTAATCCACCACTAATCCATGTCGGGTTCCGCAGTAGCATGCTGCTCACCAAAAAGTGCTTCAACGCCTCATCAGGGGTAGTAAGTGCTATATAAATACAATTACAATGTTCATGAAATAATCATGACCAACACAATGACTATCACCATGATATTCATGTATCCAAAGCACATAAAATGATTCAGGGTCAGCTTTCGACTCCAAATGATAATTGTAAATTCCCAGTAGCGGTAAATAGTATAGGTCACCTTCGAGTAAACAAGTGTTTATTAAACACAATTATGAGCACAAGCAAACATTCTATAGTGGACCGTGGAGTGTGAACTGTTTCAAGCTTTCTACAATGATGTGACTTGCACTCATAGTTAATTATGCGATTGGTGAAAGCTAGTGCTGTTACTTCTCTACTCGTGATAAACGTGCTCAGGGATTTTGTGTCACACTTTCTTTAAAATGATTGATGACTTATAAAGGCCTTCATTAGAAGTCGTATTCTCTGAGAAATGTAATTTGTCTTTCTAGATCTCTATTGTTCATATTAGTTTTGACTTGTTTTGTGTGAACACTAGTTGCAAGTAAAATTTAATTAATGGCTCTTTGGGTAGGAATCAAAGTTACAGGTTGATCGTGAGTGCCAAGGCACCAGCTTGAAGAGTTAATTGATGGATTGAGCACTATGTTACTGATCCAATGTGGACGCTGCAGCATGATATGTTACTTCAACCCTCCATCGAATGACATACCACTTTTTCTGGGTTTGGTGGCCTGTACCTGATGTAACAGGCGAAGGATTAACAACTTGACAGGTTGCAAAGCACCGTGCATCACTCATGTTTATACATTTAGTTTCATGAGCCACATTTCCCATTAGCTTTGGTAATTCTATGATACTACAGATGTAATGTCATAACTAAGCATACACATCAAACTGACTTCATGGCTCACAATGTTTCTCACAGAGACACCCTCTATTATTCAGTTCTTGGATCCTGACTTCACTTTGTCGTGTTCCTAGAATTTCCTTTGAATTACTACATCTGCTGGAAAGCTTGGTAATGGATTTTTCTATTGATATCGATCTTATGTCCTGCCTTCTGATTACTTCCTATGATTTAATGATGCTTGGTTATGACTTGTGTTTTGTTTAAGGCTACAAATTAAATGCAGCAGCCTAGATTTCTTACAGTTGCGTGACTAGGACTGTGACACTCGCTCACACCTCATTGGTGCTTCCATAACATTGTGGATCTGCTATGCACTTTTGTTATAACCTGTAAGATTCTGCTGGGCCCTGCATCTTCGGAAGTGTATTGGTTTCTGACAGTTTGTTGCACGCAAGTGTTTTTCCACCCAGTAGGAGAGCAAATTGCTGCAGTAAACTAATACATGACCTCAAAGAGGATAGTTCTTCAATACCAATTTTACTGGTCAAATGCCCCCACTTCCGGTCGACTAAGATCATAAGTTTAGTGCCCCACCTAATGCCTATTTCTTATTGACTGATGCAACAGTTCTTTGGTTGATAGTGTTTATTGTGCGCTGGCCCTTCCAGGAGATGCTGAACCTACCAACTCTAGTTCAATGTCCTCATTTTATAATACCACACAATTAAACAAAGAATCAATAAAGTTGCATAGCTTCCTAAGCCAGAATAAATAACATTTTCTTTATAGACCAGCAGCTTATCCTGTTGGCTTTCCAAAGATGCTTTTGTCTCATATTATCTAGGTAGAGATGAGGTCTCAAGTGAACCTGCTTTTACGTATGGAGTTGTAGATGGGTAACAGTGAATAACCAGGAGGTATTACACCAAGAGGTTCTAAGTGCCATCAAATAGACACGATTGAAGCTTGGATTTTTTATGATAGAACTCAGAACTCCGAGGTGAACTGTAACTTCAATGATTTCACTAGAGAATTGGCACTCATTTTTAATGTTCAGAATCATACATGAGGTAGTGGTTTTGATACCTACACACTTGAAAAAAGTAAGCAACTGTGTGTGACATATGTAGCCCACTTCAATCAGCTGGCAGCCAAAACCCACTGTCCTGCGACTAGGCTGGCATATCCCAACATTGAAATTTACCACTACAGGGGATAATTTACCAGAAGGTTATTCACAAACCTAAAACGGATGTGAAAACACATTCAATGTTTGTTTTTATTCTCCTTTTCAGATTTTCAGTATTCACATCCAATGGTCACTTTTGTAACCTGAGCCATTCCGCTTGGTTGTGGACAGAACACATTTAATTAGCTGCTCCTCAAAGGGAAGACGTACATGTTCTACATGGAACTAAAGATACATCTGAAGGAGCTTTAGCAAATGAAGAAATATGCAAGAGTACAAATGAGAGTACAAATCCTTAAAATAAATAAAAAATGTATGCCTAGATTTGAGAAAGCCCCTTCTGACACCTAATTTGCTCATCAATAATCTCCTAACCCCGTTCAGTTCACGGAAAACCAAGAATAAAACCCTTATGTATTGGCAATCCCAAGAATGCTCCAGAAGACCTTCCTTTTGCTAAGGAAATTAAGAAAGCCTGACAATTCTTGAAACCACAGGTTTGATCATTGTTTCGTCAGGGTCCCGACACTTAGCAAATATAAATCACAAAACGGAGAAACATTTAATCATGCACATTGATCATACCTCATATCAGGACATGAATTTCGATCCATTGCTGTGATGGTCTATTCCAGAGTCACTGGAAACTATATTGTACAATACTCAAACCTAGGGTGAGACGTATGTACAATGCATTTGGTAAACGTAATGGCAATTTGGGCACATACTTTTACCAAAGCATTGGTATTTTGTGAACCGGCCTATGTACTAATAGGTTGGGTCACAAAATTCCAAATCATAATAGGCCACAATTTGATGTACCTCAATATTTAAGAGGTATTTCATTTTGCGCCCCCCTATGATTCATTGCAGTCACAGGGATGGTAGACTGCAAGAGTCAGCAGACCACCATGTTTGCAATGACTTTTAAATAAAGCAAAAATTGCTTTTTTAAATGCAGCTCTTTTTCCTTTAAGGAACATAGGATATGTTTAAAAAAAGTCACAAACTTTATTTTTTTTAAGGAGTAAGCAGTGGTAAACAGGACCAGCAGTAGCAGTAAGCTCATAAAATGTTGTTTTCAACATGTACAAACTGGAAGTCATCCCTTGGACACTCCTTCCAGTTTTCAAATGGGTTACCACCTCCTTTGTGGTGTCTGTAAAATGTTCATGTTTTGCGACCAGGTTTCAGCTGAAAAAATTTAATATGTAGCTAAAAGTATCTAGTTTTATAAGAGATACCCTAAACATGCCCCTTTCACTTGCCGATTCAGTATGGCTTCCAAAACCCATTTATCAATTCAGAAAAGCTTTTCCGAATCGTTAATTAGGATAGGTACATTTGAAAAAGGGTTTTAGTGTTCTCAAATTACCTGATTTACCGAATAAGAGGATTTCCGAATGCTAAAACCCTTTGTACACCTGGCCTACATTGGTATGAAGAACACCCTTAATCAGTATGTGCAATGGACGAGTCAGCTAAGATATCCAGGACAAATCTGGCCAGGCCATTTGAGTTTGTGTTCTGAACATTTGTTTGATGCACATTCCAATGATGCAGATGTTTCTACTCAAAATGAGCCGAAAACTATGGAATCCCATCTACATAAATCATTGCTCCATTGATGTTGAGTTTGAAGCTATTTGTTGTCCGAAGATCATGCTCTTTCTGATGATGAAGATAAGCGTTTGAAAAAACACTTTACAGTACCATTGGAAAATTATTTTATACGAACATTTAAATCCACCTGGCTTCCCCCTTCTTTTTCTAGCAGGGGGACCTCAACAAATAGCGCAAACCACTTATACACCCTTACAGAAAGTCTCCAGAAGTTTATTCAATTCAGTAAGCAAAGTGCAAATCGTTAAGTAAAACAACAGCATGCCCTCTAGCAATGAGCATCAAATACTAACCACACCCCTGACTGCATGGATTTTTTTTTCTTACACTGCTTAGGAGTTCAGTGACAGAAACGAAACCAGGATTGGCAGGTGCCCACGTTTCAAAGACAGATACAAAAAAATGTAAACTCCCATATGCTGAGCTAATCATTTGTGAATCCTTCCCTAAAGATGCCAAACAAATATATGAACGAACTATTCCCCGCCTGGCCTGCAAACCCAGAGAACTCGCAATTATGAACAATGATTATATCAAATCAGTTCCCAAAAAGGCTAATGACCAAAATGTTTAACACTGGACTGAAATACATGAAAGCCAGTCAAAATCGGGATAGGGAAAAGTCGGCACGAGATACGAGTCTAAATATAACAGATGCCCAATGGGCATATTGCTGCCAGCAGAAGCACAGATTACAAATTCATGCACAGAGCGTATTATACACTGGCGAGCGTGGTCAGATTCGGGCTGGCCACCAATTCGGAGTAAGTACGAAATATAAACAAGAGTTGCTAATACTCGACCATTGAAAAAGTGCTATCGAAGCACTAAAAGGCACAATACGTGTTGGGTTCGTGAGAACTGCGGAACTGTAAAGTACATTGTGTTGAAAATAAAAGTGAGGATCTGCATGTGTAATGGTAGAGAAACATTGAGTTGCTACGAAGAGAGATTATCTG
The DNA here is from genome assembly GCF_031143425.1 of Pleurodeles waltl. Lineage (NCBI taxonomy): Eukaryota > Metazoa > Chordata > Amphibia > Caudata > Salamandridae > Pleurodeles > Pleurodeles waltl. The sequence continues at coordinate 692,960,788 of NC_090450.1, forward strand.
AGCTGATGCTTGTACTATTTATCAAAAACAAAATAAAGTTAAAAAATGTACCCAAACAGGGCTGCGCCTGATACTTCCTCTTAGTTGATTCACGCACAGTTCATCTATAAGAACGATATGGAACATCTGATTACAGCACAAGAAGCTCAAAAAGGGTATTGATGACTTACAGAGAAACTCGGGTCCTAGCTAAACAAATGGGATAAAGTGTAGCCATGTAAGCATTTAAGCATCCCTGGCTACAGGAAGCTATCGTCCACATTTTAAGACATTTACAAAGTTGAGCACAGGGTCGAACTGGGTGCCATTTATTTGACCATTTTATTGCACTTGGAAATTAATTTGATGTTCTATGCCTGTTTGTTAACGCAAGACCATCCTGGTATTCATTTTTCTCCTGCCCCTTCACCGGTTCTTCTGGATGATGGCCATGGCGAACGCGAAGTTCAGGTTGTCCATACCACCTATTGGCAAGGAGGTCTCTCTCCACAGCCTTGTCAATGGGAGGGGTAATAGCCCAGAGGAAGACTCAGAGTATCCTGGTGTCTATTCCAAACACCGTATTGGGGCCTTTCACTGACCTTATAGCTGTGAAGGGGGTTGAAGTCAGATGTCAGGAATCATGGTCACTGGGGAACAAGAACCACCAAGACCCAGTGGAACCCCCCACGAACAGATGGGACACTTTCTTACAGACAGCACACAACAGAGAAAGATACAGCCCCCCTCCCCCCCCCCCCCCCCCACCACACACACACTAAACAATCCATTGCTCCATACAGAACACTTCCCTTCCTGCTGGGATTGGTCAAACAGAATTCATGACTTGACTGGGATCAGAGACTACTACCCCTAATCAAGTTTAAATTTAAACTTTCAGCAAGTGCATTTCTCAGCATTCATTGAAGTTTTCTGATGTTATGGGAAGTTAGGGAGGCAGCACATCAATGCACCATAATGTCTCCGGTGCAGATGGTGCATGGTATCCTCTTACCAGATCCTTACTGCACCTTCTGTGTGCTTTCCTGACCTGCTGTGTTGATGCCTACGTCTACTGGTAAAGGAGTTTTATATTATTAAAGACGTGTCTTTTTCCCGACCTGCCTTTGGAGTGCCAGTTATGATTCAACCCTGTGGATCTTGAAACGTGCTTGCTTTCTGGATCCCCTTCGGATTTTCAGGAATTTTATTTTTGGAAATTCAGGATTAAACTCCTAAGTGTTGTATTATTTTCCATTCGTTGGAACGTTGGCTTCGGACTTTCAGTAATCCAAACCTTGCCCGATCTAGGGGGTGGGCTTCTGCCTCTCTGGGGAAGGCAAAACACGTTGCAAATGTCAAAAACAGAACAGAAACAAAAGGGTGTGGAGGCGTCCGCCTTTCTTGACAGTATCACCTAGCACACCTTTTTCCTGCAATGTTATCCTATATGAGATTCTTATCAGCTGACGTCGCTATCATTTTAAAAAAAATGTTTTAGGCCGAAACCTGCCCTGTCTGGGTTGCTGAAGACATCTTGTGGACATCCTGAAAGTTCCCCTGGAAATGCATTCCGCTCGTTGTTTACCATTGGCTTTGTGGTTTGTAACTCATGTTTGTTTGCTTTCTGTTTGCTGGCTTTATTTGTTTTAGGGTGTCCAGCTTGAGTTTGTCCCTCGCAAAGATTATTCCCTAGTTACAGCATCCTTCAGAGTGCATTTTTTCTGGAAACAGGCCTTTAAATCTTGTTCTTATCTTGTCACATTTGCTGTACGTTGAAAGATAGAGGTCAAATGTAATGCTATGTCTTCCAAGGCAGCTTGGTATTTACCTTTCTTTCTCTGACTTCAAAGTGAGGGGATGTATGTGATAACCGTGCTGTGAAAAGCTTTTTTATGGCACACAACAAAATTCAAATATCTTTAATAAACAGTGCAGACATTTCAGACTATATCAGAACTAGAAAAGCACCAATAAACATATTTTTTGTAATTCTGAAATTTGGTGTAAACAAATATTTTAATACGATCAGAACAAATCAATACACTAGGTGATCACATTTCCACACATTATCGTTTTGTACGCTGCATACTTTTAATCGGCAAAAACTGTACAGCTGTGCAAATGCAATGGTAATTTCAATTGAAAGTGTGCTATCTGTGATGACGGTATACTACCACACTGTGCATACTCTTCTTTAACCCACTCCACCCTACACCACTGCACTCTAGGCCTCTCTATACAGCTCTACTATATGCTAATGCAGGCTACGGCACTCTACACAGCACCACTGCACTCTTCACCATTGCACTCTACACCACTGCACTCTACGCCACCCTACTCTGCAACACAGCACTCTACACAACTCCATTCTACCCTGCAACACTCCACTCTACGCCACTTCACTGTACCCTGAAACAATATACTTTACGCCACTCCACTCTAAGCCACTGAAATCTAAGGTGCAACACTCCACTCTAAACTACTGCACGCTATGCCACTCTGCTGTAAGTACAGTGCTGTATGCCAATGCACTCTATACCACTTTACTCAAAATCAATGCACTCTAAGCCACCCATCTATACTGCACTGTACACCACTGCACTCTAGGCCAACCTACTGAATTCAACTCTGCATGACTGTATCCTGCAACACTACACTCAACACCACTCCTTGCCACTCTACCCTGCACCACTCCATGCATCTTCACTCTACCCTGAAACAATCTACTCTTACACCACTGCACTCTATGCCACCCTACTCCACTCTGCACCACTCTTCACCACTAATCTACACTGCACCACTCCACCCTACGCCAGTCTGTACCACTCTATGCTACACCACTGCACTCTATGCCACTCTACACGATTGCACTCTACCTCACTGCACTCTATGCCACCATAGTACTCTACGACATCGCTCTCTATGCCACTCTACTCTGCGCCACTCTATACCACTGCGCTCTACAACACTCTACTCTGCAACACTGCACTCTCTGCCACTCTACTCTGCACGATTAAACTCTACACCGCGGCACTCTATGCAATTACATTCTATGCCACTCTACTCTGCATCACTCCACTAAACTCTACACCACTGAACGCTACCCTGCACCAACCCACTCTATGCACTTCACTCTACTTTGAAACAACATACTCTGTGCCACTGCAATCCACTATATGCAACTATACTCTGCACCACTGCCCTCTGCCACTTTACAAAAAACCAATGCACTCTACACCACTATACTCTATTCTCTAATACTCCATACCGCTACACTCAATGCCACTTCAATGTATGCCACTCTACACCATTGCACTCTACGGCACTGCACTCTAAGCCACTCTATTATATTCTGCACCACTGCTGCTCTATGCCACTCTACGCCACTGCAATCTACACTAATGCAATCTACAATAATGCACTCTATACCACTGCACTCTATTCTGCAACACTGCAATTTTCCCTACTGAACTCGATGCCACTCTACTCTGCATCTCTCTATTGCACTCTACACCAATGCGCTCTTCGCTACTACCCTTTACATCACTGCACTATATGCCAATCCATCCTGTGCCACTCTAATCTACTCTGCACCACTGCATCCTCCCCTGCACTACATGCTACTCTGCACCACTCCATGTCACTTCACTCCAATCTGAAACAATCTATTCTACGTCTCTCCATTCTACACCATTCCACTCTGTACCACTCTATGTCACTGCACTCAACACCAATGAATTCTACACCACTTTACTCAAAACTAATGCACTCTATGCCACTATACTCTACATCACTCCACTTAATGCCACTTAACTCTAGGACACTCCACTCAGATGCACTACTTCATTAAACTCTACCCTGACACTCTACTCCATTCCACTCTGTCCTTTCACTCTCTTCCACTCAAGTATCTGCCCCTCCACTCTGCTATGTGGATTTGTAGAGCACGGCTAATCATCCATGAGGCTATCCAGGCGCCGAGTATGGGTGGTAAGGGGGGGTGGAATCTTGCCTGCTTTATCAGTAATCCAGCAAATCCTGTGAATTACATTTAGTGGTTTTGGTGGTGTTGGTTAAGTGGGGCTTTGGGGAACATTACTGATTCCCGACATCTTAGTTGATGATTTTTAATCCACAATATTTTCTATTAAACCCTAATTTTACATCCTTGATTATTATTTTTTCTTAATTATATAATGAAGATGTCTGTCTGAAGCCTTCTTTTCTAACTCAACGAACAAGAGTAACTTCTATCTTGAGGGTATTATCCTAATCCTACATTTGGAAAAACCCGAGATGGAGGTACTTCACTCCTTTGATGGTTAGCCTCTGGACTGAGCAATGTCCCCTCTGTACACTACTCTGGGCCTTGAAGCTGAGACTTATCAATGTCTTTTGGTGCTTTCTAAACAGTACTCCACTTACATCACAGAAGGCGTGTCGCCACACTTTAAGTAATCATATGTAGTGCATGTTTTTATGTGATGTTCATTTCATGATAGCATATCTTGATATCGCAGTCGAATTAGTTATTCCATGTACACAAAGGAACACTGAACCATCCCTATGCCTTTCGGGCCGAAACTCTTCTTCAGGGGAAATTATTCTACAAACGTATACACAATGTATCTTATACAAATGGAGTACAATGAGCAGAACCACAAAATTATAATGCATCTATGTGATGTGAAACCCCTCCAGGGGAAGAGAAATGATGAACCAAAGTGAAAAAACGAAGTGAGAACCCATTTTGCTAGCATGCACAGACTGTGCTTCTGACGTGTCACGTGAATCACGTGCCAACAAGGTCTGTTGGTGTTATTGTCCCACTAGTATTAATGATGTTCTTGGTGCGGCCGTGAGGAAATTACTGTGAGAAATTAACGCGGCTGAGTTTTTTAAAAATAATAATTAGAAGCAAAGCGGGGTATGAATGTTCTAAATATTTATACGAATGCGTAATGCATGCTTAGATTTTGGCGCAACTCGAGTATTTTTAATAAGTTTGAGGAAGTAGCATTATTATTAAAAAACTCAGCTGTGCTGAACACCCACAGTGATGTACAACATGGCTAAAACACGCTGGCAAAGCTAATAGCTGTGGCATAGACAAGACCTATTGGCTTTGACAAAGCGTGCCTTAATTATGACATTCCACCTTGATGGGGTGGAATGTTCTAAAAACCTTATAGTCTAATGACAGATAAAGCCCACAACAGCAAATTTCCGCTCCCTTGCAGTAGGCGAAGTTAAATATGTGGAATGCAACACTGGAGTGGATCTTTGATGGCTGGTATAGCCTTGTTGTGGGACGCTATAAGTATCAATCTCATGAAAGACTAAAACCTGAATGGGGGGGGGGGGGGGAGGGGTTTGATGGTTTTGTAAGTGACCTGCCTTGTACATAAATATGGTTCAACATGTTTATGCTCCTCAATATTATACCCAACAGTGAGGCGAAGAATGACCCCCAAAGAAGAAGAATGCCACCAAGTATACGCAAAGGGTCTGCATTCGTTTTGTCATCCTAACATAGGTTGACGTATTATTAGATACACCATCTTCTGAACTATAGAAAATATCTAGGTCTACACTCACTCTATGTATACAATGCCAGTCAAGGAGAAGACGCTGTGGCACCTCTAAAATTAACTCCCATCAATGGCTGAACAATACGTCCTCGGATGTGCATCACATACAGTTAACAAAACGAGACAGGGGCTTTCCATCCATTCCCTTAGTTTATTTAGTTGAATCGCATGTCAAACAAAAATAAATGACAAAATATACAAAATCAAACACTTCTTTGCCTGTAAACAGAAATAAATTACGAGCAAACAAAAATCAAGGTGCACTACCCTCCCCCATCTACAGAAAATCCAATTAGGCAATTGACTGCTTCATCGAACCCCACAGGTTTAAGAGCAACAAAAACAAGGTGAGTGGTACAAAAACTGTACAGTCTCAATTAGGTGAACATTCATTAACACATGTCTTTACAAATCCTTGGAGGGATTGTGCACGAGGGTTACAGAGTGCGAGAATTCTGATTTTCATTAATAACATTTCACTGTACGAATGGCAAGGTGGGCACATCAAGACAGGGAGACTGTGGAATTCGGCACACATCTAAGCATGAAAGACTGTCAAGCACTGGAAAGGGGAAGCCATTTAGTTAGTGAGAAATGGAGCTATGTCCAAGCTGTCAGAATTTCCACAACAGTTTCATGTGGCAACCACCCCCATGATGGGCAAACAACTGATCTGACATTCAATAATAAAAATAAGTTAAGTGCCACAGGCAGGTCCTCCTTGCTGCTGATCTAATGTCAAACACATAATGCAATTCAGCCAACCTTTGCTGCGAGGGACCAAAGTGGTCTCTCAGGTGAACTTGATCACATTCATTAATTAGTCAAGAAGTGGCTTATCAGCTTATAATAAAACACTGGTGAAACATGGAGTGCAAGGCAATATGCTGCTACCCCACAAGCAAGGAGTAATGATTGTTCCTCGGAATCAGCTGTAAACACAGCCCTTGACAGTGCCTCCTTCCCCATTTATATTACAGTCCTCCAAGCTGCTCTACAGTGGGAAGGGATCGAATAGGTGGTGACGTCGCTCCACCTCAGAAACAGGCTATAGGAGGGAAAATGGAGTTTTACACAACTGGATCTCTGGACAAGGCCGAAATGTGTCCACGAGGCAGATTAGCATGATTGCAACAACTTGGGATATCCAGCCTTTTATAATATATGTTTTTCTACTACATCAAGCCTCTTAAACACACTTTCAATCGGAACACGGAGAGAAAAAGTGATTTTCAGCATATCACACAATTTTGCCAAGTGAAAACCACCCTCAGAACCCAAGCTACTGGTTTAAAAAATTAACAACTTGGCCGGTAGTCCATGTCTCCGCTTTGCATGCTCCATTTCTTACACATGCAGCCACCATTGCACAAGACACTACCCACAGTTGCTCTAGAGACAGAGGGGTGATAACATGAGAAACTATATGTATGGAGTTGCAAATGTAAGGCATGCTCGTTGCCTCCTTCTCAGAATACATTTAAATCCACAATCTTGCCCAAATAAAAATAATAATAAACCTGTAAAATTAGGATCAAGATGCATCAAAACCAGCATGCACCACAATGAGGAAATCAAAAACAAGTTCATCGTTGAACAGCGGTTGGTATGAGGCAGTTTGTAATTATTATAAACCAAAAGGTGATCATGTGGGGAAAAAAAAAAAAATAATTTTAGGCAAACAAAATTCTTCTTAAAACGAGCAAGTGCAAGTATTCACGCTTCACTTAAGGAACAACAAGTTTTAAAACTTCATAGATCACAATAAGAACAGCAACTCTCGAGGCACCAATTGTTGCAAAGCAGGTGAAGACCCTGTGAAACGTGGTGCATTTTCACCTTAATATTTAAAAATCAGACAGGGCTTTAAACACAGCAGACATAAAGGGATCTTGCCTTTAACCAAAAAAAATATATTAACTTAATTTTTATTTAAGGGTGAATATATTAATAATCTCTATTCCCAGACACCACGCTCGTCCTTTCAACATGAAAAAGGGATAATACAGAAGATACAGCATGTAGGGTTCTCTTGCATCTAAAGGTGGTCCTGTGACCTAAGCCATTACTGGTAAGCAAAACCTTTTGGGCTACAGCACGTTTGACATTTATAAGTTTCACACGGGCAAAAGGGAATACAAAAGTACAAACCTGAAGACTTAACCTATGCTCTGAATAAAGCAGTGAACCTCAGTGAAGTGGTAAAACCCACCTTCAGCATGAAGCCAATGCTCTAAAAAAACATAGCTAGGAGAGACTTTCTCGCCACTTCTCAAGGCTGTTTCCATTCATTGGCCACCTATATAGCCAACCGAAGGGGGTGTGCCAGGCGCCAACAATTAACCTTGCAGCGTTTTGCATCAGGTTGGACTTGGGGTGCATGAAAAAGCAGGACAGGCAGAAAAAAGTTATTTGCTAATGATGCCAAAATATCTCAAGACAACCATGTCACTCGTATTGTACGAAAGCCTACTGGCCCATCTCCCTCCACCTTAGGGAGATCTACCACACTGCAGCAGGTAGGCCAGGATGGGCCAAATGGTTCTAGCACCTGATTCAGAACTATGAACCCAGATCATTCCACTGTGAACATCAATGTGTGTAAGTGGCAAAAGGTTCATTCCCCTAGAGCAAGGCAAGTTACAAGACTCACAGCTACCAGGATGATTGTGGATGAGCAACAAGAAAACATACATAGAGGTATCCTGTATGTCAGGGAAGGTAACCGGCAAAACACTAGTCAGCAGAAAGCTTGTCTTAAACTGTGTGTACAAGTGTCACAATGGCCTTCTTTAGCTCTGTTTTCCTCTTTTTGACTGAACCATTTTTTTTCCAAACCTGATTTCAGAAGCCAGTCATGTCTTCATACTTCGACCCTTACCGCCGGAAGTGAAAGATTCTCCACCCTAGGAGTGACTTAACATTTCCCATCCTGAAAAGGGACCTGTAGTCTATTTCCTAGACTTTACTAACAAAACCACTATAAGTGTCTCTACACAAATCAGCAGTAAGACGGAAAAGATGAGCTCAAAGGTAATGTTAAATTAAAAGGAGTCCTCCGTTACCACCGTGTACTTCTCCTAGGAGGCCCGGGGGGAGAAGCTGGCGGATTGTACAACTTTAAAAGGCAGAGCTGGGTTGGCACGTTTGTGCACTCCAGATAACAGAGCCACTGCACTGTTTGAGTAATGTGAACATAGATCTACAAATGCAGCACTAAGTTAATCAAAGAGTCAGGACCTCGACTTTCTGTTAAATATCTGATGCAGAAACCAATTTTCTTGACCAGTCTCTCAATTTTCTTTTATCAAAGACAGTTTCACCTTAATCACTTGGTCAGAGTAATGTAGATGCAGATTCCTTAAATGTTGAGGTTGTTAGTGTTGGGGTTTCATTTTTGACCCACCCTGGCATCTCTCCATTTCCCACTGCACTCCACACACACCTGTATTTCGTCAACATAATCCGACTTTCCTATTCACCATCAAAGAACACACCTAAACCACATTCTCACAAACTATCAAAACACTAATCTCTCTTCCTTTACCTTTCTCCTTTCCTAGAACGGAGAAAACGGTGCCAAATATTTATACAACAAGGAAGGTATTTCTTTACCGAATCGGGCGGCAGAGTTACTGGTTGATACTTCATGGTCCTATTTTTCTGCAGTCAATCATGAGTTTAGCAAGGTGTCAGGGGCAGGCTCTACTTGGTTAGAAACCAAGTGGGTGACAATCACTCATTTTGAGAGACTGCAGGAATGGGCATGCTTAAATAAATTGCCTGCATTTGTGATACAGGAGCTTAATATTGTTGAATCTCCTCACCTCTTTCTTACAGCAGACATTGACAGACAAAATGCGTAGTGGTGAAACTTTTGTGGTACAAAATGGGCAGATTATGTTCCCATGTTTTGCAATACTTTTTTCCTCTTCCGTCTCAAAAGCCGCATTCACAGATGGATGGCTAATGATAAAGGCAGAATATAAAGCTTAGTAAATCAAGCCACTGCAGATCTGAGCCGAAATGAGCGCAGGCATATTTTCAGAATGATTCAGGAACTTGCTTTCTCTTTAGTCCAGCCTCAGTTCTATGAAAATCCCATTCTCAGATTCCCCATTGCAAACATCTTTCTTAATCCACCCAACTTGATAGTAGGCTCCAGATTTTTTTGTACTTCTCACAATGAGTAATTTGAGGCATACTCATGAATTACTCATCCAGCGCCTTCCATAAACAAACTGAGGACAAGCAGGTGAATTTTAACAAGCAGGTCCGAAAATTGGCAGAGAGGAAACAAATATCCAGAGGGGTTTCTAATCTGCCCTAAAACAATGTCCTTAGCGATTTCCTGAATAATTTGGTCCTTTAATGTATATCTACCACATAATCCCAAAATATTCTAAAACTCTCAAACCCAAATAAACCTATAACAAAGTTAATCATCTGAATTTTCTTATGTCTATACCATGGACAAACTAGTCCCTGTACAGTAAGAAATAGAACATAAAACTTAATGTTCCCTTCAAAGTCAAAAAGGTGGGACAGGCATCACAAAAATGTCTATAAAGCAAAGAGCATCTAAATTACATTACAGTCACACTTCACTCCCCTTTGGCTAGAACAGGCAAGGTCTCGCCTCCAACATGCCTAATAATACTTGCAGATGACAGTCTTAAAAGTAAAGCAAATGATTGTGCGAACAACACAATTGCACGTGAAAAGACTGTATAAACTGGCCTGTGCCCAATTTCAGATGACATTTGGCAATGGTGATACTCATACGCAGGACTGTACTTTCCACTCCATGACAAGTTAAGAAGTTTTAATGACTTAGGTGAAAGCCAAGGAATGAACACACCGATATTCCAAAAAAACAAAAAAAAAGAACAAACAGGGAGTGGCCATTGGAAATATTTGATGAAACCTTGTTTCATAAAAGAATGACGCAGCGAGTTCAGGTGTAAAATGTGCAAACAAAACTCACTACTAGGTTGACAGCATTATTACCAATCGGGCATCTACCTGTTCAGGCTGCTGAGAATACAGGAGACAAGATCAATAGAGGATCTCCCTCGATTTGCTTCCGAGTGGGAGTGTCAAACACAAAGCAGCATGTGTGCTCATAAGTGCCCACTTCAGCTTCAGTTGCAGCATGTATCAAGAAGCCCCTTTTGTTTTAGTTGCAGCCATGTCACAGGTATGAGAGTGGACGGAGACCGTGAAGCCACCATTTGGAATGCCGGAATAAAAAGCCACCTGGATACTTGTGCAGCAACACAGAAGCCATAGTGCAAAGCCTACAAGATTCCCCTCTGACCCATTCCACTTAAAAGAATTTAAACAATAGTGTCTGTATTGGCTCAGTTCAACGTTCCTGCGTTGTTCCCTCTCCACATCACTCTTCCCGCTATTGAAACACCATTCTCCAATAGCTTCTGGTAGCGCCTCAAATCTGGAATAAAAAGGGAAAATAAAGGTATTGTTGATAAAGTTGTATTAAGCATTTTCAATCTTTTGTGCTGTGACAGTAAAGTGGCTATAGCTATACTCTCTGAATTAACCATTTCTTCACAAACACAAATCTAACGAGTGTCAAAGAAGCGTCTATAGATTTGTTTGACGTCTTGCTAAAAAACACACAGGCATGAAATGATTGGTCAAAGATCACACAGGGGGTTTGCGATGAACAAGATTAAAACTTAATATTTGCAAACACCATCACATCGGTCATAATTCTCTGCTAGTGTCCCAGTGACTAGATTTAATACATTATGCAATAACCACCAATCCTCCTTCAAACATCCTAAGTATTAAACAGATAGTAATTCTACGAGTTGCAAATAAAATTAAACATAACAAAAATGCAGCTTCTTTTAAATAGACTTTCTTCTTCGAATATTAGAACTAAGGTATCAATTTACTATCAATGCCCTTTTTCTGAGTCTAGGATTTTAGGTTTCACAGTGAATCTCTTTGGGGCACTGGGCTACAATTTTTCAAAATCTGTCAAGCATATGGGACAGTAAATGCCGATTTGTAGAATGTTTAGAGAGATGCAAGACATAGGGCATCTACTGTAGATGTCACCCAAATTATTACCAACATGACTAGGGTTAACAGGTGTTAGTGTGTAACAAAGAACTCCATATGAAGGCATATCCACTTGACGCCAGAGATATGAAGTAGCTGTAAGTTGCACTGCAGACATCTAGGAACGAGGAAGATAGAGTTATGAAAGAGGATGGCCGTAAATTGTTTCTAAAGTGTGGATGTCACCCCAGAGTCTATGTTGCAAGGAGGATTTCCAGTACTTTATCCCTCAGACTCTTAAAGACCTAACTCAGCAGCAATCATTAGTGAGCACTCTGGGATCATAGAGCAGAGAACCCCGTACACTGGCTGCTCGTAGGAGCCCATGAGGATATTAAAATATGTCTCACAACCACACATTTTCCTTCTCTCTGATGCAGAGGAAGGAGAAGGGAATGAAACGAGCTGGAGCAAATGTAGGGTTTTGTGCTTTCATGGAAACCCGCTGAAGTGCTCCTCAATGCACAGTAGTGTCGGGCATGGGGGGGCGGGGGGGAGAGTCAAGGGAGAGAATGGAGTTCCAAGAGGAGGAGGCTCGCTCTGTGAAAATTCCTTAATCTGATTTGTTTCAAGGTCCCAGAAATGGATAGCCACAGGGTGTTAGGAGGATCTGAGATTCGCTGATGACTAGTATCTGCAGAAGCATGGGTAGGAGTAAGGGGGGACTCTTATGGGGTCACACAAATGTCTTGGCCACGACTGATGAACTATGCCAGTGGTAGCCAGTAAAGGTATGCCTAGCCTGGGAGAGGTGCTGGCAAGGACTGAGGAAGAGGTTTAACTCATATACCTTGTTCATCATATTTTGCAATTTGTATGCAGCGTCAGGGAGAACTGGCATGGGGGATGGTGGCCAGGGTTTGAAAGGCACAAGAGATTTCTTGTAGGAAGAGGTTGATGTTAAAAGGAAAATTAAATATTAATTCCAGGCTTTGACAAGTTTGTTGGTTGATTGGCTTCTTGAAAGATGTTTTTCAGTAAGTTGACTGGAATGTGGACAGGTCAAAGAATGTCATACGATTATAATGGCAGGGTTAAAAAAAAAAAAAAAAATGAATGGTTAGGTTTCGCCATAATTTATGGCAAGATTGTTGTGTGTCATGCAGCCTTAATCGGGTTTAAGTCAGATATGGAGAGTCAAGGTGAGACTTTTCTGTGTACATTTGGAACTCGGTAAAGAAAACTTTGTTGCTTCAGCTGTGGCATGGTGTAACCCTCAATGCTACATATGACAGACAGGTCTGCCACAGAGGCTGTTGATTGTTTCGACCAACATTCAATTTGTCTGCAAGTCTTCATTGTGGCAGTAAGTTCACTGCTGAATCATGTGAAAAGAGACGGAAGAAGAGTTTGGAAAATCCTACATGTACAGGTGTCTGCAAGATTAGCACTTTATTCGGCTGGGCAAGCTGGTAGTGTGGCTGCAGGAAGACAGAAAGTGTTGACTCTGAAGTGATTAAAAGCTACAGAGGATCTTTTGGGGCGAGACTGCACAATGGCAAGAAGAGTACCTTAATAGTTTCTTGAATGAGGCAGTGCTGGGATTTGGAATAAGACCATGAGGTTAGCAGGTTTTGGAAAGAAATCTAGTAACTTACCTGTAACAATAATGTCAAAGCCTCACACTTCGATAGAGTCAAAGGTTATGCAATATTATGTGGCCTAGTTGTTTAGTATAGAAATGTTTGTAGGAATAAAATACTGGGCCTCAACCATAAGTGGAGTCGGAATGATCTATAATGATGTTGAGTTCACTCCAACCATACATCATTGCATGGCCGACATTTTCTCCTCAATATTGTTAATGAATTATTTTGGGTCTAAACCAGATGTACTTTTGAAAATGTTTTCCTGCTGTGAAGGACCAGTTCTCCCCTACTGGGGAGGTTCAAATGTGAATCCAGATGACTTCAAGCTGCAAGGTTAATGTTACAGGTAAGTAACTAATTTATTTTGCTCTGTCACCCCAGTCTAGATTTTCTAGATCCACGGGCTCTGCAAACATTATGGAGCTGCATCACCCCCTTGTGGAGGAGAAAGTGAAAGGAGAGTACGGGGCAAACATTTCATTACACTGATCTCACTGTGGTTTCCTTGGTAAATGACATTCTCTCTCACCTCAGGGTTGTCTCTCCTGCGTGTCCTTTGTCACAGTTCTCCTGCCCGCTAACCTATGAAAAGGCCTTTCTACAAGTGAATTTGGCAGCTAGAAGAAGGATGGCAGCTGCAGTGACTGAGTCACAGGAAAATTAGATGTAGCCTTTGGAATGAATTTCAGGGTTATTCTCACACCCATCTTATATGAAAAATGTGTGAGTAAAGTTCTTCTAATAGTAGAGTTTGAATTTCAGTAACTTTATTTAAGTAAATAATAGCTGTTAAAATCGTGACTTTAATTTGAAATGATTCAGACTTGGTTCAGGCTTAAGTTCAAACGGCAGTTCCGTAAGATGCGCTAAAACATTAGTTAAACGTTGTAGTTGGAACTGTATGTCAGGGATACATTTTCCTTGATCCCTCCAAAAGTTATAGGATAGTAAAATGTTGTTTAACTTTGACACCCCTTGTGCCTGCAGCAATAACAGACCCTTGATGATGCTTGCAATGGCGCAGTGGCCAATAACTACATTAAGTAGGAATTTATGTTTGTTTCTTGATGTCTGTTTCATGCATCATTTATATTTTTGCATTTGCTTTATACCAATTAAGAAAACATAACTTTTGCGGCATTTTACGTTTGTGTTGCTGGCTTCTTTGCTTCCCCCAATACCTCCTCCCTTATTCATGGTAACTCTCGATGGTGAAAGTCTCAGCTGTCAAGTTCAAGGTTATTAGTTCTAGTTGATAAATGTTCCCCTTTCATATCACGAGTAATTGTAGAAGACTGGAAGTCGTCTGATCGGTTGCTGCAATGTTTTCAAGAGGTGACCGTCTGGCTGAGTGTGATGCTAGCAGTATCACAATCACGCAAGAGGATCGGCACCAGTTGATGACCAGAGGATCACTGGCACTAGTGGAAAAACTTAAGAAAATCTCACACACCAATTGAGTGACAGTTCATTTCCCGTAGATGTGTGGAGCCATGGATGCAAAGTTGTGTCATTTGCGCGATTGCAACCAGATCAATGCAGGGTGACCCCTTGCTTTGAAAATGCTTCTGAAAACTTTGAACCAAATGTCACTCCTGAGACACGTCATTTGCTTGCTTAATTTGCCCTTTTGCGGATTATAATCCCATGTCAAGTGAGGTGCCATCAGAGAAATATGGTTTTGAACGGCCAATTTTCAAAAGTGCAGGGGTAGTTTTCATAGTTTGTTTGCTCCCCCTTCCTTGTTTATGTAAATGTAGTGTTATCATTTAGTGTGAGTACTACCGTTCCTCTTATTTTGCTTTGACAGGTTTTAAGAGTGAGAACACAATATGTGTTTCCTTGGATTTCCAATGACATCTGACCTTTAAGTTCTGATGAGCACTTCATCCAGGGTGCAATATATCTGGTGTTCTAATCACTGTGGAGGTTATCCGACGGATTTTTTGCCTTTCACCGAGCTATCTTATTTCTAGCATCTGAACTAGTTTTGTACCCGGCTTGTGATAATCAGTAGACCCCCCCAAGCCCCTCAGCGCCAAAGACGACCAGGATTTTGATCATATGGGGTGTGCATTGTTACCTGAATGCAGAATGTCATCGTTCCTGCATTTTCAGAAAAGTTCTTATTGCCAGGGACAGTATGGAAAAGGTGAAATGCCAGCACTCTCGCTCTGAGCAGTTGTCGCAGTCATTGCAGCCAACTCTGCTCCCACGGAGACCTCCCGCTTTGATGGAATGGGTGACTATTTTTTCATGTTGACCCTGAAACCCAATTAGTATAGGAGTTAAATGGCTTGGCTTATAATTAATTGATTCTTGAAAGGGGTTACCAGAGACCAGCAACTAGCGTAGATACGTGCAAACACAAATGGAAAGTTTAAAGTGGTGAGAAACCACCACTGCTAAACATTTTGTAAACCTATTTGGTGCAGACGTTATACTGAAAGATAACACCTTGACATAAGACTGAATGTTCCCAAGAAGCACTGGCAAAGCCAATAGGTCTCTCCTATGCAAGAGCTATTGGCTTTGCCAGTGTATTGTAGCCACGTTTTACACCAGGGTGGCTGCTGTTCAGCATGGCTAAACGTTAGTGGCGTAGAGGAGAGTGGCATGGAATGTCGTAGACTGGAATGGCAAAGAGTGGAGTACAGTGCTGTAGAGTGGAGTGGCAGAGAGTGATGTGTACAGAAGTGGCATAGTGTGGAGTGGTGTAGGGTGGCATACACTGGAGTGGCATACAGGAGAGTGCAACACACTACGCCAATGCACTCTTCACCAGTCCAGAGTACCGTGGCACTCAGTACAGTGGCATTGAATTCAGTGTTGTAGAATGCAGTAGCATAGATTAAAGCAATGCATAGTAGAGTGCAGTGGCGCAGAGTGCAGTGCCTCAGAGAAAAGTAGAGCAGCGTGGCATGGAGTGGCATAGAGATGAGTGATGCAGAGGGCTGTGGTGCAGATTAGAGTCGAATTGCATAGACTGAAGTGGGATAGAGTGGTGTAGAGTATAGTGCTGTAAAGTGAAGTGGCGCAGAGGGAGGAGTGCAGAGTATAGATGCAGAGAGTGCAGTGTTACAGTGTAGAGTGTCAATGCAGTGATGCAGAGTAAAGTGTAGTGATGTAGAGTGCAGTGAGTGCAATTTGAAAGTGGCTTAGAGTGCAGTGGCAAAGTGGAGTGATGCAGAGTGGGATAGAGTGCAGTGGCATAGAGTAGATTGTTTCAAAGAAGAGTAAGTAGCAGAGTGGTGTAGTGGAGGGTAGAGTGCAGTTGAGTAGAGTGGCATTGAGTGTAATGTTGTAATGTAAAGCGGTGTGGAGTGCAATGGCAGAGTGAAGTGTAGATTAGAGTGGCACACATTGGGTTGGCATAGAGTGCAGTGGCAAAGGGCTGAGTGCTACAGAGTGAAATGCATTGGAGTACAGTGTATTGACATGCAGTGCTGCAGAGTGGCATAGGGTACAGTGGTGTGGAATGGAGTTGTGCAGAGGAGATTTCTGTGGTCTAGACTGGAGTGGTGTAGAGTGCAGTGGGCAAGAGTGCAGTGGCGTAAAGTAGAGCGGCAAAGAGTGTATTGGCATAGAGTGGAGTGGTACAGGATAGAGTAGAGAGGCGTAGCGTGAAGTGGTGCAGAGTGCAGTGTTGTGAAGTGGTGTAAAACTGAGAGGTGCAGAGTAGAGTGCAGTAGTGTGTAGTGGCGTGGAATGGAGTATTCATGGTGTGGTAGCACACTGCCATTACAGAAAAACACATTTTCAATTGAAATGTCCATTACATTTCATTGTACAGACATGCAGTTTAACGAATAAAACTATACAGTGCACAGAAGTAAATGCGTGGAAATTGCATTACCTAGTGTACTGATTTGTTTTGATCATATTAAAGTATTTGTTTGCAACACTCTTCAGAAATTACAGAAAATGTGTTCTATTTGTGTTTGTAACTCTGATATGTTCTGAAATACTTACACAGTTAATTTAATTGTTGTGGGCTAGAAAAACTCTTTGCTACCAAAAGTATGCAGCAAGATTGTCAGATAAATCCTCTCAGTTTGAAGTTGGAGAAAGAAAAGTAAACAAGCGCCCTCGGAAGACAGCACCTGACATTTGACCTCCTTCTTTGAATGCACAACAAATGTGACAAGATAAGAAGAAGATTTACAGGCCTGTTTTCAGAACGGGAGCACTCGGAAGGACACTGTAAATAAGGTTTAGGCAAACAAGTACAAACTCAAGCTGTACAGCCTAAAACAAATAAAGCCAACAAATGGAAAGGAAGAAAACGCGGCGAGCTTTTGCACAGCACGTGTATCTACAGCCACACATGCCACCAAACATGTGAGTTACAAAGCCAATGGCAAGCAACGGGCAGAATGCATTCTTAGGTCAGCTTTCTGAAAGCTCCCAAGATTTATTTAGCAAACCAGACAGCTGGTAGGCTGAGATCTGAAAATGAGATACTTTCAAAGCTCCGGATTAATCAGAATGTGAAAACAAGCATTTTTTAAGTTTATTGTAACCAAAATCCCCTTCTTCAAGTAGAGGTATCACATCCTCCTAAGATGCCATTCAGAATATTAGTTTTATGATCTTTTTTTAACAAGTGCAGTTCCAGACTGAATCTAAATATTAGGTCTTTCTCTGTTATTATGGCCTGTACTGAAATCACTCCCTACCTAAATCCATTCCATGCAAAACACTTTCTATCACTCTTTTTAGCCGTAACTGTTGTTTTTTTGTAATAGTAAACACAGATCTGTGCATTTAAAGTTATGAACGCATTGCTAATGGAGTCTATTCCAATTCTATTGAATATTCACAGCTTTTAGTACCCGCCTGTCCAAAGCAAGTAACCCACCCACTTTCTCACTAGTGGGAGGCATAAAACAGTTATTTGCTCGTTGTAACATATCTTCATCTATAATGCCATTTGCTCTCTTCTTAAGCTCCACAACCTTCTCAATTTCAAGATGTTTTACTTAACCAGTCTCCATTGTGTAGCTGTAGCCCTTTCAATTTTGTTGCTCATTTTGTCTGACCATTTGTTGTCCTCATTTGGAGGTTGGCCTAATTATTTGATCCCCTCTTGCTGTTGCTATAATTAAGGATTCTGCCTCTGCATGGTGTAGGGTACACACTTGATCTTGTGATAGGGGCTTGTATTTCTTCTCCGTCACTGCATTGGAATGGCATTAGCTATTACAAAGAAACTCACAAGACATGAAATAAGTAAGGCACAGCCAAACAAAGTCAAATGTTTAGGATGCTAAACCCACTGTAGCCCGTAGATGCTGCATGGTATCAAAAGTAAAACCAATCTGACTAAAAAGTAGTCAAATATATGCAAAAAAATGGCAGAAGTCAGTTCTTAGGATTCCTAACAGTATATAGTGTATGATGAAATGGCACTGGGCTGCCAAAACAATGCCACATAGTATTTTAGGGTAAGATCAGCTGTCTACCTGCCTACGCTTTCAATCTGCAAAAAAGACATAAGCAATAAGAATGTTTAAACCTGCTATTTACTTGGTGTTTGCGTTACGGCTTTAAAACAAAAAGGACCGGAATTTAGATCCGCACATGAGTAAAAGTATTAAGGGCACCGATTTGCTAGTTGCGATGTTGGTGAGCTTGTTGACAGTGGTTCTTCATTTTATGTTTGTCAACTGCTACTAGGCGTGGCAAGGCAAAACTGGCTGAATCACCTGTTGTTGTATGTCAATGGTAATAATATACCCCAACTTCAGGGATCGTCCGATTGTTCATTATCAAAACATCCTGCCCTACTTCTTGAAAGCTGTTTCAAGAGCCCAAAGAATTCTTGAACAACTATATTTATCCCATTTTGGGAAGTCAGGTTTCTGGGATGCACAGAAAGTCATAGTACGGTCACAGTTGTAAGAGGAATGTCCCAGCATAGTGTTCCCTGAGAGACCCAGCACACACGTTTCCTTCCACTTTTGTATTTTTTGTTTTGGCCTTGGCATGAATGACAATCATGGGTGTCACTAACAGCCACTGTAGTTAGGTTTTGTAAAATGCTGCGACCCTGTGGAGGGCTCTGTGGTCTGGTGGGCTGCACCAAGTAAGTCTTCCACAGAGTAGGACTATTATCTCATCATATAATTATATGGTATCTCTCTGCATAGATTAGGAGCCTCCAACTGTGCGAAAGAGGACTGTATTAGCTTCAGGCATACTATTCTCTGTTTCTGTCCAACCATGGAAGTATCTGTATGAGGTCATGCCCCACAATGTTGCTACAAATTGGGCTACACAGATTGTAAGATATGGACAGTGGAGGCAGAGTGAAATGTTTGCAGGATAGGCCTTTTTATTGATACCTACACAGGTGAGTGGTTTACCAGCATTGCCATGTACGGTTCAGTACCAGGGGGCCCTACACTATATCCTGTGCACATGAGTGTATTGTGTGTGTATCTGCATGCATGCATACCCTCAGAGCATGGGGAAAGTGTCAAAGGTGCGTGTGCCATGTTAGCCTATGGATATTTCAGAAACAATGTTTTCCATTCCATGGTGGAATGCTTTAAAAATCGTCTGTGGTTAGAGACCCACAATAAAAAAAAAAGATGCCTGGAAGGACTGTATAATGAATGCCAGGGCTTCAACTCAGTATTCTAGGATTTTTCATGGGTACCGGAGGACATCTGTGATCCAAGTCAGAAGTCTCTGTCTGCCAGTTTTCCAAAGGGGGAGGCATTTGGGGAGGCGGGGTGGGCAAACGGACCATCTACCAGAAGACTGCAACCTGTCTGCTGAAAAACAGCATTGGAAATAGGGAGTTATGAGTTAACAGAGGGTCACTACAGTGTTCCTGTAGAGCATCAGCCTCTAGGAAAAACCCAATGAAAGATGCCTGCTTTGTGGCCTGTCTCTGAGCTGTGCAAGAGAGCGAAGAAGGCACCACTGTAGAAGGAGATTGCTGAAAGGAGGTGAGGTTTGAAGTACCCGTGCCACTGTGGTGGTCAACAGAGGAACAACCATGCGAATTAGTTTCTGTCATTGTGGTAGTATAACGCAGAAGACAAAAGACCTAGAAGGATGTGACTACTTTTAGTCTGACTGCTCATGTGGCCGACATTATGGAGCACCAGTGCAGCTGTGACATCTTATCATATACGAACCACACTTAACAAAGCAGGGGTGTATGACCTCACAGTGACCCAGTACAGAAAGCCTGCACCAAGAAGAACATGCACAGTCTGACCTCAGAATCTTGTCCTTCTGTCCCAACATGCATGGGAACCTGGCCTCCAACCACGACTGCTTGCCTAGACTGTCTTCTCAAGGATCTGCTTGAGATGTGTCAGTGGCTACTGAACAGCATCTGCTGCCCAAAGGTTTTATTGCACTGCCGGTGGGGCCATATGAACAAAGGACAGGGATGAAAGAACTTTCTGAATATTGATACCAGAGACTGACATGAAGGTCGCTTACATGAGGTGGGGGCGGAGACCATGGGGGTTGTGGATCCAGTTGGCAGAGAGATAGAGATAGCCTAAGCACATGCCATATTCATATAAAGCGTGTTCCAATTAGTGCCCATTTATGAGCTACCGAGCCCTGACGCAGTACAGTGCTTTACCATAGCGACAGTACTGTACAGTAGTCTTTTGTACTTTGTCTCTGTAATGCTCTGAGAGCCTCCATAGTTTTGAGTTTATCTATGAATAAAATACCTTTTATTAAGATCATGTATTTCCTAGATGTTTTGATTGTAGGTGGGTTCCTGTGGGCGTTGTGTTCTTGGTCTTCAACTCCACAACATCATCTTGAGTGAGCTTAGGACTACTCATCCGCATCTACCATTCAGATTTATGTGATGAAGTGGTATACTTAGTGCTCGATTTGCATGGACATAGTAGGAAAGACCCCCCCCCCTCCAGGATGATAGTGGCAAAACACCAATAAGCCCCATTGTTGTGGCTTTTAGCCACTCTACGTCCAGGATTAATAAATTAGGTCTGACAATTGCCCTTCAGGACCAAGATTAAGGGTCTTCGCTGGCCACTGATTTTGTATTACGTATGAACAATAGAAGCAATCTTATTTGGATCTTTGGCATTAGGTAGTATTCACAGTAAGATCAGAGGTGGCGCTATAATTTCTGGTTCACAAATGCCCTCAAAAGTGAACATGGTAAAATTACTTTTACCAGATTATAGCTTCTACAGGGATCTTATCATTAAGGGGTCATCAAATACTCACAAGCTCTTCTGAGACAAAGGATCATATCTCAAAGAAGGATGACGAGGGATGTTGGATTGAGGCACTTTTGCTTAAAATCAAACAACAAAAGGAGAGAGAGACAATGGTTCCTGGATGCTAGACGCTGTTGGTGGCCTTTTCACAAGTGTGGGATGCACCCATTTATAAACCAATATCCTTGCCTCAAACATAGCCATGTGCATGTATCCCTTATGTGTCTCATCTTCTATTCCCACTTCATTGTTAACCAGGCTCCCCTCTGGTATTTGGAGTTTTTAAACAGGTAACCTTTAACTCTGATGTACTCACCTGATGAAGGAAGGTTAAAGACTATGGAATCCTGAAAGCAGACAATGAGCTAAGGTAATATTACACTATCTCATTCGAGTATCAAGAATAAAAGTGGGTATCTTCCGTAGGTGTGCTTATAAAAGGGATGTGATGGGAGCTCCTGTAGATAACATATAGATAAATATTGGGGCCATAGCTCAGGAAATTGACTGATGTGATTTTAGCTGTCACAATGGGCACAGATTTTAATGTGAGGAACGTTTGAATGAAGTAACCACTGAAGCATGTAAAAACATCTAATGCAAAACCAGACTTCAAAACAACCTCAAAAATATCTATTGCCAAATTATTGATAAAACTTAAAAGTAATAATTCTAGTTCAGCAGAAGCCATGCTGGTACAGGATGATCAGTAGGACTCGCACTTTAGCGCACATAAGAATAAGCAACTTTGGAGGACATTATTTTAGAGAACCAGAAACGTTAGTGAACTAGAGATTGTTATGACAGCTCAAGGAACCAAAAAGGTTTAAAAAAATAAATAAGGCAGGTCGAAGGCCCAGTGGTATGGGGGTGCACAGTCTAGGATTCCAGATAGATGCTTTGAGGAGATAGGGCTGACTTCCAGTTTTGCAACTTCAAGTCAAAAACCACCAGGTCTGGTTGCTAAAGACATTTTGGGGACATTCTGTAAGCTTACCTACGAATGCGTTCCACCCTTTGCTTACCATTTGTTTTGTGGTTGCAACTCACACTTTCTTACTTTATATTTGCTGGCTTTATTTGTTTTAGGCTGTCCCGCCTGTCTTTGTCCTTCCCGTGAAGCATAGGGTGTTTACCAACTTTCTGACTCACCCTTTGCATTCTTCTGTGAGTGCTAATTTTGTTCTTATCTTATCAGATTTGCTGTACATTTAAGGACAGAGGTCAAATGTCAGGCTCTGTCATTGTAAGGAGCTTGGTGTTTACCTTTTTTTCTCTGACTTTAAATTGAGAGGATTTAAGTGACAATCAGGGGGTGGGGGAAGGAAAGGCTTTTATCTAGCACACAACAACATTTAAGTGTGTGTAAATGCACTCTGTAAATATTTCAGGATATGTCAGAATTAGGAAAGAAAGCGCAACTGAAGTACTTTTTTTGTAACTCTGAAGTATGGTGGAAACAGTTATTTTATTACCATCAAAACAAAATCAGTACTGTAGTTCATTTCATTTACACACACATTGTTTATGTGCTGTATAGTTTCTTCATTAAAACTGTATGTCTGTGCAAATGTAATTGTCACTTCACTATCACAACATGCATTCTCCACTCTACAACACTCTATGCCACTCCACAGTACTCTATGACACGCCATGCTATACCACTTTACTACACTCTACGACACTCAATGCCCCTACACCAGACTTTACTCCACTGTACAATACTCCCTGCTGCGCCACTCCACTCTGACACTTTACTCCACTCTACACTAGGCCACTTTATGACAATTCATGTCACTCCACTTCACGACACTCCACAACACTTTAAGCCATTCTATGCCCCTCCACTCTACAACACACTATTCCACTCTATGACCAGACACCATACAATATTCCACTGTGTGCCACTCCACCCCTCTCTACAACACTGTACTGCATTCTATGCTACTCCATGATACTCCATGTCACTCCACTCTAAAACACTCTACTCCAAGACAATCTATTCTACAACATTCTAAGCAACTCCACACCGCTTTACTCCACTTGCCTCCACGACACATTACTACTCTACACCACTCCACTCTACGACACTCTATGTCACCCCACTCTACGACACTCTGCCGTTCCACAGCACTAACCTTTAGTCATGCTGGTATCCAACATGGCTAAAACACACTTGCAAAGCCATTAGCTCTTGCATCTTCTTATTCTTCAACAATGGAAGTTGTAATCTTTTATGATTTATACAGAATCATGGTCATGTCTGCCTTAGACGCAGATGTTGTCTGACCTTATCTTTCTAAGAACAATGAAAGCATCAAGCCATCCAACTGATGACAGATACAATACTTGAAGCAAAATTCGTCTAGGTCAGATGTCTACTTTCCATCATGTCAGGGTTAATTAAGAACACAAACAGACATATAACCAAAATAATGTAGTCTGGATCAATGCCCTTTTACCTTATAGGTTTCATTAGGAAATGTCTGGGACGCAACCCTTAATTCACATGATCTATGTCAGACATTTATTCCTAAACTTATGTTAGAAATTCCAATTTGCAATAAGATTTAGTATATAGGGATTACCACTTGACAACTTGTCAGAAGAGGTCTTTCACCTAGATTACTGCACAAAATTCTGCCAAAGATGGTCTCACCTGCTGCCAACACACTTTGCAGATGCTACAGCCGACCTGAAGCTGATAAAGCAGAGTCCCGGAGGAAGATCAACCTACTGCTACCACACTGTGTGCTTCGCGAGGAACAATGTCTTTACGCCTAAGCTGATAGAGAGCCTTTGCTGTCAACAAGGCATGCTGTGTGTCTCTTCTCCCTACAAAACTCTAGACTGCAAGTTGCTCTACCTTCCATGCTCTCTTGGTGTGGCGAACAGAAATAGATTTTAGGGTGCTAGGTTCTAGATGACATTTTAACATTACAATGCTAGAAGTGTTCATTTTATTCTCGTTATTTACAATGCACCTTCTTACTGTTTTTATAATATTCTGTGTAGTTGTTTTAGACGTACTGAGAAACAGATTGTTCCTGAAGAAATAAATACTTTTTACTTAAAGGTGTTCATTCTTCTTAGTTTAACTGTGTGTGATACTGGGAATAACAAAATAAGGTTAGTTACTGTTTCCAAGGTGCGCTTGATCCCTTTATGGGATTTTTAGTAACCTAAGCACAATATTCTATTTTCACACTGAATAGTGTTCTGTTGGGCTACAATAACCTGTCTTTCACATTCATCACTGGTGAATTAAACCTAGTTCATCTGTGTCACCTGTGGGTGGGAAAGCACACCTTGTAGAGTTATGCCAAAGTTGTAACCTACTCAACAACCTCTGGAGTGCACAACGTCCTAGGGGCACTCACATATTCATAACTGGAGAGATTTTGAAATTCAAATCACAGCTCAGTTTACCCCAGCAGCCAACTAAGGTGATCAGTATATGCAGTGAGACACCACTCCCTCCTCCTACCACAGGTTGGGAAGTATAAGTGTGAAAACGTTTGAAAAATGTGTAGGAATATACTAAGCTGCACATTATTGACCTTGCAAGGAAATGGAAATATTCTTTAGATTTAGTTATCAGTCTGGCCAAATATTGATGCTGAGGGGATATCAAGTACAAAACAATTTTTAAAAGATCACATGCAGAGGTCATGTGCTGGGCAACAACTAAATTGAGGATTCAGAAGGGTGCAGTTTAGCTCACCTCAAGACCATGGCGTGTTCAAGGCCCAGAGAAGATCAGGTGGCTATCTTATGGCAAAGAGCAATCCCAAAGAGGCCAATACAGTTTTTACAACCAAGGCAGAAAACTAATGAGACTGAAGCAGAGACTACAATGACCCTAAAGAACGTTTGGAGGGCCACATACAAGTGTAAACATTACATTAACTTAGATGTCTTGGGTAGACCTCGACCCCCCCCCCAACAAATTGGATTACAACAGGTGAATATGATCTACTTCTTCAATCAGGAAACTAGACAAAACAAGCAACCACTTAGTTAACCTTGCAGTAGGAGGAAATGCATCTAACACCTGAGGTCACAAGAGTTGGCAATGGATCCCTTAGGCAAGTAAAAGTAATCACACACACTGAGCTAAATAACCTCATCTTTCACAAACTACCCAATTCACAACACTTGTCAGATACAACTGGTACAATTCTACCCCTGCTATCAACCCATCTTCAAGAGCCCTCCTTGGCCAACCGGCTTTCTCTGGTTCAGAATTTTCAAACCGAGGTCTGGCAGAATCAAAGTAAAATAGAAGTTGCAAAACTTGGGCAAGATCTGCCAGAAACAAAAGCCTTTACTAAAATAAACTGAAAGCGTGGGACTCGAATAGGCCCCAGGCTGGATTAAAGGGAAAGGACAATCATCAAAGCTAAAGATGCCTGTACTTTAAATGGTATAAAACTAAAAGAATATACTAATGAAATGCCCCACGCCAAAGCCTATAATGCTGATCTTGAAAACAAAAACACTATTGAATTAAAAATTGTATCTTAACCAGATGATAAAAAAGGAAATGATTATGAAGACTATCAAACAAATACACTTGGTGGAACAAGATTATGGAGTTGCAGAGACCATTACACTCATTCATGTAAAGAGTTCAAATATGCTGCAAAATTAGGTCTAGTTTTGTGTATTTCACAGTTAACCGCTCAAAAGAGGTGGTAAGAAATCTATTATCGAACAAGATACCTTTTGCCATCTTACAAACAGAGCTGGGATTAGCAAATATGCCTACTAGATGAGGTGTAAGTCAAAGTTAAAGCTAAGGGTGTCAGGATCTTACACAACTTAGAATGTGAACCATTCTTGAAGACTAGGCCATGTCTAAAATAGGACTGACAAAAGGTAAAACTACTTGTGCAGTTACTCTTATAAATCTGAGGATTTGATTTAAAGACTAATGATGATGAGGAAAGGGATAATTAAAAAGTTGCACCTTAGATGTCTTTAGAGAGTGAAAATAAATGAAGAGTCTGCGGACAGTGATCCTGTACTGTTGGAATGCTTTGCAATACAGGGGCATAGGGTGGCTTAGGGATTGTTTTGAGATTGCGAGGAGAAGTAGGACTGGGTAAAGAGAATGAAAACCACTAAAATAACAAGTATTTGCAATGCAACTGGTCTTGCGTTTGCTCGCTATCAGCGTTGTAAACTCCTAACCGGACTTTTCTTGCCTCAAACTAATAATGAAAAGTAAAACAGTTTCACATATGCGAGCCGATGGTAGTTATGATATGCAAGGCGCTCGACTTCTGCCCAGCGAGATCATGCTGTGCAGGAAATGAAAAGATAAAGTAGTCCAGAAACCAGCGGAAAACAGGAGCCTCGTATGTTTTCAGTAGTTTACCGGTGCGCTCGATGAGGGCTAAACACCGGAAAAGGCATGACGTATGCATACCTTTCACAAAAGGAATCAATTCTTTTTTAAAAGGCAAGCCCACAAACCAGTCAAAGTGATGGGCGTGGTTAGAAGCCCACAGAGAGATTACAACATGGTCCAGCGCGCTTGCGCGCACTCAACACTAAAACTGAGCAATATGTTAACTGCGTTTGGTTCTAGCTGGCAGATAAATGGGATGGCAAAATAAATTGACAAAATAAATGTTTCTGCTCAGAGGTAGAGCAGTAGAAATTGGAGTACAAAACATTGAAATTTGTTTTCCACATGTAAAGTCATTGCATTTAGTTTTAGTGACTGAAAATTAAAGGGTTTTAAACAGAGGGCATTTGAAAAGGGAAATAAATTATTTTTATGCTGTGGATCAGAGGCCAACAGATGGACACAAAAGAAATACCACATAGGAAATAGTTAAGTGTAATAAGACCAGCATGATTTTGCTTCAGAAAACCCACCTTACAAACATGGTGGTCCTATGCATATGAAAACCTAGATGAAATGAGTATGATTTGTTTACAGTCATCGTGCAGTAGGGGGTAGGCATGTTAATGTGAAGACCATGGAATGAGAGAAAGAACAACAACATCAGAATCAACAAACGGTGAGTTGAAATAGACCAGTGATTCACAAACTGTTTAGAACCGTGACCCACTTTTTAAAATGACAAACTTTTGCGGCCCTCCTAGCTTTAATGGACATGAGGAGGGCAATTCTTTTAATGTAACTAAAGCATTGTGTGGCAGAGCACTGTCATTTACAAACAGCACATTTTCCATTGCAATGGCCACTGAAATTGCACAGATGTATAATTTTACTAAAACGACTGTATTGTAGACAAATAAGGTGTAGAAGTCATTTCAGTGAATACTTATCATTAGTGCCCCAACAAGTAAAGTGTCTTCATTTTTTTTGATCCTATTAAAATCTTGGCTTCCGTCAAACTCCAGAATTAGGAATAATGTGCTTCATTTTATATTTCCTGACTGCTGAATGTTTACAGTTCATTTACAGGTATTTAAATTTGCTTGTGTGCTACAAAAACTTCCATCCTACAGCCTTTCTTTTCACACTGGCTATACCCCAGCAAGACTGCCACATAATTTACTTTCTCTGACTGCAAAGTGGTAGGTGTGAAAAACCTAGGTGGCAATTTGTCATGAGACATATCCCGACATTTAGCCTCTGTCTCTGTAGCGCAGCAAATGTGACCAGATAAGTGCAGGCGTCTTTATTTACTGCTTGGACTTTCAGGGCACACCAGCTCAAGAAATCTGCTTGTGACTCAGCAGTCGGTCTCCCCCCCACAGTTTGGAAAACACTGCAACAAACAATGAAATTGGACAAAATTTGATTAGCGGCAGCAGTCTGTGGGATGAACGCAGGTGGTCTCTTGAGCTTTCAGTAGCCACTGCTTGAATTAGTTTAGATCCTTTATATGTCACGTGGATTTATAAAGAGCTCTATCACTCTGAAATGGTATCCTAGTGTTATAAGAAAGACATCGACTGGAGAGAACAAGTGAAAAGAAGAAGGGCTAGAAGCAGAGAATTAGAACAGCCTCGTTTTGATGCTCAGAAAATTACTGATCAGCAGTAAATAGTGAGATGATTAAGCTTTTAGCAGCGAAGTACAAGCAGGAACAACCACTAGATATAGTGTGAAAGAAGCGAGGAGTGACGGAGCAAACTTGGGGGGAGAACCTTATCAATCCAGAATTCTGAAGAAAAACAATCCTCCTGTTTATATATTGTGGGTCAGTGGCAAGAAGGGCATTGTGTGTACAGCAAAGGAGCTCAAAAAAGCCAGTTTCCGCATGGGTAGCCAGTCGAGACCCTAATATGTGTGGACAGGAATGTGTGAGTAAAATGCTCAGAGCAAGCTGGACAGAGGCATTTAGCACAATTTGCAATCTTTTAATCAATTACTCTGGAATTCTCCCACAGTGGCTGTTAAAGTAGTCCAACCGGCCAGGAACCAAAGCTTGGATTACGATCTTACATTTCTCAACAGGGAGCCAGGTGAACATCCTGTGTAGCATCTCTAGGATACCATAGCAAGATGTTGACATGGGAATGACTTGGTCTGCCGTTGTAAGGTTTTCATTAAGCACTATTCATAAGTTTATAGCAGAGTTGGTAGGCTGTGAAGTGTCTCTCAGCTCCTTGGGCCACCAGCCTTCTTTTCAACACACTGTTGGTTTTCGTAACAGAATCACTTCCATTTTGTCACCATTTAACTTAAGGCAGTTGGTTTTCATCCAGTTGGAGACATGAAGCACACAAGATTTGAAATTAGAATGTAGATGAGATGGAAATAATCCAATGGGTGTCATCCAAATAGGACACAATTTCAATTACGTAGGATCAAAATATTCCCCCAATTGGAGCTATACAAA
Source organism: Pleurodeles waltl (assembly GCF_031143425.1). NCBI lineage: Eukaryota > Metazoa > Chordata > Amphibia > Caudata > Salamandridae > Pleurodeles > Pleurodeles waltl. The sequence continues at coordinate 692,990,100 of NC_090450.1, forward strand.
TGTTGAAGAGGGTTGGACTGAGAAATGGTTGGAGAAGGATCATGCAGTAAAAGCGCCCTGATCCAAAATGCGAAAAAAGTTAAAAGAAGCTGCCGCAAACTGCTTCTGTGCAGTGGACAGTCTTGATATGTAATAGAGAGGGATAAGATCCAAAAAATAGTTTTTTCCAAAAAGGTGAATAGTTGCATTTAATTACTTTTTCCAGTCTTTTGCAGGAAAAGTTAATAGTGGTACAAGTCTACAGCTAGAAAGAATGTTTTTTTCTTTCACAAGGCCAGTATGCTTCTACTCTCTCCAATTTTCTGTGGAGGCAAGGGGAGTGTTATAAAGAGTATTAAGTACACAAACAATTGATTTTGAGCAGATGGACGACATAATGCAGAGATGGATCATCCAGAGAGACGGATTTTCAGTGGATCGCATAATTACTGCTAATCATTTCCCTGTCAACCAGCACAAACCAGGAAGAAGAGGCGCCATGGCTGTAAAAGATATGTGATTGATGAAAGAAAGTGTCTTAGTGGTGGGCTGGAGACCACAATTGGAACATATTTTGCTAATTTTGTCATGTAAGAAGTCTGATACAGAGAAGCATAGTCATTCAGAGAAGATGATGTGTGGTGTATTTGCCCATATTTATTTTGCAATGCTGCTTTGTAAGTACACCCGTCTTCTTCTGAGGATTACCTCCATGTGCACTCAAGACACATGCAATGTTATTTAAACTCTGCGGTCATCCGTGTGCCATGAAGTAGAAGGAGTTTTGTACTTCCATGGGGTCAATGATATTAATCACTTTCGGGATCTAGAAATTGAAGCTGTCAGCTACTTATAAGACGTCGTTCTCAACATCCAGAGGAGAGCAGGCCTATACCTCTTCCAGTTTATTCTTAGTGAATCACTTACAGGACCTTTGTTTGGCAGACTCGGTGATGACAGATTTTTCGGGCACCTGAGCATGGGGAAAATTAAACAGTACAAGATAATATTCAGACCATGTTACTGGATGAGGGGAAGTCATCCTAACATTACAGATATTGGAAAACATAGGATCATGTATTTTAGGAGAAAGTTTTAAAATTTCTGTACACCCTCGGTGAATGAAGCCCTCAATGACACTTTGGCAAACTATGGTGCAGGGATAATGGATGGCAAGAATTCCAGAGTCCCACACCAAAATCTACCAAATACCAATTTTCCCTCTATATGGGGAATGACCACACAGCACTGGAGATAAAGGACACTTAAACACTCCAACTCATCGTTTTTGTCCCTGCTATGCCACCTAAGATTAGACTTATCCATATGAAAATCCAATAGGAACAGTCCAGTCCCAACTGCCAAGCTAGGTCCCAAGCAATGTCCTCTTTAAACACGAACACAAAAAAAACAACACCGGTTGTAGCATTTTTGGGCCTCTTCAGTCATGTGCAGCTTTGTTACATGTCTCTATTCATGTCCAACACCCTGAATTTCATTAGAGCCTGAGAGCTCGTACTGAGAAGATGACTAGTAACTAGCAATGATTTGTCGATATTTAGATTTCTGAAGTGCTGAATTCTGCTCCACACTGCTCTGCCACTTTCTGGTCTTTGGTTTGGCATTTCTGTACTCCTTGCACAGTATTTCCACAGAGGATTGATAAACTATTTCAAACACAATGGCGTATATAAAGTCTGTGTCAATGCATTGTGGGTTTCATGGAACGTGATCAGGAGTCTTTTGATGCACTTTAGAAACAGAAACAAAGATGGTGAGGAGACAATAGTTGAAAAATTCCAAACCAAGCACTTGGCAGCAAAGGTATGGTCTCATGGATAATTACAAGGCACATGCTGAAAACCAAATGGACCAGGGAAAGGATACATTGCCTGTCACCGTTCAAGAAGTAGGTAATATAATCCAGGATTTAGGAAAAAACTTGCTGTTGTAGCACCTTAATAGGAGACAGGAAGAACATGCAGAGATAGTGCCTCAATTGAGGCAAGTGTCCCAGGCCAAGTGGTTCATGTGCTGCTAAATCGATGATCGGAGATTGCTGCCTAGGCTGACCCAAGGTTATGCATGAGTTACGTTACAAGATGTATAGAAAAACAAGAAGCCATCAGGGTACACCACTAACCATGCGTTTCCTTGCCTGAGGCTTGCCCCCATTGCAGACACGGTTGTTTGTCCAGTCTCCACAGCCTGTGTACTGGTGAAAGTACCCCTGAAAGTCCAAGATTTCCTCTCTCTCTCGCCACCCCTGCATTGCCACATGGCGGTCACAACTGTCCCCATAGAGGTCAATCTTTGCTTGGCCTGTGAGCCTTACATTCAGCACATGCTCAGACTTGAATTAAAAGATGTCCACAATCTGACATCCCTTCCTGGCGTGTGAACCTCCCCATCCACAGCAATTCATCTCAAAAGTCCTAGGAAAGCAGACCTCTGTCCCCAGGCCAAGAACCTAAAGCGACAAGAGCAGAATAACTCTTCACTCAAACCACCAAAGTGATCCTAAACTGCAGATCAGAGACCACGTCCTAGACCAAATGCGAATCAGAGGTACAAGGCCCCCCAAACATTAGTGAAACTGAGTGCACTGAGCCCATGCTTGCTAAATTGCTGAGTAAGAACTGAAATAAGACTTTTTTGATGCTTTGATTACTTCTTTTCATGAATTGCTGAACAATGCACTTCCTCTTTGCACGTGGTCCTAACAGTACACAAGATGGCACAAAGTATCTGCTGGCCTTTAAACAAAATTTAACAGTACAAACACTATTTTATTATACTACTAAGCATTTATATAGATAATGTTCATTCATTTTCCTATAAATTAACATATAATACTCTAGACATCGATATGTTGTGTCCAAGCTGAAGGTAATGTTTTACTCCGCAATAAACCTTAAGAAGTCTTGACTGTTGAATCTCACTACCCTTTGAAAGTCTAAGTCCTACATAAAAGGTGCATAGCAATTCAGAGAGCTCACAGTATTACTGGTGTCTGCGGTTCAAGTGATGACAGTCATATTTGTCCCAAAGATTGCTTGGTTGCCCTTGATTTAATAAACTTCGCTGTACTAGTCTGACACTTCCCTGTTACCCAGGCCTGACCCACTGAAAGCCCCAATTGCCTGGCAGACCAATTCCCGCTATCTGCAGGACTTGTGTAGGAGATAGGGAAATACAAAGGAACTTAGAGCATTACAAAGTATCCCTGTATGCAGCACCATGCAAAATTTGGACACTTTATATGAATTACACTGATTACAAACCAACAAATAATATACTGAAGATTCTGATCTCTGCAATGCCAGCATAATTTGACGAGTAGACCATTAAGATCACATTTAACAAGAAATAGCTGTATGGTTATAAAATGATGCCCATGCTCCTTAGAGTGCTACGAGGCCATAAAGATGCTAGGAAAGGGTTATACAAGAGCAAATAACAATGAATATGCCGCAGACCACTAAGCTAGCTTATGAGTTGAAAGACGAGTAGGGATTTTACCTTATGATCCAGGCGCTGATAGTCTCCAGAATTGGGGCGTCTCCCTCCTTTGCCTCGGCGACCCTCCAGGACAAAAGCGATGATCTAGTAAGAAGAGGATCATAGTATGAAGCATATCTGATTTTAGAGAAGGCCTACATGCCAGCTCTCAGTAACTCGACTTCTACAACTTTACTGTTTTGTTGAAAAGTACCACAGGTGTAAATTTAACAAAAAATATTAGTTAACGATATAAAAAGTTTCATCATTAATATATTTATAATTTATTACACAATTAGTTTCTTGCTAGGTGTCTTTACTAATCGCAACAAACGATTTCAATAGGCTTTGCTTTTGATATGTGGGTCGTGTCAACAGGACTAGCCATCAATAAGTAGATGCAAACCTACTGTCTTTGCCAATGCTTGCTTGCTTTATGGTCAAAAGCCTCCCAAAGCACCCCCCTCATGCGTGCACAACCAAAGGTGGCAATGTTGAAACTTTTTTTGTCAAACAGTAGCAACCTACTGATGCAGCAGAAATGATATTGCTACCTTCGATGTCACAATAATCATCTATATGTGACAAACTTTGCATTTTGATATTTTAAATCCTAACATATTAATTGTAAAGTGGTGCACTGTAAGCCCTATATTAATGTGCATTTGCTTTAAAATAGCAGTCTTGAGTAATGTGGTACAGCCTTAAAATCTTAAGTATAATCATTTGGTATGATTCCATATATTCCTTTAGAATGTTAATAGCTTTGACTAAAACAATAATGAATTTAAAAAACATAAATGTTTTAAATTTTACATGAAATGTTGAAAATGCAGTTCTGCATTAAAGACAATGAGATGTATTAACCAACTTATTACTTTTTAAATGTACTGTAACAAACACAGCCTGAGTAACCCTGAACCCAGTACATTGAGGAACTGTGGAAATGGACTGTATACAATTGTTTCAACCATACAGATGAACTAGAGTGGATGCCTTTCTTATGATAGACTTGGAAGTACTTCCCCATGTTGCAGTTCCATGTCATACGATGGACTTTGATTGTACAGTCACACCTTCTGATTCGTGTGGAGTGATGGATGGGCAATTTATCTTGCATTTTATACTTTGATATACCGTTGTCCAGTTGGAGAAGTGGCATTCATCTGCATTCTCCTTGCCCTTCCCTTTAGGAGCAGATCCCCTTGGACTTTGAGGTAGAGACCTCTCTACCCATACCCTTCATTTCAATGCTTTGCTGAGACTTAAAATTGGCCCCGGACCCAAGAAGACAACTCTTAACCGAGCTTCTGACACCTTTCCTTTTTACCTACTTTTTACTTACTTTTTGCCACCCATTTTGCCCCACATGCTGTTTTTTAAAATTATTTGTGTATTCTATGTTTCTTTTACTTTTTGTCCTCATGTGTTTTAGCCCAGCATATGCCAGCTTGTGAATTGCTAATCTGTAGAGATTTCCCTTGCCCTAGCTAACTAACTTCGATGATTTTAAGTTTGTCTTCATGCTTAAAAGAACTGAACAGCGCTTGTTTTTGACATCTCAAATCATTTTGTTGATGTTTTGTTTTGCTTCTGTTGAGTGCTTAGTTCTTTGGATGTTAGTTTGCCGTCATAGTTTTGTTTTGAGAATCATTTATATGAGCTTGGGTATTAGTTTGTAATAAAATCCTTAACTTTATTCCTGACTGGAGTTTTCCTTGTATGACCAAAGGGGTCATACTGTAATTATAAATTGTTGTTGAGATTTCAATGCCTAACGTTTTCTTTACCTCTAGCTGGGTGAAAAGACTTATTGACCTTGATAAAAGCATAACTGAGAAATGCTTTATCATATCTTGGTAGCAGAGTAGTGGGTTCCCGCATGAGGGGGGACAAATAAATAGGCATAGTGTTAGGAACTCCTTCAATCTTGCCAAGTGAATTGCCCACCCCGAAAATGTTTGTCCCATGGTTCATCCTGAAGATTGATGAACCGCCAGTGTCGCTCCTTTGCAGCGGATGTGTGAGTATTAATAGGGTTTGCGCTTGCGTTGATATGGCTAAAGACCCCGGTGAAGTGTGATGTTGTGAATTGTTTTGCAGAGTTTTCAAAGTTTTTGTATGAAAGTGGCACTTTCTGCTAAATGTTGAAGTTGCTGAACCGGTCCACCGTGGCCTAAAATCCCAGGATAACACAAAAGTGTAGATGACACTTGGTTAACTTATTCTCTGCAATGTAAGGTGGGTGTCGTTAAACATAGTCAACAGTGTCAATAGTTTTCCTTGTGTAAATGGGGGTGGTTGGTATCAGTGAATCCTGAGTGAACATGGGGGAACTGAATCAACTGGTGTGAGATCCACTCGTCGAGTCTCATTCATTGTGTAATTTTGGAAGCATAGTCAGAGTGTAGCTCCGTACTGCTTCAAAGTGTTTGGTTACTCTATCCTGTAGTGAGCAGACAGGTTGTTGGTTTTTGTTTGCAATATTTTGCATTAGGTGTGCGTGAAAAGTGCCTGTGTGGGACATATTGGTAAGGAGGGTGAGCTGCTGTGAGGAGTGAGACTGATGTCATTGTGTGTTGCGCTGTTATAGGTCAATGGGTGTGAAGCTGAGCTGGTACTGGTGAACTACTTCACTGAGTGTTGGCTACTAGAGGTTTTTAACACTGAAGAGAGAATTGTGGGAACAGAGTTATATCCTGTTCGAATGAAAAGTTTATTGTGAATAGCTGAACTGATTAACTGAAAATTACTTAATCAATCAATCAATCTTTACTCACCTGTGAGGGTCTCAAGACGCTTTTGGGATGGGCCTCATCCGAAGAGCCACGTCTTGAGGTTCTTCCTGAAGATGGTGAGCGACGGGCTTTGTCTGAGGTGCAGGGGGAGGTTGTTCCAGCTCTTTGCTGCAGTGTAGGTGAAAGATCGCCCTCTGGTGTGGTTTTGAGGATGTGAGGGACAGTGGCCAGGGCCATCATGGCCAAGCGGAGGGATCTGGCGCGGGTATGGAAGGAGACGTGGTGGTTTAGATAGGCTGGTCCTGCATTGTGTATGGCCTTGTACGTGTGGGTGAGAAGCTTGAAAGTGATTTGCTTCTCGACTGGTAGCCAGTGGAGGGTCCCCAGGTGATGGGAGATGTGTTCTCGGTGAGGGAGGTCCAGAATGAGTCTGGTGGCGGTGGTCTGGATGAGTTGAAGTTTTTGATGTACCAAGTTGAGGTGCGGCATAGAGGGCGTGGCCTTAGTGGCGCTTGCTCATGACCAAGGCGAGGGTGACTGTCCTGCGACAGTCTGCTGGGATCCATCCAAAGATCTTTCGAAGTTTGCGGAGTGTGTGCCAGCAGGACGAGGGGACAGAGTTTACTTGGCGGGTCATGGATAGGGAGGAGTCAAGGATGATTCCTAAGTTGCGGGAGTGCTCGGTCGGTGCAGGGGGGTGGTGCAGAGGGATGTGGGCCACCAGGAGTCGTCCCAAGGTGAGGTGGTGTTTCCAAAGATGATGAGTTCTGTCTTGTCAGAGTTGAGCTTGAGGCAGCTTTCTCTCATCCAGGTGGCGACGGCTTCCATTCCTGCATGAAAGTGGCAATGATGAGTTGTGTCTCATCGGCATATGACACGATGTTCATATCATGGCTTCTGACTATGGCAGCAAGAGGGGCCATGTATATGTTGAACAGTGTGGGACTCAGTGAGGATCCTTGGGGGACTCCGCAGTTGACTCCTGTGGATCTGGAAGTGTATGGTGGGAGTCTGACCCTCTGCTTCCTCCTGGAGAAGAAGGAGTGGATCCATTCCAGGGCTCTCCCACAAATTCCTATGTCGTTGAGTCTGGTTCGCAGAGTGCTGTGGGAGACCATGTCAAAAGCTTCTGAGAGGTCAAGAAGTATGAGTGCTGCGGTGTGGCCGTGGCCTAGGACTAATCGGGTGTCATTGGTGGCTGCCAGGAGAGCTGTTTCCGTGCTGTGATTGCTGTGAAAGCCAGACTGGGAGCTGTCCAGGGAGTTGTTGGCCTCAATGAAATCCCATAGTTGTGCGTTGATTGCTTTCTCTAGTACTTAGGCGGGGTAGGGTAGCAGCGAGATGGGCCAGAAATTCTTTAGTTCTGATGGGCCGGCCAAAGGTTTCTTCACGAGAGGGCGTATTTTGGCGTGTTTCCAGTCCTCAGGGAAGGTGCCAGCGCTGATGGAGCAGTTGATTGTGTTATGAAGCTCGGGAACAATGGATGCGCTGGCTCTGATGTATATGTGGTGCAGGCAGGGGTCCGAGGGGGCTCCAGAGTGGGTGCTGTTCATGATGTTGACTGTTTCCTCTGTGGTGAGCGTAGACCAGTCGTGGATGGTCTGGGTGGGTGGGTCGGTCCAGGTTCCGGTGCCAGGATTTTCCGGGAGGAAGCTGTCGTAGAGGTCCTGGATCTTGTGGTGGAAAAAAGGAGGCAAGTGTGTCGCAGAGGTCCTGTGACGGGGGGATGCATGTGGCTTAGGGGGGGGGGGATCTGTAAACTTGTTGATGACTGAGAAGAGTTTCTTCAAGTTGTGTGCGGAAGAGTTGATGCGCTCCCGGAGTGCGTCCTTCCTTGCATTCTTGATTTTTCGTCGGTGGGCGGCGGTTGAGGCTCTGAATGAGGCAAGGTCTTTTCTGGATTGGCTGTTCCTCCATTTTTTCTCTAAACGTCTGCGGGTACGCTTTGATTCTTGGAGTTCATTGGTGAACCAGCTAGCTTTCTTAGGTACGTGTTTGGCTGATGTCAGCCGGAGAGGGGCTAGAGGGTCGGTGCATTTGGTGATCCATGCGTTGAGATTGCGCGCTGAGGTGTTGGAGTCGTCAGAGGGGGAGGGAGGGATTTGGCAAGTGATGAGGTCAGTTGCTCATTGGTGATTTATTACCATTTCCTGTGGGGGGTCCTGGAGGTGTGGTCCGGCTGCAGTGATTGTGAAGTGTATGCAGCGGTGGTCGGTCCAGTCTGGGGTGGAGATGGTCTTGATGGTGATCCGGTAGCTTGAGGTGAAGATGGGGTACAGTGTGTGTCCTGTGAGGTGTGTGGGTGTGGAGACCAACTGTCTGAGGCCGAGGGTGGTGAGGTTGTCGAGAAGAGCGGTGGTGTTTGGGTCAGTTTGGTCCTCGAGGTAGAAGTTCAGGTCACAGAGGTGGGGGTAGTTGACTGACGCCAGGGCCTGGGGGATAGCGATGTCTACGGCATCATCTATGAAAGCTGGGTGGGGGCCGGGTGGGCTGTACACCAGGGTGCTGCGGATGGAGGAGTTGTGGTTGAAGTGGATCAGGAAGTGAAGGTGTTCCATGGTGGTGCAGTGTTCTTCTTGGACGGCGTGGACACGTAGTGAGGACTTTTGTACGATGACGAGTTCTCCACCCGGGCAGGAGGGCCGGTCCCTCCTTAGGATGCTGTAACCGTCAGGAATGGGGGTGGGGTTGGTCCAGGTCTCAGTGAGAAAGGCGATGTCCAGTCGGGCGGTGACGATCAGGTCCCAGAGTTCGGTGGTGTGTTTGTGGAGGGAGCGGATGTTCAGGAGTAGGCAGTTAATGGGGTTGTGGAGGTTGTTGGTGTCTTTGTGTGCAGACAGTACCTTCGGTTTGTTGAGGTTGGCGCTGAAGTTGCAGTTCCTGGGTGTCCTTGGGGGAGATGGTGCAGCAGTTGTTAAGACGTCCAGTGTTGAGGCGGAGGAGGGTCTCAAAGTCGAAACTGAGGCAGTCGAGGGGGTGCTTTAACAGAGATCCAGGGTTCCTAGTGCAGGGTGTGGTCCGGACACGGAGGGGCGCAGATGGGCTTGCTTTTCGCTGCACGCGGTCGCATGTAAGAAGGGGGTGGGGGGACTGGTCAGCTGGGAGGCAGGAGGGCGTGAGAGGTGCTTCACGGAGGGACGGGGGCAGAGGAAAGAGGGGAGAAAGGAAAAAGGACTAGAGAAAAAACAAGGGATGACAGAAGAAAAAGGCAGAAATCGCAAGAGTGAAAGAGTGACAAAGAGAAAGAAAGAAAAGGAAATACTTACTTGTGCTGGCCACTAGACCACCAGGGATGAGGCACAGGGACGAGCCTGCGGGTGGAGAAGGCCCTCGAACTGAGAGTCAGGAGACTCTCAGTTCGTCCCAGCAAAGGCAGAGGCAGCAGCAGCAGCCACCAGAGGAGCTGGGGAGGGCAGCAGACTCCTACCAGGAGGTCAGTGCAGTTGCCCTCTCACAGCGCTGCAGCCGCCATTAAGAAGGGGAGGGGAGAGCAGTCAGCTGCGAGGTGGGAAGGAGGGAAAGGTGCTTCGCGGGGAGGGGGGGGATTAGACAAAAGGAAAAAGGACTAGAGAAAAATGAGGGATGATGGAAGTAAAGGGCAGAAAACACAAGTGTGAAAGAGCCATCGAGAGAAAGAAAGAAGGAAAAGGAAATACTTACTTGTGATGGCCACTAAACCAACATGGATTAGGGGTAGGGACAAGCCTGCGGGTGGAGGAGGGCCTCGAACTGAGAGTCAGGAGACTCTTAGTTTGTCCCGGCAGAGGCAGCAGCCGCCAGAGGAGCTGGGGAGGGCAGCTGACGATGACCAGGAGGTCAGGGCAGTTGCCCTCTCACAGCGCTGCAGCCGCCACTAAGAAGGGGAGGGGGGAGCAGTCAGCTGGGAGGCAGGAGGGCGAGAAAGGTGCTTCGCGTGGGGGTCAGAGGAAAGAGGGGAGTAAGGAAATAGGACTAGAGAAAAATATGGGATGATAGAAGAAAAAGGTGAAAATGCAAGAGTGAAAGAGCGACAAAGAAAGAAAGAAAAGGAAATACTTACTTGTGATGGCCACTAAACCAACAGGGATTAGGCACAGGAACGAGCCTGCGGGTGGAGGAGGGCCTCGAACAGAGTCAGGAGACTCTCAGTTGGTCCCAGCACAGGCAGAGGCATCAGTAGCAGCAGGCAGAGGAGGTAGGGAGAGCAGCAGACACTGACAAGGAGGTCAGTGCAGTTTCCCTCTCACATCGCTGTGGTCGCCATTAAGAGGGGGAGGGTGGGGGAGAAGTCAGCTGGGAGGTGGGAAGGCAGGAAAGGTGTTTTGGTGGTTTCGCAGAGGAAAGAGGGGAGAAAGGAAAAACTAGAGAAAAACGAGGGATGATAGAAGAAAAAGGCAGAAAATGAAAGAGTGAAAGAGCGACAGAGAGAAAGAAAGGAAAAGGAAATACTTACTTGTGATGGCCACTAGACCACCAGGGATGAGGCGCAGGGACGAGCCTGCGGGTGGAGGAGGGCCTCAAACTGAGAGTCAGGAGACTCTCAAGCTCATCCCAGCAAAGGCAGAGGCGGCAGCAGCAGCCAGAGGAGCTGTGGAGGGCAGCAGACACTGACCAGGAGGTCAGTGCAGTTATGAATTAAACCACCTCCAAGACCTGCACTATTTGAAGCGCTTAATACTTGGGAACATATGGCTCTTCAGAAACAGCAGGATAAGTATGAGAATAGAGTAAAGAAGGCAATAATGACAGTTACAGAGGGAAGATGGGATAATCGGCAAAAAGCTTGGAGAACATATATCATTGAGGGAGCTAGGTTGTATCCAGATATTACTAATGAAGAAGGAGAAAGCACTAAACCAAAGGGTAAGAAAAAGACCCAAAAGAGAGAACAGACACCAGATACTGAAAAGAAAGCTGAAGCTTCTGAGAGTGATTCGGATGATGATTTTATAAATCAGCTATTGTTAAATCATCTGCCTTCATACAATTCTGAACCGACATAAGCGAGAAATGTGACCTTTGATGTACCTACAGCACCAGCTAAGCACACCCCGTTTTTACCACAAATCAGTCAGTGGAGAGTTCTAACATTAATCAGCCAGCACAGAATTTTAATTGGAATCAGCCTGTGCAAAATTTCAGTTCAGGAGTGTTGGAGTGCAAGCATTATTAATATAAATTATGTCATTAAACATAATGTAAAATAACGTGTATTAAAAGGCCAAACTGAAAATGTATGTTAGAAAATTAAAATGTGTAACTGATATGGTGGACACCATAAACAAAGAAATTAGGTGAAAATTAATGTCTAATGACAACATTTTGTTTAATCATAATTACATGTGTTAAAAAGATAATTAACAATATATACTAAAAGATTAATGGTTTAAACTAAATGAAATTCTTTATTTTTCATGCTTAGCACTAGTTTAAAGGCCTCCTGTTTCAATAATTTTCCTCAAACTCAATGTTTTAAATGGTTTGCTAACTCTGCAAAATAATGTTTCTTCAAACATCCTGAGTGACTTGTACAGTGAAATGTTCTGCCCTGCTCTTACTACTGGTGTTGTACATTTTCCTTGAGATAAAATCTGTTAAACAATGAGCCTCAGTGCTCAATGTTGTGTGTTCATGGTGCAGATTTTGTTCTTGTTCGAGTTTCAGTTTTTGGCAGCAGGCACGTTATGTTTCCACGTAGTTTTAATGGTAATTTTTGTACGGAAGCTGATGTAAGCAGAAGATAAAGGAGTGACAGGGTAAACCAATCTGAAATGCTGAAGGGAGAAGAGATATATCTGAAGCGCAGATGAGGTTTTATTGGCTGCAAACTAAATTGATTAAATTGATTATTTGATGTTATATTTGAGATTATTGATTCGTATTGTCTGGTTGGATGATTTCACACTCGTGTCGAGTCAAAAGGTCCAAGTCGACTTTCAAGGGTAATAGCTGACTTACCTATATGTGTCACTTCATCATAATAAAAGCAAATAAGGTCTGACGCAGACACAGAATTTGGTAGCAGAGGATGGTTTTGTCTCACGAGGAGGGAAACAGCCTAGTTTTGATGGTTTTATATCAATAGGAGAGAACTGAGAGATATGGCTTTGCCAATCAATGCATGTTGAAATGCCCCGCCCAGCCCCCCCTAACCCTCCCCAACCCCCTTGGAAATTTGGGTTTGCCAATGCTTGTTTAAATGAAATATGATATGTTCCCAGAGATTATTTGAGTTTTGAGTAGGGTTTGCACTTGCAATGCGTTGGCACATCGCAGGTGAATTATGATGTATGAGAGAAGTAGGGAGTGTGAGTATTCCAACGTGGTTGATTGGGGAGTGTGCGTACTCCAAAGGGTGAGAGTAGAGAAGTTGTCACACTTCGAGTGATTGTGGTGCTTTGTGTACATGGTTGTTGATGTCCAGACCCTGTGCTGGTCTAAGACTCCGAAGTATTGTACAAGTGTATGAGCCACTTGGTTGTTGTAAATTGTTTGCGGTGGTAGGTCAATCGGGCGTGGTTGACAAACAGTATTTCTAGTGTGTGGGTTAAAGGAGTGTTAGTTTGACAGATATTGGTGATTCTTGCGAGCTCAAGGAGGATCTGGTATTAGTCAAGGGTGAAATTTGCAGGTCGAATTTTAATTGTGCACAAGAGAAAGCTGAATTCGAACGAGTAGATGTCAGAGCTGAAAGGTGAAGTCGAAAATTCCATAAAGCTTCTCAAGTGTTGCGCCCCTACATGTAGTAAACAGACAAGTTAGTTTGTTGATTTTTTTTTCTTTAGTGCTCGCAATTTCGCTTCGGGTGAATCGAGTTTAAAGGACAAGTCCGTGAGGCTTTGTCAACCGCTTTGTGAGCGAGTGTGACGTCACTGGGTCCGCGCTGGGATTGGTTCGTTGGTGAAAAGGACCCGCGAATGGATTGGCGGATAATAGCGTTTCACTATTGGTCGAGAGTAGCAAGAGAAAAGGATTTTGGGACTGAATTACTTCCTGTTTTGAATTTAATTCGCAGTTTTGAATCAAAGGTGAAAATGAAATTTTTCAAAGTGTTAATTAATGCTATAAAATGAGATGCTTTCATTCTAGTCAGATTAGGAGAAACCACCCCACCAGATGGTACAGCTACATACACTGTAATTGAGGAGAAAGGTCCTTCAGGATGTATTTGGTTAAAGTATTGGTGCAAAATTACAGAGACGGAAGGGAGCTTAGCGTTTCCAGCTCACAGAAGTTTTATAAAGAATTTGAAAAAAGTGCTTTTTGAATTAAAGCCCTCTCAAAGACCAGCACAATTTGAAGCTTTGGCTATTTGGAAGTTAGTGCCTAGACAACAAGAGAAATTAAAATTTGAGAGTTGAATGAGAAAAGCTGAGAAAACATTGCTAGAAGCAAGATGGGACAATGATCAGAAATTTTGGAGAACAGAAACTTTACAGGGTATTGGAATGTATTGTGCCATCACACAAAAGAAAGAGGACAGTGTTACACCAAAGATAAAGAAAAAAGAACAGGGTCTTGAAGAAAATGAGTCAAAGTCAAATGAAGCTAAGAAGTCGCTGACTTATGATAGTGACTCAAATGATGATGAATTTATAACACAATTATTGAGAAATCGTCCCCCACCATATGCACCACAAGAGGCAAGTCCAAGTAATAGTGTTAGCCCAAGTGCACCATCTCCAGTTGTGGTCACACAGATCTAGGTACAGGTCGCAACTAATATTACAGTAACTCAGATTCCTGTGATTCGGACTGTGGCACAGCCTGTAGTTTGTTCTACAGTTCCCATTGTTAGTTCTGCATTGCGTATTACAGTACCGGTGGCACCACAGATTTACCAGAAACCAATGATGGTTCAGGTGGAGACTACACCTAATTCAATGGCTCCCTTGCAAGTTGTTAGTCAAGCCCTGACAATGCCAAGGTATATTCCAGTAACAGTAATGCAAACGAGTTCCTCAGTACTTACAGGTAATAATTGTGAAGTAATTTACTCAAGAAATCAGAAAGGTTTCATTAAGCTCAGAAGCATTAACAGTTCCTTTTACAATTGGTCTAGCTGTTCCATTATATGCCCAGGTAAATAATGAGAATAATTTACAAAATCTTTTTAATTCAAATGCAGAAATGGAGATACTTGGTGCTGCTGTGAAAGTTATGACCTGCAGTGAATCAGAAGTTTGTCAAAACAGGTCTGTTTATAGATTTAACTTATTCCAGGATTTCAGTAAGTTTGGAGACGTCAAATCCAAGTCCAAACTCAATTCTGATGACACCAGAGAGAGTAATGGGTCTGCCATGTAATACTCCACAATGTGTGCCTAATGTAAGTAATAATAATGTTTCTTTACAAGGCTTGACAGCTCAGCAGTTAACAGATTGGTGGGAGAAAGTGAGTGGAGCATCAGCAATGAAAAAAGTTGCTGATGGGGAAAAATACAATCTAGCAAGATTAAAATTAGAATGAAATGAAATGATTGAAGGAACAATCGAAATAAATAGAATTCACTCATATAATGAAGACGAATTACACTTCATGTATAAATATTTAACAAGTAGAGCAGGATTGGCACACCAGAAATTATCCGAACTTGCAGAAAACAATGAAGTGAATATTGGAAATCTAAACCTCTGAAAAGGAGTTAAATATTAGAATTCGATTCAAAAGACATTGAGAACATGCGATTACCTGGAATGAAAATTCCATCACATCAGAGAATAAATCCAAAGTATTCGAACATGGGGAGCACTAGATAACTGGGAAGGCATATGGGTAAAGAAAGAGACCAGAAGAAAACAGTCTGCGAATTTGATACACAGTAGACTGATAGTCCAGTAAAGATATTACCAATGAGAGAAATTCCGGGAGGGAATTATGTTCAAGTCCCCTTATAGCAGGAGTGATATTTTATAATTTACAAATGATTACCCGAGATTGAGAGAGAAACCAGTGGGAATGTACCAGCAGACAAATAGGTTTGTGAAACTCACAAAATGTCTGTGGGAGGGTTTAAATGCTCTGTTAGAAATAGTAGTCCCAGCTGATTTATGGATTGAGTGCAAAAGGAGTGTTCATTGGCCAACAAGAACCTCCATGAGATCCAGTTACAGGTACACCATCTCCTGAAGTAATGAAAAGCTATTACAAAGTAATAGAATTTTAGAAAATTAGAATTTCTCCTAAAAATATTGATTGGCAGAGAATTGGTAGGACAGCTTACGAAGCAAAGGAGTCAATACATGCATATCATGAAAGGTTGTTGCAGGCATTCAAACATTACAGTGGTACAGAAACCATTGAGCCCAAAAGCCTGATTCATTCTGTGTTCAGATTTGTTGAAGGGTTAAGACCTGAAGTTGGTAACATGCTTAAGAGTAATTTGCTTTGCTGGCAAGCAAAACCGGTTGATAAAGTCTTACAGTTTGCTGAATATTGCAGTGTCGAGATTGAAATGAAGCATGAGAGATTGAAAGAAAAGACATTGGTGATGCAAATTAGAGCAGCACAGTAAGGGATGCATGGAATTCCAATACAACAGGGAAACATGCAAATGGTTTGGAGTCCGGGATTGGCAAGAGGCAGAGGACGTGGTGGTTTTGGAAACGGAAATGGAAATCGCGTTGGTGTTAATCTAAATACTAATGTTAATTCAGGTGATTTGCAGACAATGAAGGTGATGTTACCTTGTCACGCTTGTGGGGGTCAAGGACATTGGAAACAGGAGTGTCCAATGATTGTACAGGAAGGTGTTGTGCAGATGAATGAACAAAATTAATTTCCAAATTTGAGAAGACCGTGAATTCTGCATCCTAATCTAAATGTTCAGAATATGAATGATCAGAGGCAGATTCCTCAGCAAATGCAAATTCCCCAACAGCAGATGCAGGTGCCACGTTTTCAGGTACCACAGCAAAAGCAAATGCAACAGGGAATGCAAATGATGCCACAGCAGCAAATGCAAATACCTCAAGCTCCAATGGCACAGCAGCAGATAGTGGTTGCGTAGCAGGACATGGGTCAAAAGTAGAAAAATAGTCAACCATGCATTACACAGTTTCCCCTACACAGTGAGGATGAATTCAGTGATGAGATTGAGAGTGAGTTTGGATGAATAAGAATGTGTGCTAGCAGCTTCAATAGAGGTGGAACAGAGTGGTCCTTATGTAAATGGAACAGTAATGGGGCATGATGTTTCTTTCCTGGTTGACACATGAGCTACATGCTATACTGTCAGAGCTGCAGCACTTCCTAATGTGCCACTTTCTGGGAAAACAGTACAGGTTGTAGGAGTAGCAAATCAGCACTTGACAAATCAGATTACTGAGCCGATTCCTGTTAAAATAGGCAATTTTCAAGGCATGCACAGATTCGTAGTCTGTGACTCAAGTCCAGTAAGCCTTTTGGGAAGAGGTTTGCTATGCAAAACAAGATGTTCGATTACTTGCACAAATGATGGAATTGCCATCCATACGAATAGTGATGATGAGGAATCTTGTCGTCAATTGGAAATTGTAATTTGATAAATGAAGAGTTTCCAATGATTACTCTTTATCCTACATTTACAGTATTGGACCTGCCAATTGATTTACGAGATACAGTTATTTCAAAGGTCTGGGATCTTTCTGGAAAAGAAAATGGTTCAATTAAAGGAGTTGAACCAATTAAAGTTACAGTGAAACCTAATGCAATTTTTCCAAAGACTCCTCAATATCACATGGCAGCAGATGTAATTGAAGGAATTACTCCTGTAATTGCAGATTTTGTTAAGCAAGGAGTTCTGAATAAAGTGCTGAGCAGCCCATGCAATTCACCTATTATGGGTTTGCGAAAACCAAGTGGGAAATTTCACGCAGTTCAGGATTTGCGAAAAACGTATGATATTGTGGTCAAATGTTGTCCAGTAGTACCCAATCCGGCAGTGATTCCTTTCCAAATTCCATGTGACGCAGAATGGTTCAGAGCAGGGGACTTGTCACAAGCATTTTTCTCAGTGCCACTACATGAGGATAGCCAGTTTCTCTTTTGTTTGAAATCCTGCAGTCATGTATATTGTTGGTGCAGGATCCCACAAGGCTTTTCAGAATTCCCATCCATATTTAATCAGGTGTTGAAAGAAATTTGGAATAATAAGAAATGCCTTTCTAATTAACATTGATTCAGTACATTGATGATCTATTGGTTGGTTTAAAGACACAGGAAGCATGTAAGCAGGATACTATTGCCTTGTTGAATCACCTGGGTGAAATTGGACATAAAGTGTTCCTAGTAAAATTACAGTATTGTCAAAAAGAAGTGTAATACTTGGGACATCCAACAGAGAAAGGTGCAAGGAAGGTGTCCAGAGAAAGGGTTACAGCTATTTTTTAAATAAATCCTCCTGTTACTCAAAGAGATGTCAGAATGTTTTTGGGAATGACATGTTACTGCCACCAATGGATTCCAATTTTTCTGTTATTTCCAAGCCCTTACAGAGATTCACCCCGAAAGACATTACTGATCTTGTTCTCTTTGGAAAAGTTTGTATAAAAGCTTTTACTGAGCTGAGAGAGAGTCTGCAGAGCACCACCTCTGGGAATGCCTGACTACACAAACCCATTCTTATTGTTTTGTCATGAATGTGACTGCTGTGCACTTTGTCTTGACACTGGTACATGGTGGTGTAAATCGTCCTATAGCATATTTTTAAGCTACGTTGGACCCTATCTCCGCAACTTTGCCCGGCTGCTTAAAACATCTGGCTGCGGTTGGAACCAGTCTCAACCAGTGTGAGAGCATTGTGATGGGACGTCCTTTAACTGTTCTGGTCCCCCTCACAGTTGAGGTCTTGATTACCAGGACGGAGACTCACTACTAAACAAATGCCAGGCTGACCAAGTATGAATGACTGATTGTTGGTTCCCCGAATATCAGCCTTAAGAGGTGCACTGTGCTTAATTCAGCAACTTTGCTACCTATAGACAATGCTGAATGTGAAAATGTTAATGCAGTTGAACATAACTGCCTAGAGGCTACTGAACTGTGCACCAAACCCAGACCTGATATTCACGGTACTCTATTAGAGGAAAATGATCAAACAATTTTTGTTGATGGTTCCTGTTTAAGAGACAGTGTGGGAACTCTGAGATCTGGTCATGCTGTGTGCACAATTTCTGGCATACGCGAAGCGTCATGGCTTCAAGGAGTATTTTCTGCACAAGTGGCTGAATTGGTGGCTCTTACCAGAGCATGCTGTATTTCTGCACAGCTTAAAATTACGATTTGTACAGACAGTCAGTATTGCAGTTATGGTCCCAGAGAGGTTTCATTACCTCTTCTGGCTCAGCAGTTAGAAATGGGGCTAGAATGCATGATTTTTTACAAGCCCTACAATCGCCTGAAAAACTGCACTGGTCAAATGCAGCACACACCAGAAACTGAGCTATTTTGTTTTCCATGGGAAATTCCTATGTGTATCAGGTTGCTCAATTTTGTACACTAAATAATGTTACTTTTAATGAAGAATGGAAAAATGTTGGGGCAATGAATACTAATGAGACACGTCAAAGTTACATATTGACAGTAATTGACACTTGGGAGGTGATAAAAAGACTCCAATATGAGGTTCCAAAAGATGAAAAGAAAAGCTGGATAAAACTGGGTTGCCCCACAAAGATATATTGATGAAATCTGGGTTTCAAATGAAGGGCAGGTGGTTTTGCCAACTGTCTACTGAATCAAATGGCAAGATACTATCCATGGCCAAACACACATTGGCAGAGATGCAAGGATTCAAACATTTAAGCAATCCTGGTTTAATCCAAACTTTAGACAGATTGCTGAAGCAATTTGTCACTAATGCATTACATGTCAACAAATGAATGTGGGGAAAAAGAACTGTTGTTAATTTGAGTCACACTGGAAAAGCAGATGGTTCATTTAATAGAATGCAGATGGATTTCATTGAGATGCCTGTGTGTTGGTGGTTTGAGAAACGTGTTAGTGATTGCCTGTATATTTAGTCACTGGTTTGAAGCCTACCCTAGGCGTAAAATGATAGCCTCGCAGTAGGAAAGCTATTACTTGGAGAGTTAATTCCGCGTTTTAGATTTCCAGTCTCTTTAGAATCAGACAGAGGAAGTCACTTCAACAACGATTGATTCAGCCTTAACCATTGAGCAGAAGCTGCACTGTAGCCATCATCCTGAAGCTTCTGGATTAGTAGAATAAATCAATTGAACTCCGAAAGCTTGATTGGCAAAAAAGTATACATCCCCAAATCTGAAATGGCCAGATGCTTTACAATTGGTTCTAATGAGCTTGAGAAGTACACCTGACAGAAAGACTGGACTTTCTCCCCACGAGATCCTGATGGGCAGGGCAATCAGATTGCAAGCTGTTCCTGCAATTGCTCTTGTAAACATAACAGATGACTTGGTGAGGGATTACTGCAAGGGTCTAGCTGTGATGTGGTTCGCTCTTTGTCTCACCAGGTGGAAGCAACAGCCATGCCACCATCCCAAGATCAGTGTCATCGTCTCAGAGTTGGAGATTGGGTGGTGATCAAGAAGCACGCTTACTTGATTTGCTTGGAGCCTAGGTGGAAGGGACCTTACGAGATCCTTCTGGTGACGACAAATGCTGTGAAGTGTGTTGGAGTTCTGAACTGGGCCCATGCAAGCCATACTCGCAAAGGGACATATCCTCTGGAAGAAGATCCAGTGTTGCTGAAAGCACCAGCCGAAGTAATACAGTCTCAAGAAGAGCAAGTGACAAAGACAGAGCAAGAGACTGCAAGAGCAAAGACAGTGCAAACTGGTGAAGATCCAGATACACCTCTGAGAGATGAAGTAGAGAACAATGCTGATGTTCCTCTATCAGCAGAATCAGAAACAAATGTAGTAGGAGTGTCAGGCCTAAGGAAGACTCTCCCAGAAGAAGACGATTGGGAAAAAGAGATAAAGCAGATCTCGTTCCCTGAAGAAGCCAAAAGTGAAGTTGAGGTGAATCAAAGTCATGCAGATTTGAGTCCTCCTGAAGTGGCTATTGGTGCAGGTGAAGCAGGTCGTCAAAGAAGTGCTTGTCAAAATCCTACTGAACCAAGAAAAATCGTAAGTCCAGTTTTGCCATCACGGTCTACAAAAATTGTGAAAGGAGACAAGTGGCCTACACTGCATTTAAACTGAAAAGGTTCCTGATGAACTGTCGAGAATAAATGAGGAAGCAACAGAAGAAACAGAACTAAGTGACGGAGAAACAAGTGTAAATCGAAGATCAAAGAGAAAGAGTTGCAAGTCAAAGATGACAGGTCCTGAATGGGCATATCTCGCAAATGATGACAGGGAACACACATTTGTGTCAATTTTGTTTTGACCATGAGAATATAGTTCTACATTTTGGAACTTGAAATTGCATTTGAACTAAATTTTGAAATCACATTGGCAACTGAACAAGAGAGACATTATACATTGGAAGTAATAGTAAGTGATCAGCAGATTATGATCTAACAAGAGACATTTGAAAATGATTTTGACAAAGCTGCTTAACCGATTTTTGACAAGTTCTGGAGAAAAGTCTGAAAGCTGCTGTAAATAATCGCAAAGAAGGCTGAAGACTATTTTAAAATTTTCGTTTGGCTGCATAGTTAAATGTATTTTTCTTTTGCTTTATGATTCTTTAATGGTCATGGATACCAATCGCAATAGAAACAATTGGTGTAGCAAGTGTATGAGTGTTGGATTAGCAATTGTATGTGGGTTACGTTTGTTGTTGATTGAAATTATGAATGTTTCTGATAGAGCTGAAACTAATTATACACCTTCTCCAGAGACTACTACACTTTCTAAATTAGAGAAGTTTAACAGGGATGACAAAATACTTAGACAACTCACAGGGGAATCGTTTTTCTAATGTTTTCTATCGCTTATTTTAGAAATATGTTGAGACAATGGATGTGAGATAGTGTTATGTGTGTACACAAATTCCTTCTTCAATACAAGCAGGAAATATATATCATAGCTTACCACTAACATATGGAACTAGTTGCAGTCTTCTATTAGCAAGATTCTATAATCAAGAATGCATCCAATATTTCTATTCAAATATGGATGTTGTCTTTTCTTTTATACCAACTTATCAACATTTGAGTAGTATTGCTAGAGCTAAGAATATAGATATTATAGGTTTCTTCTAACGTACATTAACATTTGCCACAGCCTATGCCCACAGGCACAATTTAACATGTACACTTTCACAAGTTGAGAAAACATTCCTAGATCAGACTGATGACAGAAGAAAGGAACTGAAGGAGAAAATAGAGAAGGGTTTAGTGAAACTCACTTACAAGAATGGCTATGCATATAGTGTAACTAACACACAAGGGAAGCTTGCTTTAGACTATCAACATGTAGGAAAGCTTTGTATATACAGACCTTAATCCAGAACGGATACTAAGGGCCTGATTACGTCCTTGGTGGATGGGATATGTTGCAAATGTGACGGATAGCCCATCTGTCATATTACAAGTTCCATTACATCCTATGGAACTTGTAAAACGTCAGGCAGGATATCCGTCACGTTTGTGATGGAGTATCCCATCCGCCAAAGTCATAATTGGGGCCCTAACTTTGTGGAAACGAGTGAATGCAGACATGTATTTCTTTTTAAGAATACATGAACTTTATGCTGAATGGACAAGATCATGTGATTCCAGAGGCTTATTACATCTGTGGGAAAAGCACTTATTATCGTCTCCCTAAGAAGTGGTACATGGGAGTGTTTTTTTCCTAAAATTTATCACGTTATTTGGAAATGATAGGAGGTATATTTGGAGCAAATATTTCGTCTATAGGAGTTGTTCTGAATGACATGAAAATTAGAAAACTGTCTACTAATGCAAACAGATTTTTCTGGAGCAATCGTATTGATGGATACTGAAATGGTTGCTGTACGTTCGATGGTTCTTCAGAACCGTCTAGCGTTAGACATCCTTTTAGCAAAGGAATGCGGAGTCTGCCAGATGCTTAAAACCAAACATTGTTGCATATTTATCCCTGGAATTAGAAATTTAATTAAGAATTTGACAAATCTAAATTCAGACCTAAGAGACCTGAAAGAACCAGGTGCGTGTGAAAATATAGGCAAAGGCTTTACTAAAGTGAAATATTGGTTGGGAAATCTTGGGTCAGGGTGTTGTGGGAATTATACTGAAGCCATTATTAATAGTGGTTGCATGTGTCATTTGCATAATTGGATTTTACAAATTGTATAGATTCATACAAATGCAAAGGAGGAAAAATGAACAGAGGGAAGAAATTAAAATGGAAAAGATGTGAAGCAAATACTTTCATGATTTAAGAAATTCTTTAACCTGGAGAAAACCGAGAAATAGTAGATATACCAAACAAACTAAGGTTTGAATTGTCTCAGTATTAATAAAAGTATTAATAAGTATTTCTTTTGAAACAACAAACAGATGTAAAAGGAGGGATTGTTGGAGTGCAAACATTATTAATAAAAATTTCATTAAAACAATGTGAAATAACGTGTATTAGAAGGCCAAACTGAATATGTAGGTTAGAAAATTAAAATGTGTACCTGATATTTGGACACCATAAATATGTGAAAATCAATGTCTAATGAAAATTCTTTAACCTGGGGAAAACCGAGAAATAGTAGATATACCAAACAAACTAAGGTTTGGATTGTCTCAGTATTAATAGAAGTATTAATAAGTATTTCTTTTGAAACACAGACAGCTGTAAAAGGAGGGATTGTTGGAGTGCAAACATTATTAGTAAAAATGCCATTAAAACATAATGTGAAATAACATGTATTAGAAGGCCAAACTGAATATGTATGTTAGAAAATAAAAATGTGTAACTGATATTTGGACACCATAAATATGTGAAAATCAATGTCTAATGAAAACTTATTTTGTTTAACTATAATTAAATGTGTTAAAAAAGATGATTAATAATATATACTAAAAGGTTAATGGTTTAAACTTAAAATGAAATGCTTTATTTTTCATGCTGAACACTAGTTTAAAGGACTCACGTTTCAATAATTTTCCACAAACACGATGTTTTAAATGGTCTGCTAACTCTGCAAAATAATGTTTCTACAAACATTCTGTGTAAGTTGTACAGTAGAAAATTTCTGGCCTGCTGTTACTACTGGTGTTGTACATTTCCTTGGGATAAACATTGTTAAACAATGAGCCTCAGTGCTCAATGTCTTGTTTTCATGTTGCATATTTTTTTCTTGTTCGAGTTTTATTTTTTGGCAGGAAGAATGTAATGTTTCCACGTAGTTTTAAAAGTAATTTTTGTACGGAAGCTCATGTCAGGAGAAGAGACAGGAGTGACAGCGTAAACCAATTTGAAATGCTGAAGGAAGAAGCGATACATCTGAAGCGGAGATGATGTTTTACTGGCTGCAAACTAAACCACGTCATTGTTCTATCCAATAGGAGCTTAGTTAAAAACTTTGGGCACTTTAATATAGCAAAGTTTTAGGTGATCTAAGTTAGTTCTTCATTTCCTGAGTTCTGTTCAGATGCTGCTACTTAGTTCTTGCCTACGTTTCTAACGGTTCAGATATATTAGGCACAACTTTACTGAACTGTTTCCCTTTCATGCCCTGATGCTGACTAGTGAAGACCTGATGTTACTCCGCTCTACTGATGAAGATTTTACTGATTGCTGATCCATTTCACCATTTAGGAGAGGTATAACCAATGTGCATTTGTCTTTTTATTATTATTATTTTTTTACAGGTTTTTCTCCCTTAGAAAATCCGCCCACTTTGATTAGTACCACAGTTAGATGTTTTCCAATTTTATTTTTGTCTTCTTTTTCCTTTTGAAGGAGGCCCACACATGCTTTCTAATTAGAGTAACAGTCAGGGATGCCTGACCTAATGTCCAAATTTGACTGTTTATAAATTAATTTTGATTATTTCAACTGCACAAAAAATGGATACTGTTTCTATTCTTCACTTGATTCTGTTGGTGTTCTGCATTGTTGTTTTGGAGGGTTTAATGATAAATGCTTTAATTAGATTGAGATTCTTCAGGCATTTTGCACAGCCTGTAATGTTTGTGTATTTCTATTGTTTGGTCTTGCGCGTGATTTATGTGAACTTAGCAGTGTTAATTTGAGGGCAATATATGTTCACATTTTACTAAACCGGTGTGGTGATTCATGGCCACATAGGTCATGGTGTGTTTAAATTACTGTCTCTAATTGATTATAACGATTATTTGATGTTGTATTTGAGATTATTGATTCATATTGTCTGGTTCGATGAATTCACACTCCTGTCTGAGTCAAAAGGTCCGACTTGACCTCTGATGGTAATAGATGACTTATCCTATACGTGTCACCTTATCATAATAATATAAACGCAAATAAGGTCTGACTAGCCCACAACAGTCAGTGCAGAATTTGACCCCAAATCAAAAAGGAGGAGGTTTAAATACTGCTTTGAC
Source organism: Pleurodeles waltl (assembly GCF_031143425.1). NCBI lineage: Eukaryota > Metazoa > Chordata > Amphibia > Caudata > Salamandridae > Pleurodeles > Pleurodeles waltl. The sequence continues at coordinate 693,014,770 of NC_090450.1, forward strand.
AGGACATAGTGTAGGAATGACTGTTCCACAGAATGAATTACATTAACCCAGATGCACTGACAGTTCCAGTGACAATAGGTCAAGTTGTTCCTTTATGGTTGGGGATGTCTGCATGAATTACGTTAACCCAGATGCACTGACAGTTCCAGTGACAATAGGTCAAGTTGTTCCTTTATATGCTCCAGGCATGACTGGGAATTATCCACACACATTAAATGTTCAGAATGTTAAAAATATCTCAAATATCACAGTTGTTTAAAATAGATCGAAATCAAACAGTGCACAGGGATTTGTGAGTCTGAGTGGTTCAGAGATGGAGAGAATGAATTCTCTTCCAAGACCACTGACCACGACATGCATTTCAGATCCAACTTCATTGACAAGTCAGGCAGGATTTACTCCTGATGTGAGGTTTCCTCAGAGCCTCATATTTTGTGCCTAGACCAGAACAGACACTGAGCATTGGATGTAGTAGCTCGCAAAGGAGGTCACCCTTTAATACTCTAGAAGATATGTCCATTGGAAATACCCCAGATTTAGTAACTGCAGGTTTCTCAAGAACAGAAGCATTGTTGAATGCTCTAATAAAGGTTTACGAGGGTTTACTTCTCAGCAGTTAAAAGATTGGCTGAATAATGCGAGTCCTGCAGGTGCAACAGGAGGAAGGAAATATAGTGCAAGAGCAGAACACACCCCACAGAGAGAGGTCATTGGATATACCCAGATCAAAATTAGAATTAAATGAGATGATACTGGGAAATGTAGACACAGCTCATTTAGATGTTTATACCGAAGACAAACTGCAGTTTGTGTGCAAATATATTACAAAACGTGCAGGACAACTCTATGAAAGATTAGCTGAATTAGCAGAGAGTTATGATGCTGATTTAGAGAAATCAAAACCCTTAAAGAGAAATAACAGAGTAGACTTTAGTGACAAGTATTTATAGAACATGAGACCTCCTGGAATGAGACTGCAGATAAGAGAATTAATTTGTTACATTAAAAAATGGCGTGCTTTACACAAGTGGGATGGAAGACAGGCAAAGACAAGATCAGAAAAAAGAAAAGGCAGATTTGCCTCAGGCAGGAGCAAGTCAGGTTGAGTGAATTATCTTGCATTTTGGACTTTAATATACCGTTCCCCAGTTGGATCAGCTGCACTTTTGTGCATTCTCCTTGTCCTTCCCTTTAGGAGCAGATCCCCTTGACTCAGAGAGGTACAGTCATTCTCATATAGTTTATTAAACTCGCCTAAAGAAAACAGCATTTTTATAAATCTGATTCTTCTAATACAATTGCTACATATTTTCTGGAAGTTTTGAGCCATATTTACCCTAACACTGAGAACTACAAAACCCTAACACTGAAATATCAGTTTATTTTATAGCAAGAGGGTGTACATCTATTTCTGCAACCTAGGCTCCCCTAGTGTGATAGGTGTTGTTCCTTACATTTCCATTAGAAATGGTTTGCTTTCTAGTGAGTTTAAATTAGGTTCTTCACATCACCATGATGTGCATTGTTTCTGTTTTTCCCCATTCCCAGTTGCCATAGAAGTAGAACCTAACAACACAACTGACTGCATGTAACTATGACTGCAGGTTCTTCATCTGGTTTTCAAGGCTCACAATGATGTCAGCAAAGAGCAGAACATCAGTGAAGCAAGGCAGCAGTCAGACAAGAAGCAATCTGAACACATTTGACCTTTTAAAGTACAAAAACATTAATGAAGGCCATCTCACTGCAGACCTTCCCAACCAGCTGGGCAGAAGATTTGAGAATGGAACCTACAGTGAAAAAAACTGATTAGCCACTGATTGTTGAACTTCTTTAAGAAGGGTCTTTCTCTGAATTCAAAGTCTAGTTTAAAGTGATATGAATTCAGATGCCAACGCCATCCAACACTGAGTAATAAGCAAATGAAATAAATAAAAAATATAAAATTTACAACATTTACCTCTCCATTTAAGTGACACCAGAATATCTTGCTGATGGCTGCGCCAAGGGACAGTAAGTAGACTTGTTGCCGCTATGAGATGTGTTTCTGTCCATCCCCGCAAACACTTCATACTTTGAAACTCCCTATCAAATTTGCCACATAAAACCAACTCATCTTCTGCAGGTTGCTTCTTTCCAAAATGCTTTCATGCACCAACTCCTCAATTCTCTCCACTAACATTCAATAGAGTATCACACTTACCTCTGCATGCACAATACCCAACTATCCCAATTCACTTTTCATAGACCTAACATCATCCCTATTAGATGCTTCACTGGCCCACCTTTATTCACATACTCTACCACCTGACTAAGTCAGCATCCTCTCTTTCACCTTCATGCGGTTACCCTTTTCCTATCACAATGATCACAAATTCTTGCTACTGCTCCACTTTGTTTTCAGGTCTACCCATTTCTACAATTAGCTCTTCATTTGCCACTAGCAAGCAACAATCTGCCATCGTCTATAACCCTACAGCACACACCCCAAGATCTTGTCCAGGAGGAGTTGGGAGGCCAAGCCCTAAAACAACCACCATAGCGCATGGTCAAAGGCCATGCGCAGTGGTGCTTGACGACCACAACTTGCTGGGACCAGGGAGATCAGTACGTGTGCTCCTGTAGCAAACGGCCAAAGGTGTAGGGGTGGGGTGTGGTTGGGGATGTCTCCAGGGCCTGTGGTTGAAAATTAAGTAAATCACAAAAAAACAAAATACAATGAAATTCATTTAAACAAAGAAGGCATAGGTAAAATCAGCATTTTCTTTCTGGCTCCAACAAGCAAAACCAGCAAAAATGTGCCAGTTACATGTTTTTGATTGTACACAATACATGCCATAACTCATGGTCAACAGGTCATCACAAAACACCTATTTGCTGAAGGTACTGGTTCACAGTCAACTCGCTACTGTCCACCCTGTTCTCCAGTTATGTCATATTTTCTGATGGTTCATAAACTTAACAGGCAAATTTCAGTGATTTTATGTGTTTCAGACATAAAAATAACTCCGATTACATGCATATATAAATAAATATATTCATATATATTCACTGAAAAAACAGAGGTTACAAGGATGTTATAGTTAAGTTCTCAATTTCTTCCCACAAAACCATAGAAATTCAGCAGTTATAGTTATTAACTTAAGTAACTATAACTCACGCCCTAAGGTAACTATAACTTGTGCCCCCGCCTATGCAGTTTTCTCATCAATAATTTTATTGCAAATGTTGCAGTAATAATATCAATGATGCCATAGCCGTTGTCATTAATAATGTAATATGCAGAGTAATTAGCTGGAATCTGAAGAGCTCTCAGCTGTTGTGGGCAGAGCAGTCCTCACAAGTTCCTAGAAAAGTACTGCAGATGCATCCCCCATTGTTTCATAAACTCCGGTTCCCTCACCAGGACAGTTTTCAAATTTTCTCCATTGCTAGGATTCACCAAACTCTGCTTAACCACGATATCTTTCCCAGGACCTCCACCATGCCTGATAGAGGTAAATTCACATAGTTTGGCCACGCGCCACAAATAAGAGGTAACTTTGCTTTTCCTTCAAAACGTTGGGTAGATTTCTTCTAAGGGGGCCACCATTAAATTGATTGCAGGACACTGTGTTAATTGAAACCCTGTGACTTTAAATGTTTTGAGAACATATTGCCAGAAGGGCCATAATTTAGGTCAGGACCATAGCAGCAGTGGCAGACATCATTTAAAAGTGGTGGGGCAGGCGGTAGGGGACTCTCTGTGAAATACTCGTGCTGCTCTAATAAAACAATAGTGTAACATTGTTTTATTTTTCTTCTGCTGGCTCTGAGCCAGCAGGGCGACGCTCTTCCACCATTCCAGAGGAGCAGCCGCTGGACCACAGAATGTAGGTAAATGAGCCAGTTTCTCCAATTGCCACCAATGGCGGACTGGTGTCACCCCCTGGCTCAGAGCCAGCCTGTGTAAGAAAGAGCGTGGTCAGGCAATGGGAGGGTGCCCTTACCTGTGCATGTCTGTTTGGCCGGCTGTTCTAGGCAGGCCAAACAGACGTGCGCAGTTAGGTTTCTCCATCCCAGCTGTATTTGACAGAATTTACAAAAGCTCCACCCTTCATTAAAATGTTGACTTTTTCAGAAATTTTTTGTGAATTAGGTAAAATATTTAATCATTTGGGTATTTGTTTGGTGAATGCTTGGTTCTATAAATTTTGTGTATTGTTTTGCGGTTCAAAAAAAAATCAAAAATACTTGGGCTGGGGCACTGACTTCCAGCAAGGACTCTGTGGGGACGGGGGATCCCCAGATTCCAAAAATAACACAGTGGGAGTTAAAAGGTTAAGAACAGCTGTTCTGGGGCCTTAATATCCCTTTCCAGAACACACAAATTTGCTTGGGAGGCTTTAAGGATACATATTCCTCTCACTGTACACCTAAGCGCTTCCCAGACAGTGCCAGTACTCTCCACTGACCCTATGTTTCTCTGTAAAAACCTATCGCCCACCTTCATTGGTCTATGATGTGGGCATAAACCCAGCAGGCAAATTTCAATAGTTTAACAAATTCACTCTAAGCATTAGTTTGTCTAGCTCTTCCATGACCCTTGTCTAAAATCCAGTAATAGTCGGGCAGGCCCGAATCAAATGCATGAAGTCTGCATTGAGGAGCTGGCATCTAGGGCATTTCTTATTATTGATGCCAGCAATGGTATTCAGTCAGTGGATGTAAGGTACGTACGATGTAATTAAACTGGGTGTATCTAAATCTGGTGTTTCGTGATGCCCTATGAATATGCTTCAATACCTGGCTGGTTCTACTCTTTGTCCCTCAGCTGCTTGACCAATATGTTCTCCCATTTTCTGCGATGTGTGCGCAGACCATCATCAGGTGTTAATAAGAGGGGCTTGCATTTCCAGAATATTAGCTGATGACCAGGCCCGACATGAAGGACTTGAAATACACCATTAGTCTGTGGTTCTATTTGAGTACAACCCACATCCGTCGCATTGCTTCTCACAGTGCCCCATAAACTAAAAATTGTGATTGCAGTAGGCCTTCTCCTTCCACCATAAAGTCTAGACGTCTGTAAAACAGTTCCCTACAGTGTCCATACCCACCTGTTGTTCACTCGTCTAGCCTCTGCTCTTTAAAAAACCCTCCTCTTTTGAAAACACTGTCCTCTGGCAGTGGGAAATCCCACCAATGGCAGCGCTGGTGCATACAGCGGTCTCTGCCCATATATTTAAATGATTCATTTCCACTATCGTAATGCTATTATCTGAAGTCTCTGATGTGAATCACTTTGGAGCTCAGCATCAGCGCCACCAAGGCTTTCCTTTACCAAGGCTCGTCTGTGTTTCCTAATTACTCCAAATTGACTCTGCCATCCATTTAGCTATCCAATGACCCTTGGCAGCCAAGTAGTATTTTACATAAGCTAGGACCCCCATTCCTGCCTCTCTGGTGAAACAATGCAGAATTCACAATGCTACTGTCTGCCTGCCTCCATCCTAGATCAACTCCCTAAGCACCATGTTCATATCAAAGTAATACAGTACAGGATCTCCATTTTAGACAAAGCAATTCTCACCATATTGGGCAAGTTCATGGAGTGCCAAAACTTCACATTGCTCATAAAGGCCCTCAGAGCACTGCCCAGGTTCCCATCTCTGAAGTCCGATATTTCATAATAAATTTTAATCCCTAAATATTTAACCATATGCATCTCCCATTTGATACCAAACCTGAGTGCTTCTATATGGCCTGCCCCCATGTGAGAATGCAGAAAATGCACAAGCCTTGTCGCAATTGGTATGTAATTAGTAGTGGTATGTTTTTAGTCGGAGACTTTCTGGTCTCATTTTTGCTCTATTTGTTAGGTGCTCTGAGAAGTCGTGCTAAGGCAGTCGTGAACTTTAAATTCAAGTAACATAACCCAAAGACTCACCCCAAGTCCCTTTGTGGAAAGCTTCCACAGTCTCGACAGAAGTACAGAAGAACCTCAAATGCATACATTGAAATGATGTCTTATTTGGCTTTTAAGGGAGTTTCCTCCCCTCAGCCTTCCATTCTCAAAATTCTCATAAATGACTTTATGGCTAAAGCTAAGAGCACTGGAGATAGGGGGCAGCCCTATCTGATGCCAGAACAGATTCAATACGCTTCTGAAATGAAGTGACCAGTCTGGAACCTTGCTTGGGGATCTGTATATAATAAAGTGACCCATCTATCCCATTTTTCACCCAAGTTTATGCGTTTCACAGCCCATAAATAATTCCACTCTCAGTTACAAATTTCTTAAGCAAGTAAATGGAAAAAATGGTTGCCTCATTCTATGGCAATGGGGGCGTTTCATCTAAAATCTGAAACACTCGCTGAATATTCAGGGATGTGTTAAGCCCTTGTATACAGCCATTTTGACTCTTATGTACACAGATGGGACTGTAAATGGTTTGCCAACACTGTATTAAGTATTTTGTAGTCCAAGGGTGGCACTGATAACGGAACTATATAAGGATAATTCAAATGTATTGTTGACTAGCTTAAGGACTGATATTATTAAAAGCCTCTCTAGTAGTCGCAGGCAAGTAGCCCTGTTTCAGCACCTCCGTACAGACCACACCTAAATTAGGAGAAGAGCATGTCAGGTAGAACTCCACCAGGAAACCATCTGTGTCTGGTGTTTTACCACATGCCAGATATTTATAGACCTGTTTTACTGCTTCCTCTGTTATTATCCACCCCAGAGTTTCCCTATTCTCCTTTTGAAGCAATACTATAGCCACTCTAACCAGAAACCTTTCAATCTCTTCAGTGGTCGGCCCTGCCAGTGTACTATACAAATATCTATAATAACATGAGAAGGCTTCATGAATTTCATGTTGTGTGTAGACAACTGAACCAGTTGTATATCTAATCTGCCTATTAGGTTCAGCCAGCTAACAACCTGCCTGCGCGTCCCCTTCAGTATGGGTCAAACCTGTGTATTCCCTATTTACTAGTGAACAAAGTCTACCCGAGAATTCAGTATATTTTTCTCGCTCAGTAAGTTTTCTGGGTTTAACCTGGGGTTTCTTTGTAGCTTTCCCTCGATTGCATCATCAAATCTTCCAAGGCATTCAGTTCCTGTTCAAGCATTATTCAAACTCCCACTAACTGTCCCATAGAATATCTTCTCACCATCACCACTGAGTCCCTCTTCTCTCCATAGTGTGCTGATTAAGTTTGAAATAATCTGGGATCCTGTCCGATAGAAGGTCCTGAAACATGGTCATGTTAATGTAAGACCTGCAATCTCCAAGTCTGTATTGGTGCCCACCACCTGCCCCATCTAAAATCCACTGACAGGGGATTGTGATCTTGCCATGTGCAACTAACATTCTCCATTTGTGTGATTGCCCCATGCGTATCAGGGGAACATATAATCCTGTCAAGTCTGATGTACAGTATGGGCCACTTGGAGCACCTTTCAAAGATGTAAGACCTTCCCCCCGCTCCCCCCATTTGCAGATGTCATGTCCAACGTTCGGTAGCAGGTACAGACAGTTTACCCATGTTGGCTGCCCATGTGTCATTAGGGTGTCGCAGCGAGCCTGTTTTTGTTGGTCGCAATAGTAGGTGAGTAGGCACTTGAGCTGCAGTGAGCAGAAGTAAGATGTATCACAGCGAGTTGGCCACCCTCTGGATCAAAAGGTAGATTAATATCCCAATCAACAGCATTGTTTTACTCACCCCAAGGGTGTATCACAGTGCCCGATTAAGGATTCTCCCCAGCACAGCTGGCAGGGGCTTCTAATGTGCCAACAGCAAATTTATATTTATTATTTAGTGCGCTGGAGAGAGAGACAGGTTATCGTGAACAGGGTCTGAGGGGCCTATCTCCATAGCTGTAGCTACCTGCACCCTCCACTGGCCTGTACCTCAGTCCAGCAGGGGCACAGGGGCTTGTAGGCCTCTTGCGTCACTAAAAAAGGTGCGTACCCTGGTCCAGGCATCCAGCTGTCTCCTGGCTCCACCAATTGGTACCTTCCAGCAAGGGGAAAGATGGGGGGGGGTCAACAAATGTGCAGCACCAACCTCTATATATACACACAACTGTTGCTTGAAAAGCTAGGGACTGGTCCATGTCTTCATCAGCATTTTAAGAGTCTAGTTACCGAGTGAGTCCAGCGCTGGTGTTCTGGAGAGGAGTGACAGTTGCCTTACCCCTTAAACACCTTGAATGCACAGGTTGCAATGGTGAGATCTGTTTTTGAATGAGAAACGCTCTGTTGTGAGCCAGTCCTCCCATCTTGGGTGCATTCAGTCGTGTCCCCCTAGGTCCTCCAGATCATATTATACTTCAAGACACTGGCGAAGGTCTGCTTCACTTCAGTAATCTCATACTTGATATCTTGAAAAACTGCAACATGAACGATCTGAATACTGTTGAAGTGTTCAGGTTCCAATTCTACAAGGCCCCTGGGGTCCATTATAAAGTTCAGGGGTAAAGGGATCTGGGCAATTTTCTGGATCTCTGCTGGATTAAATCCTTGACGTTTGTTTCTAGATGCCGCCATAGTGTGTCGGCAATCACAGTAGGATGACCTGAAATTACAAAGGCTCAACCAGGTCAACATCAGGCTACATGATTGAGCACATGATGATATGGACCACATACAGGTGCTCCCTGGCTTGAAGATGGTTTATACCTCTAATCTTAAGAGTTATCCTGCCGTTAGGCGAAGCTGGGTCAGGCTCATGTCTGCTCTGCTCGTGCGGAGTGGCTAAATTGTTAGTGGGCTAGGTTCCAGGCAGCATTCTTTTTTAAATTTTTTTAAGTAATACATTTTATCGATTCTCATGACAACATTGATTGATAGAGCATGTAACACAGACCTCTTTCATCTCCATCTTCTCTCTTCTGTTGAGCCAAACTCCCACAACTCTTCAACCCTCCCCAACCCAAGCCCACCATCCAGACTAGTTCAGTTTATTACACTATGGAAAAGGTCCAGATTTCCGTATCTATGACCAAGAATTCCAATGGCAGGGTTCCAGTAGAATACCTTGATTTTGAGCCCATTCTTTCCTGATCTTTTGGTGCTTGTGAGCACACCACCGGGCTACGTAAACTGACCTCTCCAGACCCATACAATGGTTTCACCCCTTATTCAAACTCTCCAAAGATGTGTTTTCCATCTGTTTTCAGCCATAAGAAAAATCCCTTTCTTGCAACCAGAAGATCAATCCATAACAACACTGTCTTGTATTATATTGTTGTCAAGGTCTACTCCAATAATCAAGTGTTAGCACTTTTGTGCATATAAACTGCAATATGCATAATTAATAGAGGGCAGAACGAGTACTCTATGCTTGAATTCATGTCTATATTGTCATAGAGCTATTGCAATTGAAACAAATGTGTGACAATCTGTTAAAGTGGGTTTCTCTGGCTTATGCTAACTGGGCCCCGGTTAGGCCTAAACACCACCTTGTCCAAAATGAATGTCATATTATGTTTATCCTGTGTATGTATTTTTGCTGGACACTGCGCCGCAGATGTGGATTGTTTATTAATGAAGGACACTGCTTGAAGAGGGCCTGAATCTTTGTTCCTATTTTTCAAGGACTTTCCGCAACATGATTTTGCATCCATTCACAATGGTTCATGTTGTTTATGTAACTAGTTGGCTCGGACACCTCCAGATGACATTAGGTCAGAGGATGTGAATCAATATTCATGTAATGGGTTAGTGCTAAAGTGATAGGGTTGTATGACAATTCATAAATGTGTAATCTGATTTCAAGAAAATGTGGATCTTTGCTCACATCACGAGTTGGCAGTTTTAATGCTTTCTAATAGAGAAAATGGCTATAAAAAGCCTTGAATTTGGGAGCAAGCCAAATTAAAAAGCCTTTTTCGTCTCTACTAGGGATGCTGCCTGAAGGCTAACTGATTTTACTGCATATCCAAGGCTTAGTTTATTTGTGGTATAGCTATGCAGCATAATCAGTAAGAATTCGGGCAGCATCAGTATTAAAGACTAAAAAGATCTGTCTTGCTCCCAAAATCAAGGTTTTATATAGCTATATTCTCAATCAATAAGAAAGCATTACAACTGCAAACTCATTGTGATGTGAGCAAAGACTAACATTTATCTTAACCCATTGCTGCTAAGGATGTGCTAGAGCTGTCCTTTGCAGCAGCACTCTGGTGCCATCAATGACTCCAGCATCTCCTAGTACTAAATTCAGAAAATACCTCTGGTGCTTGCTCCAGGACGATTTCTTTTTTGAGTGCAGTTCAGGATGCTGGGAAAGAGCTTCCCCAGCCATACAGGTCAATTTCATTTTGTTTTTAATGGTGATGGGCTGTATGGAGTCTAAAGGTCTTTCTTTCCTGGGTGGGGTGGGTGAAATCAGATCTTTGGTATGCAGCCCTCGAAAGGCACAAATCAAACCAGGCACTAATCCCAGCCAAACACGTATGGTAACGTTTTTAGGGGACAGGATTTTGTGGATCTGTGCGGATTTGCAGTTTACATCACAGAAAGGCAAAGAAAGGGTGCAGTTTTACGTTAATTTTGAGGTTTGCAGGACATTGTGGGTAAGGAAGCATTGTGGGATCCATGTGAGGCACACCACCCTGGACTTCAGTCTATGTCTAGTTTTCAGAAATATCTGCGCTTGGTAGGTTGTCCTGGGTGGCTACCAGCCCCGGTCCCAAAAACTGCAGCTAACTTCATTGCCAAATTAGGTTGTTTCCTGACAGGAAATGTTAATTTCACCACATTTTGTTTTGGGCCCTTTCCTTTCATGGATGCTATGTACACCCACATGTGAGGTACTATTTTTTACAAGAAGACACAGGGGATGCTGGGTGGTAGAAGATTATTTATTACCCACAGATTCCAGAGGATTTCCTTACAGCAATGTGAGGAAACTGTGTTTTTTTAGGCAAAGTGTGAGGTTTGCAATTGCTTCTGGGTGCTAAAATCTGGTGAGAGCCATGCAAGTGGCCCTATCCTGGACTCACCCGGGTTTCTAGTTTTCCAAAAATGTGCAAGTCTTCTAGGTTTCACTAGGTGCTGGTTAAGCTTTGGCCCAAAATCCAAAGCTACCCACATAGCAAAAAAAGGCCAGTTCTCAGTAGCAAAATGCGATGTGGACATGAGTTTTGGGCCCTTTTCTGTAGTGGTGACTAGGCCTACCTACACAAATGAGGTACCATTTTTATCGGGAGACTTTGAGGGAAGATGGGTGGTTGGAATTTTGGGCTTCCCACAGATTCCAGAGGTTTCCTCACAGAAATGTCAGGAAAATGTGTGTTTTTAGCCAAAGTTTGAGGTTTGCAAGGACTTCTGGATTTTTAAAAAAAACCCTGGTGAGAGTCACACAAGTCACACCACCCTGGAAGCCCCCAGGTGTCTAGGTTTGAAAAATGTCTGCGTATGGTAGGTTTCCCTAGGTGGAAGCTGTGCTAGGGCCCAATATCTGCAGTTACCCACATTGTATTAAAAAAAAAAAAAAAAAAATGTTGATTCTTCTGAATGAAATATGATGTTTGAAGAGCATGTTTTGGGTGTAATATTCTATCACAGGTGCTAGCCTAGCCACACTAGTGGGGTAACATTTTTGTCAGGAGACATGTAGGAACACAGAATATTTGTTATTACCTATTGGATTTCTCTGCAACTTTGCCTTCCAACTTTAAGCCAGTGTGTAAGAAAGAAGACATTTAGCAAAATGTCTTCTATATCACGTTAGAATGGGTACTCACAAATTCAGAGATGTACATAAAACTACTGCTCCTAAACACACCATCTAGAGTACATTTCAGAAATACACGTTTCATTCATACCCATATTTCACTCTTTTTCTGTTACCACATGAATTGCTCTACAAATTGAACAGATTGAAAACTCTCGAAAGATGCAGCTCATTTGTTAGCTGAGTGCCTAAGGTTATTGGAGAACCTACAGGCCCTAAATATCCCAGCGACTAGAAGGGTCTAGCGGATGTAACGGTATAGTGCTTTTTTAAATTAGCATTTTTGAGAGGAAGTTACAGATGAAAAATTTATCACAAATGGCAGCTTTTTTCTATTCATTTTCAATATGTTTTTATTTCAACAGTTAGTTTCTTTAGGAAAACCCTGCGGGATCTACACAAATGTTGAATTCAGAATTTTGTCTACTTTTCAGAAATGTGTAGTAGTCCGGCCCTCCCCATGGGTTTGATACCTGTCACCATGACAAACTGAAATTAGGTTGAAAGCACAAAAAAAAGAAAAAAAAAAAAAAATGAAAAAAAAAATGACAACTATAAAAAAAAATTACAAACACTTTTTTTGATACAGCACTGTGTGTTCCTCAAAGCTGGGGGGATGGTGAATTTAGCACACTAAACCTTTTGTTTACGTCATTTTAGGAAAAAACAAGGCACTTTTTTATGAAGCACTATGCCCATTTGTCTCAAAATTTTGCAATATCTTGCCTATTTCCTTGGTTCGCTCAAGGGGAATTCACTAACCCTGGATACCTTAAGAATTTCCTGGATGTTGAAAAAAATAAAAGAATGCAAATTTGGTGTGGATACTTTATGTGGTAACAAGTTATTAAAGTCGGGGCACGAACTACCCCAAATAGCCAAAACAGGGCAATGACCTGATCAGTACAGCAGCCGTCTTCTCAAATCTCACCACTGGGATCCACCTTCCAAGTCTCCTCACTGGACTTTGCTGCCTTCATTGCTCTTCTTTTCCTCACAAGTCACATTGGTCTTGGCAAGCAGGTAGGCGCTGGTGTCTAGGGCAGGTGGTCCGATTCCCTGGGTGATGTCTCCATACACAGCTGGGGGAATCTATCTTCCTTCCTCCAGTATGTCCAAACCCAGGCTTAAGGAATACAGCAATACACAAATCTGTCTGATGGGAGTCCTCTTCCTTCTCATGTTTCTCCAGTCAGCCCCAGGTCTCCCAAAGAGGAGCCCAGAGTCTGCCATGTATTGTACCATTCACAGGCATATACACCCAGCGCATGTACACCACATATACTTTGCGCAGCACTACACACCAAACTGATGTGAGCCAACAGTGAGTTGAGCATACAGCAAGGGCACTGTAAATGAGTGACCCTGTAGGCCTCACTCCAGGGACACATGTAAAAAAAGATGTGTTCACTCCTACTGATCACTACACGGTATGGTGGCACCAATGTGTTTGTGCTGCTTAATGCCTGGTATAAACAGAACCCTTTTACCACTATGGGAGTAGGGCTCTCAGTTCCCCTCCCGGTCCAACAAAACAGCAATTCGTAAGATAGGCCTGGCCTATTTCACAGCATGCTTGCATGATCTGTGTCTGCCTTTGCCAATAAAAATCAGGATTAGGGATTCAGAGATCATCAAAGTTGGAGCACTCGGAGCAGGGGTGCACACGTCCATCACCATTCGAGGGACCTTCCCGTCCCAACATGCCTTTTGAATTTTGTAACAACCCTTCATGTCTTTTCTAAAATTCCACTGTAGAATTCACCTTTGATAAAGTTGATAAAGCCCTTTCTTTATTTGATGACTTTTTAAATGCTGTTTTGTTTTGTGTTTTCTGGGACACATCTATGGCACGTTAGGGGGGGGGGTTGTCTCTCTATCCTCTCTTCCACAGTCTCCATCACATGACATATGTGTGGTGCAGATGTTTTAATTCTATAAGTTGAAACTGGAATACTAGGACACATACTCAAGGAGAAGGTGCAGAAAGCAGTCAAGAGCATTGTTCACTAATGATCTATATATATATATATATATATATATATATATATATATATATGTGTGTGTGTGTGTGATCTTGTGTGCCTTCTATTGCTCTGTTTCTACCTTTGCTTCTAAGGGTCTAAACTTAAGGAGCTCCGCCAGTCTGATAATGTAAGGCTTAAGTATGTGTGTCGGAGCTATACATATTTGAAGTAATGACTACGATGAAGTTTAAATTTCAACTGCAAGGCAAAAGATTACATTGTAGCAGGCTGCATCTTGATATATTCCGTGACCCGGTCTCTTATCCATGGGATGTGTACCTGATCAGTGTATGGGTCCTTGAGTCCCCCCCTAACCCAGGGGGAGTAGAGCCTAGGGCGTGACTGTCCAATTGTTTGTATGGTGAGTAAACCCTCACATGTCATTCAGGAGTCAGCCAAGCTGGCTCTCATCTCAGAATTGGGGGCATCTGCCATGTCTCTCAGCGGGGTTGATGCCTATAGTAGTGTTCTAAGCCTCCCCGGTAGGTGGTCTCCACTTGGGCGCAGAAATCTCAGGAGAGCAGGAACCATTAGCAATTCAAAGGGGCCCCAACAGGGAAGCAATGTGGCTCTTTCAGAATGGTCTGGGTTTCTGGATGGTGACTCATTCACCCAGGAGCATGTTCCACAGAGCTAAACTAAGACAGGAAGGCGGGGTGAAGGTGTTACTGCATTAAGTTTGAGACCCCTCAGAGGACAGTCCAATTGGGGTCCTATAGGTCTCCAGAGGTTAAGACAGATGTCTCCTACCTGGGGCACACAGCTGGATATGACAGATGGGGACGCAGTCCCTATGCAGCAGCTATATCATGTCTGACCTGTGTTGCCTCCAAGCAGCAGTATTCTTTAAGGGGAGGAGGGCCCATAGTTCATCTTGGTATTCTGTGCCCCGCAATGTTTGTAGGACCACGCCAAAGACGCTGCGATGGACACTGCTTTTAATTTGGCAGGCCCCATCATCGCCTCTTCATTAGTGGATTATGGGGCCCTCTATAGTTGCCAGGTCTAAATCACTGTACTTTATTTTGTTACCCCAGGGAACCGTCATAGGGCAGGCCAACTCGTTTAAAGTGCTTAGGTAACAGCCGCAGATGTGTCCAAGTCATAGCCGACATTTTAGGACCCATGTATCTTCAGTGCTGGTGCTCCCGGCTCTTGAGGTGCTAGGTGTGTGTCTGACAATGCACCTTAGGCCTTTGAGCAGAGGGCTCAGACCAAGCTTTGTTACTGCACAGCCTCAGGAGCCCACAGCAGGGACAAACCGCAGAACCTCGGCTGTCCTGTCTGAAGTCAAGGTTGTCATTCTGGGTGGTGCACATTCACAGCTCTGGCTTGTCCGAAGTAGGTTTTTGGTGCAAAAATTAGGCGGGAAGGAGTCGCCTCATTGGCACGCGGCTGCAATTGCTGTGCAATGCCTGAATCAATCAATCAATCAAAAAATGCGTAGAGCGCGCTACTCACCCGTGAGGGTCTCAAGGCGCTGGGGGGAGGGGGGGCAGGGAGAGTCACTGTTTGAACAACCATGTCTTGAGCTTCTTTCTGAAGACCGTGAGGTCCTTGGTTTTGCGAAGGTCGGTGCGGAGGGAGGTCCAGGTTTTGGGGACGGGTTAGGAGAAGGACCTGCCTCCTGTGGTGGTGCGGTGGATGCGGGGGACTGTGGCTAGGGCGAGGTCGGCTGATCGGAGGTTGCATGTGGGGGTGTGGAAGTTAACTCTTTCGTTGAAGTAGGTTGGGCCGGTGTTGTGGAGGGATTTGTGTGCGTGGATGAGGATCTTGAATGTGATTCTCTTGTCTATGGGGAGCCAGTGAAGGGATTTGAGGTGTGGTGAGATTAGTTTGTGGCGGGGGGGGCCAAGGACGAGGCGTGCGGCTGTGTTCTGGATTCTCTGGAGTTTGCGTTTGAGTGTGGTGCCGGCGTAGAGGGCGTTACCGTAGTCCAGTCTGCTGCTGATAAGTGCGTGGGTGACTGTCTTTCTGGTTTCTGGGGGAATCCATTTGAAGGATTTTTTTTTTTTTTTTTTAGAGTGCGGAGTGTGTGGAAGCAGGAGGAGGTTAGAGCATTGATTTGCTGTGTCATGGAGAGGGAGGGGTCAAGGATGATGGCGAGGTTGCGTGCGTGGTTTGCGGGGGTGGGTGCGGGGCCTAGGGCGGTGGGCCACCAGGAGTCGTCCCATGTCGTTTTGTTGGGGCCGAAGATGATGATCTCGGTTTTGTTTGAGTTGAGCTTGAGGTGGTTAGTGGTCATCCAGTTGGCAGTGTCGAGGAGAGCGGCGTGTAGGTTGGTTTTGGCGGTGGTGGGGTTGCGGGAGAGGATGAGTTGGGTGTCATCTGCATAGGAGAAGACAGTGATTCTGTGTGCTCGGAGGATGTTGACTAGGGGGATCATGTAGATGTTGAAGAGTGTGGGGCTGAGGGAGGACCCTTGGGAGACTCCGCAGGTGATCTTGGTAGTGTTGGAGTGGAAGGGTGGAAGGCGGTGAGGAAGGAGGTGAGACAGTCTAAGGCTTTGTGGCGAATTCCTATGTTGTGGAGGCGTGTGCGGAGTGTGTGGTGGCAGACGGTGTCAAAGGCTGCGGAGAGGTCTAGGAGGATGAGTTCGACGGTCTCGCCTTTGTCGACTTTGGTCCTGATGTTGTCAGTGCATGCGATGAGGGCGGTTTTCGTGCTGTGGTTTTTGCGGAACCCAGATTGTGAGGGGTCAAGAGTGTTGTTTGCTTCGAGGAAGTGGGATAGGATAGGGATAGAACTGAATTAGTTCTGTAAGAGCTGCAGGGGACCAGAGTAACCTCACTTTCTCCCCATGGGTAAAGGAGCACTCCGGTTACCCGTCTAGCGTCATCTTGGAGCAAGCTCTGACCCCTATAATCATTTCATTTTTAGAGTCAATGCCTTAGTGGAAAGCTACCCTGGTGCCCCAGAGGGAACGAAAGTTTGAAACTGTAATGGGGATAAACAAAGATCTAGGTCCAGGTAGCACCAAGAGACCACTGACGACTCCTGCAAGGTACTGGGAGATACTACTCCCCTGTAGGTCATAACTATTTTGACAAGCAGCAGTAACTGGATTGATGTACTTTTGCCAATTCTGCTTTGACCTTAACTGACTTATTTTCCAGAAAATAGTAAAACGTTTGGACTTTGAGATGCTGCTGGGCTGTTACTTTGAACTACTATTCCATCAGGGTAGCCATGCATTTCAATGTACAAAAAAAATAGTTCCAGAGCTAACCATACTGGTGAACTCCCATATGATAGCATTGGTATTCTGTTCTTTACTTATGTGATCCATCAAAAGGAACTCCTAAGAGGGCCACAAACTTACCTACAAAAAAACAGAATGCTCTCCCTAAAGTAATTTTCCCTAATGTCTCTTGCTTGGCTAGTGTGAAGAGTTGACAATACCACAATGTTCTCCTTTCATTGTACTATAGTCCTATGGTGTTTAAACTTTTTACACCCCATTTCAATGAGTTAGGTTTTAAATTCTCAAACAAGCTACCATGGGATTCCAAGATGCCCAATTTTCCATTGTGTGCCAAGCAACCTCCATTCTAGTCAGGATGAAAGAGAGAAAATCTAATTATTGATAATAATAACTCTTATAGGGTATTGGAATGAGCCAGACTTAGTACAAAATCCTTAATTAATAAGTAGGAATTACAATGCCCAAACCCAGTTGTCAAGGAAAAGCGAGAAGAACATTAGGGTTGAGGATCTACTCTATTGCCTTCAGGAATTGAGAAGGGTGAGCCTTTATCGTCCCTGAACTATCCATGGGATAGACTACCCATGCATTCCCTTTCTCAGCACCACAGGAGATAGTTGGTCTTCATAGCTCTGCTGGGGAATCTGGTCTCCTATGGTACGGGAAGGTGTGCTGATTTCAGGAACGTCTGTCTGAACCATCACTCTAGCCTTATGGTTCTGGTGTTATTGTCAGTTACTGGACAGTACAAATTATTCATTAGTGTGGGGCTGGACTGCAGTGGGTCCCCATGGGTTTTCCATCAAAATGGTTTTATTGCAATAGGCACAAACAGGGATAGAGTCACTTGAAGTTTTGGGAACTCCTTTTGGGAGATAAGATTAGACCTGTCCGACTCAGGGGTGCAGAATCTAATAAAACATATACTTGTCCATGGGATAGGTTGCTCCTTAAATCTTCTTGTCCTGTAAAAAAAAAAAAAAAATCTACTTGTCCTTTTTTTGTCATGTAGTGCGGCGACGAATTATGGCAGTAATCTCATTATACAAGAGCTCTGATAATACCCTCTCTGATTATTGCAGGGCTAATTCTTAAGTAGTGCTTGAATACTAGCAATTTCAAGCCCTACTATAGCAATACCCTTGCCACTTTTACACATATCTACATACTAGGGATGGAGGAAACAGTAAGCAATAGTTCCAGGGCTGGAATGCCTTTGAGTCTGTGTAAACGTACTAACTTGCATGGTTTAGGGGTTTTCACCAACTCTTATCTTTTCCATATTGAGAAAGGTTGAAAATGTACTCCTGACAGGGGCAGAAGAAGAAATTCTTCCAGGGTTGGGGAAAAAGTAGTTGAAGGGAAAGTGAACTCAATAGATTTTTGCATGAGTACATCTACATGTGCATATTTGCTCGTGCTAAATACAGTTAGGAGTACAATTTGCTGGTCTACCGCTGTAAATTCTTGTGAATTCATGAAAACCACTTATGCAAAGATACACCACTGGAGCACGTTTATGACTTTCTTTAAGAATTGGGCCTCTGATTAGGTCTGGTGTTAACCAAAACATTTTGTTTTTATGAACATTCCATTTCTCCCTCTATCCATCTATCGGCTGGCTTTATTGTGAGTGATAGCATTCTGTTCCTCCACAAGGAGCATATCGGCACACAAAGTAGTTTTGTTCAATGCCAGGAACTACTGTGTCTATGTGTGCTTTTTGAGACCATATTTTGTGCTGTGTGCCAGTGTTTGTAACAAGGGTGAGGGCCTGGCAGCTCCCACGACAATAAAATGTTACAAAAGCAATCTAAAGCCCTCATTGCCAAAACCAAAAGAGTGACCACCAACGTAGGATTGGTTGGCTTTGCCAGTGCTTGTTTATTTTCATGTTTCCCAATAATCTTGTTGAATATGGTTACACTGATTTTCCATTTTGAATATTTTTTGGAAATACTAGCATGCATCAACAAATTTTATTAAATAATGCTTCAAAGAAATAGTACCTAAAATTTCATAGTAATTTAGAAAAATGTTTTTTCACTACTTGTGTTTTTTTCTGAACACTTTATGTGAAAGGAAAAAATCATCAATCTTGCGTCTGTAAACATCTGCATCTAATAGGAGAGCAGTCTGGAAGCATTACACGTAGCCTCATTTTTTAATCGATTTATAAGTATATTTTTTGTCCTAATTCACCTCAGGCTCCAGGACTTTCTTGAGCCATCTTAGTTTAGACCTTCTTGCTTCCAAAGACAGACCCTGACCAGGGAGGCCATACCCTTCTCACCAAACCCTTGTTGGGGAGCCGCAATACCATTGCAGCTGAGAGAGCAGGAGAAAAAAAAGCTGTAGTCATCGGACAGAAAAAACAACCTCTTATCTCTTTTCCTTATATACTAGGGTAATTTCTCAACCACTCCACCAAAGGTAACCAAAATCTTTTTGCTCTGGAAACTCTGCTGGCGGTGTCATGTCCATATTCAAAACATAGCAAAGTGCTTGTAGCCATTTTGCATATGCAGGGGGTGTTTCTCCTATCCTATCTTCTGGCTAACAGTTTCTGTATATCGCTGCTCAGCTTGCCTGACTTCCCCATTATTCTGAAGAGAGTCTAAACTTGATTTCAGCCAGCCCCCACAGCACTTGAAAGATTCTTGCCCACTTTTTCCCAAAAAGGGTGTATTGCCAGAAACTCTTATAAATATGTAGATATCTGTGGCGTTTTCTAGGCCACACTTAGTACATTTAACCACACCCCTTTTCCTCATTTTTGAACGTTTATGTGGGGACAGGTAAGCTCTGTGAATAGACAAGAGGTGGTTTCTTCTTAAGGGGGCAGGTTTAACCATGGCAAATAAAAGACGCATTGAAGCTTGCCACAAATCTTTAAGTTGCTCCCTACCTAAACAACCTCCCTAAAGATCTTCTGCCAGCTTAAAGTCCTCATCTACTGAGTCCAGGATTTCCCAATACCCAGTAGACACTTCCTTTGTCTCTTCCAGATGGTCCATCAGTCCTGGGTTCACTCGACTTCTCTGTGACCAACCTTTCAACTGAATATATTTTAGTCTTGACAATTTCCCCCCCAGTCTCCTTATATAATTCATCCCAAGGAATTAAACTACCATCCCTAAAGAGATCCCCCCAGAATTCCATACCAGCCTTCCTGATTGGAATAGCCAATTTATCATCTGAACACTTTGGAGTGCTTGGAGAGTCCCAAATAGTAGCGCAATGACTATAATACTCTGCCTTCATTACTTGCCTTATACTGTACCAAACCTTTGCATTATCTTGCAACACTTTCAACTTCACTTTTTTAAAGCATTTTGGATCTCCGAATTTAAGCAAGAAATGTTTTGCTGCCCTTTTTACACCTCCTACCATAGCCTTGAACATAAGCCCAACCTCCGAAAAGTCAGGGGAGATAAAGAGCATCCTTGCATTCTAAAGCTGGAAGGCCCAGGCATAGTATTGCAAGTCAGTCAGTGCAAGGCCCACCTTCTCTCTCATTCTACGCCACTTCTTCCATGAGATCCTGGCCCTTTTATATGCCCAAGTAAATGAGTTGATAGCTTGTTGAATCTTCTCTACATACTTTTGGGGCATTTGTAGTGGAATCAAGTTAAACAAAACGCAAATTTTGGGCAGAATAGCCATCTTTACCAAGCTTGCTCTTGGAGGAGTACCCACCCTCACACCCATTTATTACAATCTGCCAAGACTTTTTTCCAGATTCACCAGAGGGATCTGCTCTTTATCCTGAACAATCTTGAGACCCAAATATGTCCTTTCATTTTTGATTAGCAGACTATACCTCCTCTGGATCCAAACTATGAATTCCGTTTTCCTACATTAACATGGTATCCAGACACTTTACCAAAAGCCTTTGCAATGTCCAATGCTGCCGGGACGGCCATTTGTAAATTCGATGAATAAACCATAAGCTTTATCAGCATAAAGGGAAACTTTTTTCCCCCATCCACAACAGCTGAAGGGGGAAATCGTATGGTCATGCCAAATTCTCATGGCAAAAGGTTCAATATAAAGATTAAACAATATTGGTAACAGAGGACCTGTGATTTTGGCATACCTACTGACCTACATCTGACTGATCTATCGAAATTATTATCTAAAATCACATTAAAATCCCCATCCATTATTACTGGATCTGAGAAATCAAGTAAGCGGGAGAAAAACATGTTCAAAGGATCGATATCATCACAATTTGGGCCATAAAAGCCAACCAACGTTAAAACAGTATTGAATACTTGGAGTTTATCACATGCCTCCAAACGTCTCGGTCTGATCTGCTGTTTAACCAAGATAAAAACTACCTTAGTATAAAAATTGAGATCCGTACATACAAAAAAAATGGACCAATTTTTGAGATTTAAATAATTTCATTCATTTGATTCTAGACAGATGAGTTTCTTGCAAGATTATTAAATGGGCTGGAGCATCCATGTACCTTTAGTTATTTTAAAGGGGGAAGTTAGGCTCCCATTGACCAACACCCTTGCTGCTGGAGCTTGATAAAGCTGGTCAATCATCCTACTACATTTTTCACCAAAATTATGTGCCCAAATAAGCCCAGTTGACTATCGGAAGCCTTCATAGCATCTAACGTAATAACCGCAAGAGGAGAGCCTTACGGTGTAGCTAGATCAATAGCCCCAATTCAATTAAAAGTTAATTCATGAAGATATCTACCCTTGATGAACCTCTTCTGGTCCTGGTGCAGAAGTCCTGTCACCACCCCAATTAACCTGTCTGCCAGTACCTTTGCAAAAATTGTATAAATCACCATTCAAGAGTGATATCGATCAATATCACTCACAACATGATAGACTCTTTTCTGGCTTCAAGATCAGAGTAATAATTGCCTCATTCCAAGATGCTGGCAGTGGCACCCAACATTGAAAATCTCTTTAAACACAGATGCCATAACCGGTACTATAGAATCCCCCAATATTTCATACTTTTCCACCGGGATGCCATCCGGGCCTGAAGCTTACCCCCCACGTTACTTCCTTTCAATACTGATCTTATTTCTCCCTGTGAGATTTTTTTTATTCAAATGAACCTGCTCTTTAGACAATAAACTAGGTAAAGTATCTACACCCAACAAATTCCTCACCGCCTCCACAGCTACTACCCTCTCCGTATAGAGCTCTGAAAAAAAACCTTTGGAAGGCCTTCTTTATTTCGGCACTACTTGTCCACTTCTCTCCCAATTGCCCACAGGTAATATCTCTAATGATGTTTTCGAACTTGCTCTGTCTTGGATTTCCATGTCAACTGTTTCTCTGCACTTTCTCCATATTCAAAATGAGGTAGCTTACTTGCTTCCCATCTCCTTCTCAATCTAGCTTGTAGTACTTCCTCAAGCTGAAACCTCAACTGGCTCAATCTTTCCTAAAGCTTGCCTGCCACCTCCACCCCACCTTTTAATTGCCTCTCACATTCCAGCATTTCTGTTTCTAAAGAACTTACTTCTGCCCTATATTTCTTATTCCTTTAGCTTGTAAGGCTGATGATTTTACCTCTTATTAACGCTTTGAAAGAATCCCAAACCACATTTATGGAGGCTGATCACAGATTAGCTTTAAAGAATTCTTCTGTCTCTATATGAAGTTGTTATACTACATTACTATCCGGCAGCAGCGAGCGTTCCAAAGTCCACCTCCTCACTTAATCTTTTAAGAGCAACTTAATTGTTACTCCCACCGCTGCATGATCCGATAAATGGGCTGCAGAATAGACTATATCGTCAACTGCCTCCACCAGTGCCTGATCCACGAGAAAATCTATCCAGGAAGCGTGGCCATACCTTTTATTATTAAATGAGAAAAACTGTTCTACCCCCACTCTCTGTCTCCAAGGATCACACAACCCCAATTCTTTCATCATCTTTTTGAGATAGGCCTGTGATTTTGGCATACCTACTGACCTACATCTGACTGATCTTTCAAAATTATTATCTAAAATCACATTAAAATCCCCTTCGATTACTGGATCTGAGAAATCAAGTAAGCAAGGGAAAAAACACATGCTCGAAGGATCGATATCATCACAATTTGGGCCATAAAAGCCAACCAACGTTACCACAGTATTGAATATTTGGAGTTTAGCTATTAACCACCTCCCTAATTTATCAGATGTCCCCAAACGTCCCGCTCCGATCTGCTCTTTAACCAACACAAAAACTACCTTAGTATAAAAATTGTGATCCATACATACAAATAATTTTTGACCTGTTTTTTAGACTTAAATAATTCCGTTCATTCCATTCTAGACAGATGAGTTTCTTGCAAGATTATTATATTGGTTGGAGCATCCTTTAAATACTGCAGGATCCTTTCTCTTCTTCCACTAGTGTGCAACCCATTTACATTTCATGACAGTATCTGGATCAAACCATCATCTCCAGCTTGGTCTTTGACAGCTCTTCCCATTTACCCACCCACAACTAAATCAACTAAGATATACAAGGTGAACAAGGACTTTTATCATTTAATCCCATATGCTCCCCACCCTGGGCTACCCGCCCCCTACTTCTCTGGAACCCCCCACCTCCCACCCTTGGAGAACCCATCTGTAAGGAAATGCCTCCTTGGCATGGTTACTCCCTGACTTTTTGCCTTTGCTGATGCCAAGTTATGATTTAAAAGTGTGCTGAGGCCTGCTAACCAGGCCCCAGCACCAGTGTTCTTTCCCTAACCTCTACCTTTGTTTCCACAATTGGCACACCCTGGCATCCAGGTAAGTCCCTTGTAACTTGTACCACTGGTACCAAGAGCCCTGATGCTAGGGAAGGTCTCTAAGGGCTGCAGCATGTCTTATGCCACCCTGGGGACCCCTCACTCAGCACAGACACACTGCTTGCCAGCTTGTGTGTGCTGGTGGGGAGAAAACGACTAAGTCAACATGGCACTCCCCTCAGGGTGCCATGCCAACCTCACACTGCCTATGGCATAGATAAGTCACCCCTCTAGCAGGCCTTACAGCCCTAAGGCAGGGTGCACTATACCACAGGTGAGGGCACAGGTGCATGAGCACTATGCCCCTACAGTGTCTAAGCAAAACCTTAGATATTGTAAGTGCAGGGTAGCCATAAGAGATATATGGTCTGGGAGTCTGTCATACACGAACTCCACAGCACCATAATGGCTACACTGAAAACTAGGAAGTTTGGCATCAAAATTCTCAGCACAATAAATGCACACTGATGCCAGTGTAAATTTTATTGTGAAATACACCCCAGAGGGCATCTTAGAGATGCCCCCTGAAAGCATACCTGACTTCCAATGTGGGCTGACTAGTTTTGCCAGCCTGCCACACACCAGACATGTGGCTGGCCACATGGGGAGAGTGCCTTTGTCACTCTGTGGCTAGTATCAAAGCCTGTACTGGGTGGAGGTGCTTCTCACCTCCCCCTGCAGGAACTGTATCACCGGGCGGTGAGC
Source organism: Pleurodeles waltl (assembly GCF_031143425.1). Taxonomy (NCBI): domain Eukaryota; kingdom Metazoa; phylum Chordata; class Amphibia; order Caudata; family Salamandridae; genus Pleurodeles; species Pleurodeles waltl. The sequence goes on from NC_090450.1 coordinate 693,039,210, forward strand.
CTCAAAGAGCCTCAAAGGCTCACCCCCTTTGTTACAGCGCCCCAGGGCACTCCAGCTAGTGGAGATGCCCGCCCCCTCCGGCCACAGCCCCACTTTTGGCAGCAAGGCCGGAGGAGATAATGAGAAAAACAAGGAGTCACTGGCCAGTCAGGACAGCCCCTGAGGTGTCCTGAGCTGAGGTGACGGACTTTTAGAAATCCTCCATCTTGCAGATGGAGGATTCCCCCAATAGGATTAGGGATGTGCCCCCCTCCCCTCTGGGAGGAGCCACAAAGAGGTTGTAGCCACCCTCAGGGCTAGTAGCCATTGGCTACTAACCCCCCAGACCTAAACACACCCCTAAATGGAGTATTTAGGGGCTCCCAAGATAGATTCCTGCAACCTGAAGACGAAGAAGGACTGCTGACATGAAAGCCCTGCAGAGAAGACAGAGACACCAACTGCTTTGGCCCCAGCCCTACCGGTCTGTCTCCCCACTTCAAGAAAAACTGCAACAGCGACACGATCCCCAGGATCCAGCGACCTCCGAAGCCTCAGAGGACTACTCTGCATCTAAAAGGACCAAGAACTCCTGAGGACAGCGGCTCTGCTCCAAAGAAGAAACAACTTTGCAACAAAGAAACAACTTTAAAAGTACTCCACGTTTCCTGCCGGAAGCGCAAGACTTTCCACTCTGCACCCGATGCCCCCGGCTCGACCTGCGGAGAAACAACACTACAGGGAGGACTCCCCGGCGACTGCGACCCGGTGAGTAGCCAGAGTTGACCCCCCCTGACCCCGCCAGGGACGCCTGCTGAGGGAATCCAGAGGCTCCCCCTGATTGCGACTGCCTGCTTCTAAGAACCCGACGCCTGGTAAAGACACAGCACCCGCAGCCCCCAGGTCCTGAAGGATGCGACCTCCAGTGCAGAAGCGACCCCCAGTTGGCCCTCTCCCTTGCCCAGGTGTTGGCTACCCCGAGGAGCCCCCCCCCCCCCCCTCCTTTCCTGCCTGCTTCGCTGAAGAGACCCCTGGGTCTCCCATTGAAACCTATTGCGAACCTGACACCTGTTTGCACACTGCACCCGGCCGCCTCTGTGCCGCTGAGGGTGTACTTTCTGTGCTGACTTGTGTCCCCCCCCGGTGCCCTACAAAACCCCCCCTGGTCTGCCCTCCGAAGTCGTGGGTACCTACCTGCTGGCAGGCTGGAACCGGGGCACCCCCTTCTCCATTGAAGCCTATGCGTTTTGGGCACCACTTTGACCTCTGCATCTGACCGGCCCTGAGCTGCTGGTGTGGTAACTTTGGGGTTGCCCTGAACCCCCAACGGTGGGCTACCTTGGACCCAACTTTGAACCCTGTAGGTGGTTTAGTTACCTGCAAAACTAACAAACACTTACCTCCCCCAGGAACTGTTGAAAATTGCACTGTCTAGTTTTAAAATAGCTTATTGCCATTTTTGTGAAAACTGTACATGCTATTTTGCTGATTCAAAGTTCCTAAGTTACCTAAGTGAAATACCTTTCATTTGAAGTATTACTTGTAAATCTTGAACCTGTGGTTCTTAAAATAAACTAAGAAAATATATTTTTCTATATAAAAACTATTGGCCTGGAATTGTCTTTGAGTGTGTGTTCCTCATGTATTGCCTGTGTGTGTACAACAAATGCTTAACACTACCCTCTGATAAGCTTACTGCTCGACCACACTACCACAAAATAGAGCATTAGAATGATCTCTTTTTGCCACTATCTTACCTCTAAGGGGAACCCTTGGACTCTGTACATGCTATTTCTTACTTTGAAATAGTGCATACAGAGCCAACTTCCTACACCATATCTGCATCTGCATAGGCTAGATGTTAGCCCAATTTTAGAGCGCCTCCAGGGAATCCTGCCTAATAGAAGAGAGCAGACCTCCAGCCTTCAAGACTGCTAACCCTGATAACTGCTAACAACACATCTGCTGCCCTTTGATCTCTCAAATTGTAAATTTTTTCATTAAACATCACTCAGAGGAAATCTAGAAATTTAAGTTGTTCAGAGATGCCTAGATTTTTGAACTCCTCCAAACGGCTCCCCAACTCCCACTGCTTGTTTATGGTTGTTCTGGACAGAATTGACCTAACCTCAAAAGAGAAATCCTTCCCTTTCAGTGATTTTGTTTTAGTGCCTTTGACAAAATCTTCTCTTTTAAGGCATAAGACTGGAAATTCAGCAAGATGTTTTGTGGTATCTTTTTACTTAGATCTCTCCTGAAAGGATCTCTGTGAATCCTCTGGACATCTGTTCCTATATCCTCCTCACTCTCCTCTAACTGTACTGCAAGCTTGATAGGTGAGATCACATAAGCCTTTAAATCATCTCCCTCCATCCCCTCGGGTACATTTAGAATTCTTAAATTGTTCCTTCTTGAGAAATTTTCCAACCGCTCCAACGTATCCAGCATTTGATGTTAACTGTCCTTCAACAACCAGATTTCCGCCTTGTTCTTTCTTAAATATTCTTTCATGACTCCCACAGTTTCTTCAAGGGCCTTAGTTCTTATAGCCAACAGATCAAACTTTTTTTTTCCCGAGTGCTTCGCAAGCCTCTCTAATATCCCTTTGATTTGCTTCAGACACTGCAAAACCTTTTTTAATTTAATCCGACAATGCTAGGATCATAGACTCTAGGGAGGTGTTGGGATGAGCAAAACCAGCTATGGGCTCCAGGAAATCCTGAGTGGACTCCTGCAGCACAACCTGGCTGAGAGTAGCCCCTATAGGGGCAGCTGTCTTTGGGGCTATCAATAATTGCCCTGCTCTCAGCTTTCAAAACCAGTCGCCACATTTTTCACAGCCTCAGCCTTACTCCTTCGTACTCTGCCACTACATTACCGTTTTCCATTATATCATTCACTTCTACCTCAGCTATATTTTGAGGTCTGCTAGAATCTCCTTCATATGGGAGAACCCTAAAATAAGACCTTAGCAAAGGAGTTATTCTGGGCCTACAAGTAGGCGAAAACCTTTTTTTTTTTTTTTTCTATTTTACCAGACTAATTTTTGAGCACTTGGTGATTACCTTTGCTTATCCTCTGGTTTAATTGCACCAATCACACCTTTGATTGATCCTGCACGGCCGAAAGTCCCTCCGCAGTATTCGATTCCAAAAACTGTATTTCACTGCTCCCACCGGTGCCTAATAATCTCTGGCTCTCACCCTTTGCAACACTAACCTCCGTAGAAGATAATTTCCCTTTGCACTTATGCAAAGGGCCTACCATTTGCTGCTGACCCCTTTCCTTTACAGGTGGTGCCGTCAGTACCTGTGGCTCTTCCATGCTTCCCCTACATCCTGCTGTAGCTCCGCTTGTCTGCTGACAGTTCCTCCTCTAACCCCCAACCCACCTTCACCTTTCACCATGGAGGCAGCCACTGCCGTTGTGATGACTGTACTGACGTTGCCCTAGCTCCCCTGAGAGAAACGCGTGCAACAGCTCCGCGGCTCCTCTGCAGCTCCATGGTGGCACAGAACCACACTATGGCCCCGTACGACTGATCCCAAGTCCTCGCCGAGCCACACACGGTAAGACGGCACATTACTCAGCTGGGTTCCCCAGACGCATCGTGTTCTAACGACTTGCCTCTGCACATGCCGCCATGTTCTCCGAGTCGCTGATCCTCATATTGTTAAACCTTTCACACATGTGTGTACACATTTTTTACTGGAACCAGTCAGTAGTGCAGTGTGACCTTACAACGTTTATTTAGAGCGCTCATCCTTTTAATAAAGGATTTGCATTAATGAACCATAAATACAAGTTCAAACAGATGTAACAAATGGACACAAATATTACCTCAACTGCAGACAGTTCTCTACCCCTTCCCTTTGTGCTGTAGGGGGTTGGGCCTACTTGCCCCAATAAATAACAAAATAAATATGAAAACTTGTGTCCTTGATCACAAACAATATGTGCTGGGCGTCAGGCTACAGGTATTCCACTCCCCTGCCGATTATTTGCTTTTTTACCTAACCACAAGCAAAATGGACCTGTTTTCTCTTAACTGTTACCTAAATTTCAGTAACTAGACTGTGACACGAGAAACAAAAAGTTTGTCCTGAAGAAAAATAACTGTGACAAAGGTTTGATTGTTTTGGATATGTGTAGTTGATTAGATCTACACGACCGTTGAAGATTAGATCAAGACTAGCATTGTGAATACAAAACTCATACCAAAACCATGAATACAATGCAGATCAATGAAACATATTACGTTTTCTTAGTGAGAATAGTTCTGAGTGTGTGGTGACTAAGGTGTTGTAGTGAATCCTAGTTTTTTTAATGGGATAACAGGAGTTAGATTAGCCTTTGGCTTGCAGATTCGTGTCTCATCACCTAGTGACTGTTAACCTACTTAGCTTGCTCTGTCTTAGTCCATTTATTTAATTAATTCTTCTAAGATGGCTGGCTTGTTTATAGTTAGGGCATTTGTTTAGCTTTATGTTATCAGTGCCACCGCGCTAAGGCGTCAAATCAAGCGACAAAGACAAACAAACTGTAGGTGTTCACATTAGGTACTTTCCCTCTTCACGCTTTTGAGAGAATTATTTATATTAATTACCGCCCCAAGCATGCTGTGTTATCTATTGTTTGGGAACAACCTACGTCAGGGGCCCAAGTAGATATGTATAAATACATCACACTTTAGACAGATAATCAGAGGGATTCCAACAAGATACCATTGTTGCTATCGATGCTGCACATCGCCGTGACGCTGACCCGGACTTCGTGTTTCTCCTGAGTCTGAGCTTGAGACCTCATTCCAAGGTAACAAGTGTTCGGGGCTCCTTCCAAGGACATGGCATTGGCAGATTAGGTTTAACATACCCAACTCTCCTCTAGGTAGAAGGTTAGGCCTATTATGATAGGGTACTAGGACATATTATACACTCTATGTCTTTTTATGTTACTGCAAGATGGTGGGGGTCTTCATAATCATGACTCTTGTCTTTACAATTCTATTTCTTGCACTGTTCATTATCCGATTTACCGCAGATTGCAGATTGTATTAAATAAAAACTATTGAAAGATAACTGCATCTTCGTTATTGCCTGTGTTTGGTTGAGACATGATGTATCTGTGAGAAAGGGGTAATCTCTGTTTAACCACGACACTCCCTGAGATGTCATACTTCCGAGTCCATGTATAAAGGCTGCCACAAATCACCTTTATCTGTTTGGGTTCTTGGTGAGGTACTGGTAGTGAGCCAGAAGGGTTGGGACTACAGTTACAACTTGTTGTAGGATAGACACAGTCGCCTACAAACATAAGTACTGTCATCCTTGAACCAGCAGTCTTGCCCAGAGCAAGAGTCCAACTACAACATTGCCCCACCAACGATGGTGTTTAGGCACTAATTTAAGGACACCCCGATTATCACTGTCTGACAGACAACAGGTATCCTAAGTACAATTATACAGAGACATCCGTGGTCTTTGGGAAAATCCTCCTCAGATGAACAGGGAACACCTAAATAGGCTGTAGGTTGTTTGAGCTCGAACTCTTAAAAAGGACTTTTCTCCCCACTTGGTGTTCCATCTCTTCACCCAATTTTACAATATGGCTAACGCCACAGACATTCCTGAGAATGCTAGACAAGCATTAACACTACACCTAGTAGCACATGGGATTACAGAAGAGGGCGGGGAAGTCACTTTCATAGCAGAAGCCAATGAAGCTTATCAAACAGAAACATTTTATTCATGGGTCACCTTTCCGGAGGAAGACCGCAGAACACTTACATTTCACACATATACAATTGCTAATGTACCACAGCGGTACCAAGCATACCAGTATCATGAAATACCGCTCACTTATCAAGAGCGTCAGAACTGGTTTGAAGGCGCCCTACCACACGTAATACATTGCGTGAGATTAGGTCCCTTGAGTAATGACGGACCTATGTGGCTCATGTTTGCCACATACACACCTCACCCAGGTATACAAAATTTGCAAGCAGCAGATCTGCGAAATTTATATAATGAAATTGTAACATTATATAGACGGCTTGTTCAGTTCGTAATGCGGACTTTGAATACAACATCAACACCTGCTGGATACCAATTGGCTACTGGGATTCATCCACAAACAGTACATACTATTATGGGTAAAGTACCCACAGAGCAGGAGAAAATACCTTACTGGATAGCCCAGAAAACAAATCAGCTGGAAGCTGTGTTTCCCCATACGGGACCACAGGAAAAACATAGAATTCTTACAATTTGCTTGGCCTATTCGGATGGTTCCCTCTGTGGATGACCGTGCCACATGGGGTACGGTCTCTGCTGCAATATATACTACTACACATGGTACCCCGACACTTGCCAACTTACCGGAAGTATTAAAACAGATACAGAATGAGCATAGGGCAGCACCTGCCCTAGATTTGGGGATGAAATTAATGTGTAATTTCAACGCTGTATCCTTGATTATACTGAGTAACATTAGAGGGGAAGAGGTAGCACTGGCTATACACCAGCGTCTCAGAGAAACTCCACATTTGGAACAAGAGAGACAGCTATCAAAAATGATTTCCAATACCTATACTAGTATAGGACGGGATAGTCTGGGAGCCAAGCCAAAGAAGCTGGAAGTACAGAGTACCGCCCCTAAGGAAGGTAAGAAACAGATGCAAGAAGGTTCCAAAAAGCGCTGGGAAAAGCCAAGACAATTTAAAGACAGACAGAAGCAGAGAGCAGATTCTCCACATCCGGAGAACTCCGAAAGGAGATAAACTCTCAGAAACAGGGAGAATATTAGAACTTCTGAAAGATATACTGATTCACGTCCCTCTCGTTCCTTTCAGGACGCTCCGGATAGGCATAGCGAGAGAGGGGGCCGTCCTGACCGACCCCCTGAATATGTGAAACAAAAGAAAGACTCACCACAGTCTAGTCAAGAAAGAAGAGAAGACTTCACAACAAAAGCCACAGTTTAAGAAGAAAAAGGTGGCAGCACTATCAGTCAAAAATGCCAATACACTTGAGAACGTTGCTGAAGAACAAGACATGGGTGGTGACACTGCTAGACAGCGCCGCAGAGGTCACAATATGTCGCCAGAGTCTGAAAGATCATCTGGATGCAACAGCAACTAGTGCTTTTATTGCAGTTAAAACAGCGGACGGGCGCATACTCCCACCTGATAAATTGTATGAGCTAAAGATCCAAATTGAGGGAGACGTGGAACGCACCATTGGTGTGATCTTTTGGGACAAACTTAATTGTGACATCCTATTGGACGAAAGAGATTGGCCACCTGAACACATCTGTAAGCTCCCACATGGGGAAGATTGTCATTGTGCCTTCTTTCTCTAATCTTGTTCCGGAGGCGGAAAAGGAAGCCTACCCTGTCAGATTGGCTCTAGCGCAGGCAACTGCATTATACCGCAATCATGTAGGTTGGGACAGGGATTCTCCGCGTCATGTAATACCTATCAGGTCTACACCCCAGACTCAGACACAATATCCAGTTAAACACGAGGCTAAAGCTCCAGTGAGGGAGATCCTCACTCAGCTAGAATATCAGGGGTTAGTTGAGCCCCGCGCTTCTGCAATGAATAACCCGTTATTCCCAGTTGCGAAGCCAGAACTTTCCTATATAGAATAGTCTTAGATTAGACATTTAAACCGCCATACCCGTACATATGCTATACGAAATTCACATAGCACAGCACTGATAAAAAATATAGTGCGCAAAAAATATAAAACAACATTGGGTATCTCCAATGGGTTCTTCTGCCAGAATTTAGCGTAAGAAAGTCGGGACTTGAGAGCATTCTTATTTGGCTCACAAAAACGCTTTCGCCATTTACCCCAGGGCTATAAGAATAGTCCAGGGCTATTCTCTGCCCGAGTAACATCAATATTACATGGTATTGATCCTGAGGAGTTATGCTATGTGGATGACGTTTATCTCACAGACGAGGACCTGAACATTCATCTTGTAAGGGTCGACCGAATCATTTTGGGGTTTGCAGAAGTAGGTTATAAATTCAACTTAAGAAAAGTAGGATTGCCTTTAGTACTTGGGATACGAGCTATCAAACGAAGGAAAGAACCTGGCCTCACACTTCCTAGAGAAGTGTGCACAACTGCACCCACCAAATACGCTAAAGAAACTACAGTCTTTACTTGGTTTCTTCAATTTTGGCAGAACATACATTCCTGACTATGCACAACGTATCAAGCCACTATAAGACTTAATACGTCCAGATTTTTCTAGCAGACACTGGACAGTTGAACATACAAGCATCCTTAGGGAATTGCAACAGGACACGCTGGAAGCTAAACACTTGCACACATGTGACAATAAAACAAATTTGGTCATCAGAATAATTGCTGGTGCCATTGAGTTTACTTATGTCACCTTCAATGAGGATGACACAGTGCCCATAGCATATAAATCACATTTATACTCAAATGCAGAGCAACGTTTTGCACCCTCAGAAAAGACTGCAGTTCAGATGTCTGTCATAAAAGAGAGGCCACTTGCCCAAGGGAAACACATTATTGTTGTTACCCAGGTGCCAGCCTTAGAGGCACTCACCAAAGCGAGCGTTCCCAACGCTAAAGCATTACATCCACACTGAATTCAGTGGGCGACTTCTGACGGCTACTGATGTTGATTATATTTTTGATTCAAAACTCCAGACACCATAATTTCTCCAATACGGACAGGAGTGCCCCGTTCCTCTACATCGTTTGCCTTTAGACAACTACCATACTGTCATTTATACTGATGGTTCAGCTCAACCAGCTGTAGGTACCAAACATCAATACTCAGCCGCTTGAGCAGCCGTGAGTGGAGTGATGAAGGATGGAGTTTTCCACCCTCACAATGCCTACATGCCGACCCTAGGAGACTGCACAGCTCAGTTAGCCGAACTCAAAGGCCTCATTATAGGCGCTACAAAAAACAGAGACAGGAAGATTGACTCTGATAGTATGTGATTCATATTACTGTGTTCAGTCTTACAATGATTATCTTAATTGATTAATTCATTGGAAACAGGTTTAGAGATTCTAAAGGGAACACCATAAAACTTAAGACATTGCATTGTGGGGTACAGTAGCTGGTCTTAAGGATAAGCTACTGTGCATCCATGTAGTACATACATTGGGCCACCAACGTGTAGGAGTACACGTTACCGGCAATACTTTGGCTGACGAAGCAGCCAAATCTGCTCTGCAGTGACTCGTTCCCATACGAGATTGGATAATGAAATAGTGACTGCTGAGAAAGCTTCAGCTGAAGGCAAGTCTCTCCCGAAAGGGTACCCTACAAAATATTCTTACCACATCAGTGCACAGAATGTTGCTTCTGCAACACTTCTTGGGGTTGGAGATCGAGCAATCCCCAACCAAGACCAGAGACTAGATCTAGTAAAAGCAGCACATGAGGGTGTCGCTTCTGCTATGCTGGTATTTCGGGCACAGTAACACTCTTACAGAAAAGATTCTGGCGGCCAGGTCTATACAAACAGACAAAGCAATACATCCTTTCTTGTGACATTTGCCAGCAAATAAAGGGCTCCAATATCAAACGCCCACCACAGACATACCTCGTAGTGTCCAGCAGGACATTACAATGTGTATACCTAGACCACTGTTGGTCCACTCCAACCTAATAAAGCATACAAATATATCCTGGTCACTGGAGATTCTTGTTCTAGATTCCTGTGGGTATGGCCGCAGTGGTTGGCTGACGCTCGAACTGTTATGAAAGATTTTCTGATCTTTATCGGTACATATGCGGTTGCAGCGTTCCATTTGGACCAGGGCCCTGCATTTGCCTTCTAGGGCATTCAGGGACACCATGGGGACGATGGGTGTTGAACTCCATTACTCCTCACCATACCATCCCGAAGGAAATTTGGTCGTGGAGAGGCGGAACTGTGATCTAAAGCAGTCTTTAACAGCTAGAGTATTAGGTTCTGGCCGCAGCTGGCTTCATCACCTATATGGGGTCCAGAGAGCACTGAATAATCTGCCAAGACGGTCCTTGGGGGGACGAACTCACTATGAGGTTCTCTTTGGGATACCTATGTATGTCTCAGATCTTGATGGTTCTGGTATGGTGGCAGCAGAAACATCTTTTGACATAAATGAACATATCACTGTCTTATAGGAGCTTCATCAATTTCGAGATGATAAATTATCCACCAGTGCTGCCACCTTAGGAATAAGGGATATACCAACAACTTCCACTGGCTGGATTCCTAAAGTTGTGGTTGTGGTTCGTGAAAAGATTGCTGTGAAGAAGGAATTCGGTCCATCCTGCAGAGCACCAGTCTCAGTCCTGGGAATACAAGATACCAGAATTGTTATCTTGCCACCGTTGCCTGGTTCCCGAGAAAACAGATTTGTTTCGATTGACAACATCAAACAACATCATGTGGCCGATCCTGCACAGTAGACCCAAAGGTCCCCTGGGTAGTTCCCGATCCCCTCTCACTACCCAACAGGATATACTTCTTCAGAATAGAGCGACCAACACTATTGTGGACTATGCAACAATGTCCAACAATGCTATAAATTCCTCCTCGACCATGTGGGCGGAAAATGAGCTTTTGCTGGTTCCTGTTACCACTTCAACGACGACACCTGTTCAAGAGTTGACCGTCTTATACACCAATACAACACAGACTGATAGCACTATCTATTATGAGCCTCCACGTGAAGTGGACCCATCTACAAGTACTGCACTTGCTCTTGTCTTTGCAGAGACTGGCTCTGGTTACTTCATCGACATTGATGACTTTTCTTCAGACTCATCCACTCCAGTGATTGAAAATGTTTCAAAGACACGCCATCTATATCAATGGCTCAAAAAGAATTACTTAATATACCCCTGGAACTACTTATGGTTCTGCCTAACGTTTTCTACCTTATTTCTATGGATTGGTTTTGTGACTGTTTTCTTCTTGCTTATATGTGGTCATTACATTCTGTCGCGTCAGTGAATGAAGTCTTAACACCATATCACTCCTCACACAAGATCCGCAGAGACTTGCCCCCGGCGAACATTTCAGCTGTACCCATTTCTGATGGGATTGTGTGTGACAAAGTTCCATTTGAAAAATACGGGCCCACTGAGATCATTCAAATTCCATATGTATTCAAAATACCTATGACAGATATTACACGCAGTGTTGTATCTGATGATTGGGAAGTCCAGGCAGTTGATTTTATGTTAACTGAGATGAAGGACTATTCAGTATTTGAAAGTGATGATGTACATATATCTAAATACAATGAATTACAGGGAAGTGTTCTGCTATAATAATTGGGGACATTACTACCTGCACCGTACAACTAGACATAGACCGGTACTTAATTACACACAGTGGGAACATTGTTTGCCACCACCAATGGGGAGCCCGAAAAGTTATTTCGAGAAATTCACTTATTTTTCTGGGCATGACACAATAAATTTTTCAAACTGCCTCCTTCAAAAATAAGGAAAATGTTGCTAACCGATACAAAACTGATATATTCAGATTCCTTTGTTTCCCGTCTTGCCGTTAAAGGTTACGATCATTGGAAGAACACTATTGATTTAAAGAGTGTATGGGGAACACAAGATTGGCAAATACAGGGTAGGGAAGCCTTGTTTAGAGCATGCATGATCCCTGTACAAATGATTTTTTTAAATGGCACTGTTCAGCAGACGCCATGCCTAGTATTAGTAAAAATAAAAGAAATGAACATGCCCAGTATCCCCACACTGGCTAAGTTTAATGATTGACAATTCTTCCTGAATAACACCCAAGAAGAACTAGATGCAAAAGTTCAGGCTGGTACCTATGATTCTTGACTTTCCAGTCCCGGCGGGTGGTTAGTTTGGCCAATAGACACCAATTGATGTCAGGCGTGTTTTTAAAATTTCTCAGGGGGTTTCAAGATTAGCCAGCCAGATCCTCGCTTTATCTCAGGTCAACACACGGGGATAGTTACTACATACAGTGTGTGTAAACTGTGTCAACAATGGATACAGTCCAACACGTTAGCCGCAGTTAAAGAACACCTTAACACTCTTTCTGAAAATATAGACTTGCAGGACTTCTTGTTAGGTCCTAGGAAACAGCGCTCTAAAAGATTTATCTATGCTTTGTATCATGAGATATGGAAACTTTCTCAGATAGAAGCTAATGCACGTTTAAGGCAAATCGATAAAGAAAACTTAGAGAAGGCTTTGGCGGTTGTCGATAACAGCATGAACACCCTGTCCAACAGAAGTTATTACCTAACAAACAGTGTCATCTCCGATAGAAATCATTCAGATAGACATGTCCGGTTTATACCATGGACAAAGTCAGATGCGTTCTATTATGCAGCTTGGTTGCACGTTACAAACATTGAAAAATGGCCGTATTCCATGGCAATACATTAATGGTAGTGAATTGTTTGCTGATTTGAATTAATCCGAGAAACAACAGACAATGGCTAAAAGGGAAGCAAGTTTCACCATGCTTCATATAGAGAGGTTAGAAAAGTTGCCTTTTATGATAGCAGAGAGTCCTTCGACTGTCTGGCCCCTACATGGCATTATTAATCTGCCAATATCCACCTTTCTTTTTTCAAAATGCCTGAAACATCCTACCGTGGGCAGGTATGAGCGTTTGGGCGATAGCTATATTAAGGAAGAGTGGGAGTTGCTCTTTGATTATAAATGTCTGAACGGCGAAACAGAGGTCTTTCTTAGCGGAAGCGAATGTGAGACTACTGTTAGTCATTCAATGATCTGCAAGCAAGTGTCACTTCACGGCCATTGCAATGCGGGGGTCGCAAACTTGGCCTGTTTCTTGAAGGGTACTCCCGTCCCTTTGATTCGACCAGCATTTCATGTACTTTCCAATGGCAGTTATGTGGTGCTGAGCAATCAAAGCTGTTGCGGTATGCGACCAGGAATTGCCTACACAATTTCGGTCTCTAAGGTCGTTACGTGTTGTGGACATGTTTCATTCCCCCACACACGAGAGATAAAGGTATCAGAAATGTGGCCTCACATTGATACTATTAATGTAAATTATGACAAGCTGAGCAGACTAAAGGCGCTACTGTTTCAACAACCGGTCACGTTGACATCCGCTAAAGAGACGTAGGCTCTCCAGATTGTGAGATCATCAGCTGAGATACAATCCCTATTAAATACCAACTTCCCCAAGCACTTTGGTGAGGTGGTATACAGAATTTTCAACACCTCTGGCACTACTGGAATTGTCCATTTCTTTAAGGCTGTCGGGTATGGATTTGTGTCAGTCTTCCAGACTATCTTCGGAGTCATCCCATCGGCCATCCATTCACTATTTTCAAGTGTGTTTTGTGGCTTTCCTGTAATTTTGGCATTAATTGGAGGAATACTGCTGCTATTTTTTCTGATTTGCAGTGGTTGTTTCTTTACAGCTACATGGAGCAATGGAGAAGCTGCCACCAGCACAACTGTGCCGTGAACGCATGGTTCAGATCTTCGATGCTTCCTTGCTGGAGGAACTGGAGTGGAACTGGTCATTGTCATTTCGGCCACTCCTCTGGTGCGTGCAGCCTGTCTTTCGCTGCGTATGGTGCTTCTTCGAACATTTGCCAACAGTGTGTCTTGCCGTCATGCCAGTGCCTCCTGTGGACCAAGAGCTGATGTCCCCGATGAGGGTTCATACATGGTCGTTCCCCATGAGAGTACGGCTGATCCGCGAGCCACTTATAAACACTCTGTGTTGACTGAGTTGGCTCTTCATTCTAAGGAGAATGGCACTGATGCAGGTGGGCCTGCACAAGAGACTATGGCGCACTTTTCCTCCGTGAATCCCTCCGCACACGTGATCGATCTTACACCTGATGATTTGGCCTCATTTTTTGATGACTTTTTAGTTGATGGATTCGGAGCTACTCTTCAAGAACATGACTATTGTTCCACAAATTAGTGATTGTTTTTTTTTCTTTTCACACAAAATTCTAAATATTTACTTTAGCCTGCTGTGCTTGTCATGGTCAACATTAGGTCTCTTTTGTATGTTTTTAAACTATTAATTTTAACTATGCTCTTTTAACTTTTGTTTTTATGCTTCGCTTTTAGTTCAGGGCAGTTTTTTTTAGCTTTTTGGATTTCCTCACCTTCGGTGGCGTCCAGTACTGGTGTCATACTTGTTACGGCAATAGGAAGGGGGTAGTGAATTCTAGTTTGTTTTAGTGGGATAACAGGAGTTAGCTTAGCCTTTGGCTTGCAGAATCGTGCCCCCGTCACCTAGTGACTTTTAACCTACTTAGCTTGCTCTGACTTAGCCCATTTATTTAATTAATTCTTCTAAGATGGCTTCCTTGTTTATAGTTAGGCCATTTGTTTAGCTTTATGTTATCAGTTCCACCGCACTAAGGTGCCAAATCAAGAGACAAAGACAAAAACTGTAGGTGTTCACATTAGGTACTTTCCCTCTTCACGCTTTTGAGCGAATTGTTTATATTAATTACTGTCCCAAGCATGTTGTGTTTTCAATTGTTTGGGAACAACCTACGTCAGGGGCCCAAGTAGGTCTGTATAAATACATCACACTTTAGACAGATAATCAGAGGGATTCCGACCAGACACCATCGTTGCTGCACATCGCCTTGACGCTGACCCGGACTTCGTGTTTCTCCTGAGTCTGAGCTCGAGACCTCATTCCAAGGTAACGAGGGTTGCGGGCTCCTTCCCGGGACATGGCATTGGCAGATTAGGTTTAACATACCCAGCTCTCCTCTAGGTAGAAGGTTAGGCCATTTATGATAGGGTACTAGGACATATTATACACTCTATGTCTTTTATGTTACTGCAAGATGGTGGGGGTCTTCATAACCATGACTCTTGTCTTTACAATTCTATTTCTTGCACTGTTCATTATCCTAATCATTGAAGCCCATGCGATTTACCGCAGATTGCAGATTGTATTAAATAAAAACTATTGAAAGATTACTGCATCTTTGTTATTGCCTGTGTTTGGTTGAGACATGATATATCTGTGAGAAAGGGGTAATCTCCATTTAACCACGACACTCCCTGAGATGTCATACTTCCGAGTCCATGTATAAAGGCTGCCACAAATCACCTTTAACTGTTTGGGTTCTTGATAAGGTACTGCTAGTGAGCCGGAAGGGTTGGGACTACAGTTACAACTTGTTATAGGATAGGCACAGTTGCCTACAAACATAAGTACTGTCATCCTTGAACCAGCAGTCTTGCCCAGAGCAAGAGACCAACTACGACAGTGTGTCCTATATCCACACTTTAATCAATGTGAAATACAGCCGGCAAACAAACAGCCGAACAGATGCAGTTACCAATTAGACACAATGTAATTCATAAGACGATGGGTGCATTAGATTTAAAATGGCATGCATCCAGTAAGAAAAAAACAATTCAAAGTTCCCTACTGTTTCGATTACAGACTCATAAAAGGCCTTCTTTGGGACCACTGACTGAACATAACTGCAATGGTAGCCAACAAAAAATAGTACTGTAGGTCAGAACATAAAATACAAACACTGCACCCTAATGAAAAACAAAAGTACATGAAGAACCTGTATGAATTCTAGAATGCCCACTTCGAATGGCGTTCCTCCATAGAGACAAATGATTTCTGGAATTTGTGTGATGTGTTTTATTTTACATTCTATGCCAGAGAAACCATCTTTGGTGAAAATCATTATTTGTATACTGAACGAATGGTCCTGGTTGTGGGAGTGGTCGATACTAAACATAAGACTGATTACGTATTTTTTATTATTGAAACAGTAAGAGTCCATGCAATGGAGGCCCAGGTTCTCTCTTAACTCTACAATGGAAAAGACTGCAGGTGAGGCTCCATATACCGCTAAGCATCTGCAAAGTTCTGGAGCTCTGTAGGTGCAACTAAATAACAGGCTCAAGTGCCCCAGGCTCAGACTGCTTCACTGCCTTCCCATAGCCAGGTGAGTGAATTTCGAGGAACAACTTACTACCTGCTAATATTCCCCATTTACAGAGGAGGACCCTGGTCTATAATCAACGAAGACTCACATGATGTCCCAGTACACTCTAAGTCTTTCAGTGCTCTTCTTTTCCAGATCCTCTGTTTTTCTAAAGCTCATTTTGAATGGTGGGTCATGTCTGGTCCTCAAACACTACCTTTGAAATTCTCTCCCTTTCTAACTGCATTCCATCAGCAGCAAACACCTTTCCACAGCATGTTAAATAAGTGACTATCCTTCTTAAACAATGCTGTTAAACATGTCCTGTACTCTCTCAGCATGCTTACCCATAATAGTTTTGTTGTTTATAGGTTCAGTTAACATAAATAAATTAAATGTGTCTCAGGAGTTTTTGTAGTCACTTTGGAAACTGCTACAAAGACATTTAAGAAAGAAGACAATAGATAGATGTTTCCTCAATGTACTGTAACTGTGGTTAATCAAAGTGCACACATGACTCTCCTGTAGCATGCCGATACACTATTAATCAAAATCAAAACCATATGCTTCATTTGACCTAAATTAATTTATGAGGTAGTCTCGTCTTTGAAAATTGCTGAGAAAAGAGCTGCTTAAAAAAAACAAAAAATGACTACCACTCACGTTACTCAAGAAAACCAAAACAAATCAAGTCCTAGGTCTTTAGCTAAACGTGTTAGTAAACTCATACTTCATACAGTTTGATTTAAAAGGTGTAATAGCATTGCAAACAAGAAACAATGAGATAATGCATGGAGACACATTGGTGTGGTTAACAAGGGTGCTTTACACTGTTAAATACAAGTACTTAGGTAGACGTAGGGCTTAAAACAAGACTTACCTTTCTTTTATTATGATAAGCGATGTACAAAGCAGCAACAAGAATGGCTGTCGTCACAAGGTAGGCAAAGAAATGACTGTTTTCTGACTGCTCCTTGGAAACATCAATAGCGTCTTGGAGATTTCCAGCTGGAGATTTGCCAAGGCCATTTAGTTTTCCCTCCTCACCAGGAGCATTATCATCCTCATCAGCACCGTTTACATCATCACCTTCTACATCTTGTGGAGGATCTGTTAACTCGTCACCATTTTCCTCTTCCCCATCTACTTGGTTATCAGCATCAGGGATAGCATTATCAGCCTTCCCATTATCAGCTGCTGCATCAGTCTTTGGAGGGGCTTGGCCCTGGGCGTTCGGTGGGGCTTGGCCCTGGGCGTTCGGTGGGGCTTGGCCCTGGGCGTTCGGTGGGGCTTGGCCCTGGGCGTTCGGTGGGGCTTGGCCCTGGGCGTTCGGTGGGGCTTGGCCCTGGGCGTTCGGTGGGGACTGGCCCTGGGAGCCCAGAGGGGACTGAGCGGACTGGCCCTGGGAGCCCGGAGGGGACTGAGCGGACTGGCCCTGGGAGCCCGGAGGGGACTGAGCGGACTGGCCCTGGGCGCCCGGAGCGGACTGAGCGGACTGGCCCTGGGCGCCCGGAGCGGACTGAGCGGACTGGCCCTGGGCGCCCGGAGCGGACTGAGCGGACTGGCCCTGGGCGCCCGGAGCGGACTGGCCCTGGGCGCCCGGAGCGGACTGGCCCTGGGCGCCCGGAGCGGACTGGCCCTGGGCGCCCGGAGCGGACTGGCCCTGGGCGCCCGGAGCGGACTGAGCGGACTGGCCCTGGGCGCCCGGAGCGGACTGAGCGGACTGGCCCTGGGCGCCCGGAACGGACTGAGCGGACTGGCCCTGGGCGCCCGGAACGGACTGGCCCTGGACGCCCGGAACGGACTGAGCGGACTGGCCCTGGATGCCCGGAACGGACTGAGCGGACTGGCCCTGGGCGCCCGGAGCGGACTGGCCCTGGCCGCCCGGAGCAGACTGAGCGGACTGGCCCTGGCCGCCCGGAGCAGACTGAGCGGACTGGCCCTGGCCGCCCGGAGCGGACTGAGCGGACTGGCCCTGGCCGCCCGGAGCGGACTGAGCGGACTGGCCCTGGCCGCCCGGAGCGGACTGGCCCTGGCCGCCCGGAGCGGACTGGCCCTGGCCGCCCGGAGCGGACTGGCCCTGGCCGCCCGGAGCGGACTGGCCCTGGCCGCCCGGAGCGGACTGAGGGTACTGGCCCTGGACGCCCGGAGCGGACTGAGGGGACTGGCCCTGGCCGCCCGGAGCGGACTGAGGGGACTGGCCCTGGCCGCCCGGAGGGGACTGGCCCTGGGAACCCGAAGGGACTTGGCCATTGGCGTTGGGAGGGGCATGGCCATTGGTCTTCGGAGGCGTGGTATCTTCATCACTCTTCTGGTCACCATCCTGCTGTCTAGAGTGACCTAAAAATAAAATAATGGGACGTGAACATTCAGAGAACATTTACAATTTATAGAGCAATCCAGGCAGGTTGTGATGTAAAAAGCTAACAATGCATTTTAATTTTTCTGAGTATTTCAAACAAACACTGTACTTGGCAATAATAATGTTTAAAAAAATGCATTGTAGTAGGTGGTTAAAAACCGAAGTGCTGCTAAATTGTGGTTGATGAATAATGAGGAAAAACACTCATATTGTAATCCATAGACTATACTGCAGAGGTTACATATTTACATTGGGTCATATGGGTGTGAGGGGCCAGACATGCAAGTATGGTGGGGGAAGACTGTCAG
Source organism: Pleurodeles waltl (assembly GCF_031143425.1). NCBI lineage: Eukaryota > Metazoa > Chordata > Amphibia > Caudata > Salamandridae > Pleurodeles > Pleurodeles waltl. The sequence goes on from NC_090450.1 coordinate 693,057,822, forward strand.
CTGACCTTCTAAATGGAGGAGGTAAACTTTATAAAAGAGAGAGGCTTTATTGTGTAAAGTGAGTGGAGTTTCTCAGATTTCCTTGCACAATAATGATGAGGAGGAGGAGTGTGTGTGTGTGTGTGTGTGTGTGTGTGTGTGTGTACACGTACACACACACACACACACACACACACACACACACACACACACACACACACCCCCTACACCTCAAGGACTCGCCCACTCACTACTGGCCTGTTCTGGTCAGCTCATAAAGAACAGGCATTCTGTTCACTCAAACTGAATTAGCAATCAAGATGGCTTTAAATCTTATTTTTATCTTATAACATTTGTTGTACATTCAAAGGCAGAAGTCAAATCTCAGCTTATGTCTTCTTACAATTTGCTGCTTACGTTGTCCTGGAGGTTGGTGTTTACTTTTCGCTGACTGCACAAGTAGGATAGTTTGTAAAGTAAACTGCCTGACAACTGTACTGTACAATCACTGTGAAATGAAAAGCTGTAAGATGTCAGGCTTTTTTCTAACACACAACATATGAAGAGCTTCTAATTGAACTGTACATATATTAAAACATATATTTCAGTAGATAGGAACACACATTTTTCTGTATTTCAGTGTGATGGGAAAAAGATCTTAATAGGGTGAAAACAAATCTGAACACTTGGGGATGTGCAAATGATAAATATTTTTGCTGAAACCCAATTTCCACACATTTTTTTCATATGTTATGTAGTTTTATCAGCAAAATTGCAAATTAGTGTGAGCGTTTGTGGCCATTTCGATCACAAATGCGCTGTCTGTAAATGACAGTGTGTTGCCACATCATGCTTTAGTAATGTATTTATTAAAAGTGAGTTTTTAAACATGAACTGAGAAATATTCCTGCACGCACTCTGATGATAATGCTATTGTGAACTAAGGGGCATATCAGGGGCCATGTGTACCCTATATGCACACTAGATTCTTATTATACATGGAGCAAATGTGTAGTCCATTAAATCAAAGTATTTATGCACAGTAGATATGCTGAACTCACATATTTGAAGGTGCCATCAAAACGCGACTGTAAAATAAAATATTTGCGAAGGATCGCCCAATTTATAACAGGTCAAGTACTTTACAGTTAGGTTGAGTAGATAACTCAAGTCACTTGACCTGCATGCCTGGTAACATGTTATGATTTTCGGAGGCCTGGTGTACGTGAGATTTTACAGACTAACTGTGGCAAATCTAAAGATTTCATTCAGAGGGAAGAAGGATTACTGAAGTAGTCCCTTGAAGTAGCTATTTCATTATTCAGGGTGCTGGTGAGGGATTCAGTGGTCTGGAAAGGAAGGCGATTATCTGAGTGTTCAATATCTCTAAACGTTGCTGCTTTTAGGCTGATTGGCTGCCAGCACTTCAAGGCATCCATCTTGGGGCCAATATACATGATAGCACTGTCTAAATGATCTACAGAGCTGAAAATGATAACTAAAGCTTAAATGTAAGGGAAAATGCACTTTAAGGAACATATGTATATATATGCTGTAGCACCTGTTACAGGAGTCTGGGACATTAAAATGCATTGTAGTGAATGTTTTTTAGCATCACAAAAAGGAGAATGTATAAAGGGTGATCACAGATTTTAGTTACAATATAAATCATTTTTTGCTTGCAGCATACTCATTTTAGGGTTTGTAGTGTGTTCTAAGGTGGTTTTACCCTGTGAAAAAGCCTTCTGCTAGGATTTCATGAATCATGTTTGAGACAAAACTGTTTTCTCATGATTTTCCCATAGCGGTTATGGAAGGTGCGCCAGAAGCTAAAATGATAGCATATATTCTGTGAATATACACTATCTTTCTCAGCTATATGAGAATGAAGTCTCACATTCTCAGTAAAATATGTACTTCCAACAGGAGGAGCCTGTCTGTTGATTCCCGTGTTCTACTGCAGCCATCACAGAGTGTTCTAAAGAACAACTAGTGCCCTAACAGTCTTACTTATGACGAAAGTGGGGCACACCTGAAGCCACCTTGATTGAATCAAACTGGTAAAACTTAAAACATTTATTTTGGAAGGGAACAAAATGAGGGGGGTTCATTTTGCCATTGTAATTATGGTTAGTAATGTAAAAAGAAAAATTAGAACACCTTTTTAAGTTTTTAACTATCTTTCTCTTCTGTTTCATTAAAACATTCTGACATGCAGACTGAAACATGCACTTTCAACACCAGCAGCAGACTGCCAGTTAATTCCCTGGTGATCAGCAGCTTTACTACAATGAGCGACTAGAGTGCTAACATTCTGAATTTATGCCAAAAGTGTGGCACATCTTGATGGAATCGAAGTGGAAAACTGAAAGCATTTTCTACTGAGGATACTGCTGTAAATGAGGAAATTAGAGAGCTTCGTAACAAATACGTCTCCCAAGATGGCCATAAAAAAAAAAGAGCCCAAATAGCACCCAAATGTAGCCCAAGTATAGCCCAACAACAGTAGTGTGCAAAACACTTCATTTGTTTCTCTGCAATTTATATAGCACAGACTTGACTCAAAGCTATTGTTGTGCTTTACATGACGATCAGTTACATTACACATTCATTTTGGTTTTAGGCGTGGGGAGATTAAGCGTCTCCAGAATAACCCAGAATCACAGGATGTCAACTTGATGCCGAAACTCAAACCTCCACAGTTGCAAAGTCTGCAGCTCTGGCCATAACTTCACATCCTCTCTCATAAATGTTACAAATAATCAAGTGATCAACTGGATTGAAAAAACATTAAGATAGCAAATAATTTTAAAGTGTTCTGTCACTATTTCAGAACTCAGTAAATATGTCCTCATTTTATGTGCCACACTTTTGTAATAAATGTAGAATGTTAACAATCTAGTTCTTCGTTAGAATCTCTGGGGAGGCAAAGGTTGGGGGCACGAACTCAGAAAACTGAGGGCCGTAAGGAGGGTGCACAGGCAATACATTGACCACGGTGTGCAGATAGGAGGGGAAGTGGCAGCACAATGGATCATGGAGGGCAGGGGGAAGGAGGTCAGGGGTAGCAAACCATGCAGGACAGGCAAGAGCGGCTGTGGCAATATAACAGACTATGGAGGGCAGAAGGAAGAGGTAGTGGAAGTACAACGAAACATGCCAACAGACTCGATTCAGGCAGGAGATTCCCGATGTTTTTAAGCCTAGAGGGGCATAATTGTATCTGCATCCTGCCTAAATGTTGCAGTGATAATATCAAAGATGCCATACAAGATCTCATCAATGATATAATATGTGGAGCAATTAGCTGTGCATGGTGAAGGCGCAAGTTATAGTTACCTTAGGGTGCGAGTTATAGTTACTTATAAGAACTCTAACTAGATCTGCTGAGTTTCTATGGTTTTGTACCAGTAAATTCAGAGCCTAACTATAACGTTTCTGTAATCTTTGTTTAGTTCAGTGAATTTCTATGGTTTTTAATGTAAAGCAATTTTAATTACTATATGTTATTCCATACCCTGCTGCACACGGCCGTAGGTGGGAGGGGTTGGTCTCAAAGCCTGGCCTGTAGCCAGGGCTTGCAGTAAAGCCCTTATAACAACTCAACCCCACACACATCCTTTAGCTGTGGGCATCGCAGGGTGGCCACAGGGCCTGTCTCTGTCAGTGAATCTGTGAGTGGGTTCATGAGTGTTTGAGTGGGTCTGAAAGTGGGTATGAGGAGGTGCATGAGTGTCTGAGGAGCTGTTATACATGTACTCAGAAACTGAGTGAGTGAATTAGTGTATAAATGGGTCTGTGGTTTTTCTTTCAAACCTTTTCATATTCGCACTCAGTTTCTACTTTCTTTAACTAAAGTAGTATTTGAACTTAAAACTTAACTGGTCGCTAAAGTGAGCACTATATAACTTTTACCATACGGAATCAGCCTGATCTCCCGGACTACTCTATTTTTGTACATGCACACAGGTACATATATACAATATATGCTGAACTCCCTACTTTGTTTTTAGAAATGATCTAGTAGTTTATAGAGTAATTCAAGGAGCAGTACCTCAGAGTATGTCATCTGTAACATCATCAATGATGTAATTTACTATGCTATGAGTGATGTAATATGTGAGGTCATAAGCAGTTCATGGCGGGGGCTCAAGTTATACTATTCTCAATAAAATATAACTGGTGAATTATAGTGATTTTAAAGTTTTTAAACAGTTTCTAACTGATTTCAAAACCAGACTATAATGTCACTTTACCCTTTGTGTGTGTGTGTATCTATTTATATATATATATATATTTTTTTTTAACAGAGTGGCAGTAAACACTCTGTAGTTACATCTAGGGTTACCAGAGATAGTGATTTCTTGGATATGGGTCCCTTAATATCTTTGCCCCTGTTTGACCAACCTCCATGAAACTTTGCAGACCTGTTGCACCCATTAGATAAGAACTGAAAGCTTTGTAGCCTTTGGTCAAGGGAGTGGGGAAAAGGGGGGGGGGACTACCAAAACATGCTTGCCAGCCAAAGCATTTTATATAGACTTTTGTATTTTACGTAACGGCAAAACTGCTGAATGGACTGTAATTAAATTTCACAGCAGTGTACATTAGACTATGTAGATGATTCTTTTTGATATTGCAAGTGATCTTTAGGAGCAGTTATGAAAATATAAAAGGTCAACAACGTAGTGATATCTTGTAGCACAATACTACTAAAAGTAGAATGGAAACCCAAAAAATAAACTAGACTGTATATGTAAAGTTTCAGATTTACCAAATAAATGACTGAAATACACATTTATGGTCACATGCTAATAGAAAACTATAAACAAATATATAACAAATAGAATACACCTCAATCTACATAACTGTTCCTTGCATGCTCACAAAAGAAAACTGGCCCAACAGCGAAACAAAATCCATCTTTCTTGTGCATTCCTGTGCAACAAAATTAAAAATTGGCCTAGCAGTGAGCCACAGAAACTACTATTTGGGGGACATGCCAACTGTCAACTAGGAACATCAACCTAGCGGCTATCTATGCTCCAAGTAATAATCAGATCCCCTTCTTAGACTCCCACACACTGGCCCTGTTTAATGACCCACTCGCACCTACGACCTGGGGTGGTGATTTCAATTGCATTATGGACCCACAACTAGACCGATCTCATCCCCCAAAATCTTCAGCCCCTGGTCTGAGAAACAACCGTCATCTCCGTACGTGGAGTACACACATGGGATTAGTTGATGTATGGCGATTGAATCATCCCCAAGACCGTGAATAGTCATTTTATTCTCTGGCACACGACCTCTACACCAGGATAGATATTTTATTTAATACCACCAATAATGGTCCTCTTCTGAATAACGCAGAATATCTCGCAAAAACACATTCTGACCACAACCTGCTGACAGCACTTTTGTCCTTGGGGTATACCACAACCTGCTATACCCACCTGGCGCCTGCAAACAGAGGCCTTACTGGATCCGCCGTTCCGCGAATCATTGTCGGACACTATTCGGCAATATTTCTTAACAAAACGCTGACACAACTTCCTCCCGTGCAACAGAATGGGAAGCACATAAAGTGGTAATTTGTGGGCACTGTGTGGCCACAACTTGGGGAGTAAGACAACAATTAACTTGTGATCTTATTAAGATTGAACATGACTCATCAAGAAGAAATACACGCTGCAAAACCCTCCGGGTCCCCCACACAATTACGTCAACTTAGACGACACAGACATGAAACAGAATCCACTTTAAGTCATTATGATTATCGCACACACATGGCTTTACAACACGCTCAGGGAGATCGTTCGGGTAAAGTGCTTGCCTGGCTCCTCCGAGAAGCGAACCATAGAACACCAGCAATGGCCATCCTGTTGCCGGATGGGCGCATGGCCACGTCACAGCTCGCAATAAACTATGCTTTTCGCACTTACTACCAATGGCTGTAAGAACGCCCTGTTGACCTGAACACGGAAAGAGCATGCAGCTTTTTAAAAGGGGTACACCTTCCCAAATTGACTGATACACAACACAACATTATAGAAGAACCCATACAATTAGATGAACTTGCGACCGCGGTCAAGCAAATGGCGCATGGTATGACTCCAGGCAGTGATGGCTTACCCATTGAATATTACGCCACATATCCAACCACTCTCTACCCACGATTGTTAGAAGTCTACCAAGAAGGATTTCAACAGGGCTTCCTACCACACTCTATGAGAGAGGCCCTGATCGTAGCGCTACCTAAACCAGGGTGTGATACGACTGATTTAAAGTCGTACCGCCCCTCATTGCTACTTAACCTAGACTGCAAGATTCTGGCTAAGATACTTGCAAACCGCCTGTTACCCATAATGTACTCTTTGGTACACTACGACCAGTCAGGCTTTATACCAACCCGCACTACATTTATAAATATCAGATGCCTCTTACATTTAATACATAGCACACCGTCAGAAGACATGCATCGTGTAGCGGTCTCTCTGGATATAGAGAAGGCCTACGATACATTAGGATGGTACTTCTTATTTGCTTGTCTGGAAAAAATGGGATTCGGTCCTCGCCTATTGCGTTGGATCAGGACGCTATATGGAGAGCCACTAGCAAGAGTAAAAACAGGCAGGGTAATATCGAACTGCTTTAATATACAACACGGCACACAGCAAGGCTGCCCCTATCGCTGTTATTTGCTTTGGCAGTGGAGCCCCTGGCATGCTATCTACACTCTAAAGCCGAAGCCTGGGGCATATGGGACTCTCAGAGATTCCACGTGGTGTCATTATATGCGGACGATGCCTTGTATACCTCAGAGATGTGCACTCCACGCTTCCTGAACTTGAACACTTACTTTCACATTTTGGCACTGCATCAGGACTTCAGGTTAACTGGCCTAAATCATGTGTCTTCCCACTAGTATAATATCCTCCCACTACACGCCTTGCCGTGAATAATACACAACTACAGTGGCAATATGACACTTTTAAATACTTAGGAGTATACATACATCACTCAACCAAAAATCTCCTAGATGGCAACCTAACTAAAGCGCTAACGTCTGCCCGCACATCCCGCAATTCCTGGCAATCGCTACCTTTATCCCCAATGGGCAGAATAGCGATACCCAAGATGCTAATTCTACCCCGGTTGTTATAGTAGTTCTCAGCACTACCTGTTGTAGTGCCACGAGCCTTCTTCAAAGCGCTAAATAGTTTATTATTAGACTTAATATGGGGAGACAAACGCCGCAGAGTGGCACTATCTGTACTCCAGAGACCGCTCCACGAAGTGGGCCTAGGCGCCCCCCACTTTGAGTCTTACTACGCAGCAGCACAGCTACAATGGCCAACCACGTGGTTGATTTCTCCATCACACCCTGAGACATGTGAAGTAAAAGGCCATCTGCGTACCACAACACTATACACTTGGTTGACTAGTAACAGGACAAGTCACTCTACCATGACTCCATTGCTAAAAACGGCACATACATCCTGGCATCGTTACTTACATCCTAAACACTCACCCACTCCATATTCACCGGCAATAACACTGTGGGATATACCTGGATTATTACAAAATATACCAACCCAGACACTAGCACTACGGACAGATAAGGGCATCACGTGAATGGACCACATTTTTTCCGATGGTGTACTTAAATCCTTCCAGGATATGATTTCTGAATACAACATTACACCAGGACAGTTCATCACTTATTACACCACAATACAAGGCATACGACACACATGGGGCCCAGAAAACACCGAACCACCCACCTCTCTAGTCTTACATGCCATACTATCAGCAACGACAACTAAACGCATCATCTCCTCTCTATACACAGCACTTCGTGCACACACTGATATCCCATTACAAACAACACATGAAAAATGGAACAAGGTGCTACCAAACCCACTGACAACACCAGAGTGGAATCTAGCACTGCGCTCAGTAAAGGAGATTTCTCGTAATGCCAGATTTAGATTCCCTCACTTTAACTATATACACCAAGCATACTTAGACCCCCAACGTCTAAACCGTATGTACCCAACACACGAACCAGTTTGCCCGAGATGCGCTACATCCCCAGTGGGATTTTGCCACATAGTATGGGATTGCCTGAATTTACAAACTGTTTGGTATACAATCACTGTAATAATTACTGAAATAACAGGTTATACTCTACCTGTGACACCGTCCCTCTGCCTGTTAAGTATTCAAGCCAAAACTAAAAAAAAAATATATATATATATATATATATATATATATATATATACACCTCCACAAGTTCATAGATTTAGCACTTGTGATATTTAAGCGCAGGATAGCCATGGCATGGAAATCCCAAGTACCCCCATCAGTATCACAATGGTTGAAAGACCTTTTGTTGTGGTACAAAGCAGAAGCTCATCATCTACAGTGGCTCCGGGCATAGGGTATAACAAGCTCAGGGCTGGAATATTGGGAATCATTAGTTCTGAAGGTGGAAGCAAAAAATGACCTGCACCCACCATGAACGGAGCCCCCACCCCTAGTGGACACACATAACCACTATATAGTCATACATATACCCTATACACTTACACACATACCCAGATAACAGAACGCCAATGGAAATGGGCCCGACTTACATTTGCTACTCACATTACGAACTGGATCTTGTTATATATAAGACATAGCATGTCAAACATATTATGCAATATATGCATGGTGACTGTTAATTTTTCTCTTCTCCTTTTTCTTTATATTTTATTTTTGAATATATATCATTAACCTTACTTTTTCTTTTCATCAAAACAGTTTACAGTTTTGTTAATACAAAAATGTATGTTTATATATTTAACAAACTACATATCAGACAGGAAATACACCACAGTAACAGGTGAACTGACTGGACTCCTTTACAAATTGCTTTGAATGTTAGAACAAAATTTACACCTTGATGAGAAGAAATAACTTAACATTATACTGTTTTGTATCACTTGAATTTAAACATGTGAAAACCAATAAATAAATATACCAAAAAAACAAAAAAAACTGGCAACTAGGAAAAAAAAAATCTCTCAGTTTTCATAACAATCATATGTAGCACAATCCTACTAAAAGTAGCAATGGGCACATGCTAATAGAAATCTGTAAAGAAATAAATTAACAAATAGAATACATCTTAATCCAGACAAGTATTCTTTGCATGCTCAGTGGCTAAAAAAACTGGCCGACCAAGCCAAACAAAAAACATCTTTTTTTATGAATCCCTGTGCAACAAAATGAAGAATTACCCCAGCAGGGAGCCACACAAACTACTATTTGAATGACATGATAACTGGCCAGAGGAAAAAAAATAATCTCAATTTTTATAAAAATAACAATGATTGGCTTTTATTTTCTTTGGCCTTTATATGTAGCACAACCCTATTAATCCTATTTAAAGTAGCAAGGACGCCCAAAGAATAAACTAGGCTGCATATGTAAAGTTTCAGAATTACTACATGAACAACTGAAAGACCTATTTATGGTCACTTGGTAATGGAGAACTATAAAGAAATATAAAACACAACTTAATCTATATTAGTTTTCTTTGCATGCTCTCTGGCTCACAAAATGAAACTGTGACCAACAAGCCAAACAAAAGCCATCTTCCTTATGTACTCCTGTGGAACGAACGGGAAAAAGTGAGCTAGCAGTAAGGTACAAAACTACTATATGGAGGACATGATAATTGGCTATTATGAAAAAAAAACGTAATATTTATAACAATGATTGGCTTCCGTTCCCTTTGGGCTTCATATGTAGCACAATCCTACTAAAAGTAGAAAGGAAATCCAAAAATACACGACATTGCATATCTCAAGTTTCAGAATTACTACATGAACAACTAAAGACACATTTATGGTCAACTGATTATGTAAACCATTAAAGAAATACATATGGTAATAAATCCAACAGATAGATAGAAATGTGTTTGCCACTCTGTAGTTATAGTTAGTATTCTCAAAGATAGGAATTCATCTAATATTAGCTCCCTCATAAAGGTCCACCCATTTGACGAATCACCACAAATATTTTCAGACCTATAGCATTTTTCACATTTTGAGATGACATACATTTTTGTGGTGAATTGTTAAGGGGGCGCAAACCCCCCCCCCCCCCAAAAAAAAAAGGGTGGTGGTCTCAAAACGTTTTTCCACTAATGCACCAATGCAGCTTCAAAAGACTACTGTATCTGACATAGCGCGAAATGACAGAATTGATTTACGTGAGGTTTGACAGGATTATACATTGCGATGCAGTGAGTATGCTTTTTAGGTACTGTAGTTAAGTAGGGTAAGTATTTTTTAAGTTATAAGACATTTAAACTTACTGATATCTGTCACTGCGATACTTTTGCATAATTTCACAACATTTTGTGAAGCTACTGAGGTACATGGCTGTAAGCGTATTTAACAATATATAAAAATATACAAAAGCATTTCCCTACCTATCACCACTTTAATAAAGTGGCAATGGGGGGGTGGGGGACCTACTACTTACCTATATCTAAGGCCGTAACACTGAGCACAGCCAAGGTGTAGTAAAAATAGTATGGCTGCCTTTTCATTCTCTAAAAACAGCGATTACACAATTATATATTGGCTTGGCATCGCCATTTACCACAGTATGCTGCTAAATTATCATGATAAACCATGGCCCAACACATAACTAAGGCCTAGCTGTATTATTGGATTGTGGTTCCCTTGCATCAAGTATAGTGCCCCTTCACGGTAATCCACCCTACTGTAAGCCGCTCCATTGTATGACTCTTCTCTATTCTATGTAACTCCATTCTGTAAAAGTCTACCACACTTCATAATACTGTATGACTTTCTATTCCACTCTATGCCTCTGCACTCCAAGGTACAACACTCTACTCCACTATACAACACTTTTCTATGTCACAGCACTCCACTCTACAAGACCCTGCTCCCATGTGAACAATATACTACCTGCGCTAGTACATTCTACTCTGCGAAAGACCAAAACATACTATTGTACTTTACTCCACACTGCGTTACACCACTCCACTTGACTCTACTCCACTGTACGAGACTTTACCACACTCTATGCCACTATACAACAACCCACTCTACGCAGCTCCACTGTTTCACATACTAATGTACTCTATGCAACTCCACCCTTCAACATTCTACTGCACTGTATATCACTTTCCAACACTTTGCTCCTGTCCTTACTCCGTCACTTCACAACACTGTACTATTTTGTATGCCACTGTACTACACTACTCCACAATACTGTAGTCCACTATACAACACTCCATTTCATCCCATGCAACTTTGTATGCCACTGCACGCCACTTTACTCCACTCTGAGACAGTATTATACTCTACTCCACTACACCCCTCACCACTCTATGCCATTGTACTCTATAAAAGTGTATGCCAATCCACTCTACCACACTGTACTGTACACAATGCTGCTCCACAAAAATCAACTAGACTGTATGCGATTCTACTCTACAGTAGCCTACATCATTTTCCAATACTGTAAGACACCCAACTACACTCTACTATATAACACAGTACCCCAATTTATGACACTTTATTAGAATGTATGCTACTATAGTGTACAACATGCTACTCCACTTAATGACTTCACTCCACAGCACCACAATCCAGTGTACTCTACTCTACGCCACTGTACTATACTCCGCTCTACACCGCTCCACTGTCCAACACTTTACACCACTATAGGCAACTCCAATCTACAGCATTGCACTACAGGCTATGAAACTCTATTCAACTCTCTGTCCATACACTCTACTACACTCTGACACTCAACAACATGCCACTGAACTTCTCTCTAAAATATGCCATTTCACAATGTGACATGGCACTCCACAACACTCTATTTTACTGTACTCCACTCTAAAACACTCTACCTCACTCTATGACGGTCTATGACACCTTACTCTACCTTGAGGCACACCTTTCACTGTACAATTCGCTGCTCCAGTCTACAAAACCTGAATTCACTATATGAGACTCCATGTCATTTCACTATGTAGCACTTTACTACACTGTATGATATGCTACTACAATTTACTCCACTCCATTCCAATTTACAGTACTCCACTCTATTACAACAGACTTTACAGCGCTCTACTCCATTGTACTGAAAGACACTCCACATAACTCTCCACTTGCAACACTGAACTCTGTGTTTTGAAACACATTTTTATTAAAAACTGAAAAACAAACACCGAAATTCAATGAAACAAAGGTTAAAGCTTAATTATACTTAAAAACATATTTTCCCTATACAAACCAAATTTAAACTACACAAACTTTAAGACATTCTAAAGTTACAGTTCTAACTTTTATTTAGAATTTATCCACCACCTTCAAATTATTGTAAGTAGCAAACTCTCTTTTTAGCTCGCTCACCAGATAACACTATTTATAACTCGCCATTCTACCATGCACTGTTCAGTACTTCACTGTACGAGGTTCTCCGCTACTCTTCTGCACAACAGTACATTTAGCAACATTGAACCATGACACTGCTCCACTGAACTACACTTAATGTCACTACACTCTACAACACTCTGCTACAATCTATCCTACTCTACCCGATGACCCTCCACTCCCCCAACACTCCATTTCATGACACTTCTGTTGACCACACTCCACAACACTCTGCTCTACAGTTCGACACACCACTACACTGTACAACACACCACTCCACTGTCCGATATTTCACTGCATGAGCCATCACACCACGCCACTCCACTCCACTGTATAATACTTTACTCCATTGTACGCTATGTCCCTACACTCTGCTGATCTTCACTCTATTCCACTCCACGACACTAGACCCTATAACACTCTACTTCACTGTTCTGTACTACACGCCACTTTACGATACGCCAATCAATGACACTCCTCACTGCAATGTGAAACACATTTTAATTATTAAATTAAAACTAACATACAATTAAAAAACAAAGGTTAAGGATAATTTATAGTCTGAAATACCTTATGTATTCTTTCTATAAAAACCCAAATTAAAAAACAAACATTAAAAATTGTAAAGTTATAATTATCACTTCAATTTATCATTTATATACCACCTTCAAACTGGCAACCCAGCCATGCACAGTATGATCAATAATTTTATTGCAAATGTGGCAGTGATTATCAATGACGTCAAAGAATATGTAATTAATGATCTAATGTGTGGGGTAATTAGCAAAGCAGGGTGAGGGTGTGACCTATAGTTACCTTAGAGCACGAGTTACAGTTTCTTGAGATAAATATAACTATTACTGGTGAATTTATTATCGCTTTGTGTATGTAAAATCTGAACCCAACTATAACATCCCTGCAACCTTTATTTATTTATTTTTGCAAATACACACACACACACACACACACACACACACATATATTCACTGAAAAAACAAAGATTAAAGTAAAGGTGACAATTTCTGTGACAATGTAAATGTTTAAAGTAAAAAGAAAAAAAAAGAAAAAAAAAAGAACACTGATATTGGCCAGTCATAGTTATCTCAAATAACTAGAACTCATGCCCTGAAGTAATTATAACTAGTTACACTTATGTTAAGAAACTATAACTAGAGGCCTAAAGTTACTTTACAGCACAAGTTATAGTTTGATCAGAGAATTATAGGTGCTGAATTTCTATTGCTTTGTGTGTGTAAAATGTGAACCTAACTATAATGTCCCTGTAACCTTTGTTTTTTAAGTGAATTTCTATGTTTTGTTTTAACATAAAGTAATATTCAATTATCATATGTTAATACACCCATCGCCTGCAGTCAACCCCTCCCAGTTGTGCGTGGCTGGGGGTTTGCCACAGACTAGCCCTGCGGCAAACACCACCGCATGCACCAACCTCCACACCCTCAGCCGTGCGTGGCAAGAGTTGCGTGTATGCATCGTTTGGCTGCACGCAGCAGGGTGATGTTTAAAGGGCCTGTGGGGTTTGGTGTCTAAGAGGGTATATGATTTTTCATTGTGCTTTGGATCCGTGGATCCACTGCGGAGTTACACAGGGGCCGCACTGAGTGCTGCAGTGGATCCACGTATCGTCGTGCAAGCCCAAAAATGTTTTGGGCAATTTCTTGCCCATGAAAGGTTCCGCAGATTTCCCTACATCTGTCCTATGGGTTCAGGATACCTGTACCCTGACCCCCTATGACACTTCATTTTGCCCCACTCCCCAGCGACTGGTAAGCAAAATGGCGGCAGCAGTTTTTCTCTCAGGTTGCTGCCAGTGAGTCGGGGCTGTGCTTTTGGCTCACGATCCGCTAATCACTCACTGGTGGATCCGTGAAGGAGTATTGTCCCTAGATATATATAGATCATTTTTTTAATAACTCCGGAACTACTGAGCAGATTTACACCCAATAACAAAAAACACACTTTCTGGGCCAAGGGGGTGAGGATCCAGTTAAAAAAAAAGGGGGGGGGGGGGGGGTCCCAAACATTTTTCCCCTCAGGCAATTTCGCATAGGATTTTAAACACAACTACAGCCATAATGGCTGGACGGAATTACACCAAATTTGGCCCAAGACTAGCTGTTAGTCCATAAAGAGACCTTTTTGTAATTTGGTGTAAATCCTTTCAGTAGTTTTGGAGTTATTAAAGAAAAAATAAATATGGACATCTAGGTGGAGCCTAAGCACAGATCTAATGGTAAGATATGATTGGCTGCCAGCACTTTAACCAGGAAGTGCTGGAGGCTATCTTTCCGGTTCAACTGCGCTGGAAACTTAGATTTCTATGTGGGGCAAAAATTGCTTTCTGTTTCATTTACTCTTCACTCTTCTGGACTGTTTTAGACATGACTGGGCTCTTCAGTCACCAACTAGAAGCAGAATCCTGCCGACGTTGTACAGCAGCCTGTCTGCAAACACTGGTACTTCACAGAATAACGAGTGTGAGGTAAAGAAACACTAAACACACAGAATCTATATGTATATATACATATACACACACACACACACACAACACGTGCTGCCTGTTACACATGGGCTGGACCTCCACCATACTTCGAATGCCTTGCTTAAAGCTAGCTAAAGTATCTGTGTTTGACTTCCATAATTTTTGGCTGTGATGAAGTGCAGCTGGCAAGCTTTCTTCTGGTACCTAGAACACATAGAATATCACGCATAATGCATACTGAACAATACCAACAGCAAAAATAAAGCAGGGGCAATTCCGAAGCAGAAAAAATGAACAAACAAACTGAAGTGCTCACAGCAACAATGGGGACACGAGTCTGCCCACTGCCTGACGAAGTAGAAGCAAAGGAGCCCCAGATGGGATACCTTAGCCTCCAATGGTCTAGCCTCCAATGGTATAATTCGGCAAGCTATTTGGTCCTGCAGACAGGCCTGGGAGGGGAAAATCAATGAGGGGAGGTTGGGTGCAACCATTCTATACCAAGATCTATGTAATGTGGAGGACCGAGTGACAGAGGCTGCCTCTGTGGACTGGAAGCCACTGTGAAGGAACTTAAGACAGTGGTATGGACACTAAAAGTGACCTTAATTGAACTGGTGGTGCATAAGGAGGATGCAGAGGGACATAATAATCTCAGGTCCCAGAGTTAAGAATGCCAAGAAATGAAGGGGAAAGACACTTTGAAGCAAATACGTTTCTGTTTCCTGACTACACCAAGAGAGAGCAAACATCAGAGGAAATCCTTTGAACTTGATCAACAGAAGACTCAAATAGATACTGACGTTCCTGCCAAATTAATTTTCAAAAATAAGTTGCACTTCCTACAATCCTCAAAAGAGACGTCTCTGTAGGTGGAAGAATATCCCCAGACGTTTGCAGGTCATGGACATCAGTGACAGCGAAGAAATGGCAAACCTAGGGAAGACAGACCCAGAGGTAAAAGACGCAGCAGACGGTGCAAAATTGCTGAAAGCTTCATCGCTGTAGACACACATGAAAGACTGAACACACTCAGAAACCTCAGAATCAGAAAAGCACATGCTGGACCGAGATGATGCTACTAACAAGGAAGAGGCATCATCGAAGTGAAACAACTGCATGTCCATCTCCTCTGGCAGACTACGGAGAAGTGTCTGCACTCCTAGCTGGTGTACTCCTGACTGTATAATGGAGGCAGCAGAGGAGGCTACTTTCCACACATTCAGATTGGGGAGCAACTTAGTAGTAGTGTGGACAGCTAGAGACTGGTCTAACTACTGTCTGTGCATTAAGGTTGTCTTGCTACCACATGGATGCTCCCAGCAGGGGGCAACTGCAGAGAGGCTTCTCCATTTGCAACAGGGTGCAAATTGTACAGTGACAAATTTGAGTTAAAGCAGTTAAGGAATGATCTAGTTCAAGGGGGCTTATTAAAGGGACTGTTTAGCTTGGTGGGCAATTTAAGCTGTTCTATTTTGAGATGCAGAGGACAGACACTTCAAGTTCCGGAAGTGTAGGGTGGGGGAAGCGTGCTTTTCTAGTTATGTTTAGGTTTGAAAGAAAGCATGTCAAAGGATATTGTCATTCATCTACTGATATAAAACAAAATATAAAAGGTTTCATGACACAGCACAATTATACTATACGAGGAAAGACATAACTCCTGATTCATTGGGTCATACAAAAACTGTCACCTGGAACGTCAATGGCCTCTCTCTGTAGCCTGGAACTATCTAAACTCCGCAGTCATAAGTCATACGTACCATCAAGGTGATGCTGAGGAAAGCACTGGGGAAAAAAAATAGAATCCTCCCCGGTTCTGTGCATGGCCAAGATAATAGGGATACCTAGATTGTGCAAGCCCCCGAAACTATGTCCCACTTATCAGCCAATGTCCAAGACTAACAGTGAGGACAAACGAATAGCCAAAGTATTGGCTATACACCAAAACAAGGTAACAGACTGCGATACACCCGGATCAATGTGGCTCATGCCCGGCGCACAACCACACACAAGATAGACATCTTCAGAACCCACTGGTGCTTGCCCATTGCCTAAGGGACCTACTGGCGGCCAGCCTGATGAACGAATGAAGAAAAAAAAAAAATCTTAAGAGTTATATAGTACAAACAGCTGCTCCAACAAGGAGCGCCCTGGCACTGGATAAGAGTAAGACACAGGATAGAGGGCAGGAAGAGGGACCATCCAGCATTAGATCTCTCCAAATAGGTGGGTCTTTAAAAGGCTTTTGAAGGAATTCTCTGATGTAGCACACCTCTAATGTGATCCGGTAGTTGGTTTCAGAGTTTTGGAGCTAAGAAAGAGAAAGAACGCCCATCTGTGCTATTTTTTTTTTAAACTTCGGAACGCAGAGCAGGTTCTGGTTAGCAGAGCGTAAGGCTCTGCATGGAAAGTATCTTGATTTTGTCACATATATCAGAGCTTTGAACTCTAGTCTCTGTTTGATGGGAAGCCAATGGAGGCTTTTTAAGCCCTTCCTAGTAGATTGCTTTTGGGGGAATGTTCAGCACTAATCTTGCTGCCGCGTTTTGAACTTGTTGTAGGTTTTTTTTAGCAATGCTTGAGGGTATCCCAAAAACAGCACATTCGCGTAGTCAAGTAGAGAGGTGAGTCATTCATAAACAATGATTTTTCTGGTGTGCTCTGGCAAGAGTTTAAATGTCTTTGGTAGAGTGTTCAAAAGGGAAAAACAGACTCTTGCGGTGGCATTAACAAAAGGTTTAAAAGAGAGGATATTGTCTGACTTAAACATCATGTTTTCTGCCGCAGTGGATGGAACTGGGGGAGATCCCCTTTCAGAAGGTCACAAGTGAGTCAGATCTGGTAGGGAAGGAGGTCTACAAATCGGAGTTTCGGATTTGTCAGAATTCAAGCAGAGGCAGCTTTAGTGCATCCAGCCTCCAACTGCTGATAAACACCCTTGAAAGTTGGCTGAGACCGAGGCGTCAAGATTTTAAAGGAAAACATTAACGGGATCAGCATAAGATACTACATTAAAACCCCATTCACAACAACCACAGCAATAGGAGCCAGATAGATATTAAAAAGGCATGGGGTTAAGGACGAACCCTGTGGAACACCACAGATGACCTTGCGAAAACCTGAAGGAGGAAGACTGCTCGCTTGCGTTTGAAGAGAAAGGATTTAATCCATTTCCACACTGCATCACCAACTCTTGCTTTTTCCAGTCTCTGCAGGAGAATGGCATGTGACACCTTGTCGAAAGCTGCCGACAGGTGTAAAAGCACTATGATGGTATTGGTGACTGAGTCAAGACGAGTTTTGATGAGCAGGAGTGCATTCTCAGTGTTAAACCCGGATGTGAACATCATTTTCCTCGATACACTTTGTGATCTGGTGATTAACTGCAGATTCCAACATCTTCCCACAAGCAGGAAGAAGTGAGATCGGTCTGCAACTGGCAGGAGGGATCCATGTTGTTTTTTGTGTTTGTTTTTTTGTGGAAGGACCAGTGCCTCCTTCCAGCATACAGGCACTGAGCCAAGTTCAAGGGAGAGGTTAATGATCGTGTTAATCTGTGGGTTCAGTGACTGAGACACCCTTTTGAGGATATGAGGTGGACACAGATCAATTGGGGAGCAAGAGTGGGCCTTTAGGTCCAGTTTGAGTCCTCTAATGATAACTTTTCAAAAGAAGATATTGAGCTGTTAGGCGTGGAGGAGATTGATGATGGAATTTTGGGGCGAACACTATTTTTCCTTTTTGCAGGGGATGAATTTTGGCCCCATAATGATTTAATGTACACACCTACTTTGCACAAATCTTGAGGGCAGCGTGAGGGCGGGGATAAAGAAATGCACGCACTGTCTATTTTCCGGAGCACCTGATAGGGCTGTTCTCTTCTCTACTCTTTGCCATTTAAAAATTGGAAGAATGGATTCAAAGGGACACTTTAGTAAAACGGCTTGAATGGTTGCTCACACTCTCAGATAGGGACTTACAGTATACAGAATCTCCTTATAGATCTCCAGGACCCAGCCTAGTCAAGACAGGGGGTGATAAAGAGCTTCCATATTCTGGGCAGGTTTCAGGGCCAAAAATTAACCAAAGTATTTTGGTGACATTTTCACCAACAGCAAGAGGAACAGAGCTGCAATGGGCTTAGGGCGAGTGAGAGCTTCAGTTACCTAATGGCATACATAGTGACAGACATGCCCTTGGACCGGCAGCGCAACTTGGATCCTGAACTGGATTAACTGTGCACAGACTTGAACTATTACCTGTCCCCTGTCCCTACATTTTTGAGGTGATATCACTATCGCATTTGGTGCAAATCTCCTTACAGTGGAAAAATGAGTGTGGCTGATGTAAAAGTGCATCACTCAGCATTCCAGCTGACATTCATTACATCACAGGACCATGTATATGGAACAGAGAAATTAATTATGTGGGAGAAGTACCCTCTCTATTATTTGTATGATGGCAAACTCAGTCCTGAATTCTCCCCTGCGTTGATTACAGTGCTGAAATTATGGCGAGACAAGTGGTATACTGGATTAACGCGTGAGAGTCTGTGGTGCATAGGGACATGGCATAGTCAGATCCATTCATAAGTAGTTTTTAATAGATGGGGGTGACACTGACGTGCAAACTAGAGGATGTTATTAAGGGTGTCAATATATGTACATTTGATGACTTACAGGGGACCAACAAAAGCTGGGTTCTTTAGCTATTTGTACTTAAGGCACATCCTACTCCCCCACATCATGTACCTTACAAACTTGCCAAGTTTAATCAACCAGAGGTGAAACTGCGTATGGATGGCATTGAAAAGCGTAAGATATCTATCTTATACCAATCCTTTGTGCTTCATTCTCTTTGCACCTTCCCGAAATTATGGTTGACATGGGGAAAAGGATATGGGATGCCTGGATAATGGCGAATGACAAGAGACAATGATGGCCTCTAGGGAATCCTATGCTTATAAACTTTGCTAGAAAAACAGACATTTGAGGTGAGCAAACTTAGAGTGTTGTTGTGCTTTATACAGGAGCTGCTCTCCACCTAAACTTGAAACTACCCAGAGTTCTCTGCTCCTTTCACAAATATATACACACACACATATATATATATATATATATACACATACACATACACATATACATATTTAGGCCCGGTGTATGGTTGGAGTTACGTATGAATTGCTGGCATTACATAAAAATCAATAACTGAGTTCTAGATTAGAAATAAGTTTTAAAGATTTAGTATAGAATTCTTAATATAAGCAATACAGCAAATTGTATAGATTGCCATGAAGTGTCAGATACAGAAAACAAAATCAGAAATTAGAACAAAAATCCCTATTTAAGCAGTTAAATCTATCCAGATTATGAATGTCAAACTTGCAAGGAGAACTGACAAATTTTCTAAGGGGGAAGAATAAAGACTCAAATTAATAGGACACACTCTAGAGAATAAAATGAGACATTGTCCCCAAACCTTCAAAACAAGGAGGGTTTTTATGCACATTTTATGCATAAACAATTAGCAAAACTGAAGATTCAGCATGGCAAAATAATGGTTGGGACGCACTGGCAAACCAAGAGCAACTAAATAAACATTCTTAGCACTAACCCATTTTCTTAAAGTAACAGGTACTCTTCTATTTGTCTGCTCAGCAACTGGACTCCAAAGACATACCATACAGTATGAAACATTTCTCAAACAAAAGCTCATCGAGTTATGTCCTTTCACAGGCCTACATTTGAACTTTTAGTGCGGAAATCAGTCAAAATGATAAACATAGTACATGGTAAAAAGTTTCATTAACAATACACACGTTCTTAGAAAGAAAAAAACCTCAACATTTACAGTATAGCACTCTGTGCTCTACGGGAACCATGGGGAGAGGAGACTCACAGCAGATCAGATTCAGAGTGGGGGATAAACAGGAGCAAAATAAGCAGACCACGTATACCCTCATCCATTATAATCATCTGGAGTCTTGCACAAAAATGTGGCATAACTATCCTATATAATGATCACACTTCAAATCAACATAATCAGTTTTAAGTGCATTTTTGTCAGTTCATTCATTACAACCATATGCAGCAGTAAAATCACTAATTCACACAAGTAATTTGTTCATCCAAAATTTGCACGTAAGAAAAAAAACTTTAACTAGCTCCCCCTCTCATTATTTTTAAAGAATCTCTAAAAATCCTATTAATCTGCTGTATTAATCAACTATTAGCTAGTCGAAGTCTTCATCTTCTTAGTCGAACATTCTCCTCCATCATCTTGAATTGCTGCTATATCCGATGTTTGGAGTCTTCCATTTTGAAATCCATTTATCTTTTCCTCTTTCTCGATTTATTATTAGTCCTACTACTACAATTATATCTAGCAATTACACACTCCAACATTTTTAATAAAAGAAATAGAACAATTGCACACATCATTATATTATATTGATATAGGTGTCAGGACAGATTGAATAACACCACCACCAAAAGTACCTAACTGTCCTGCCCTGCTTCAGACTGAGAGGAAATGAAGTAAAAAGAATACAAAGAATGTGGCATTCTTAGTCTGAGTAATTAATTTATAAGGCACTTCACAAGTTTCATAAACTTGTGAAGAATAATGTGAGCTTTTATTTCAAATGCAGCAATACATGTGCAACACAAAAATAATCACAGCAGTAGAATAATAATGATCAGAGAAACAAAGAAAATGCAATACTTCAATAATTAATATGGATATATATGGTGACTACTTATTCATGCATGCACATGCAAAACTAAAAATAAGAACTAAAAATGCATCACAATGGGGCTTGACACAGACTTCATCCCTTTGTCTGCCGACTTCAGGTCATGGAACCCTGGAAAACTGAAACAGGAGGGATACTATCGCAATGGGATTCATTTTCTGGGCAAGGCGTCCATTCCCAGAGGAGTTCCTTCTCCCAGTTGTCAAGCTTCCCCACCTTATATACTTTACACAAACTTATGAGGAAGGTTCTAGAAACCCCCCTTCCTATAAGTTGTGAAATTCAAGCACTGGATATGTAAGGTCAGTGTTGAGAAAACATGCATCATACTGGCCAAATTTCATGGTGTTTTTGCAAGACCGAGCCGTACATTCTCAGCCTGTTACCTGCTTATCGTCATTGCTCCCCCATGTTTTGTTCCCTTCCCTGGCGAGAAGATCGCAAACAGGTTAACAAGCTGGGCACAGAAAAATACCTGCACCACCAATGTGGCGGTGTTAGAAGCTAAGCTAAACACAAAATGGAGTCAATGGTCAAGATAGGACCGGTGGTTAAATACAGATAGCATTATCTAAAGTCTGTTGAATAGCCTCTTTTGCCAAGTCAAATGCACACTGCTGCTGTTCACCCCATTCAAACCTCATGTTCCTTTTGTGTCACTTTGTACAAAGGGGGCAAAATCTGACTCCAGAGAGGGATATGCTGTCTTCAAAAAACTAACAATCCAATTAATCACTGTCTCCTGCTTAGTGCGGGGAGTGGCAAATTCTAAAATCTTGTTTTGCCTGCAACACCACCTCTCTATGTCCCAGATTCCACTGAATTCCTAGAAACTTTACATTTTGAGAGGGTCCCTGTGCCTTGTCTGGATTAATCATCCAATAGTTAGTCTGCAAGAGTTCCACAACCCGCTCCAACTGAGTCTGCACCTGTTCTTGTGTCTCGCCTTGGGTCATCACATCATCAATGCAATGAGTCAATTGCTGCCCTGGAATGACAGATACTTCATCCAGGTGCTCCGCCACCAGCCGATGACAGATGGTGGGGCTATGCATATACTCCATATGTAAAGATAACATCTTAAATTGTCTTCAACAATGTGAGAAGATGAATTGCTTTTGACAATCAGGGGCCAACGCAACGGTATAGATAAGAAGGCATTAGCAATATCAATGGTAGTATACCAGGTCCCTTTATGTTTCTGTACTCTTTCAATCAAAGTAATGTGTCAGGAACCGCTGCTGTCAAAGGGGGTGTATGTTTACTCAGCTCGCGGTAATCAACTGTTATCCTATAGCACCCATCAGGTCGATTAACAGACCATAGAGGATTATTCCAGTCAGTAGTGGTTGGAGCTATTACACCAGCCTCAATCAATTCTTGTATAGTTTTACTTATTTCCTCATACCCTCATGGAATGCGGTATTGCTTTAAGCAAATTACTCTGGTTGCTGGGAGTACCTTCGCTGGTGGCATCTTCAGATGGCCCACCCTCATGGCTGCCACTGAAATGTATCTCTTTGATCCAAAGTGATAACAACCATCATCTAAGTACAAAGTCATCCCCTTTAGAATGTCAATTCACAGTATATATTCCAGGAGGGGCACAATGAAAACAGTATATTCTCTTTTTGGTGTTCTTCCAATTTTCATTTGAACAGTAGTCTGCATGGCAGGGGGTTGCTTTCCACCCAACCCTGTGACGGTGTAGTGCTGACTGGTAAGCTTTTTTGGATTTCCATAAATTAAAGAGGCTGCACTCCGGTGTCAACTAATGCCTGAACCCTCTAAACATTTTTGTGCTTACAGTGTATTTCTAAATCAACATGAGGTCTGTTATCTTTACGAGCCCATCCCTGTACCAGAGCTTGGCCTGTTGACCTAATCTGATATAAACCTGTCAACTTTTGCCTAAGTCAGATCTGGTATCTGTGAGCAGATTCTCTTCCTTCCCTGCTCTCAGCAGTTAACCACTCACTGTCTAAATCTTCCTCCTCTTTCCCTCGTGACCAAACATATTTTGCCCACTCTTTTCCATCCTCCTGCATCTGTGGCCGCTTCTGAGTTACACATTTATTATCTTGCGTGTTAACTCTTCTGCTGCCTTCTTTCCTGGTCTAACTCTCTCTTATGGTACATCTGCCACAGGCTTTCGGTATCTATCCCATCAATCTGCTCCTTTTTGACACCATCCATCATAAATGCCATAAACATGTCTCTCCTAGATAGTCTGTTATTATCTGTGCAACCCTCAGATCTCAAGGCACTCTCTGGTTTATTTCAGTCTCCCAGCTCTCCTAACTCACAAACTGCCTCTAACACATCTTTCAATACCTGCCTTCTCTGATTAATTAGGAGAGTCATTATTACTTGCTTGTAAGCTGGAGCAGCAAAGCAAATTATTTTATTTCGTACTGAAATTGTTAAGGGAGCATCCAACAAATTGTGAGCTTCATCCCAAAGAATAGCAGTTGTCATACTTTCTTCTTTAATTCTTTGCACAGTATCTCATTAGGCTGCCAATCTGATTCAGTACAATATTTTTGGCTACATCCCAGAATGTCCCATTTCAAGAAATGAGTTGGCCCTTGATTTCCATAACTTCTAAATCGTTCTTGTATTATGGGGTCAGAGCTAAAAGTACAAAACTTCCTTGAATCTCCCTCATCTAGTGCCACTCCAGAGGCACCCGTGTCAAACAACCTCACCATCCATGTAAGCAATGCTTTCCCAGATTTCTGTTTGAGTCAGTCTAGAATATCATGGCATTCTTGCTGGGTGTTATCTTCTAGGGAGTGCATTTCAATACCTCCCGGGTTCTGTGGAGTGCCCTGCATTTTCCGTCTAGATATTGGCTGTCCACGAACCACTTTTGGCTAGTCTGTCTCAAACTGGCTCCCACCT
This sequence comes from Pleurodeles waltl, assembly GCF_031143425.1. NCBI lineage: Eukaryota > Metazoa > Chordata > Amphibia > Caudata > Salamandridae > Pleurodeles > Pleurodeles waltl. Next base: position 693,082,438 of record NC_090450.1, read on the forward strand.
TTTCAAACCTCTTTATTGCTGGAATTTGAAAAATCAGTACCCTCCCAAATATTCATATCTAATTTTTTGGGGTCTCAGTCTAATTCTGCTTTAGCAATTGCTAAATGAACTTTCTTTTGATTATTTTACTCCTACGTTTCCAATACCTGTTTTGAGCAACTGTGACAGTTGCTTTCTCGACAATTAACTGATAAGTATCGGTCTTATCTTTCAATAACTTATTCTGACAAGACAGCATGGTTACATTATTTTTGGCATCGACTAGCAGCCTCTCTAATTGCGGATTTTCCTATTCCAGCTGCTTTACATCTGTCATGCATTTTTCCATAAGCAGATGATAAAATCCACCCTCTTTTGTCTAAAATAGATACAGCACAACCCTGTTCAAGAGGTACTTTTTGTAAACATAATAAAACATTATTTACCTCAGCTTCATTAAGACAATCGTCTCAGCTCTCACAAAAACCAGCCCCCAAACCCCACTCTTCTGCAAGAACATCATAAGGCTCTTTAATCCACCATGGAATCTCACATGAAACTAGGGAAACTACATGTGAAGCTGCTTTTGACTTCTTGCCAAACATCTTACACTTTTAAATCTCACACTTTTCAACCCCCCACCCTTGTACTGCCGAACTACGCCAGTTTGCTCTGCTCCAGACTGAGAAGAAACTAAATAAAAGGAATGCAAAAAATGCAGCACTCAGTCTGAGTAATGAATTTATTAAAGTACTTCCCATGTTTCAAAAATGGAAAAGAATAATGTGTGCTTTTATTTCAAATACAGCAACACACAAGCAATTCTAAAAAAAAAAAACACAGCAGTAGAATAATAATGATCACAGAAACAAAGAAAATGCAATACTTTAACAATGACTATAATATAAATAAATGTGTATATATTTATATAGTGACTACGTATTCATGCATGCACACCGCAAAGCTAAAAATAAGAATTAAAAATACATCACCATGGGGCTTGACATCGATTTCATCCCTTTGTCTGCCAACTTCAGGTTGTGGAACCCTGGACAACTGAAACAGGAGGGAGACTACGCGTAGTGGGAATTATTTTCTGGACAAAGCGTTCCTTCCCAGGAGTTCCTTCTTTTCCCAGTTGTAAGGCTTTCCCACCTTATATACCGCAAACAAACTTTAAGAGGAAGGTTCTAGAAACCGCCCTCACTTCGAGTAAGTTGTGAAATTCACTCGTTGGCGGTCAGGTCAGTGTTGAAAAAACACGCATCAGACTGGCCAAATCTCACAGTGTTTTTCCAAGACCGAGCTGTACCCAGCTCTATCATAAACATTCTCAGCCTGGAACCTGCTTATCTTCATTGTTCCCCATTGTTTTGTTCCTTTCCCTGGTGAGAAGAGGAAAAACAAGCTGGGCACGGACAAATACCTGTGCCACCAATGTGACGGTGTTTGAAGCTAAGCTAAGCACAAAATTGAGTCAGTGGTCAAGATGGAGCTGGTGGTTTAATACAGATAGCATTATACTAACCATTCACCTACTTTGCCACAAAGCCTTCCTAAATTCATTTACAGCTTCTCAATCAAAGGCCTGGTTCCTCAAAAAAATCGTATCTTATGAGTTAAATTAGTTAGATTAGTGGCGAAAGAATCAATAGCTCCACCATCATAACAATATAAATACAATACCTCTTAGTCTTAATTATCTTACAAACTCCACACTCTTTCGCCAAAAGAATATATAAAGAAAGACGTTTCTGTATTGCTACCATTTCTACATTCAACAACCTAAAAGAACCTGGGGTATCTACAGCACGTTTATCTACTACTGTAGACAGCAGTCTAATTTTCATATCGTTCATTGTCACACCCATAGAAGGAATAATACCCCCCTAAAATATGTAAAACTACTTGTCCAAACCTCCGCTTCACTCTCCTCAAACTATAAACATTATTCATCTACATGATAAACTCTAGGAACTAAATCCCAAATCAACCCACCCAATTTCACTGCAGGTTAAAATAAGAAGTCTTTCCACAGACATAATAGTCTTCCTACAAAATGGGCTCTCCTCCAGACAAACACTTCTACTAATTTCATAAATATTTATATTTATATATATATATATATTTTTTTCCTCTCTCTTATATATATATATTTTTTCTCCATAGGACTATGCCTTGCCTTACCATGCACAGTTCACATTTTCTTTCCTGTTCCATTCTTTATCTAGGATGTAAACCTGAAATTCTAAATTATTTTTCTTCGTTCATTTCTTCCAATGCAATCTTCTGCTCTTCTAAATTTCTCACTATTTTCTCTCCTCTTGCATTACATACTCTAATAAAATAATGCTGCTCATTACTCAAAAGACACAAATAACTTTCCCAGTTAGTAGCATACCTGATTTGCGCAATCACTGTTAAATACCCACCATACTTAACTTCTCCATTAATTTTCATTAACAAGCAAAATTCTCTAGCGACACATTAAAGTCAAGCAATTGAGTAAATAAATCTTCATGATTAAAGATTGCAACATAAACACTAAAGATAATGCAAATTAAATTCCAAACTGGACATATGTTGAGCCCTCCCCAGGCAAAAGTATAAAGGTAAGTATATACACACACACACACAACACAACACTCGCTAATATTCATCATGACAACTATTACTTAATCATTTTATTGTACACATTATCCTTAAAACCACTAACTAAATGTTCTTTAAGTACTGGTGTCGTATGTTTAAATTCATCATGATTTCTTTCAGATTTAACATTGCTATTTATATGATCAGAAACATATCCCCCCCACAGGAGTCTGAAAGCTCACTAACAGTCTAACTCTTAGTGTTATGATCAAGAGTGTCATCCCTACAGTTTTACAGCAGAGAGAAAAAAAATATTATGCCAAAAATTAAAAAACAACAAAAGAAATCTTTAAACCAATAATATGTTTTGTCTTTCCTTCTTAATTCATTGGAACAATAATTTGAACCAAACATCAATATTTGTTTTCTTGCTCTTTTTCAAAAGTGAACATATTGATACACAACTTTTCTGTCACAAAGCTATTAAACCCAGTATCTTATTTCAGTTTAAAAATATTTCTGTTTCAGTTAATGTAGTTCACCAGATCTGGATTCACTTTACTCAAAGTGTCAGTTTTACTCTCCAGGTGGTTCTTTGACAGTTTCAGTCTCAGTCTCTGAGTTACTCTCAAAATTGCACTGGCACTTGCTCGTACAAGAAAAATCAATTGAATATGCTTCTTCAACGTCAGATACTAAGAGTAAATACACCCACTCAGGTGAGGCATATTTTCAATTTGAAGCACCCCTTTTTGATATCTTAGCAGCTGGTGATTCACTCCCACTAGTTTTTTAATTCAAATGTCTCTCCAAATCTCTTTCAGGCTCACAGTGCTTTCGCTTGCAAGTTCTCTTCCCTGGAATGTCCTCAATTTCTTCTCTTTCAAACACAGTCTTTAGCACTTGGTCTTCCACAAGACTATGAATTGAGCCCAATCCTGAACAATGACTCAAATTTCAATCAGTATTGCCTCGGCTTCATCCACAGTGAATCGCATTTTCCCCAAACGGGGTCTTTGTCACTTTTATTTTCAACAGCAATCTGTCACTGCTTTGATCAGAGGCCACTTCTTTTTTCTGTTACTCATGCTTTGCACTTTTGCACTGTAACAGATCTTCACTCTGATCATTATGCAGCTGGACCTCAGGACTTTCAGGTACTTCATCAAAGGTTTCGCTCACCTGAAAGCTTTGCTTTTGCACTTAATTTTCACCAGTTCTGGAAAAATCTTCACCACCCTCTGGATTCACGGTGCGAACTCTAGCTGGGATTTGAGCTTGACCCTAATCACTTGGCCCATGCTTCAGAAACTCTCACTCTTTTTGTATGAGTAGTGTGGATCCACTGAGGCACACCCGCACATTTCATAACAGTCTTGGTTGTCCGTATCATCTGGTAGCGCCCCTTCCACCTTTCAAGGTAGCCCTTATTGACATGGTTGTGAATTGCAACCCAGTCATTCAGTCAATGACACAATACATCTTTTCAATCTGCTGTTGCCACAATCACCAGAGGAGAGACAGATTCTACCACATCAGACAGACCTTTGCAATAATCTAGCACAATGTCATCCGTTTTTCAAATTAGTGCAGATGAAGATATCCAAGCCTCACTGCTCGTCCCAGAACGATCTAGACCAGAGATAAGCCAGTCTTTCTATCAGTAGTATGTCTCAAATTCATCAGAATGAGAAGAAGTGCACCTGGTCACTTTAGACCAGTTGAAAAACAAACTTTTGTCAGTTTATTTTTGGAAATTTCCATTTGTACATTCCACTAAACCGGAGGACTGTGGTCGAAAACTACAATGAAGTCACTGATTCGATCTCAAAGTTTGCGCAAATTATCTGCAACACTTTATTCTTAAAGTGTGCGCCACAATCGGTCTCAAAAGAAGTTGGGAGGACAAATCGAGGAATTAACTCCCTTAACAGCAATTTGGCAAGTGTAAGGCTGTCCGCTATTCTTGTGGTAAATGTTTTCCACCCATTTGGAGAATAGGTGACTGATAAGACCTATTTCAAGCCAATACACTGGGGCATCTCGATAAAGTCTGTCTGCAATCTTGTAAATGGGCCTTCTGATTTGGCAATGTGATTCAAGATGGTAAAGGTTTTCTTACCCTTGTTATTCAAATAACATATCAAACAACTACACACATCGTCATCAACATGTCGAAATGCTGTGTTCTCAAAATACTTTTTTTAAATTCTAATAAATCTATTTCTTCCTGTATGAGTCTCATTATGCAAATATTTACACATACACAGAGTCTGGCAAAACATTTTTCTCTGAATTTACATACAAATTCTAATAGTTATTTATAGCCTCATTTTGCCCATTTCCTTAAGCATCCTCCAACTGGTCTCTCAATGCGCACAAGGACATTTGCATTGAATCCATAAACAAACATTTTACATTATTTAGATTCAGTATAGTGTCATTTGCAACTTTATCATTTTTTCCTGGATATTTAAATCTTCCTGTAAGGCACAAAATCTTTCCGTGTGGTCCGAATAACTGCTTCCCAATGTAACCATATCTTTGCCAGCCTTACTGGCTATGTACTAGAAAAAAAAAAAACTCTCTCATGATTTCCTGATTGCTCCCAATAAATCCACTATATACATGCAATTTTTAAAAGGAGCTCCTGAGGATGTCATAAACCCTCCTTGGGACCATAGCTGACAATAGTCATGAACAGCACCAAAACCATACTGCTGATCTGTGTAGGTTGTCGCATTCAAATTCTTAGATAAACAGCAAGCTCTCATTAAGGCAATCACTTCTGCCACTTGTGCAGAGTGTATATTTGGTAAAGAGGACACTGCTAGTGGTTTTTAAGATAAAGCATACTGCATAGGCAGTTTTCAATGCTCCACACTGGTCCCATAAACAAGAACTATCAACAAATAATGTCAAATCAGCCATTTCCAAAGTGACTTAATTTATGCTAGGTCTTGGTGTTGCACATAGCTCAGTCACTTCCAAAAAATAATACTCCATTTCATCATCAATGTTATCCTCCTTATCTTCACCATTCTTCTAGAAGCGGTGCTGTTGGATTCAAGTTATTACATCTTCGAATGGAACTTTTCTCTGCTCAGGCCTCGAAAAATCATAAAAATGTTACTAGACCTGCAGGTCAAGTAACTTAAATAATCTACTCGACCCAACTCTAATATACTTGACCCGCAAACAGGTCTCAAATAGTGTGATTCTAGGCTAAGATTTTTACAGAGTCACCTTTTTTGTCCATTCTCACATATGATTGCACCTTCAAATATGTAAGCTCAGCATTTCTGCAGTACAAAAAACCTATTTTGTTTGATTAAGTAGACTAAAGTTTGCTGCATGGATCACAAGCATCTAGGCCATATATATGGGACACATGGCCCATGACTTGCTTTTAGTTTACTAACAGCATTGCTATCAGGGCAGGTATGTTTAGGCACTCACTTTTAATAAATATATTAATAAACCATGATGTGGCAGCATATTGTCATCTACACTCAGTAAATTTCCAATAAATGTCCAAAAACCTTTCCACTAACTTTCACTGTATTGTTTTATTGGCAAAGCTGCATTAACAATCTGTGAGAATTGAGTTTCAGAAAACATATCCTTCCCACATCAACACAAAGTATTCTAATTTGTTTCCATCTTATTAAAATATTTTGCTCATTACACAGCAATACAAAAAAATGGCTTTCACAACTACTGAAATATATTTTGAAATGTTTGTACTGTTGGCTTAGGCATTTAATGTTGGGTGCTAGGAAAAACCTGACATCCTATATCCTTTTATTTAACACTCTAAACAGCAGGTCACACAGTTCACCTTACAAAGCCCTGGAACTCTCCATTCAGAAGGAAAATTAATTGCAAGACAAACTGACTTTTGACCCCTGTCTGAACACAGAGCAAATGTGACATAAGAACAAGATTTAAAGGCATATTTTATTGCTCCTCCAGTTTGGCTGAACAGAACGCCTGTTCTATGTTAACTTCCCCCAAGTCTAAGTCCTTAGCTCGACCTGAAGTAAATTTTTCGAGCCCTGCTGCTTCAAGTATTGTTTGCTCATAATCAGCCTTTCTACTGTTAGTCATGTGCTGAGTCACTGTTAAAAGCATCTCAACTGAACGAGGGACATAGCCAATTAACGTATGACGCATCACAATTCCTTCACTTTGTTCAAATGCCAAACAAACAGAGAAACCATTTTCAAACAACCTGGAAGACTTATAGCTACTGGATCCAATACAGCAGAAAGATACACCACCAATCCTACATGTTTCGCTGTGAGATTCGAGATTGCACATCCATCTTTCTCATGGCAGAATATGAAAAACAACATTTTGTAATCAGGCATCCTGAGTTCCAGGGAATAACACAGATGCTATTTCAATTTCTTAAATGTATCAATGCACTCATCATCAAAGGATACCAGATCTTGAACATCATTGCACATCAAACTTTCTAAAGGTTTTGCGATCTAGGAAAAGGAAAAGTTTGGAATCCACGGATGACAGCACCCAACAAACATCTAAACCTCCCTATGGGTGGTTGGCTGACTCAATTTCTGAATTGCAAAAATATATTCTTTAGAGACTTACTTACACCCTTTTCAATATGGTGTTCTAGATAGAGGACTTCTCTAACACAATTCTGCATTTTAGTTGGGGATACCTTGCGTCCATTTTCAACCAAATTGTTCAGTAAGGCAATTGTATCCAGCTTATAATCCTTTTTTGTCTTTGATGCAATCAGTTAATCATCAATATGTTGCACTAGGACTTATATAGCCTTAGAACCCGCCGTAGCGGGCTCTACCGGCTATTAAAGGCCCGCTCCCCGCGTTAAATGCCTGAGCCGAAGGCGATGGCATTTAACAAGGGAGAGGGACTTTAATAGCCGGTAGAGCCTGCTACGGCGGGTTCTAAGGCTATTAGAACATTCTGCCACACAGGGCAGAATGTTCTATTAAAAAAAAAAAATAAAAAAAAAAAATCACGGAGCCCGAGGGGATTAAAATCCCCTCGGGCTCCGTGAGGCTTTGTTCACAGCTGTTGCTGTGAACAAAGCAAACATTGGAATGTTGGCGCTGCGGGCTTTTACCGGCCAGTAAAAGCCCGCAGCACTCCATTGTTTTCAATGGAGCCCCCAGCATTCCAATGTTCTAATAGGAGTTATATGGCAATTTTAAATCCTCTGAATAGTTCATCAATATTTGCGAGAACACTGGACTTTTAGTGTACCCCTATGGAATTCTGTACCAAAGAAGAACTTTATTCAAAAATTGAAATAGAAAAATAAATTGTTCCTCAAGAAGAGGTACTGAGAACACTTGACATAAGTCAATGACTGTATGACATTCTGCTTTTAATGGAATTTCAATCAATCAGTGCTTGTAAAGTGCAACTACTAACTCGTAAGGGTCTCATGGCACCTGGAGGAGTGCAGTGTTTACCAGTGAGGTGGTTCATAAAAAAAGACATGTCTTCAGTTCCTTCGTGAAGCTAAGGAGGGAGGTGGTTTGTCTAATGTGGAGAGGAAGGGCGTTTCAGGCGGTAGCTGCAAGGTAGGAAAAGGAGCACCCTCATGTTCTAGTTTTCCTGATGTGGGGTACTTCTGCGAGAGAGAGCTGGGCTGAGCGTAGGGTCCTGTGGGGTACGTGGAGGTTCGCTGGTTCAGGTAGGCTGGTCCGGTGTTGTGGAGGGCTTTGTGTGCATGGGTGATGATAGCAGTAATATTGAAACAATATTACTGCTGGATTCTGTACCAGTGAACAAGAAACAACTAATATATTTAATTTTTTGTATATCTTGCACGATTCTCCATTTATTATTCAACTTTTTAATTCTCATCACTGAAGAACTGCAAGAACTACCAGGCACTTACCAGAGAATTCTCTGCTCAATCATTTTCTCAATCACTGGTTTCATTCCTTCCTCAGCCTGCTTTGTAAGCCTGTACTGTCTCATTCTAAGAACTTCTACATGCTATTTAATCTTTATTTTCACTAGTTCTGTTGATCAATACAATCTCAATACCATTGTAATCCAATACCTCTTCTATGAGAATATGTCTTAAGTCCAGAGGTAGGTCTTCTTTTGTCAAAAATGGAAACAACTCAACTCTTGAACCAAGTACTCATCTTGCATTTTAACTGCAACACCATTCAGTGTACAATAAATTATCTAATTCAATTTACAGAGCTAATCTCTTCAGAGTAAATTTACATGATTTGAATTACATAATGTAAACTCATGCTTAATTCTCTGTCATACCAATTTTAACTGGAACATCTGCTGTAACCTGATTAACAATATGTTTATTACTGTGACCCCAAAATGTATTGACCAAATTTATCACAGTTAAACCACCTGATGTCCAAGACATGCAACCATGGTGGCAGATTTCTTCCACATGGTCTGGCACTGCACAGGACTCTCTAGCTTTTGGGATGGAGTACTACAGACCCAAATTGACATCACAGGCACACTGATCCACACAGACCCTGTCATCTGCATGCTAAGCCCAGCAAATCACACGAAAAGACCAAATACCTGTGGGGCTTTGTAACCCTAGCGTTAGTCCTGGCAAGACGCCAGATAGCAATGTCCTGGAAGGCACTGATTGCAAACTGTCTACACAATGCACAGAAATGGATGACCGTAGAGCTGCCATTACTCTGTGCCCTTGGCATGATGGAGGCAACCATAGTAAAGAGACATGGTATGGATAACTGGTAAAGGAAGAGGCCAGAACAGACACATGGCCCGTTCAACAACCAAGATGCTTACCAAGACAAATCTTAAATCATTTGTGTGTGCCAGTAACAGGACTAAATACTGATTAAATATCCAGCAAGACTTTTCTTTAAGAGGTGGGGGTGGTAGGGTCCACTGACCAACATGTTACTCTACCACACAAAAGGTCCTTACAATACTGTACCCAGGCAGTCTGCATATGTTTTTATGGAATTACTAGGTTAATAGCTGTTTATCCTGAACCATCATTTCGGAGTATCCTTATTACTGCAAGGGGGTCAACATCCCTGTTTCCTTCTACACCACTCCATTCCAATCTACCACACTCCAATCCACCCAAACTACCCCACTCCTCTTTCTCAATACACCCCACTCAACCCCAATTTACCCTACTCCACTGTACCCTGATCTACCCCACCCCAATCCTCCCCATGCATCTCCATTCTACCCCACTCCAATCTACCCCAATACCTTTTAGCCACGTTGAACAGCAGCCACACTTGTGTACAACATGGCTAAATCACATTGTCAAAGCCAACAGCGCCTGCATAGGCGAGACCCATTTGCTTTGCCAACGCTTGTTTGCAAATATGCATCAACCTTTCATAAAAGGAATGCACTGACTCCTTGGGCTCTTGTGTCAATGCATATCTTTTTCAGGAACTAAGTTTTTCAAATAATCACAGCCTTATATTTGTCAGCAATTTCCCCAGCTGGCACAGTATTAGTACCAATTGTAGCTGGTTCTTGTGTCGACTAATCAACAAACTCCGGGGCACTATAATTTCAAATAACAGATTTAAATCAGTCCATAGCGTCGGGGAAATGTGTGCCAATATATGTATTTCATCATACCACGTTGATGGGTCCTCTTGCAACTTTGGAAAGCTATGGATAAAGGCATACAAATCAGTCCTTATCCATGGAACATGCACAAAATGCATTGCATGAACTTCTCTCAAAGGAAACCTCAAATCCGAGCTTGCCCCAACCTTGGAATTACTTGCAACTTTCCTCGTCTTTGCCTCAATCCCATTCATTCTCTTTTTATTCGCTGTTGCCTTCTTTCTCTCTCAATATTTCATCCTGCCTCTACAATCTTGTGTTTTCTCAATTAAATCTTTAATATGATCCCTTAAGGCGACCAGGCCCATATCACTAATTTCATCACATGCTAAATCCAGTTTATAATTGTGTTTCACATTTTCCATTTTGCTAATGTCAATTTCTAATTCATCAGCTAACTCTTGGAATAGGTCATGTGCTTCACTAGCACACCTAGCAGATTATTTTATCAAATACCACATTACATCAGCATTTTACATCAACAGTCTGTTCAAAATCACATTCCCTTGCAACATTTCACCACATTCTATTTTCAAAATTCCAATCATAATTTATTTTGGTGGCTGTTCTACTATCATCACTCTCACAAGGATTATCCTGTGTCTGCATTTCTGACAGCCTGCTGTACTAGGCATTGCTGCTGGCCCTATACCGTCTACTAGTATATTTGGTACCACCACTCCAATGAGTCTGTACTATCTCCCCCAGCACCTGTATCAACCCAGGCAGCAGTATGGTTCATTTCTGGCCTATTTGTATACTGAGGAGGTCTAGAATTCATAGGATCACTCATACATTTACCATCATTTTTGCCATCCTCCCGCTGTTTCCCACCTCCCGCCACCCAGTGCCCCCCCCCCCCCCCAGACCTACTTAATGGAGGCTCCAGTGCGACCCCATTAAGCAGGTCCGCGTGCCATCTCCCCCTGTGACAGTCTCCTGTCCAGCTTGCCCACTGCTACCCTCTGCTGCACGGTTTCTGCTCATTTGCCTGCTCCTTTTTTCTGCTCCGCTTACCCTCTTTTTTGCTCATTTTCTTAATCTTTTCCCCTCTTTTCTGCTTGTTTTCGCTCCTTTTTCCCCTCTTTTCTGCACCTTTTTTTCCTATTTTCTGCTAGTTTTTCTTAACTGTGTTCACTCTTTGCTGCTCGTTTTTGCCCTGTTTGCCTTTTCTGCTCCTTCTCCATTTCCCTCCTCCTCCTTTTTCTCACCTCCCACCCTCCCCCAAGACCTACTGAATTTAGGTTGTGGCGTGGCAAAGGCAAGCCTGTCTGTGCCCGTCCGCGCCTGGACTGCCCCTGGACCATGCCAGCACCAGGAGCCCTTGCCCTCCAGCCACCCACTGCTACTCCTCAATGAAGCTCAAAGCCATCAATCCTGGGTGGCACAAAAACTGATGCACCACATCCCCTTGTGCTACCAAAGGACCTTTCACCTGCTGAAACTGCCACTTCACCTGCATCCCGAGCCACCAGCCCACACAGGACCCCGCGCCACACCCACCAGGAAGGCCACCGTCAATATGGAACCTCTCTAGTTTATCCTGCTCAAAGCCTAATCCCTCTGTTAACACGCCATGGAAATGTGGGACACCATCACCTCCCTCTCACCAGAAGTTGCCTTCATCACTGAAACCTGGCTAAACCCCTCCTCGAACACAGACATTGCCACTACAACACCTGACGACTACCTGACCGCACCAACAAACACGGTGGGAGAAATCGCCATCATATACAAGAACATAATTCGATGCATCGCACCAAAGACACCTCACTCCTCATGGAACACCTCATTATTAAACTACAAACCTACGCTAAAACTACCTTACAAGGCACCCTCGAGTACAGCACCCCAACCGGCCTTCTGCGTTGCCATCCCTAACATCATTGCACCACTATCCATCAACTCCAACCACTACATTCTACTCAGCAACCTCAATTTCCACATCGATAACCCCAATGATGCCAACTCCACCACCTTCCTTGAGAACTTGAGTATCATAGGCCGCACCCAACTGGTTAACGTACCCACACCCAAGGCCAGACACACTCTTGATCCTCCCTCTTCACCTCCAGTGACAAAGTCAGATTCAGCCATATCACAGCACTCTCCTGAACACACAGCATTGTCCACTTCACCACCGCCGACGCCCAACGCACCACCACCAAGAACCACAGAACTGACTACCGCAACTGGAGCACAGTTACTGAATCACAGTGGTCGGAGGCCCTCAGCTCATTCAAACCCAAGGCCTATCCAAATTCAACCAGGCCATCCTGAACTTCTTTTCCCAGATCATCGAATGCACCAACTCAGTTGACCTGCTGAAACATGCCAGCACCAACAAAACCTCTACAAATGCCAGCTGGTATACTCCGCAGCTCAGAGTCACCAAGCGTAGCTGCTACAAACTCGAGAAACAAGGGCAATCCACCAGGAATCCCTCAATAGAATAATAGAACAGCCCACAAAGCAACCCTCAGCAACTACCACTAACAGCGGGGGCGTGGCCTGCAGCCAATGAAGCCGCACAGCTAGCGCGACGCTCCGAGAGCCGTGAATGGGGCCCAGCTAATCCAGTGGCTAAAAAAGCCCCGAACAGAGCTCTCGACGACACCTCCACCCTGTGAAGGTTCATAGCACCTGTGGGGACGACGCCGGCGAAAACCGAGTGGCAGTGAGGGAGGAACCGGAGGTTTAACCCCGCGGCCGCTTGAAAACAAAATGGCGGCCGCTACTCAGCACCGGTCCAGCAGAGCGCTCCTCTTGGAGGAGATCACGTAGAGAGTAGGAGGCCGCGGCAGCTGAACTTCTAATCGCCCCCCCGATGGAAATCGAAAATGAAACACAGTAAGAGGAGAGGGGAGGGGAGGCGCAGCAGCGTGGGAAAGCCTTATCGGGATGGCCTACCCGGCTAAAGCGGAGCTGACTGTTCCACACACTGCGGTTTGCAGCTCCATACTGGCGAGACGCTGGGAATCACAGGAACTGCCCTCCCCACATGCAACTAAGAGGGGGCTCTTCGCAAAATATATGCCACAACACTGAAACTTACCTCAACCCCAGAATAAAACCCACAACTAAGGAAAGCCTGGAGAACCCCTGAATATAAACAAGGGAATGGTAGGAGTGTGCACAACCTTTGACTGGAGAGTCAACACCCACCCGAATAACCAGTGGCATGAAAGCTAGCAGCTCCGTGAACCTCCTCCCCTCCCATCCGGGGGCACCAATCCTCTGACTAAGACATAATAAAAACAGGAGGGAAATAAGTAATAAGCCTTCCCTCACAACAACATAATTCCTCCCATTTGAACACCTCACTGCATATAGATGGAACGACTGAGGGGTTCATTCCATCAAAACGCTGGATTAATAAGGCCCTGCACTTAACAGATGAAGATCATTTTCCCTTGTGAATAACCACAGAAGCAGCGAAATGGGGAAACCGAAAAAACGTGAAGGACAAGACCTGGAAGAAAACACAGTAACCAGGCTGCATGAACAATCCCCCAGCCTAAGCTACCAGGATAGCTTAATAAACCAGGAGACGACACTAGACACAATACTACAAGCTATCAGGGAATCTTGTGAAGCCCTTGAACAAAAAATATACAATTTGACTGTGGACCTTTCATTATTAAGGGATGACCACCGTAGACTTACGGAAAGAGTGGGAACAAACGAAAAGGCTATTAAACAACTAACTTCAACCCAGAAACAATCAACCACAGACCTCATGGAACTTACCTCTCGGGTAAAAACTTTGGAAACAAGAGCAGAAGATGCTGAAAACCGCACCCGCAGGAGCAACCTTAGACTGATTGGTCTGCCAGAGGGAGCGGAATTATCTGCAGCGAATATGGAAACCTTCCTAGAGAACTGGCTCCAAGAAACTGTGGCCCCGGAAGGCCTCTCATAGTTTTTTGCAGTAGAGAGCCCATAGAGTCCCTAGCCGACCCCCTCCCCCCGGAATGAGACCACGACCGATAGTGACGAAACTGCTTCATCTTAAAAACAGGGACTACATTCTAGCTCAAACCCTTCTAAAAAGGTGAAATTACACTGAAAAAACAGCGAGCCATGATTTTTCCAGATTTCACAAAAGAAATGCAAGCACAAAGGGCCTCCTTCAAAGACTCCAAATGCATATTACGCGAAAACGGAATACAATACGCGATGCTTTTTCCGGCCAAACTTAGAGTGGAGTACGAGGAAAAGACACATTTTTTTTACATCACCATAACTGGTCTGGGATTGGCTGGAGTCCACGAACATTACCTCCTCCAACCCCCGTCGCAAAGATCTTTGAACATCAGCAGGAAGCGCTGCAGATTCTCTAAAAGAAGTACGGAGGTCGCCCCCCGAGACACCAAACGCTCCAAGAAATGCGAGAGGCAATGGACGCTGCAGCAGCACTGAGTGGAGGATCCTTTGCCTTGTCCCAATTCTCTGGAAACGCCTCGGACCATGATTAGAGCTGTGGAGGCTCCTCAATCTCCTCATGGGACACCCTCACCAGCATGCCCAAATTGACCCAGAGATCGTCTGAAGATATTATTTGAGCTTTCATAAGATCTGGTCTCGTGAGTACTGATATGAATTTAACTAGCTTGCGGTACAGAGGGGGAGAAGCAAAACTAAGAACCGTTGAAAGCAGTCTAGTAAGAATAATAACCCAGTGGGCAGCTAATATAATTGACTTGGGTCCCGGGAACGGCCTGGGGCGTAGCCTCTTGGCCTCTGGCGCACCACCCACCTATAGGATGTTAGGTAAAGTTGTAATAGTTTGGACGGGGATAGTTCTGGTCACCGGTCCTGGGGAGAGGGAGTTGGGAGTTTGGTTTATTAATTTAGAAAGGGGAATAACTCATGCACTCACTGTTAACAAATCTTATAGTCTTCACACTAAAAAACACACTTTCAGAGCATAAACTTAAGCACCAGGGAACGGGTACACATTACAGCTGCTCCATGCAAGTAAACCAAGATAATGACCACGAAGTATAAAATAACCACCTGGAATGTCAGGGGCCTAAATAATATGTCTAAGAGGTACAAGGTGTATAGCCAACTTAAACACAGGGGGATACATATAGCTCTAATACAAGAAACCCACCTTATAGAACAAGGAGTTAACGCCCTTAAAAAGAGATGGAGAGGTCAAGTAACTGCCACTAATTACTCAGCATTTGCCAGAGGAGTGCTGCTGTGGATCCGTCCTGGTGTACCCTTCCAAAAACTGCATGAGATCATAGACAAAGAGGGGAGATATGTAATAGTAGCTGGAAGATTGGAGGGAAAGGATATAGCTATAGGCAATATATGCGCACCAAATCAAGAACAGGGGGACATTTTTTAACAAGCTATCCCTGGAAATAGGTCCACTCCTAGCAGGTCCAAATATAATCAGGGTGACTTAAATTGCTTAGCAAACATTAATCTGGATAGATCTCATCCTCCCTTAACACAATCTCAGACTTTAAAAACCGCCAAATTGTTCACTGAGAGGCAACAACACTGGCAACTGGGAGACTGCTGGAGACAACTCCACCCGCACACTCAGGACTACTCCTTTTACTCATCAGTACACAATTTACTTGTTAGGCTTGACACTTTTTTAACATCTCCTGACATACAAAGTGAAGTAGTAGCCGATGAATACCTCAGCCGCACAATATCCGACCACAACCCTCTAGTGGTCTCACTGGCCTGGGGTAGAGAGAGACCGACAACCCCAACGTGGCGCCTCAGGGCAGAAATGCTGGAAGACGAAGCTTTAAAACACCTACGTCATACATCTATTGGTGAGGTTTTTAAAAAAAAAAAAAAAACACAGGGACAGCATCTTCCAGATCCATTGAGTGGGAGAAGTTCAAAACAGTAATCAGAGGCACATGCATTAATGAGAACATAGGGGTTCGAAGGTCACTGGAAATGGAACTCTGGAGGCTGCAAGACTCCCTCAGGGATATCGAGCGCAGACGCCCGCACTGCCCAGACAATGCCCCCCTGTTAACTGAAACCAAAGCCAAAATAACTGAAACAAATACGAGATTAGCTCGCTTCGACTATAGGCAATACTTAATTAAACAACACCCGGAGGGAGAGAAGGCGGGCGCCCTGTTGGCCTGGCTCGCTAACCCACTGAAACTTCAAAACAGTCATAGTTGAAATAGAAGACACCCCAGGTAATAGTATACATGGCCAGAAAGAGATAAATGCTAAATTGGCTAACTACTATTCTACACTATATGCGCCTCCTACCGAAACTCTCACTAACTCCCAGATGTGGGAGCTGAAAGACCTTGCCCTCCCTAAATTGGGAAACAAGGGGAGCTTGACCCAGGCCGAACCAATATCGACCGCAGAGATCTAATCCGCGATTCAAAGTAAGGCTAGAGGCAAGGTCCCGGGAGCTGATGGACTCCCAATGGAGTTCTATAACTTATACCAGGATCAATTAACCCCACATCTGTGCACAGTGTACTCGGAGGCATGGAACAACAAAAGCCTACCTCAGTCCACTAATGAGGCTATTATGATACCACTATTGAAACCAGATAGACCACCTAATGAGGTCCGCTCATACTGCCCATTATCCATGCTTAACATGGACTATAAAATTTTAAGCCAGATATTAGCAAATAGACTTTTACCTCATATGTCTGCATTGATCCATCAAGACCAATCGGGCTTCATCCCACAGCGTAGTACAGCTCAAAATATTAGGCGTCGAGTCACAATACTCCACTCAGTACCTCCGACAATGGTACAAGCAGCGATTATATCAGTAGACATCGAGAAGGCCTTTGATAGCCTGAGATGGGATTATTTAGAACAGGTCATGCTAAAGCTGGGGCTGGGAGAGGGATTTATCTGCTGGACAAAACTGCTATACATTAATCCTACTGCGAGAGTATGAACAGGCAGCACTATATCAAACCCCTTCCAGATAGGTAGGGGCACCAGACAAGGTTGTCCATTATCGCCCCTACTCTTTGTGGTGGCCGTGGAACCCCTGGCTCAAATGGCCAGAACAGGGCAGTACTTCAGGGGTATTTCGGTTAGCCACTGGGCTCACCTCATTGCTCTCTACGCTGATGACATGCTGCTCTTCCTTCGGAATATAGAGGCTGACCTACCGGGAGCAATGAATATGCTAGAGAGCTTCGGAGAAGCCTCCGGGCTTCGAATCAATTGGAGGAAATCCGCAATCTTCCCCTTTACATAGGGCACTGCCAGGCTCAATGACACCTAACACGTTTAAATACTTAGGAGCGAACATATACCATAAACTGGAAGACTTGTTAGAGGGGAACATACACAGAGCACTGAGAATGATAAGATCTAGCATGTGCTTCTGGGAAACACTGCCATTGACAGTATCAGGAAGAATCGCCTTGCTTAAAATGATAGTCCTGCCCAGATTGTTATATTACTTCTCAACAATCCCACTCATAATCTCGAAAGCAGTGTTCAAGGACATAGAATCAATGACCACGAGCTTTATTTGGGTAGCGGGCAGGCATAGAATCACATTAAACTCCCTTCAAAGACCCACTGCAGAGGGAGGATTAGCAGCTCCAGATTTAGAAAAATATTATTGGGCAGGGCAGTTACAGTGGCTAGCAAAATTAATTAATGAGCCCCCAGTTGCACGAGAACTACGAGCCCCACTAAACTGCCCACTGGAATTGATACTGTGTACATTACTGAACCCTAGGAGACTAAAACAACAACTGCCACTGGAGTAAGAGTTGACAAGATTTAGTTGGGAGCAGTAGCTAAAGCGCACGCACACAAAGATTCCATACGCGCCAGAAGCGCCTTTAACCTGCCTGAAACATAATGGGGGGCCCAGCGCTAATAGGTCTTAACACACTAGCAGCACATAACATATCAAAAATGGGGGACTTGTTCTGTAGCGGGAAACTACGCACATACACAGAACTATAAGAACAGTTCGATCTCTCATCTGGAATGTTTAGTACCTACAGCGCAGTTACAAGAATTATACAAAAGACATTGAGAGCAGGCACACATGAACCTCTAACCCACGGAGGTTGCAGCCTTATTTGCTCAATAGGGGAGCAGAGAGGAGTGATATCAGAAATATATCAGACCCTACATAAAATCACATGTAGACCTCTAAACAAACTTAAACTTAAATGGCAGACAGAATTAGAAACTACCATAGACGAACCGCAGTGGGCAAGGATCACTTCTCATATATATATTCAGTATCTAGAAACGCTAGATTTAAATTAATAAACTTATATATTTATCATAGAGCCTACTTAACCCCACATATGATAGCTAAAATGTATAATACAACCGGCACAGGCTGCCCTTGTGCATATGCTGGGGAGTTGCCCACGAATTAGACCATATTGGGAAGAAATAATTAGGAAAATCTCTGCTAGCACAGAAAGGACACTGACTCCTTCCCCTTTGGTGGCACTACTGGGAGACTTCCCTCGCCCCTCAGTTTATAAAACATCTTAACAAATTTATTGATCTAGCTCTAGTCCTAGCTAAAAGGGAAATTACGTCACATTGAAAAGACACAGTCGGCCCTCAAGTAAATAGATGGCAAGACGCATTAATAAGATGGGCAGAAATGGAAGGAACTGTACTATTACAAGAAGACTTGCAGGGGAGGAGACCAAGGGATAGTGCAAAACAATGGGACTCAATCTTGGAGAGCTTAAAGTCCGTAGACGCCTCTACTCCTGAAGACTCCATATCTACCTCACAATCCGACTCACAGCTCGCCTCTACGTCCAAGACATAAAACTGTACGTGTTTGTGAAAGGCTGTTACGTTAATCTGTGAAACATTGAACATCACACAGTGGTTCAAGTGTATGAAGGGGGGTAGGGGGAGGTCTCAAGAGGGATGTTTGGAATGTCTACTATGTGTATCTTATTGACTTGTTTGGAAAAAGCAATAAAAGATATAAAAAAAAAAAAAACTACCACTGACAGCTCAAGGAGGCCAAGAGAGTGGCCACCATGATTCGCAACAACTACGCATCCAACGGCACAAAAGAACGTTTCAAAATAGTCAAAGAATACTCCAATGCAGCAGCCACAGAGAATATCATCCAACCCTCCCACGGACTCTGCAACACCCTCTAAGACTACTTCCACAGGAATATCGCCACCATCTAAAACAACTTCCACCCTCAACCCATGATCTCCAACCTCAGCTATCAGGGCCTCCTTGCGCACACCAACAGCACTATATCCACTTGGGCACTGCTCACCACACATTCCATCTCAGACATCACGTCACCCATTTACTCAGAGACACTCACTGACCAATACCCTCATTACCAACCTCAGAACTAACCTCATCGGCACAGAACTCACCAGCATCCTCGACATCTCAGTCACATCTGCAGTTTTTTGGGGACCAATGGAAGTATGCGGAAATCAAACCCCTCCTAAAAAATTCCTTTGCCAACCCAAACAACATCCAAAATTACCAACCCACCTCTCTTCTCCTTTACCCAGACAAAGTACTTGAGAAGGCCATCAATTAGCAGCTCACCAACTACCTGGAAGAAAACAACCTACTGGACACCTCCCAATCAGGTTTTCTACCAACCACAGCACCGAGACTGCACTCGCTGACTACTTCAGAGCACTCCTCTACTGCGGGGAAGTGGCCGCCCTGATCCTCCTCAACATATCAGCCACATTCTAAAATGTCTCCCACCACACCCTCATCAACAGATTTCACAGCATCAGAATACAACAGGACAGCCTAAAATCACCTCTGCACCCAGGAGCATCATTTGCGGCGTACCCCAAGGTTTATCCCTCAACCCCACTTTGTTCAATACATACATGACCGCCCCTGAGCCGACACCATTAGATCCCACAGAATCAACATCATCTCTCACGCACACTATACTTAACTGATCCTCTCACTTACTGAAGGCCCCTCCACCACCAGAACCAACAACTGCAACGCCATGACCACCATCGCAGACTGGATTAAAACGAACTGCCTGAAGCTAAACTCCCACAAAACAGAAGTCCTGATCTTTGGGGAAAATCACTTCCACATGGGACCATAGCTGGTGGCCAGCCGAACTTGGACACACTCCTACGTCTATAGAGCACGCTTGCAACCTTGGCAGCATCCTCAACAGGGAACTGACCATGAATCGGCAATGCAGCCACCTCCTCCTGCTTCCACATCCTCTGCGTGCTCTGCAGTATCTTCAGATAGATCCCAGCCAGCACCAGGAAAAATGTCACCCAGGCCCTCCTCACCAGCTGCCTCGACTATAGGAAAGCTCTCTAGGCCAGCATGTCCTCCCAGCTCATAAAGGGACTCCAGACAATACAGAACACCGCTGCCAGGCTCATCCTAACCCTTACCAGGTGCAACAACATCTCCCCCACCTCAGAAACCTCCACCGGCTCCCCGACCAGAAGAGATGCAATTTTAATCCCCTCACACACACATACAAAGCCCTACACGATGAAGGACTGGACTACATCAACAGCGTTCGATAAAGTAGATAGAGCTTTACTATGGGGAAAACTGGTTGCTCTGTGCTTTCCTTCCACCTTCCTTGATCTATTAATTGCTTTCCACTCTTCTACCTGTGCAGAATTCTCTTGAGATGGGGGGGGGCGAGGAAGAGAGGCCTATCGCCAAAGATGTCTACTTTCAATGGTTTAAAGCAGGGATGCCTTCTGGCTCCCTTGCTTTTTTCCAGATCTGCTCTCTTTTCTATCCCAGAGTCAGGGTTTTCCCACACAAATAGGCAGATGCTCGATTTGTCGTATGCTGTTCGCCGATTATATTATTTTTGATTTAACTCCTATAGGCCTATAGAACAGCCTTCAATTCCCATTACGGTTCTCTGAGAGCCACTTTTTAAAGATTGATGTTTCCAAGAGCAAGATATTGCGCTTTCATGGTATTAAGAAAGCGAAATTTTCTCATTTCCATTGGGTAACCAAGAGCTGGAAATTGTGAACTCATGCACCTTTCTAGGGAAAATAGTATGCGGGAATCTCAGTGACGCAGCCCATATTACTTCTAATAAATCTAAAGCTGATGGTCAAGCAAGAGGTTTGGGGGTGTTGTATGTGGCCACGGGAAGAAGGCACTTTGCCCACCTTTTAGTGGTCTATCGAGCTAAGATACCTGCTTCTCTCCCTTATGGTTTGGAATTTATAGGCTGTTCTAAATGGGGGTTTCTGAATCACTTGGAAGGTAAGATTCTCAGAAAGATGCTATCGGTAAATACAGCTGTGTCCGTGGCTCCCCTAAGGCTGGAACTGGGCCTAAGAAGTGTGTTCGCCCAGGGACTAGCTGCAGTTGTACGTTGGGCTGTTTTCCTTATTAAGGCTGAGGATAATACCCTGAGAGCCTTACTGCAAAAAGAAATCTTTGCGAAAAATAATGTCTTTAGGTAACGCTTCTCTAAGAACCTTACATACACCCTAGAAATACTTGCGGTAGAGTTCAATCAGCTTTTGGTTACTCCTTCCCTGTAAATGAAAAGCCGCTTAAAACAGGCAACATGGTATTTTACTTACCGATTGGACTTACAGGGTTGTGTAAAAAATACGTTTTCCCTCAAATTTAGTAAAGTATCTTTAGTAGGAAAAAAAGAACAACCTTGTGTAACATGGAATTTGCTGCACGGGGTGATGTAGTAGGCTGGACTAGCTTGTAGTGAGTACCAAGGGGTACTTACACCTTACACCAGGCCCAGGTATCCATTATTAGTGTATAGGGTGTCTAGCAGCTTAGGCTGATAATGGTAGCTTAGCAGAGCAGCTTAGGCTGAACTAGGAGACGAGTGAAGCTCCTACAGTACCACTAGTGTCACTTGCACAATATCATAAGAAAACACAATACACAGATATACTAAAAATAAAGGTACTTTATTTTTATGACAATATGCCAACGTATCTCAGTGAGTACCCTCAGTATGAGGATAGCAAATATACACATGATATATGTACACAATACCAAAAATATGCAGTATAGTCTTAGAAAACAGTGCAAACAATGTATAGTTACAATAGGATGCAATGGGGACACATAGGGAGAGGGGCAACACAAACCATACACTCCAAAAGTGGAATGCGAACCACGAATGGACCCCAAACCTATGTGACCTTGTAGAGGGTCGCTGGGACTGTAAGAAAACAGTGAGGGTTAGAAAAATAGCCCACCCAAAGACCCTGAAAAGTGAGTGCAAAGTGCACTAAAGTTCCCCAAAGAGCACAGAAGTCGTGATAGGGGAATTCTGTAGGAAAGACACAAACCAGCAATGCAACAACGATGGATTTCCAGTCGAGGGTACCTGTGGAACAAGGGGACCAAGTCCAAAAGTCACAAGCAAGTCGGAGATGGGCAGATGCCCAGGAAATGCCAGCTGTGGGTGCAAAGAAGCTGCTACTAGGCAGTAGAAGCTGAGGATTCTGCAGGAACGACAAGGGCTAGAGACTTCCCCTTTGGAGGATGGATGTCTCACGTCGTGAAGAGTCGTGCAGAAGTGTTTTCCCGCCGAAAGACCGCCAACAAGCCTTGCTAGCTGCAAATCATGCGGTTAGGGTTTTTGGATGCTGCTGTGGCCCAGGAGGGGCCAGGATGTCGCCAATTGCGTCAGGGGACAGAGGGGGCGCCCAGCAAGACAAGGAGCCCTCTCAGAAGCAGGCAGCACCCGCAGAAGTGCCGGAACAGGCACTACGAAGAGGAGTGAAACAGTGCTCACCCGAAGTTGCACAAAGGAGTCCCACGCCGCCGGAGGACAACTTAGAAAGTCGTGCAATGCAGGTTAGAGTGCCGTGGACCCAGGCTTGGCTGTGCACAAAGGATTTCCGTCGTAAGTGCACAGAGGCCGGAGTAGCTGCAAAAGACGCGGTTTCCAGCAATGCAGTCTGGCGTGGGGAGGCAAGGACTTACCTCCACCAAACTTGGACTGAAGAGTCACTGGACTGTGGGAATCACTTGGACAGAGTTGCTGGATTTCGAGGGACCTCGCTCGTCGTGCTGAGAGGAGACCCAGGGGACCGGTAATGCAGTTCTTTGGTGCCTGCGGTTGCAGGGGGACGATTCAGTCGGCCCACGGGAGATTTCTTCGGAGCTTCTAGTGCAGAGAGGAGGCAGACTACCCCCACAGCATGCACCACCAGGAAAACAGTCGAGAAGGCGGCAGGATCAGCGTTACAGAGTTGCAGTAGTCGTCTTCGCTACTTTGTTGCAGTTTTGCAGGCTTCCAGCGCGGTCAGCAGTCGATTCCTTGGCAGAAGGGGAAGAGAGAGATGCAGGGGAACTCTGATGAGCTCTTGCATTCGTTATCTAAGGAATTCCCCAAAGCAGAGACCCTAAATAGCCAGAAAAGAGGGTTTGGCTACTTAGGAGAGAGGATAGGCTAGCAACACCTGAAGGAGCCTATCAGAAGGAGTCTCTGACGTCACCTGCTGGCCCTGGCCACTCAGAGCAGTCCAGTGTGCCAGCAGCACCTCTGTTTCCAAGATGGCAGAGGTCTGGAGCATACTGGAGGAGCTCTGGGCACCTCCCAGGGGAGGTGCAGGTCAGGGGAGTGGTCACTCCCCTTTCCTTTGTCCAGTTTCGCGCCAGAGCAGGGCTAAGGGGTCCCTGAACCGGTGTAGACTGGCTTATGCAGAAATGGGCACCATCTGTGCCCATGAAAGCATTTCCAGAGGCTAGGGGAGGCTACTCCTCCCCTGCCTGAACACCTTTTTCCAAAGGGAGAGGGTGTAACACCCTCTTTCTGAGGAAGTCCTTTGTTCTGCCATCCTGGGCCAAGCCTGGCTGGACCCCAGGAGGGCAGAAACCTGTCTGAGGGGTTGGCAGCAGCAGCAGCTGCAGTGAAACCCCTGAAAAGGCAGTTTGGCAGTACCAGGGTCTGTGCTACAGACCCGTGGGATCATGGGATTGTTCCAACAATGCCAGGATGGCATAGAGGGGGCAATTCCATGATCTTAGACATTTTACATGGCCATATTCGGAGTTACCATTGTGAAGCTACACATAGGTAGTGACCTATGTGTAGTGCACGTGTGTAATGGTGTCCCCACACTCACAAAGTCAGGGGAATTTGACCTGAACAATGTGGGGGCACCTTGGCTAGTGCCAGGGTGCCCACACACTAAGTAACTTTGCAGCTAACCTTTACCAGGGAAAGGTTAGACATATAGGTGACTTATAAGTTACTTACGTGCAGTGGTAAATGGCTGTGAAATAACGTGGACGTTATTTCACTCAGGCTGCAGTGGCAGGCCTGTGTAAGAATTGTCAGAGCTCCCTATGGGTGGCAAAAGAAATGCTGCAGCCCATAGGGATCTCCTGGAACCCCAATACCCTGGGTACTTCAGTACCATATACTAGGGAATTATAAGGGTGTTCCAGTATGCCAATGTAAATTGGTGAAATTGGTCACTAGCCTGTTAGTGACAATTTGGAAAGAAATGAGAGAGCATAACCACTAAGGTTCTGGTTAGCAGAGCCTCAGTGAGACAGTTAGGCACCACATAGGGAACACATACATATAGGTCACAAACTTATGAGCACTGGGGTCCTGGCTAGCAGGGTCCCAGTGACACATAACAAACATACTGAAAACATAGGGTTTTCACTATGAGCACCTGGCCCTGGCTAGCAGGATCCCAGTGAGACAGTGAAAACACCCTGACATACACTCACAAACAGGCCAAAAGTGGGGGTAACAAGGCTAGAAAGAGGCTACTTTCTCACAGGTGAGACTACATCAACCACCGTCTACACTTCCACCAACTCACCAGACACCTGTGTTCTTCCTCTCTAGCCCTCGCACACACACCCACAACCTGACGTAGCAGCAGCGGTGGATGCTCATTTTACTACATCGCTGCCAAGGCCTGTAAAGACCTGCCCCTCTCCCTCCGAACTGTATCCTCACTGGCAGACTTCAGGAAGAGACTTTAGACCTGGCTCTTTGACAGAGACATCGCACCCTAGTGCTCAGATACCCCCTGGGATGACAACGATGTGCTCTACAAAGGACTGATTGATTGATCATCATCATCATCTGTCTACTCGTCCTTACTTTTTATTTTATTTTTACCCTGCTCTTTTTTTTCACCAGCTATAGCGGGGAAGATCTTTATACATTCAATCATATCCTCTCTCCAACTCTTCTGTCTGTCAAGTTCGCTCTCAAGCCAATGTTTAAACTCACCTCCATGGAGGTTTTTTATCTCTTGTTCTCTGTAGCCATGGAAACTCATTTATTAAGTGCCTCAAACTGTGTAGATCTGAGCATCGGTTTCATATCATACACAGTTGGAGTCAAAAAATCTAACTTTCAAATATTAAAATTACCCTCTAAGGGAGACTGTAAATTTTCACCATGCACAGTGTATTTATTCCGTTCTGAAATTCAGGTACCTGTATAGTACCCAATCTCTCATCTTTTCATGGGCTGGCGTCCACTCAGCCTGCATTTTCTGACCCTCTCCAGGCACCTCAATAACTTCAGGCTTTGCATACAAACTTTCCATTATTTATTTTCAAAATTAGCAAAACTATAAGTTCAGAAACACTTTAAAACCATAACAGTTTAGTAAACAGCAACCAACTGCCGTGCAGCCCTGTCAAAGGTCAGCCTATCACAGCATGGCTTCCTCATTAACCAACCAATCAGAGCACTACTATGTGATGATCTATCACCAACCCCATAATGTCTCCTTGGCTGTGTAACCAATCATAGCACGACCTATCCATCAAACCAGAAAAATAATTGCAAAACATTTCCTATATCTAATAACTGAATAACCCTTTGTCCGGTTACCGCAGAAAGGGGAAAACAAAAAAAAAGTCAAGTACAGCAAATAGAACTCTTCAAACGAGCACTAAAAAAAAAAAAAAACACAATTCTATTTAAACCACTATTCATACCAAGTAGACTCCTGTCCAGCAGTTGTCTACCTCGGGCAGCGAGCTTGCTCTTGTTAACTCAAGAGCAAGTTACACTAGCCAAATTAAAACACACAACCTTGAAAATAAATCATTTAACTCAGATTCACAATCAATATGCAAGGGGTGCTTTGCTCTATACACCACAGTGACAAATAATCAATATATTGACATCTTGGATTTACAACAAATCTTATAACCAACTAATTTCAACTCAACAAAATAAACTTCAAATGTAATTACAAATACAAATAGTACATCAATACAATAGTAATCAGTTTACCACTGGACCCAACAATCATCATCGTATACCCCAACAACTCAATACAGTAACAGAAATCCATCACCACCATCTCATACTGCAATGAACATTCGCAAACTCAGTTTCTCCTTATTTATACTTACACGCCAAATTCAGTCAGGAACACACAGCCAGTGCAGCTAATCACTCCCTGGGAGGCTCTGACATCAGAAAGTTGGCAAAAGGCCATAAACTCCTTTCTCCTCATACCAGTATTAGAGACTCAAAAACGATGGGAGCCTTCTGGAGACCCCTTAAGCAGGAGGTGCTCTTACGCTAACCATCCGCTGCTAAGAAAATTGTAGGAGCCGATCCCCAATAATGTTTGCGTCCCAAACTTTACCACAGACAATCCGCATCTCCTATTCTTCTTGCAGATCTAACCACAAGAGATACCACCCTCCTGGTTATTAAACGTACTGATGGGCAGAATAAAATTCAAATTGGAACAGGCACCTCTCAATAAGTGAGTTATGGTTCAGAAATACGTTTTAAAGATTTATTACAGATTTTTTAATATAAACAATACATAAAATTGCACAGATTAAAATGAAGACTCAGATACAGAATACAAAATGAGAAATCAGAGCCAAAACTCCCTATTTAGGCAGCTAAACATCTCCAAATTTTAAATGTCGAACTCACAAAGAATACTGACAACATTCGTAGGAGGAAGAAGAAAGTCTCAAATCAATCAGACTAAGGCTTGGGAGGAAAATGAGAAGTCACCCCAAACCTTCAAAACCAGGGGTTTTCATATACATTTTATGCATAAACAACTAAAAAAAATGCAGATTCAACATGGCATGATCTTGGTTATGCCCCATTGGTAAATCAACAACAATGTCGTAATAATCAAAACTCTTAGAACTAAACTACTTTCTCACAGGAAAAAATAAATATTACATTTGCCTCCTCAGCAACTGCAGATGTATAATACAATGTGAAATATTTCTCAAACAAAAGCTCCTAACGTTATGTTCTTTCACTGGCCTACATCAGAACTTTAAGAGGAAATCCTTCAACTGATACATGTAGTAAACAGTGAAGAGTTTCATTCCTCATACATGATCTCTAAAGAAGATCAGCATTTACATCATAGCACTTTGTGTGCTGCAGAATCATAGAGAGAGAAAACTCACTGGGTCTCCGTTTGGTAGGGGAGATGAGCAGAACGCCAGGAACTTCATCCATTCTAATAAAATGGACTGTTGCACAAAAATGAGGCCTAAATATACTACATACATAATCATACTTCTAATTAACAATTCATTTCAAGTGCATTTTCATGGTTTATGATCATATAAATCATTAAAATCGCTAATTTGTACATGCAATGTGTTCACCCAGAAACTGCACATAAGAAAAAACTTTTAAAAGTTGAATGTCCATAGAAATTCTATTTCAGGACCAGTGGTCCAGAATATTCTTCTCCACTACTCATTTAACAGCACCCAATGAAAAAACCGTTTAAACATACAATATAACTATAAATCCCATGATGCTTTGCCCATCAACCCCACTAATCATGGCCTAGCAAACCCCTCAGGTACAGTAGGCACCATCTTAACTATCTCTTTCTTTGCTGCTCGGCAGTCAAGGTAAGTGTCTTACAGTCCTTTTCATCATTTGGTGTTACTCTTATATTTATTGCTGTTTGCAAATAACTGTGATACTACTTGTTTGACACTTACTGTGCCTGTATTTACATGTACTGTTCCCTTGAAGAGTTTGTTCTTTCCGCAAGTTTCTTATAGTAGCAGCCGCCCCCGCTTCTTTAGCGGTAGCGTGACCCTTTCAGCCCACCCCCGCTCTCCCTTCTTTCACCTTTCTCTTGATCTTCGTCATTAATTGCCTTATTTTCCCCTTTATCTTAGTGCCTTTGTTCCCTAATCTGGGCCCGAGCTTGCAGGAGCTGAGGGACGCAGAGGTAGCCCAATTGGGCTCCTCACAGGCTGCCCAATTGGGCTCCACATGCAGTCCTCTTTTTAGATCCATTGCTGAGGTGCAGAGTGAGCACTTGGCTTTGCGCTTCAATCCTGGGCTCAGAACAACCTACTGCCTCTTCTCTCAGGCTGCAATAATTAGAGATCAATCTGATTAAAGAGATTTGGCTCTTTTTTGACGCTGTTGACTGCAGAGTCAACAGGGGCTGCAATGAATTACTTTTACAGCCTTTACCAGAGGAACTCCAGCCTTGGTGCCAATAGTTCGAGAATCTTTGGACCTGGGGTCAGTTTCCCCCATTATTACTCCTTTGGGGCAGGCTTAGCATTATACACTATTGCTTGCAGCACGGCTGCTGGGAACCATTTGAAAAGGAGGGGTATGGGCAGTGCTATCACTAAGAGGTGCAGAGCCAGCATATGGATAACGATCTAGTGGAGGCACTAGACACATCAGTCCAACAGTCAGTGAACAGGGCCCTTGAAACGTCAGTGCCACAATCAGTTAACAAGGCATTAGATGCTGCACAGAAGCCTATCACTGCCCATCAGAACTTTTTTGCCAAAGAACCGGGGTTTACCAAACCTCAGGATCTAGGCCCACTGAAACTAAATACAGCAAGCTCCACAAGGCTTAAGCCAAGTCCAAAGACTGGCCTCACAGCACAATCTTGACTGTTTTATTTCAGGCCCCCTTAGGGGACTATGAATATTCTTAGTCTTCTTCAACTTCCAAGAGTACATCAAACCTTCTTGGGACAGATAAAGATTTAGACACTTCAACCTGTAACTCATCTCATTCAGATCAAGACATTTCTCCGAAACGCAAAAAGCAGCAAAAATCCTCCCTTACTTGCCATACCACTTTTAACCTCTCCTGGGTGAATCCTTTCACCTTTAATCCAGCAGATATTGTTCAACCCAGGTCTTCAGACTGGGTTCCCGCGCAGGCAGTGGCTGAAAGTCTCCACGACAAACTGAGGAAGAGTTTTCTTGAAGAGGTCTGCAACACGCATTGAGCTGAATGCCCCAGGCAAAACCTGCCTGATGAAGTGGCGGAAACTCCTGAAATAGAACAAGCTCATTCTTGAAAAAGTCTGATAAAGATTCTAAGACAATTGTCCATGTTTGACGCGCCTATAAAGATAAGATGCTGGATATTTCAGGCCCGCTGGCAAAAATCCTAAATATGCCTTTGGCCGCCTTAGAGGCTGGATCTCCCATAAATCCGGATATCCATGCTGAATGGACCTAACATGCGATCTGCCTCTTAGGCAACACAAAGCAAAATGCACCATTTCCACAGAAAGGAGGAAATCTCTCCTTATGAGGATACATCCAAAACTAACTGAGCTGGCCTTGGCTGACGCAGGTCCTTCTGCAGTAGGTCAACCGTCTGGCGACAGGCTTGTCAAGGACCTGGGAAAATACATTAATACTTTCACTGCACTGGACAAGGCCCAAACTTCCTTAAAGAAAGTGTTCCAAGCAAACCTTTTTGGAAGGTCTTGGTGAGGTAAGGGCCGCTTGCCAGGCTGGCAATTCTTCCAAGATGCTCAGAGAGGACTATATGGTCACGGCCAAGGGGGTTGGCAAGACTCCACTAGGGGAGTAACATTCTTCTCTTGACTAAACCATTTTGGTGGCAGAGGAGGCAACATAGGTGGACAAAAGGCAACTTCCAGGCCAGCCATTCCACAGGAAAGGCTCATAGATTCCTCACAAGTTAGGTTGGGAGAAAGAGCTTGTACTTTTATTCATAACTCAAGATGCTTGGGTTCCGCAAACAATCCAGGGCTTAAATATGGAGTTTTATCAACTCTGCGATAATTGATTCCAGTGCAGCTTTATTTCTCCAAACAAGAGACTGTCTTTATGGACTCAGTAATACAAGGGCTGTTGTAGAAGTGTGCAGTGGCTTATTGTAATACTCATCCCTTCGGCAGCAAAATCTTTCTGGGACAAAAAAAAAAAAAAAAAAAGAGGAAGTGGTCTCAGACTGCTATTAAACCTGAAGGATTTCAATTATTACATAGTGTACAGACATTTCAAGATGGAAGACATCCATCTTCTAACGGACATCCGACAAGGTGGGGGGGGGAATTGGATGGTTCGTCTGGACCTCAAAGATGCTTATCTCTCTATCCCCATATTCTCACAGGCATTTCCTTAAGTTCAGGTGGAAAGACCGATGACTCGAATATTTGGTCCTTTCATTCGGGCTTTCTTCAGCGCCATGGTACTTTACCAAGGTGATGAAACCGGTGATAGTTCACCTCAAAGAGAAAGGTGTGCACATGATCATATCTCTCAACGATGTGCTTATCATAGCGCAGTCGCAGGATCTAGTCATGGAGCACCTTCAGAAACCAATCAATCTGCTATAGGATTTAGGGTTTGTAATCAATCAATCCAAATCGATTCCGTGCCCGTCCAGGACCACTGACTTCCTAGATTTTGTGATAAGACTCAGAGAATGCTCAGCTGTTACTCCCCAATTCCAAGATCAGGGACATAAAGAAAGAACGGAGGAAGGTGCTGTCTCAACAATCAGTGACATTAAGAACCATTGCAAGGTTAATGAATCTACTGGCGTCAACCATTCAGGGGGTGTTTCCCAGGCCCCTTCATTACCGGGCATTAGAAAGACTCAAGATCCAACATTTGAGAAAAGTATTGGCTTACATGGAACAGGTTCCCCTGGCGGATGACGTACAAGCAGAACTCCAGTGGTGGTTGGAACACGTAGACGTATGGAATGGCAGAGCTATTTTTGGTTTGCTGGTGGAGATAGCCAAGGATTTTTTTTGCATAAGTGCCTAAGCCACCAGATCTAGATTGTTGCGAACTACATCCCAGAACAATCCAATACCATAGTGGAATGTAATTCTAGACATCTGATGGACCACAGCGAATGGAAACACTCCTGCAGTTATTCCAGTTGATCCAGAGAACCTGGGGACCATGCAGGATAGATCTCTTTGCATCATAACTGAACCGTCAACTGGAGGAATTCTTTAGCAGGAGACCAACCCACTGGCAATGGCGACAGATGTTTTCTCTCAGAACTAGTCGAACGGTCTGAATTATGCCCCCCCCCCCTTTGTGAGGATGGTGACTCAAATCAAGCATCAGAATTGGTTCTAGTCACTCCAGCATGGAAAACTCCCAGCCTTGGTTCCCGGGTCTTCTGGAATTTGCCTGTGGCTCCCCACTTCTTTCCTGGTCTCAGGAAATGCTCCAGGGTCGTCAGGGAGATATGCATCTTATGGTAGTATCAGACTGTGTCCGATGGTTTGGAGGCTTTCAAGCAACAGTGGTGTTTGTCAGGAATTTCGGACAAGGCTGCGGAATTCATTAACTAATACAAAGGAGGAATGAGAGCCCTCCAGGCAGGGGAGGGGAGACCTTCTAACAATTATTATGGTAGATTCGGATACTTCCCCCTGACAATAAACACAAGTAATAAATATCCATCTGTTAAAGACACAAAATCTCAACACAAAGCAGTTTGGGGTCTAGGATTTGTGTTTTTTGCGGGGGCTGGAAGCAAACTGCTTTTTCACAAATAACCCTCACTCTAATAGTGATATGCTTCATCATTGGGTTCAACCTGGCTGCTCAACCATATTTCAGGGAGCACTAGGTATGTATGTGTATATATATATATATATATATATATACACATATATATATATATACACACACATACATACACACACATACATACACACACACATAATGATGACGCATGTCACTATTAGAGTTTGCAAGAGTTACTTGTGAAAAACAATTTGCAGAATTCATTAACTAAGTGTGGGCCCCCCTATAAGGAAAGCAAGGATGGGCTCAACCGTATTCCAGGGAGCACTAGGCATGTATGTATATGTATAGACATACATATCCCAATGTAAAGCCACTCTTTACCGTCAAACACTTTTCAGGACGGGTGCAACCATATGTGAGAGTGGACTCACGCCAATTAATTCAGTTCAAAACTCCGCAATGAAGAAGGAGCATTCCACTGGATCAAAAATACGTTTTATTTCTAACAAGGGAGAGGATGTAGCGCAGCAGTCAGAGCTACCACCTCGGGAGCTAGAGATCGGGGTTTGATCCTCCGCAACGGCGCTACATGATGTGATTCTGGGCAAATCACTTAATCTCCCTGTGCCCATGGACAGCGCCTTGAGACCCTCACGGGTGATAACTCTCACTATATAAATCTACACTTACCAAGCAGATGCGTTTTGGCAAAATCGTCTTTCTCAATGCTGGCATCAAATAAGTCAACTTTCTGTTAGCAGATTATGGTTATCACTTAGTTAAGGAGAGCACATCTCATTTGGAATAATGCAAAACTGGAGCAGGACGAAGATTGATTTGCATATCGCTGGTGCCTGTCTGGGGTCATTTGGCAGGCAAAAAAACAATGGCATACAATGTGGCTCTGAGTAATTACCAGTGGCTGAGATTCATTCAAGCATTCCATCCATTACTTTTTTGATTTCTTCTATATGATACTCAAAGAGCGATGGCTGTGCCTGGATCCAGAACCTATGCTCAGTGTTTTTGCAATAGAACTCAAGCTGCACCCTACTGCCGAAGTCAACATAGGCTGAAACTGGTTAAGGGTTACTTGGGTTCCCACTCATAGGGTTCCTGGCCTGGTAGTTTGGGCTAAACTATTCCTATTTCAGCAGTACCCAGGCTGATTTACACATTTCTCATTTCTATCTGTGATGGTATGTGGGCAAAAAAAATTGACTGGAATATGGTCCAAAGTAATTATGAGTAACTGGTGTAATTCAGGCATTCTACCCATCACTTTTGTGCTTTCTGCAAAATCTGCTGTAGCAAGCAACTGTATATGTTTATTAAATTTAAAAAAAGTTTCCATTAACTTCACTGGAGCTTGTACCCTGCCTGGCTGGTGGTTTTAGGAATGCTGTGACATCACAGCCTTTTACATGCCTGGAGGGTGGAGTATGGTAATGTACCACAGAAAATATTGTTTGTTCTCCTATCTTTGATTTTAGTCCTATCAAGTACCCTAAATTTACAATGTGTACATTTGTTGTTTGGGTGGGGTGGGGAGTACAAGAATACTTTTAACTCAAGGATGGCGCATAATAAAACATTTGAAAACCACTGTATTATTATGCAAATTTTAAAACCCACTGCATTAAAATGTGTGCCCTCTGCCACTTTAAAAAGAATTCCAATTAACATGCTTTTGGAGCAGCTTTGCCTAATAGGTAGCCAGATCACTGACAAACGTCCCAATAGCCAAAAAGCCACGCAGCTGTGAAAGGACTGGTGGCAGGGAACATGGTTACCATCTAGCAGCAATCATTTTCTCCAATTGGGGGGCTAAGTTTCTGACTTTACCAGGATTTTTTGTAGCAAGCCTGGCAATGTAGTGTGGTGGAGGACCGAGAAAAAAGCGAGATTGATAAAGAGAGCAAAATGATTATAAGATAATAAGGATGGAGGAACATCAGAAGAAACAGGACTGTCAGTGGACAGGACTATAGTGAAAGATGTAACACGTGTAAGGGTAAAGGATGTGGACAGTGAAAGGATAAGCATGGCTAAGTGGAGGAGGAGGAAAATCTCTTTGGAAAATCTAAAGGAGGAAATAGGAGTGTGCCAATCGCAAGGAGAAGGTGGACAAGGGTACAGGCAGTGCTGGGTGGTTGAAGCAGAGGAGGGACTCTGAAGGATAAGGAATGACTTGCTGGTCTAGGACAAGCGGATGATGCACTTTGTGGCAGAGATAAGAGGAGGAAAAGTGCTTATTAGTCATGTTTATCCAAAATTGTTTTCTTAAATGTTCTGACTCAGCACGCATCACTGCTGTGCCATAAATACATGTTTCTGCTTCTACTGAACAATATCCCAAGAAGTGATATTTCATGATACATGGATTCCAATTAAATATATGCACTTTGCCATCTGTAATACATTAAGTTCCCCAGACTTGCGTTTTTAAGTTGTTGCATTTTTTTCTTCTATGCACTAATGCTGTAGATTTCTAGAGAGCATTAGTATTCAAAACTTTCCTGCTAACAATATTCAGAACCTTTAAACTAGGGTTCATTTCTGATTCTCCCACTGTACTGATGAAACTCAAACCCAGCAACAGGCATGAAAATGCCACATTAGCAAATGGCTTTAACAAGGTTTACCCATTGATACCCTGGTTAATACGAAATCGTGTTGTTATAGGCACCATAGATACTCACATTTTATGCTCAGTTTCTGCACTCCATGTGCTGTTAACACAAAATCTTTCCAAATGAGAGATGTATTTCAGGTAATGGCAGTAGCCACGTGTATCAAAACAATGAATACATGATGGAAGAAAGCATTCAGGGTTGCCATGCAGAAACACTGAATATAGTTTCAGAGTTACATTGCCTGGGGATGAGGCAATCCTATGATGGACAGCAAGGAAGTTGCTGCTTCTAATAAGCTTGTCTTTTAACATAAACCTATTGTGTGCTGAGAAATGCACAGTGAACAGAACAATGACAAAACAAATGTGTTTAAACTTCGCCAATTGCTACAAATTTTGAATATGCCTAAATATATTTCACTATAGATGTAGTTTGATTTTTTAAATTCCCAATGGGTTGAGATCAATAAAACTACAGTGCACTTTTTGATGCTTACAGTTCCTGAAATGCCACATCCTACTTGGTCTACTGGCATAACATGCAGTTAAATTTAACATTCATTCTGCTAAAATTCCTTAATGGTGAACCCTTAAACCTCACTAAAGATTATTAAATTGAGACCATTGTTGGAGGCCAAGCATGCTTTAAAATATATATATATATATATATCAATCACAATGGGCGCATATAGTCCACAAAAATGCTCCTATATTATGAAGCATACAACAACAGCGAAAAGAGCCTCTACAACCTACAAGACATTTTGACACAGGTTCTGATTATGGCTCCCCAACCCCATTTATTCGCAGTATTAGTCCATACCCCTTCCGATGTTTGAATCTAGTTGCGCCCCTGCCTCACATGTAGGTTGTACAGCACATCGTACTAACATCAGCTAGTTTGATCACTGTAACCATAATCGCCAAGAAATGGCACCAAACAGGTAAGGATGGCCCTTATCCCAACCAACACAAACACATATACACCCCCGCCTTTGTTTTTCTGATACAGGACATACGAGTATGTAGCCAACAAGTCCAGCAATAACCAAATGCAATCCCATGTCTTAGGTTCGGCACCTATGAAAAATGTCATTGCAATGTGCAAGAACAACCAATCCAATTCAGGGGTGAAGGCAGGCATTTCAATACGAAAGGGATGGGGAGGGCAGCATCAGGAATACGAGCTATGTGGAAGGGAGGCTCCTGATGGCAGATCATCATAAGGTTCGGGAGAGGAATCATGGTTTGATGGTTACTGGAAGACACCATACACCTGCAAGGAAGGGGCGGACTCTTTAGATCTGTGGCATACATTAAAGATAGGGACAATAATTCAACGTTTCGGAGCGACCCATTCAAGTCGGTACAGGAAGCGAGCATCACCATCTCTAACGTGCCACGTAACACTTACCAGAAAGAGATAGACAAATTAGCAGCAAGAGAAGTCGCTTCATGGTGATCATAAGGAAGATCGAAATAAATGTCAGCAACTTCCGCCTTCATTAGGCCACTTCCGCCCTTGAGTCCTCGCTTTCCGGCATCACCGGTGAAAGTGAGCGTGTACGCAAACGTCCAAACCGTTTCGCACACCTCAAAGGGCGGCCATGCTAGGTGTAGTAAAAAGCTAAAACCTCATCAGAACTCGCACCACGTCCGTTCGTTAAAAATAGTTTCAAATAGCTTCAGGCGCAGGTTTCGTAAATGTTCTCCTGTAAGGACCCCCGGGGTACGCAGTGTAAGTTACGATGGTATTAAAAACGATATGAGTAAAGTAAGAATGGTTTCATTTGTCTAGGCTATGTTCTATTTGGATTATCGGGCTAACAAGACAAGTAGTACTAAGTTTAGTATTATAGAAATATCCATTGTTATGTCGGAGAGTCTGCTGAATACATCGCGGGGGCAACTCCCACCAAGGGCATACTAAGTTTAGTATTATAGAAATATCCATTGTTATGTCGGAGAGTCTGCTGAATACATCGCGGGGGCAACTCCCACAAGGGCATTCATGGTAATAACTCATGCTAATTTTTCGAACCAGGAACGAGGGGGATAGCGTGAAAAAAACAAACAAAACAAAGCATTGGCAAAGCCAATAGGTCTCGCCTATGCAAGAGCAATTGGTTTTGCCAATTTGTTTAGCCATGTTGTTCAACCGTGTGGCTCGTGTTCAGCATGTCTAAAAGTGGTGTGGAGGGTTGTAGAGTGGAATGGCGAACAGTGGAATAGAGTGTTGCAGAGTGGCATGGCAGAGTGCTGTTTATTGGAGTGGGATAGTGTAGAGTCGCATAGAGTGGCATACACTGGAGTGGCATAGAGTATAGTGGACTGATGTAGAGTGCATTGGGTGTAGAGAGTTGCAGAGCATAGTGGTTTGGATGTAGTAGCACTGACTGTGGTAACGCGTCCCAGCTTTGATAATTTACTTACAATGGGACTCGTTTTAGGCCCATGAATCTTTTGACCCTGATTGAAGACTCCTCAGGACGAGATATCTATTTAACATCCCAACAGACAGATCAATAACCAAAATCAATATTCTCAAAAACTAGTCAATAACACTAATCATTGACATTTAATAAGAATGAAACGCACCATGACCTTTCCGCCATTGAATGACCACACAAATCTAGTAAGGTTTTGGATATTTATTCCCTATTAGTTACAACCTACAAGCATATTCATTAGTCTCAATACCAATAAACCCATCAATAAAACTACAATATGGCAACTGGAATAAGATTTTATCAATGCAAAGATCATGAACATTAGAATATAGCATGAAGTCAACATGAATCAGACTTTAGCAAAGTATTATTAGTACATTATTCAACAAGGCAAAGATCCAGTCATTTGTCTATTTGCACCCGATTTTGGTGAACTCCTTAACTAACCTCTAATTAGCATCAGCATTGTTGGGCTTCCATGCAAAACAATTTAGTAACACAAATTTAGAAAACATCTAACTATGGCCTCTGTCAAAAGAGCAGTTGGCACCTAGAAAGAAAAGGCAAACAGACAATTACAATTTATCATTAGATAGTTACCCGTCCAAATGGGGCGGCATCCAGTGACAGTCTTCGTCCTCAGGACAGCAGTCGACTCGCCATCAGCCAGGATAAGCAGGTAAGGCTCAGCAAGGTATAGCAAAAGACTCTTCCCTCATAAGGAGGAGAAATGCAAACCAGGCCAGTGGGTACGGCGAGGATGGTTTAGGGCATCAAACAGCTAAAGACAAAGTCTATCAGGATAGATAAGAAGAAGAACGGCTTCAAGAGGGGCAGGGTAAAGGCGAGTAATGGCTCAATAATGGCAAAGTAATAGTGGCTCGGTAATGGCAGAGTAAGAATGGCTGATTTCTTCTTGTGTCACGTCGTTATATTAAAGTTGCCGGACAAGTCCCTAATTTCCCATTGGGCAATATTTGGTGCATCGTTATCTTTGTCCAATAATCCGTCGCTTACGTTACTAGAATTTTCACCTAAGACAGTTCTCATGCAGTTTATTGGCTCCTGTGATTGACGTCTTCAACAGGTAGAATGTCAGGCAGGAAAAATTACACTAGTCACTCAAGTCAGTAGTTCCATTGTCTTCCCTTGGTTTAGGCGACCTTGTACCTGTTGCAAATTACACTGTTGCATTCACAAAGAATGTCTCCTTGAGCAAGTCGGGTCTCATGAGAAAGAATTTACTACGGCTACACACACATCTCTCTAGCTTCTGGAAAAGTACAGCTTCATGTCCTTCAGGAAAACGGCACATTACATGTTCGAAAAACACAGTTAGTATGAGACCAGGCAGCTGGGCCCAGACCCTTGCTAACTAAGGCATAGTGAGTAATTTAGCAAACCTTAATACACAACTCTTAATGCTAATACAAAATCATACATGAGTACATCATTAATTCATTATTTGTCAGTTTCATTAGTCATCGTATACATTGATGGCCACCCCGTGGGCACATTTCAAACGCATGCATTAGTATTATTCAAATACATTTTCTATGCAGCTTCATTATACATTAGTTGAAAGCTTTTCACGTTAATATTGATTTTAAAGGTCACACTCCATCAATCCCTCCTCTGATGACTCTTGTCATCACACAATTCCCTTTCCTTCACAATTTGTTCACCTTCTAAGTTCTTTCATCTCAATTTCTTCCCCCACCTTTGCCTTTCCATATTTTGCTCTGAACATTTTCTCCCTTTTCTTTTCTTCCGTCCTTGTATTATGTTTTGCCAATTTTGCTCTAATTCTTTTACTAATTTTGCATGGTAACCATAATCCAAATAACCAAGCCAAAACAATCAATATTCCCTGTATTATTTTTGCCAATATCCCATGCCAAATGTTACTAAACCAGCTTCCCACCTTTGCAAATCCCTTTCCAACCTTTTCCCAAACTCCCGGTTCTTTCTGTTCCTTTAAATCTGTACTTTCTCTTGTTAGGTTAGTAAGCATACTTCTAATCTCATTACTATTGTCAGGTATGTAGGTACAGCAGTGACGCTCATTAAGCATCTTACAGACGCCGCCATTTTTCGCTAAAAGAATGTCTAAAGCAAGCCTGTTTTGAAGAGTCATAGCCCTCTCCACAGCCAGTTCAGTATCCATCGGGAGTATATCTCCTGTAAAATTTGTCAGCATGTTATCCACAATAGTAGACAACTTTCGAATCTTTATTGAATTCAAGATAACTCCCACTGAAGGAATTATTGCTCCAAATATGTCTCCTACTACACCAGCAGCAGTCTCTCTCCTTTGTCTAGTACGATGTAATTCAGACAATTTAGGAAACTTCTTCAAATTTCTAACTGATATATCTTTGGGAAAACTATCCCCAAATAACATGTCCCATACCATCCCTTTGGAAGACGGTAATAAGCATTAAGTCCACAAATATAATAGATCCCAGGGTTTGCTGGATCCTGTCCATTTGACATGAACATCCACTTACTCTGAAACAAAAACACTTGCTTACATTCACTCGTTCCCAAAAACACATTGTCATAATATGACTTAGGTCGCGCTATGCAAAGCTTGCCTACGTGTACTGCATCTAAAGCTAATTTCCCTTGTTCCCTAACTGCACTATAGCTCTCACTACAAATAAAGGAACATTGTTGCAATCCCTTCTCTAACTTCCCCTTCAAAGCCCTTCTTCTATCTTCTGTGTGATCTAAAACGCTTTTCTCTACGGGTGTAAGCAAACATGTCAGGTTATTGCGTTGTGCATAGGATGTACTAATAGCTAATGTCGCCTTAAAGAATCCTTTAACTAATTTTATGGCATAGTACTTTGCTACACTATTTATATCTTCTATTATAGGCACGTAAGAAAACACAAGGTCATGATTAGAGTAAAAGTATTGTATCTCCTCCTGGTTATAGAATCGGGTTAGTAACAGACTACAGCTTATCCCATAGGTTAAAGGTAAACTATGATAGGTAACTCTTGCACCGAAACAGGAATTTGTGTACACACATAACAATTTTTTGCATCCATAGGGTCAACATACTCACTCAGCAAGCGATAGAAAACATTAGTAGATAGGTCCCCTTTCGTGTTAGTTCCCTCATGCAATATCTTGTATCCTGCTCGAACCTTTCCCAAGCTGTTAGTGAAGCAGTGGTCTCAGGAATTGTAGCATTGTTAATTTCATCCTTATCTATCAAAGGCTTACCCACAATCAGAACTATAATGAATATCACACTCACAATACCCAGAACAACACGCCTACTTCCCCTGTCATCATCTCTAGTGTTAGCCATGATCTGTAAAGAATCATAAAGTAAAATGCTATAAATGCAAACAACAACCAACTGAGGATGGTCTAACGTTTTTTTTCTTCTTTTTTTTTTCTTCTCAGCAAGTTAAAGCAAGCGGAAGTCTTTCTGCAGCAATTATTTACAGCTTCCACGGTCACTCCCAGGATCCTCGGTTAGCAGCTAGCCAAAATCAGTTCTCAAACGTCAATTCAGGTTAACAGTGTCACATCCGGTAATTTAGCAGTCTCCCTTCTCAGCCTTCTTTTGGCTCAATTTTCACATTAGCACAGTCTATTTTCCTTCTGGCCAAACTCAGGTACCATAGTATTGACCTGGGACTTCTCGATCAAAGCAGAATGCCAAGAACTCTTGTTGCCACTCAGCTGATGTTGCATATGCCCTGTGTACCTTCGGTTTGCTACTCTCTTTCTTTTCAACTTACGCTCGCCCTGTAATTCTCCTTCACTGAGATCTTCTTTCCTTGTAGTATCATCTTCTTTCTCTATCGTCTCATCAACAACCACTTTTCCTTTTGTCACTTGTGATTCTGGGCATTTATCTCCTTTCAGTGTCTCCTTGGTCTTTGATCTTCCTTGTGGCAGCTCGTGGCCCTCCTCTGACTCTATGGTGTTCTCTCTTGATGGACCTGCAATTTTCTCAGGAGGAGTCTGTACACTCTGACTTTCTTCTGCCTCAACTCCTTCGCCTTCTGGGTCTGTCAGGGGCTCTACTTCAAACCCATATCTGTCTGCTTCTGGGAGAACCTCTCTTTGGGTCGGTCCTCCTGGTGCCTCAGTTGAGATAGGCTTACTGTCACCCCTCTGGGTCTCTTCTCTTACTGAAGTGACAAAGCCATCCTCAATGGGCTCTCCTTCTGACTCAGTTCCCCTTTGACTATTCTCCGGCCCTGAGACTTTCTGTAGCTGTTATTCTCGACAACTCAATTTCCTCATCAGTTGGACATGTCGCCTTTTTTGTGTGACTGGCATGGATCCAGTTTGGAATTCCCGCACACTTCACAGCAGTGGTAGTGTAGGAGGCTGGACTGGCTTGTAGTGAGTACCAAGGGGTACTTGCACCTTGCACCAGGCCCAGTTATCCCTTATTAGTGTATAGGGTGTCTAGCAGCTTAGGCTGATAGATAATGGTAGCTTAGCAGAGCAGCTTAGGCTGAACTAGGAGACGTGTGAAGCTACTATGGTACCACCTAGTGTCATATGCACAATATCATAAGAAAACACAATACACAGTTATACTAAAAATAAAGGTACTTTATTTTTATGACAATATGCCAAAGTATCTTAGAGTGTACCCTCAGTGAGAGGATAGGAAATATACACAAGATATATATACACAATAGCAAAAATATGCAGTATAGTCTTAGAAAACAGTGCAAACAATGTATAGTTACAATAGGATGCAATGGGGAAACATAGGGATAGGGGCAACACAAACCATATACTCCAAAAGTG
The DNA here is from genome assembly GCF_031143425.1 of Pleurodeles waltl. Taxonomy (NCBI): domain Eukaryota; kingdom Metazoa; phylum Chordata; class Amphibia; order Caudata; family Salamandridae; genus Pleurodeles; species Pleurodeles waltl. The sequence continues at coordinate 693,124,264 of NC_090450.1, forward strand.
GAATGCGAACCACGAATGGACCCCAAACCTATGTGACCTTGTAGAGGGTCGCTGGGACTATTAGAAAATAGTGAGAGTTAGAAAAATAACCCTCCCCAAGACCCTGAAAAGTGAGTGCAAAGTGCACTAAAGTTCCCCTAAGGACAAAGTAGTCGTGTTAGAGGAATAATGCAGGAAAGACACAAACCAGCAATGCAACAACTGTGGATTTCCAATCTAGGGTACCTGTGGAACAAGGGGACCAAGTCCAAAAGTCACAAGCAAGTCGGAGATGGGCAGATGCCCAGGAAATGCCAGCTGCGGGTGCAAAGAAGCTTCGACTGGACAGAAGAAGCTGAGGTTTCTGCAGGAACGAAAAGGGCTAGAGACTTCCCCTTTGGTGGACGGATCCCTCTCGCCTTGGAGAGTCGTGCAGAAGTGTTTTCCCGCCGGAAGGACGCCAACAAGCCTTGCTAGTCGCAAATCGTGCGTTTGGCGTTTTTGGACGCTGCTGGGGCCCAGGAGGTCGCAAATTGGACCTGAAGAGAGAGGGGACGTCGAGCAAGACAAAGAGCCCTCACTGAAGCAGGTAGCACCCGGAGAAGTGCCAGAAACAGGCACTACGAGGATGCGTGAAACGGTGCTCGCCGAAGTTGCACAAAGGAGTCCCACGTCGCCGGAGACCAACTTAGAAAGTCGTGCAATGCAGGTTAGAGTGCCGTGGACCCAGGCTTGGCTGTGCACAAAGGATTTCCGCCGGAAGTGCACAGGGGCCGGAGTAGCTGCAAAGTCGCGGTTCCCAGCAATGCAGCCCAGCGAGGTGAGGCAAGGACTTACCTCCACCAAACTTGGACTGAAGAGTCACTGGACTGTGGGGGTCACTTGGACAGAGTCGCTGGATTCGAGGGACCTCGCTCGTCGTGCTGAGAGGAGACCCAAGGGACCGGTAATGCAGCTTTTTGGTGCCTGCGGTTGCAGGGGGAAGATTCCGTCGACCCACTGGAGATTTCTTCGGAGCTTCTGGTGCAGAGAGGAGGCAGACTACCCCCACAGCATGCACAAGCAGGAAAACAGTCGAGAAGGCGGCAGGATCAGCGTTACAGAGTTGCAGTAGTCGTCTTTGCTACTATGTTGCAGGTTTGCAGGCTTCCAGCGCGGTCAGCGGTCAATTCCTTATCAGAAGGTGAAGAGAGAGATGCAGAGGAACTCGGCTGAGCTCATGCATTCGTTATCTAAAGTTTCCCCAGAGACAGAGACCCTAAATAGCCAGAAAAGAGGGTTTGGCTACCTAGGAGAGAGGATAGGCTACTAACACCTGAAGGAGCCTATCAGAAGGAGTCTCTGACGTCACCTGGTGGCACTGGCCACTCAGAGCAGTCCAGTGTGCCAGCAGCACCTCTGTTTCCAAGATGGCAGAGGTCTGGAGCACACTGGAGGAGCTCTGGACACCTCCCAGGGGAGGTGCAGGTCAGGGGAGTGGTCACTCCCCTTTCCTTTGTCCAGTTTCGCGCCAGAGCAGGGCTAAGGGGTCCCTGAACGGGTGTAGACTGGCTTATGCAGAATTGGGCACATCTGTGCCCAACAAAGCATTTCCAGAGGCTGGGGGAGGCTACTCCTCCCCTGCCTTCACACCATTTTCCAAAGGGAGAGGGTGTCACACCCTCTTTCAGAGGAAGTTCTTTGTTCTGCCATCCTGGGCCAGGCCTGGCTGGACCCCAGGAGGGCAGATGCCTCTCTGAGGGGTTGGCAGCAGCAGCAGCTGCAGTGAAACCCCAGGAAGGGCAGTTTGGCAGTACCAGGGTCTGTGCTACAGACCACTGGGATCATGGAATTGTACCAACAATGCCAGGATGGCATAGAGGGGGCAATTCCATGATCATAGACATGTTACATGGCCATATTCGGAGTTACCATTGTGAAGCTACATATAGGTAGTGACCTATATGTAGTGCACGCGTGTAATGGTGTCCCCGCACTCACAAAGTTCAGGGAATTGGCTCTGAACAATGTGGGGGCACCTTGGCTAGTGCCAGGGTGCCCTCACACTAAGTAACTTTGCACCTAACCTTTACCAGGTAAAGGTTAGACATATAGGTGACTTATAAGTTACTTAAGTGCAGTGTAAAATGGCTGTGAAATAACGTGGACGTTATTTCACTCAGGCTGCAGTGGCAGGCCTGTGTAAGAATTGTCAGAGCTCCCTATGGGTGGCAAAAGAAATGCTGCAGCCCATAGGGATCTCCTGGAACCCCAATACCCTGGGTACCTCAGTACCATATACTAGGGAATTATAAGGGTGTTCCAGTAAGCCAATGTAAATTGGTAAAAATGGTCACTAGCCTGTTAGTGACAATTTGGAAAGAAATGAGAGAGCATAACCACTGAGGTTCTGGTTAGCAGAGCCTCAGTGAGACAGTTAGTCACTACACAGGTAACACATACCTATAGGTCACAAACTTATGAGCACTGGGGTCCTGACTAGCAGGGTCCCAGTGACACATAACAAACATACTGAAAACATAGGGTTTTCACTATGAGCACTGGGCCCTGGCAAGCAGGATACCAGTGAGACAGTGAAAACACCATGACATACACTCACAAACAGGCCCAAAGTGGGGGTAACAAGGCTAGAAAGAGGCTACTTTCTCACACAACCCCCCCCCAAACGAAGGACAATAAGGCTAACCTTGGCCAGTTGAGACTTTATTGTCTAAGTGGTGATAAGTAGAGAGTAGCTCTGCAATAGACTGGTTACTCCCTTTATCATCCACTCTATGGTTACTTCCCTGTGGGGATGTAAACCACCCTGTTTGAATTTTTTAGCTAAGCAACAATGTGAAGATGTATTTTCAGAGTTTGTATCAGTAAGTTTTAGTTTAGAGCAGTGGGAATTGTCCACTGAACCTATTTGTAGTGATGGAAATGCCAGACAGGGATGCTGTCTCAGAAAAGCCATAGCTGGGCAAAAACTTTGTCCATATGGCTGGAAGAGAGAACAGGGATGCTGTTTCTCTTGAGTTGGAGCAGGGCAGGGATGCTGTCCTATGAGCTCCACACTAGGGCAGGGATGCTGTCCTAAGTGTTGTGAGGCAGTGCAGGGTTTCTGCACTAAAGTTTCTCTGGGAGGGTTGGAGGGATGCTCCATGTTAACTAAAACGGTGCTCTTTTTGTCACCAATGTTAGTTATCCCACAGAGAGGTACTTCTACCTCAGGGAGTCCAGCTTTGCCAGCTGATGATTCCCTTGGAACAGGTGCCACCCCAGGAGTGGTTTCTCCCACCACAGGAATGGTATCCTGAATGGTAGGGTGGTTAGGGGATACTGTGATACCCTTTTTACCTGTTGATGGAGAGGGATCCTGAGTTTTCAGGCCTTCTCTCCTTTGCTTTTTCATTTAAGTAGAAATGAGAGGGAACAATTCCTCAGGGATGCCCAGCATGGCTGCATGGGCATAAAACTCTACATCAGCCCAACCTGAGGCCTCTAGGTCATTACCTAAGAGACAGTCTACAGGTAAGCTAGGTGATACCACCACCTGCTTAGGGCCAGTAACTCCACCCCAACTAAACTGAATTATAGCTAAGGGAAGAAACTTAGTGGAGTTATGGACATCAATAATCTTATACTGTTGTCCAATGATGTGTTGATCAGGGTGCACTAGGTTTTCAGTCACCAAAGTGATACTGGCACCTGTGTCCTTGTAGGCCAAGGCCTCAACACCATTTATTGAAACTGTCTGCCTGTACTTATCCATTGTAAGGGGACAAGCAGCCAGTGTGGCAAGGCCAATGCCACTAGGTGTGACAGAAACTGTCTTGGGACTGACTACCCCAGTTTCTACTATAGACCCAAAAGTGAACCCAACTACACCCTTAACTTGACTGTTGCCAGCAGTCCCACCACTAGTACCACTACTGCTAGGGGCACTAGAGCTTGATGTATTAGTGGTGGTAGGCTCAGGGGGTTTACCTGGACAGGACTTATCCCCTGGCCTATGGCCTCTGTTTTTACACACAAAGCACCAAGGCTTTTTAATGTGTGCAGGTTGGGAAGAAGAGGAAGAATTTGTTTTATCCCCACCCTCTGAAGAGTGTTTAAGATTTGAAGTGGGATCTTTGGTTTTACCCTTATCCCCATGCTTATCTTGAGATTTTTCACCATCTTTCTTCTTATTGCCATCTTTGTCACCCCCTGTATGAACTTTTCTGTTCACCCTTGTTCTGACCCATTTGTCTGCCTTCTTTCCCAATTCTTGGGGAGAGGTCAGATCAGAGTCTACCAGGTACTGGTGCAACAAATCAGACACACAATTATTAAGTATATGCTCTCTCAGGATTGTGTTATACAGGCTTTCATAATCAGTAACTTTACTGCCATGTAACCACCCCTCCAAGGCCTTCACTGAGTGGTCAATGAAATCAACCCAGTCTTGTGAAGACTCCTTTTTGGTCTCTCTGAACTTTATCCTGTATTGTTCAGTGGTTAAGCCATAACCATCCAGGAGTGCATTCTTAAGAACTGTAAAATTATTGGCATCACTTTCTTTCACAGTAAGGAGTCTATCCCTACCCTTTCCACTAAATGATAGCCATAGGATAGCAGCCCACTGCCTTTGAGGGACATCCTGTACAACACAGGCCCTCTCAAGTGCAGCAAACCACTTGTTAATGTCATCCCCCTCCTTATAAGGGGGAACTATCTTATGCAGATTCCTGGAATCATGCTCTTTTGCAGGATGACTATGGGGAATACTGCTGCTGCCACCATGGGTTTCTAAACCCAACTTCTGTCTTTCCTTCTCTAATTCTAAAGACTGTCTATCCAAATCCAGCTGTTGCTTTTTAAGCTTCAGTCTGGTTTGTTCCACTCTCAATCTATTGAGCTCCCTTTCTAACAATCTGTCATCAGGGTGGGTGGGAGGGACATTTCTAGATACAGAGGTATGATGGGAATGAACAGAAGGAGACCTGTCCCTTACAGAAGCCACCCTAACAGCTTGGTTAACAGAAACATTACTACCAGTATGGTGAGAATAAATGCTTTTGCTATGATGTGAGACAACACTATTTGTATGGTGTGGCTCATCATCATTACCAACTATGCTAGACTGTCTAGTAATGGGCAGGCTAGGAAGTTTCTTTCCTGAATCTTTTCCTGGGGAAGTCCCTGAATCAGATTGGGAACTATTAGGTACTTTTTCAACAGATGAGGCACCTATGGCCTTATCCTGTTCTTGTCACGGTGTAGGTACTCCTCAGACTCGGTGTGATGCAAACAAGGTCCACCTCCTGACACCACCAAGTCACCGATAAAAACCACAGTGCATTGGAGTAATCAAGCGAGGGAAGGAAGGGGAAGGATCAGCAGGGACGGGATAACTGTAAAGAAAAATACACAGTGTTAATTATCACATTGTCTGTCTATTCTCATAAGGTCTCACTAAAACCAAAACGACCTAGCCTGCCCATAACTCATAAGGGCAGAACTAGTCCCAAGCCTGCCTATGTTCCATCAGTATCACCAATGGATGTCCCAAGCCAACTACGGCCACTAATAATCCCTTAAGGGTCTCACCGCCCTTCCTCCTAAACAATACTACAGTACGTATAAAGAAACAAACATGAGGAGAAAGAATAAGGTGAAGAAAATCTATTTTGTACTTCTTCCTATGATTCAGTTAACCCACTGAGCCTTTTGTTAATGTCACGTATATTTGAAGAAGTAACTCGTTCATATCTCAGTGAATGTTGACAAGAATTATTTGTCCCGGCTGTTTGGAATCCTGCAAACAGTAAATCTCATTCTGAATTGCCGCCAACAAAAAGCCAGAAGATTATGTCTCATAAGATCGCCATTCCTTTATTATGGTACCTCAAAAAGTAAAGTGCTCCCATATATGACAGTCACTCACAACCTGGCCGTAAGGAATGCAGAAATAAAGAAAGGCGATAGCCTCCGGCAAGTAGCACAGCTTGCCGCTTACCACCTCTTTAGTACTTGGATTTCGAAAGGAGGAGCAGCTAGGAACTCCTTCTGCCGGTAAAAGGTCAGTTTCCAGGAGGGGGTCCTGATGAATCTCATTCCTCTTTTCCGGCCGCCAATGAATTCCCCCCTGGGGAACGCCGTCCGCTCCTACTTCGTTGAGGCTCCGACCTGCCTCATTAGCACAAATAACGCACACCCTTTCCAGGGCGTGCCGACTCTTACGCGATCTCTACCGCGCTGGGCTTCATGGGAGGTGTAGTCCCTAATGACTACAATCTCCCGATCGGCCCTGTAGGCGCCGGCTAGCACCTGACAGTACGCCCACCTCCAAAGCGCCTCCTAGGGCCAGGTTTAGTGGGATGACAAGCATGAAACCGTTGCACCGCCCTAGGGGCATGGACATTGCCTTCCGGCTCCCATGAATCCTCCTCGGCCTCATACCCCTTCCACGAAATCAAGTACCATAACTTACCCCCCCGTAGTTTGGAATCCAAAACCTTGCGCACCTCATACTCCAGCTGCCCGTCTCTAACCACCGGAGGCACCGCCCGCCGGGTCGCTGACAGAGCTGGCTTCAAAAGGCTGCAATGAAACACCGGATGGATTCTTAAGGAAGCAGGTAAGTTGAGACGGTAAGCCACAGGGTTTATCTTGCGTACCACCTCATAAGGACCAATGTAACGAGGATGAAAGATGCTACGCATCTTAAAGCGTATATACTTGGTGGAAAGCCACACTCGATCCCCTGGCTGATACACCGGCCCCTCACGCCGATGTACATCACCCCATTTCTTATACTGTTCCTTGGCTTTATCCAAATTAAGTCGTATTTTTTTTTGCATGGATTGTAGGTTCTTAACCATAGCATGGACAGTAGGTTGATCCGTGACATCCCGAGGTATGATTATGGGCAACATCTCCGCGTGGAACCCTGTGTTAGCCCGAAAAGGAGACTCCCTTATCGAGCTATGCCAAGCATTGTTGTACGATAGTTCGGCCAGCCATAGCAATGACACCCACGATTCCTGGGCGTCCTTTGCATAGCACCTCAGATATTTCTTCAGGGTTTGGTTGAGGCGCTCCGTCTGGCCATCGGTTTGTGGGGGGAAACTGGTGGATAGGGCGGATTCAATGCGCAGAACCTTGCACCACATGCGCCAAAACCTAGCAACGAACTGGGGGCCTCTGTCTGAAATAATGGTTCTTGGTAAACCATGTAACCGTACCACTTGAGACAGAATTAGATGGGCGGTCTGACTTGCTGTAGGTAGGTTTCTACAAGGGAGAAAGTGACCCATCTTGGTAAGACTATCGATTACCACCATGATAGCATTGTACCCCTGATCCCTTGGCAATCCTACCACAAAATCCACGCTGATGGTTTGCCATGGTTTTTCCGGAGTGGGCAAAGGCATCAGCTTGCCCTGGCTCTTCGCGTTTTCTCCCTTGGATCGAGCACATATCTCACACCGAGCTACCCATGTCGCAACGTCCTTAGCCCAACCTTTCCACCTGAAATGTCGTTGAACTATTTGCGCAGTCTTGGTGTACCCTGGATGACCAGCTGTTACCGCATCATGATACCAATTGAAGGTTTGCATTCGAAGTTCAGGTGTTGGTAAATACAAACGATTACCTTGCAACGGTATTCCATGCTTAAGGGTACGGTCCTGACTTCCTTCGGCCCACTCCTTCCACTGAGCAGCAGACTTATGCTTAGAGACCTTTTCTAGGAAGTGAGATATATGAAGGGCACAAAGCACTCTTTCTGGTTGGATGATTGATTCATCAGGTCTTGAAGTGATGTTCCTCGCGTCCCTTTGTCTAGACAGTGAATCTGCCTTGCGATTGTCAACCCCAGGACGGAAGATTACTACAAACTCATATTCTGAAAAGAACAGCATCCACCTCATTTGCCGCTGGGTAAGCTGTCTAGCCTCCTTCATATACTGCAGGTTTCGGTGATCAGTATATACCGTGACCGGGTGTTGGGCCCCCCAGAGATAGTGTCTCCATTCCTGAAATGCCTTCTTGATGGCTAGTAGTTCTTTTTCTGCCACCGTATAGTTGAGTTCCGCAGCAGATAGCTTCTTAGATAAAAACGCAACCGGATGAAGCTGTCCCGAGGTCTTGTTTCTTTGGGATAACACAGCCCCAATGGCTATATCCGAGGCATCTGCTTCGACTATAAAAGGTACTTCTGGCTGTGGATGCTGAAGTATAGGCGCTGAGCAGAAGGCCTGTTTTAAGAAGCAGAAGGCCTCCTCTGCCTCCTCTGACCAAACAAAAGACACACCCTTTCTTAGCAACCTTGTTATAGGTGACACAATGTGGGAAAAATGACAGATGAATCTTCTATAGTAATTGGAAAACCCCAGGAAGCATTGCACGTCTCTCACACTAGTGGGCACTGGCCACTCTTGAACCGCCTGTATTTTTCTTGTCGACATGCAGAACCCTTCCGGGCTTAAATCCACCCCCAAGAACTCAACCTTCTGTACATGGAACTCGCATTTGCTCATTTTGCAATAAAGATGGTGCTGTTGCAATGCCTGGAGTACTAGGGAAACATGTTCCATGTGCCGCTCTAGGGAGGTAGAATACACCAATATGTCATCTATATAAACAATCACAAAGTGGTCTACGTATTCTTTGAGAACATCGTTCAGAAAGTATTGGAAAGCCGCCGGGGCGTTACACAACCCGAACGGCATTACCAAGTATTCAAACAGGCCATAACGGGTCTTGAACGCCGTCTTCCATTCATCCCCTTCACGGATTCTGACCAGATGGTAAGCCCCTTTCAGATCCAACCTTGTATAGATAGTTGCCTCTTTCACCTGTTCCAATAACACAGGAATGAGGGGAAGAGGGTATCTATTCCTTATCGTGTTCTTGTTCAGCATTCGATAATCGATGCAGGTTCTCAACTCTTTATTCGCTTTCGCTATGAAAAAGAGTGGAGAAGCTGCCGGAGAACAAGATGGTCTAATGAACCCGATTTCCAGGAAACGGTCCAGATATCTTCGCAAATGTTTGGTTTCTGGGTCTGATAGAGCATATACCCTACAAGAAGGAAGGAGTGCTCCCGGAATCAGATCTATCTTGCAATCGTATATACGATGGGGTGGCAATGTCTCCGCCTGACCTTCGTCGAACAAATCCTTGAACTTGGCGTAAACAGAGGGCAATATCACCGCTTTCTCCACCACTGTGGCCAACTGTAACCCTTGAGCCAACGCTAACGCGGGGGGGTTATCATATAAGGAACAGACTTTCTCACTCCTCAAGGACTGAAAACTAACCGTCTTGGTTTGCCAATCGATAACAGGATTGCTTTTTCTTAGCCAGGGCATTCCCAAAATTATTTCATACTGAGGAGCCTCTATTATATCTAGCCTGATTATTTCTCTGCGTGCCGGAGATACTCCACTGAAAACCAACCCCACATCCTCAGTTTGTTCAGTAAGGGGTCCAGACTTCAGTGGTGTACCGTCAACTGCCAACACTATTTCGGGGTTCTTTCTTGGAATTCTCAGAAGTCCCAGTCTCTTAACCACCCCTTCATCTATGAAATTTCCCGTGGCTCCTGAGTCTATCATTGCCCACACAGGATGGGTTCGATCTTGGGACACCAGCTCTACGGATAACAAAAGGTGTGACGCCTTTTCTTCTTGTGGCAAGAGGGTTAAAGAAGTCAACCGGAACCCCGATAGGGGTTCTATAAAGGGCAAATCCTCTTTCTCTGATATCTTCCCTGACGTCACCGCGGCCTTTTGAGTGGGGGAGTAGGAGAACCTTTTTCTTGGTTTTTGGGGACACTCTCTCACATAATGACCCTTCCTGCCGCAATACATGCACAACCCCTGTACCCTCCTACTCTCTTTTTCGGCCCTTGACAGAGGTGCCCTAACGGCTCCCACTTCCATAGGTTCCCCGCATAAATCATGGGAATTAGGAACTGGTCGCCCCTCCCTTTCTGGAATGACCGGCCGCCTATCACCCGCTCTACGCTCTCCCCTTCTCTCTGCTAGCCGATGATTCAATCTCAAGGTAAGATTCACAAGTTCAGTACACGTGGAAGGCTGTGGATCTATTTGGGCTAGGATATCCTTCATGTCGTCTCTTAATCCTTGATAATAGAGAGACATTCTCTTCTCCTCTGGCCACTCTGATTCCGCCACCAGTCTATTGAAGGTCGTAAGATAAGTAACCAGGTCAGACCTCCCCTGTCTCAGTTCCAGCAATTCTCTATCAGCACTAAAGGTGGTTGTTCTGTGATCAAACACCTTCTCAAAGGCCGACCGAAAGGCATTCCAATCCGATAATAATGGGTCATCGTTTCTAACTAACGGCACTGCCCAGTTAGCTGCATCTCCCGAGAGATAAGAAATAGCGAACATTACCCTGGAAAGGTTAGAGGGAAAAGATGCCGGTCTACATGAGAATTGAAGAGACAACTGCGTTAAAAAAGCCTGAACTTTCCTGGGGTCCCCTGAAAACCGTTCCGGACTGGCCAAAGGAATTGGAGGGGAGACGTTCACGGTTATCTGCGGTGTAGATGCTGAGGCATCGAAGGGATTCCTAGTAAGCCTTTCTACCTTGTCCCTTAGGGCCGCTGCCTCCACCCTAGAATCTGCCAACTCTTGCTGCACTACCACTAACGCCTGTAATACATCATCCATAGATGCCATCTTTGCATTACACCGAGCAGGAGGAGTATTATTCGTGGGTGCGTTATTCTGTCACGGTGTAGGTACTCCTCAGACTCGGTGTGATGCAAACAAGGTCCACCTCCTGACACCACCAAGTCACCGATAAAAACCACAGTGCATTGGAGTAATCAAGCGAGGGAAGGAAGGGGAAGGATCAGCAGGGACGGGATAACTGTAAAGAAAAATACACAGTGTTAATTATCACATTGTCTGTCTATTCTCATAAGGTCTCACTAAAACCAAAACGACCTAGCCTGCCCATAACGCATAAGGGCAGAACTAGTCCCAAGCCTGCCTATGTTCCATCAGTATCACCAATGGATGTCCCAAGCCAACTACGGCCACTAATAATCCCTTAAGGGTCTCACCGCCCTTCCTCCTAAACAATACTACAGTACGTATAAAGAAACAAACATGAGGAGAAAGAATAAGGTGAAGAAAATCTATTTTGTACTTCTTCCTATGATTCAGTTAACCCACTGAGCCTTTTGTTAATGTCACGTATATTTGAAGAAGTAACTCGTTCATATCTCAGTGAATGTTGACAAGAATTATTTGTCCCGGCTGTTTGGAATCCTGCAAACAGTAAATCTCATTCTGAATTGCCGCCAACAAAAAGCCAAAAGATTATGTCTCATAAGATCGCCATTCCTTTATTATGGTACCTCAAAAAGTAAAGTGCTCCCATATATGAGAGTCACTCACAACCTGGCCGTAAGGAATGCAGAAATAAAGAAAGGCGATTGCCTCCGGCAAGTAGCACAGCTTGCCGCTTACCACCTCTTTAGTACTTGGATTTCGAAAGGAGGAGCAGCTAGGAACTCCTTCTGCCGGTAAAAGGTCAGTTTCCAGGAGGGGGTCCTGATGAATCTCATTCCTCTTTTCCGGCCGCCAATGAATTCCCCCCTGGGGAACGCCGTCCGCTCCTACTTCGTTGAGGCTCCGACCTGCCTCATTAGCACAAATAACGCACACCCTTTCCAGGGCGCGCCGACTCTTACGCGATCTCTACCGCGCTGGGCTTCATGGGAGGTGTAGTCCCTAATGACTACAATCTCCCGATCGGCCCTGTAGGCGCCGGCTAGCACCTGACAGTTCTCTAAGCATGTTAAGTAACAGTTCCAAGGAAGGATTCTTCCCTACACTCAAACCTCTCTCTATACAGAGACTCCTTGCTCTTTTCCAGCTAAGGTTGTCATATGCAAGTTTGGACAGATCAACATTTTGGCCTGTGCAAGACATTTTTAGAGAGAGTAAAAGTGATAGAAAAAGAGAAAAAAGTTTTCAGAACTTTTTGGAAAGACAGAAAAAATACTTTTTAAACTTTTAAGAACTTTTTGAAAGTTTAGAAGTACTTTTCAGCACTTAGAAAAGAGTGAAAAGAGGAAATGCAAAACTTTTTGGCTATGTGTATATACACTGACCTTGTTTTGTATATTTTTCTCTTATGAAAACTACAATGACAAGAGTGGTAAGTAGTCTCAAGCACTTATCCCACCACTGCACAACCAATGTAGGAGGCTGGACTGGCTTGTAGTGAGTACCAAGGGGTACTTGCACCTTGCACCAGGCCCAGTTATCCCTTATTAGTGTATAGGGTGTCTAGCAGCTTAGGCTGATAGATAATGGTAGCTTAGCAGAGCAGCTTAGGCTGAACTAGGAGACGTGTGAAGCTACTACAGTACCACCTAGTGTCATATGCACAATATCATAAGAAAACACAATACACAGTTATACTAAAAATAAAGGTACTTTATTTTTATGACAATATGCCAAAGTATCTTAGAGTGTACCCTCAGTGAGAGGATAGGAAATATACACAAGATATATATACACAATAGCAAAAATATGCAGTATAGTCTTAGAAAACAGTGCAAACAATGTATAGTTACAATAGGATGCAATGGGGAAACATAGGGATAGGGGCAACACAAACCATATACTCCAAAAGTGGAATGCGAACCACGAATGGACCCCAAACCTATGTGACCTTGTAGAGGGTCGCTGGGACTATTAGAAAATAGTGAGAGTTAGAAAAATAACCCTCCCCAAGACCCTGAAAAGTGAGTGCAAAGTGCACTAAAGTTCCCCTAAGGACAAAGTAGTCGTGTTAGAGGAATAATGCAGGAAAGACACAAACCAGCAATGCAACAACTGTGGATTTCCAATCTAGGGTACCTGTGGAACAAGGGGACCAAGTCCAAAAGTCACAAGCAAGTCGGAGATGGGCAGATGCCCAGGAAATGCCAGCTGCGGGTGCAAAGAAGCTTCGACTGGACAGAAGAAGCTGAGGTTTCTGCAGGAACGAAAAGGGCTAGAGACTTCCCCTTTGGTGGACGGATCCCTCTCGCCTTGGAGAGTCGCGCAGAAGTGTTTTCCCGCCGGAAGGACGCCAACAAGCCTTGCTAGTCGCAAATCGTGCGTTTGGCGTTTTTGGACGCTGCTGGGGCCCAGGAGGGACCAGGAGGTCGCAAATTGGACCTGAAGAGAGAGGGGACGTCGAGCAAGACAAAGAGTCCTCACTGAAGCAGGTAGCACCCGGAGAAGTGCCAGAAACAGGCACTACGAGGATGCGTGAAACGGTGCTCGCCGAAGTTGCACAAAGGAGTCCCACGTCGCCGGAGACCAACTTAGAAAGTCGTGCAATGCAGGTTAGAGTGCCGTGGACCCAGGCTTGGCTGTGCACAAAGGATTTCCGCCGGAAGTGCACAGGGGCCGGAGTAGCTGCAAAGTCGCGGTTCCCAGCAATGCAGCCCAGCCAGGTGAGGCAAGGACTTACCTCCACCAAACTTGGACTGAAGAGTCACTGGACTGTGGGGGTCACTTGGACAGAGTCGCTGGATTCGAGGGACCTCGCTCGTCGTGCTGAGAGGAGACCCAAGGGACCGGTAAGGCAGCTTTTTGGTGCCTGCGGTTGCAGGGGGAAGATTCCGTCAACCCATGGGAGATTTCTTCAGAGCTTCTGGTGCAGAGAGGAGGCAGACTACCCCCACAGCATGCACAAGCAGGAAAACAGTCGAGAAGGCGGCAGGATCAGCGTTACAGAGTTGCAGTAGTCGTCTTTGCTACTATGTTGCAGGTTTGCAGGCTTCCAGCGCGGTCAGCGGTCGATTCCTTATCAAAATGGGGAAGAGAGAGATGCAGAGGAACTCGGCTGAGCTCATGCATTCGTTATCTAAAGTTTCCCCAGAGACAGAGACCCTAAATAGCCAGAAAAGAGGGTTTGGCTACCTAGGAGAGAGGATAGGCTACTAACACCTGAAGGAGCCTATCAGAAGGAGTCTCTGATGTCACCTGGTGGCACTGGCCACTCAGAGCAGGCCAGTGTGCCAGCAGCACCTCTGTTTCCAAGATGGCAGAGGTCTGGAGCACACTGGAGGAGCTCTGGACACCTCCCAGGGGAGGTGCAGGTCAGGGGAGTGGTCACTCCCCTTTCCTTTGTCCAGTTTCGCGCCAGAGCAGGGCTAAGGGGTCCCTGAACCGGTGTAGACTGGCTTATGCAGAATTGGGCACATCTGTGCCCAACAAAGCATTTCCAGAGGCTGGGGGAGGCTACTCCTCCCCTGCCTTCACACCATTTTCCAAAGGGAGAGGGTGTCACACCCTCTCCCAGAGGAAGTTCTTTGTTCTGCCATCCTGGGCCAGGCCTGGCTGGACCCCAGGAGGGCAGATGCCTGTCTGAGGGGTTGGCAGCAGCAGCAGCTGCAGTGAAACCCCAGGAAGGGCAGTTTGGCAGTACCAGGGTCTGTGCTACAGACCACTGGGATCATGGAATTGTACCAACAATGCCAGGATGGCATAGAGGGGGCAATTCCATGATCATAGACATGTTACATGGCCATATTCGGAGTTACCATTGTGAAGCTACATATAGGTAGTGACCTATATGTAGTGCACGCGTGTAATGGTGTCCCCGCACTAACAAAGTTCAGGGAATTGGCTCTGAACAATGTGGGGGCACCTTGGCTAGTGCCAGGGTGCCCTCACACTAAGTAACTTTGCACCTAACCTTTACCAGGTAAAGGTTAGACATATAGGTGACTTATAAGTTACTTAAGTGCAGTGTAAAATGGCTGTGAAATAACGTGGACGTTATTTCACTCAGGCTGCAGTGGCAGGCCTGTGTAAGAATTGTCAGAGCTCCCTATGGGTGGCAAAAGAAATGCTGCAGCCCATAGGGATCTCCTGGAACCCCAATACCCTGGGTACCTCAGTACCATATACTAGGGAATTATAAGGGTGTTCCAGTAAGCCAATGTAAATTGGTAAAAATGGTCACTAGCCTGTTAGTGACAATTTGGAAAGAAATGAGAGAGCATAACCACTGAGGTTCTGGTTAGCAGAGCCTCAGTGAGACAGTTAGTCACTACACAGGTAACACATACCTATAGGTCACAAACTTATGAGCACTGGGGTCCTGACTAGCAGGGTCCCAGTGACACATAACAAACATACTGAAAACATAGGGTTTTACTATGAGCACTGGGCCCTGGCAAGCAGGATACCAGTGAGACAGTGAAAACACCCTGACATACACTCACAAACAGGCCCAAAGTGGGGGTAACAAGGCTAGAAAGAGGCTACTTTCTCACAGGTAGTCGTTAATATTGCTTGATATGACCCCTTCCACCGTGGCTCCAAACACAACTTCCTCACGTGTTTCTTGATGACAACCCAGTCACTAGCTTTCAGATTGTGACCTGGATCATTTATCCGTGGCAATGTGGTAGCTTCCACCACATTGAGAGAAAGAGCGGACCACGTCAGCCAGACCCTTGCAGTAGTTCAACACCCTATCATCCGTGATATTCACAAGAGCATTTGCAGGCACTGCGGGCAGTCTCATAGCTCGGCCCATGAGAATTACATGAGGAGACAGTCCTGTTTTCTTGTTGGGTGTATTTCTCATTGACATTAGCACTAAGGGCAACGCATCAGGCCACTTTAAATTGGTAGCTGCACACATCTTTGCCATTCTCGACTTTAAGGTACCATTCATCTGTTCCACTAGTCCTGAGGCTTCAAGGTGGTAACTACAATGCAACTTCTGCTCAATGTTTAATGTTGCACACTAGAGCTTAACCACCTCGTTGTTGAAGTGACTTCCTCTATCTGATTCTAAAGAGATCGGAAACTCGAAACGTGGAATCAATTCCCTAAGCAGCAGCTTTGCTACTGTGAGACTGTCATTTCTGCATGTAGGGTAAGCTTCAATCCAATGACTAAAGATACATACAATCACCAACACGTATCTCAGACCTCCACACACAGGCATCTCAATAAAATCCAATTGCATTCTGCTAAATGGACCTCCTGCTCTCCCAATGTGGCTCAAATTCACCACTGTCCCTTTCCCCGCATTCATCTGCTGACAGATGATACAAAACCCCACACAACTCACAAATCATCTGGTCTCTGTACACATTGCATCTTAACCCAAGTGCGTTTCTCATCTCTGCTGGCACGTCCCTGCAACATTTTCAATTCCTCCAACGTGTCAACAACCCTTAATGCATAAACTGTGCATGTCTCATTTTCTGTTTCAGGTAACAATTCCCATTGATCCCTGAATGATATACAGTTCAATGCGCAAAACCTTGCGACTTGATCCGCATATCCATTTCCCACTGAAACAAAATCTTGTGACTTCACATGAGCACTGCATTTTACCACGGCAATTTCCTGAGGTAACTGAATCGCGTGCAACAATTCCTTAATTCTTTCACCATTTTTCACAGGAGAACCAGAAGAGGTCAGGAAACCCCTCTGAGACCATAGTTGGCCAAAATCATGAACAATTCCAAATCCGTATCTGCTATCAGTATAGATAGTCACTTTTAATTCGGCTGCGGCATGGCATGCTCTAGTAAGAGCAACCAACTCAGCCACTTGAGAAGAATACACTCTTTCAAGCCAGGAAGCTTCCAAGATACCAGTGATCGTACACACAGCGTATCCGTCTCTCAGCACTCCTACTGAGTCTCTCAAGCATGAGCCATCGACAAAGATAATGTGGTCATTCTGTTCTATTTGGGTATCTTTAATATCAGGTCTTGGTTTGGTGCACAGTTCTGTTACCTCAAGACAATCATGTTCTACCTCATCAGCATCTTCAACCTCTGTATTTTCATTTGGAAGCAAAGTTTCCGGGTTCAGCACTGTACATCTTTTCAAAGTCACATTCAGTGACCCCAATATGATCGTTTCATACTTTGTCAATCTTGCATTTGTCATATGCTGCGTTTTGGTACGGGTTAACAAAATCTCAACTGAGTGTGGGACCATAACTGTTAAAGGATGTCCCCATCACTATGCCTTCACACTGGGTGAGGCTTTGACCAACTGCTGCTACTGCACACAGACAACCTGGCAAGGCTGCTGTGACTGGGTCCAAAGTAGCTGAAATATATGTTACTGGTCGGTTTGCACCTCCATGGACCTGTGTCAGGACAGACAAAGAACATGCATCACGTTCATGACAAAATAGGACAAAAGGCTTTGTGTAATCAGGCATACCTATAGCTGGAGCCCTGCACATACACTCCCTTAGCTCAATGAATGCCCTCATCTCTTTCTCGGATATAGTTATGCTACCTGGGTCATCCTTAATCTCCTTAACCATCCGTCTTACCAATGGCTTGGAGATAATTGAGAAATTCGGGATCCACTGACAACAGTAGCCTACCATTCCCAGAAACATCCTAACATCTCTCCGTGTCATTGGAGAACTCATCTGCAATATGGCGGTCACTCTTTCCTTGGATATTTTCCTCGATCCCTTCTCAATCAGATGACCTAGGTATTTCACCTCCTTCTGACAATATTGCAGCTTCTTTGGGGACACCTTATGCCCATTCTTTTCCAAGTGGTTTAGTAAGGCAATGGTATCATACTTGCAATCATCTCTCGTTTTGGATGCAATCAACAAATCGTCAATGTACTGCAAAGGGTCGATTGAAAAGGCAATTCCAATGACTCCAAATCTTTCTTCAATATCTGATTGAAGATGGAAGGTGATTCCGAAAACCCTTGGGGAATTCGACACCAACTGTAGACCTTGTCCATGAATTTGAAACTGAAGAGAAATTGGCTGTCCTCATGAAGAGGCACAGAAAAGAATGCTTGGGCCAAATCAACAACTGAGAACCATTCTGCATCACATGGAACTTGGAACATGATCACAGCTGGATTTGGCACCACTGGGCAACATTTCACTACTATGTCATTAATCTTTCTCAAAATTTGCACAATTCGAACTTTCCCACAAGGCTTTCTCAGTCCCATTATAGGTGAATTACAAGGACTGCTCATCACTTCTTTCAAGACCCCTTGTTTCACGAAGTCTGCAATTATCTGCGTTACCTGTATAAGGACATCTTGCGTCATATGGTACTGCGGTACCTGGGGAAACACAGCATTTGGCTTCACACTGACCCTAACTGGTTCTTCTCCTTTTATCAGTCCCACTTCCTTTCCTGTCAAATCCCATACTTTCCCCTTTACTGTCCCCTGCAAATGTGCTTGCAGATCAGTCACTGTGAACTTTGGGAAGAAGCTTATCAGGGGGTACTCCTCATCTGTGGTCTCCGTCTCAGGCTCTGAGATCTGTCCGTCATCCCCTTCATCGTCACTGTTTGTCTGCAGCTCAATCCCTTCATTGGAACAGGTGATAGAACACCTCGTTTTGCACAGTAAGTCTCTTCCCAGTATGGACACAGGACTTGAGTCGCAAACCACAAATCTGTGCAATCCCTGAAAGGTACCAATCTCAACCTGAACTGGATCAGTAATCGGGTTAGTCAGGAGCTGATCTGCGACTCCTACTACCTTTATCGTATGTCCCGAAAGTGGCAACTTTGGAACCACTGCACTTCGGACTATAGAGCGTGTAGCTCCTGTGTCAACCAAGAATGAAACTTTGTGACCCATCACTTTCCCTTGCACATAGGGCCCTCTCTGATCTACCTCTAGGGATGCTGCAAATCTACACTCCTCACCATCTGAATTATCATCCGACCATTCATCGTTTATTCCATTCTCACCACGTAATGGGAACTGTTGTACTGTGTTACTTTGACTCATTCCTTGACCTGTGACCTGTTGAGGAAGCATCACCCATTGGTGCTAAGGGCAACTGCATTTGCTGTCTAGGTACCACAGGAGTCTGCTGTTGCACTTGGTGCATCTGTACTGGTTGTACACGTGGCATCTGCATTTGTTGCATGGGTTGGAGACCCTGCATCTGAACCATATTATTCTGGAAGTTCGGATGAGGACCTCTCATCCTTGGTCCTTTAACATTTTGGAATGCATTCACATCGTTGCCTTGTTGAACAACACCCTCCTGCACCATCATCGGGCACTTCTGCTTCCAGTGTCCAACACCCCCTCAAGCATGACAGGGCAACACCTTCTTCATCCCCTGCACATCATTTTGAACCACTACAGTATTCAAATCTGGACCACGGTTCGCAAAACCTCCTCGACCTTTGCCTCTTACTTGTGTCTGAAACATCCTGTTTCCTTGCGGCTGTTGCACCATCTGTTACAACCTATTTCCCTGCATTCCTGCTTGCGCTGCCTTAATTTGCATCACCATCACTTTCTCCTTCAACTTTCTCTGCTTCAACTCAATTTCGTCACTACAGTATTTCGCATACTGCAACACCTCATCAATCGGCTTCGCTTGCCAACGGATCAAATGATTCTTAATCATCTGGCTAATCTCTGGTCTCAGTCCCTCAACAAACCTGAACACAAGGTGATTCATGTCCTTTGCCTCTATAATCTCTGTACTACTGTAGTGTTTGAACACTTTCAACAACCTCTCATAGTAGGCATGTATCGACTCTTTGGCTTCCTGTGCCTTTCGATCAATCTTTTGCCAATCAGTATTCTGCGGCGACATCTTCTGCTTCAAAAACTCAATCACCTTATAGTAGTACCTCATTACATCAGGAGACGGTGCTCCTGTAGCCCTGTCCCTTGCCGGTTCCGCTGTCTGCCAATCAACACTCCTCTTGCATTCAATCCACAAATCAGCTGGAACTATACTCTCAAACAGGGCATTCAAGTCTTCCTAAAGACACTTCGCAAGCTTCACAAACCTGTCCGTCTGCTGATACCACTCTATCGGCTTCTGTCTTAACCTGGGAAAGTCATTTGTGAATGACAAAATGTCACCTCTAGACCATGGTACGGGGTCATGGGGTACGCTTTTATTGTACCAGTGTCAGGCACTGATTTCGCCTGCTGCTGTTCCGAGCCGTCGCTTTTCCTTTTATCTCTTTTCTTTGCCCATCTGCCTTCCCACTTCTCTAAGGCTCCCCAGACCTGTGCGCTCTCAGAATTTCTTTAATGTGTGCCTTCATTCCAGTAGACCTCATGTGATAAAAATCCTTAGGCTCAAAGTCTAGCCTGTAACTCCTCTTCAGATGCTTAGTATTGTCTAGGTCTATATCGTATTTATCTGCTAGGTTCGCCATTCTCTGGCGCACTTTGCTCCCTTCTTTAGTTATCTTCAGGCACAGATACCTCAACTCTGCTTCAGTGTACGACTCTAGTCTGTTCACTCTCATGCTCCCTACTACTAGCTCAGCTGCTTCCATGCCCAACCTCACAAAATTCAGGTACTCCTCTCTATCCGACCGCTCTGCTGTTGCAGGAGTAGTCTGTGGTGAGTTTAACTTATCCAACCATTCATTCAGTTGTTGCGCTGTTAACGCTTGCAATGAGATATTACCAGCCTGCATCATCGGTGTCTGCGGTACATTTGCACTTGAGATCTGCGGAGTCAGTAGTCCCAAACCTGATTGTCTCATGGTATCTGGAGGAACCCCTATCGGACTGAAGTCTAACAGGGATCTGGATCTGTCTATTGTCTGTTCCGCCTGAGTTATTCCTTGAGAGTTTCCTGTGAACCCTCCTCTTGTCACCTCTTGGGTCATCACTCTCTGATCACCCATGTCAGACTTCGCCTGTGCATACATTGTTACTGGTGGACCAACTGTGATGGGTAAGGCTATAGCGGCTGGTGACTGCCTGCTTCCCAAACACTGTGGAGCATTAGCCCCCATATTCTGGTTCATCATCGGTGCTGTAGCTAACAGCGGTCCCGTGCCTGAGGCATAATTCGGAACCATCTGTTGCTGTGCTTGGGGCAGTAAAAGTGGAGTTGGCTCAATCTGCACTGATGTTGGTCTCGTATATGCCAGATCTGACGGCACCATCAGACTTGTAGTTGTCTCTAATATCGGGACATCAGGGTAAAGCCTCTGAACTGGTGGTGGCTGCAACTGTGTCTGCATCTCTGGAGCAGTAGACCCATTAACACTATTCTGTACTGGAGCTGGCGTTGCAACTGGATTTACCTGTGTTGTATTTGTGGTTCCCTGATTTTTTGTTGAATTTCCAGGACCTGCGCTTGTACTTGGCCTATTATCATCTATGGCATATGGCGGTGGTCGATCATGCAGCAACTGATTAAGGAACTCATCATCATCCGAGTCATCTGCCTCTTCCCAGGACTTTTTAGTCTCCTTTTCTTTGCTAGACCCTTTATCCGTCTTACAAGTGGCTTTCCATCTTTGTGTGCCGGCTTCTTGAGTTATTGCTTGGAACATCCTAACTCCATCTATTATCTCCCTTCTCCACATCCTGTGCTCACTATCCCACCTAGCTTCCGCTAGTGTCTTTTCTGCCTTCCTCAGTCTCCTTTCAAACTTTTGTTGCAGTTGACGTATGGCCATCAGCTCCCAAATTGCTAATGCCTCAAACTGTGCTGGCCTCGGAGGCGGCTTTTGCTCAGTTAACGCCTTCCGCAAATTCTTTAAGATCATTATATTGAACGATCCGTTCTCCGGAGACGCCAAACTCCCATCCTTCTCTGTTAATTTGCACCATTGCTTTAGCCAAAGACATGGCGCGACTCCCCTCTCCTCCATTACGTCATAAGCCGGAGTATCCTCTGGCGGTGTAGGCTCCCCCACACTCGCGGTAATGTACACATCTCCCCTCAAAGTGCTCCTTAGAGCCTTGAAGAACCTCATTTTTTACGTCTTTTATTTTGTTTACAATTGAATCAGGAGGTGACTTTAATTCCCAGAACTCTCTTCGCCTACCTTCTCAACCAATTGCCTCTCACGGACGGCTGCCAATCCGTGTGCGACCCTTCTCACTAACCGACCTATCCCAGCGCGGCTCCAATGATGTCACACTCACACATACTGCGGCTGACAAAGTCTTGCGGCTTGTCTTCCTCACTCTCAATTCACACAAAACAAATGCAATATATTGCGAGCACCAACAAAACTCAAATTTGCCGGTTTACTAGAGGAAGGGTAACACAATTGCTTCAGAGCTTTACAGAGATTTCACTTTAAGCCTCGGCCGCTACTCTCTCCTTCTCGGCTCCCGCATTCATAAGCAAAATTTGACCTGCAAATTCTACTCTTGACTTGTCAATGGTTCGTCCTAGTGCACTTTAGAACTCCCCAAATCTCCATCGAAGTTTTCATTCACTCACCTTAACTCAAACTCGACTCGTCAGTCACACCTGATTGACCTATTAAACTGCACAAATTACAACATAAACCATCAATATACTCCGGGGTCTTAAACCACGCAGGGTCCGTACATCATCAACAACCACGTGGGCAAATTTTGAGCACAAAGCCCCACACTCACATGAAGTTTGCCGACTTCCCTACTCTCATACTGCGGAGTACGCCCACTCCTACTAAAACATCACCTGGCCTAAAATTCTCACAAACTTCACACTTCACCTGCGGTATGCATAAGCGGTGCAAGTGCAAATCCTACGTCACTCACACTATCACTAGAACGCCAAGAACATACCCAACTCACTTGGCAAGCTCCGAGATTCCCGGAAAGTCATTTGGAACTTAGGGGCACATCATCTCTCCAACTTGCATTATCTCAGAATCAATCTTCAAACAATGGTCCCTTGTCCTAGGGCCCCTAAAGGCTGTAACCATCCTCTGCTACCAGAACTGATAACGCGTCCCAGCTTTGATAATTTACTTACAATGGAACTCGTTTTAGGCCCCTGAATCTTTTGACCTTGATTGAAGACTCCTCAGGATTAGATATCTTTTTAACATCCCAACCGGCAGATCAATAACCAAAATCAATATTCTCAATAACTAGTCAATAACTGTCAAAGCCTCTGTCAAAGCCCAGCTCACCTGAGTTCTTGTTCAGTTCTGATGGAGGTTGAAGACAATCCGACCCCACCCTGAAACTGCTTGTTCCAGCACACTAGTTTTTAAAACAGTGCACTAAGAACAGAAGCTCAAGGGAAGGGGGGAAGTGGATAAAATAAAAAAGAGAGACAACACCGTTCTTGCGTTTCCACTGTTGAAGTGCTGCACAAATCTGCGGCCCTTTCTGACTTCTGTAGAAACTGGTGCCTAATGAAACATAAACAAAGAACAGATAAGTGCAATCTATTCCTAAATGGGTTCCTGACTATCCCTTTATTTATTAGAAATTCTCTTCTAAAAGTACCTCTTGGATCCTGGTCTCTAGTTTCCAGGTTTGGAATGTGTTACTGCTCTGGGATGTGTTTTCTATTACTGTAAAGCTTTTTTCCCATATTTCCAGAATCTTTTATAAAACAAATACTGTACTTTTACATCAAAATACAGCATGTAATTTGTGCAAGTCCTTGATTTACTGTTTGCCTTGCTGTTAATGGTTTCCACTGTTCGATTCTTAAAAGTTCCATGAGAAAAAACAATGTTTGCTTCACAAAGTTCTGCAAAATATTCTTGTAACAAAGAGTTTGAATCACAATGTTCGTGGAAGGTATTTCGTTTCAAATTGTCTATACACGAATCCAGAAATTGTTGTCAAAGTTCTTTCAGGTAATAAAAGGTTTTGCACTTACTTGTTGCTGGCAAGAGATACTGATCAGTCTAACCTTGTCTTCTTTCTCTTTTGCAGGTTACTCATAGGAGAGAGGCTGAAGCAAGGAGGAACCGGAAACCGGAAGAAGGAAGAGCCAGAAGCTGCGCCCATTGAAGTCAATGAAAGTCTGTAAAGAGCAGGAGTGCCAGCGCCGAGGGATCTGTTCTCAGTTAAGCGGGAGGTAGACGAGCACAAGCACTGGGTGAGGCTCGGGGGATGCCTTTTATAGATAGGGCTGGGTGTGGTTTGAAGGGCTGGGTGTGGTCCTCACATGCTGCACATGTTCTTGGAAGGTGTGCAGAGCTGGGTGTGGTTTGAAGAGCTGGGTGTGGTCCTCAGATGCTGCACATGTTCTTGAAAGGTGTGCAGAGTTTCAGTTATTATACAAATGAGTTGGATTAACACATGGCCTAGGGAGGAGTATTTTAAAGAAGCCTTGGTAAAAGCAAGGCCCAATGTGTAAACAAAACAGCACATTAAACAACATACACAGAAGCCTGGGGGGGGGGAGGTGAGATAACAAGAAAGGCTTTCAATAGTAAGTTTAAAAGGGAGCTATTACAGAACCCACTAGTGCAGTGAGAGGGGACATGCTCTTTGCTGTGTACAAACCCTAACAATAACACTAATCATAGACATTTAATAAGAATGAAACACACCATGACCTTTCGGCCATTGAATGACCACACATATCTAGTAAGGTTTTGGATATTTATTCCCTATTAGTTACAACCTACTAGCATATTCATTAGTCTCAATACCAATAAACCCATCAATAAAACTACAATATGGCAACTGGAATAAGATTTTACCAATGCAAAGATCATGAACATTAGAACAAAGCACGAAGTCAACATGAATTAGACTTTAGCAAAGTATTATTAGTACATTATTCAACAAGGCAAAGATCCAGTCATTTGTCTATTTGCACCCGATTTTGGTGAACTCCTTACCTAACCTCTAATTAGCATCAGCATGTTGGGCTTCCATGCAAAACAATTTAGTAACATGAATTTAGAAAACATCTAACTATGGCCTCTGTCAAAAGAGCAGTTGGTACCTAGAAAGAAAAGGCAAACAGACAATTACAATTTATCACTAGTTAGTTACCCATCCAAATGGGGTGGCATCCAGTGACAGTCTTCGTCCTCAGGGCAGCAGTCGACTCGCCATCAGCCAGGATAAGCAGGTAAGGCTCAGCAAGGTATAGCAAAAGACTCTTCCCTCATAAGGAGGAGAAGTGCAAACCAGGCCAGGGGGTACGGCGAGGATGGTTTAGGGCATCAAACAGCTAAAGACAAAGTCTCTCAGGATAGCTAAGAAGAATAACGGCTTCAAGAGGGGCAGGGTAAAGGCGAGTAATGGCTCAATAATGGCAAAGTAATAGTGGCTCGGTAATGGCAGAGTAAGAATGGCTGATTTCTCCTTGTGTCACGCCGTTATATTAAAGTTGCTGGACAAGTCCCTAATTTCCCATTGGGCAATATTTGGTGCATCGTTATCTTTGTCCAATAATCCTTCGCTCGCCTTACTAGAATTTTCACCTAAGACAGTTCTCATGCAGTTTATTGGCTCCTGTGATTGACGTCTTCAACGGGTAGAATGTCAGGTAGGAAAAGTTACACTAGTTACTCCAGTCTTCCATTGTCTTCCCTTGGTTTAGGCGACCTTGTACCTGTTGCGAATTACACTGTTGCATTCGGCAAGAATGTCTCCTTGAGCAAGTCGGGTCTCATATTTGGTGCATCGTTATCTTTGTCCAATAATCCGTCGCTCACCTTACTAGAATTTTCACCTAAGACAGTTCTCATGCAGTTTAGTGGCTTCTGTGATTGACGTCTTCAACGGGTAGAATGTCAGGTAGGAAAAGTTACACTAGTCACTCCAGTCTTCCATTGTCTTCCCTTGGTTTAGGCGACCTTGTACCTGTTGCAAATTACACTGTTGCATTCGGCAAAAATGTCTCCTTGAGCAAGTCGGGTCTCATGAGAAAGAATTTACTACGACTACACACACATCTCTCTAGCTTCTGGAAAAGTACAGCTTTATGTCCTTCAGGAAAACGGCACATTGCACGTTAGAAAAACACAGTTGATATGAGAGCAGGCAGCTAGGCCCAGACCTTTGCTAACTAAGGCCTAGTGAGTAATTTAGCAAACCTTAATACATAACTCTTAATGCTAATACAAAAGCATACATGAGTACATCATTAATTCATTATTTGTCAGTTTCATTAGTCATCGTATACATTGGTGGCCATCCCTGTGGGCACATTTCAAATGCGTGCATTAGTATTATTCGAACACATTTTCTATGCAACTTCATTATACATTAGTTGAAAGCTTTTCACGTTAATATTGATTTTAAAGGTCACACTCCATCAAGTGCAGTAGCATTGAATTTCAGCGGTGTACAATGCAATGGCATAGATTAGAGTGGTGCATAGTAAAGTGCAGTGCTGCAGAGTAGAGTGGCATGCAGTGGAGTGGCGTAGAGCGGTAAAGAGTGCAGAGGCATAGAGTAGAGTGGTGCAGAGTGGGGTGGTGTAGAGCTGAGTGATACTGAGGGAAGAGGCACAGAGTAGAGTCAAGTGGCATAGAGTGCAGTGGCGTAGAGGGCAGAATAGAGTTAAATGGCATTGAGTGCCTTGGCGTAGATTACTGCAGAGTACAGTAGCATACAGTGATGTAGAGTATAGTGAGGTAGAGTGCAGTGGAGTAGTGTAAAGTGGAGTAGTGCAGATAGAGTTCAGTGGCAGAGAGTGCAGTGTTGCAGAGTAGAGTGTCAGCGTGCAGGGGTGTAGAATGGCGTAGACAGCAGTGGTGTAGAGTACAGTGATGCAAAGTATAGTACAGTGGCGTAGAGTACTTTGACAGAGTGCAGTTGTATAGAATGCATTGGTGTAGAGTTCAGTGGTTGAGAGTAGAGTGGCATAGAGTGCAGTGGCATGGAGTGCAGTGGCACAGAGTATATTGTTTTAGAGTACAGTGTAGTGACGTGGAGTGGTGTAGCGTAGACTGCAGTGGCATAGAGTGTAATGGCATAGAGGGAAGTGGTGTAGAGTGCAGTGACATAGATGAGTACAGTGTATTAGAGTGGAGTACAGTAGACTGGTGTAGAGTGCAGGAGTATAGAGTTGAGTGTTGCAGAGTAAGGTGCATTGGCAAAGAGTGTATTGGCATAGACCACAGTGGTGTAGAGTGCAGTGTTATAGAGTGACATAGAGTACATTGGCATAGAGTGGAGTAGTGCAGAGTAGATTGGTATGGCCTAGACTGGAGTGGGTAGAGTGCAGTGGTGTAGAGTAGAGTGATGAACAGTGCATTGGCATAGAGTAAAGTGGTGCAGGGTAGGGTAGAGAGGCGTAGAGTGCAGTGGTGTAGAGTGGTGTAAAGTGGAATGGTGCAGAGTGGAGTATTCATGGTGTGGTAGCACACTGCCATTACAGACAACACATTTTCATTTGAAATGACCATTACATTACATTGCACAGACATACAGTTTTACTAACAAAACCATACAGTGCACAGACGAAAATGTTCCTAGCCTTGGTGAATGAAAGGCTAGATTTTATTAAAACACAGAGGCGAGTATTATGCATTCTTTTTTTTACTTTAATAAACAGCAGCCAAGAAAAACTACAAATCCCAGTACACCTGAGAGAAAAAACTACTAGGTTACATCATAATGGAATCATATGTCAAGTATGAACATAACTACCTCTACTGAGAGCAACAAGTCCTCTTTTCTTGCAAGAGTCAGTCAGAGAAGGATTCAGAAAGCAAAATAAAGACTATACATAAAGTCAATAGTGCGGACATTAAGGGGGTTATTACAACTTTGGAGGAGGAGTAAATCCGTCCCAAAAGTGACGGATATACCACCAGCCGTATTACGAGTTCCATAGGATATAATGGACTCGTAATACGGCTGGTGGTATATCCGTCACTTTTCCGTCACTTTTGGGACAGATTAACACCTCCTCCAAAGTTCTAATAGCCCCCTAAATCTTTAAAGGAGTCCATCAGGAAAGTGGAAGGTAAAACTGGCAACCAGGAAAATCGGCATGGAGTAATCAGGTAAGGTGAAACTGGATGTAGATTAATCGGATGCAGCCAAACATTTTGAAGGCAGTGGAACTGCAGGAAAAAGAACAGGGAAGATTAACTAAACTGCGGTGGGGTGATACTCGCCTCCGTGTCCTTAATAAAATCTAGACTTTCAGACACCAAGGCTAAGAAAAAAATCTAAATTTTATTACAAGACCAGAGGCTCATATGATGCTTGTTTAAAGCAAAGATATAACAGAGTCAAATGGATGATCAACCGGTTTACAATGAAAAATTCTAAACGTGCTAACTGTTGACCAATCTGTAGATCTGAGAATATCATGCAAACTAGCCTCTGCCCAGAAAGCTTGGGAGGCCGTAGCCCCTCTCACTGACTGGGTGCCATAAGAAAGGGTAGAAACGCCAGCCAGGGACATGAGCCATCTAACCCAATGTGCCAAAGTAGGAGCTGAGACAGGCTTGTGGGGTTTCTGAAATGAAATACGTAGTAGGGAAGAGGAGAGATTTCTGAGATGTGAGGTTTGAGAAACGTAAGTCTTCAAACAATTACCAATACACAACTTAGGTTGAGAGGGGAAAAATGAGTAATGCATAGATGATAAGTTAGTTTTGGTACGCCTATTGACCAGAAACTAAACACCTAAAGAGGAATATCAGAAAGGGGAAACATACAGAGCCTTAACATCAGATACACGTTTGATAGAAACGAAACACAAGAGCATAGTAAATTTGGCAGACAAATGTTTAAGCGATAAATCAGCATTGTCCGGCCATGAGATAAATGAGCGAAGTACTAAATTACCATCCCACATAAAATTATATTTGGAAACTGGAGGTCTAGCAAAATGTACACCCTTTAATAAGCAAATACTAACAGGTGTTCACCAATAGGTCTTCCTTACACTCTGATATGTTCTGAAGAGATCACAGATCTGTAAGTATTAATGGTAAGGCAAGGCTTTCCTTGGGATGCCAAGGAAGCCAGAACATTTAACACTAAGGTCACATCGGCTGAAAGGGGATCTGAATCTTTGTCCAAACACCAGGTACACCAGACCAACCAGGCTGATTTGTAAACCCTTGCCGTGCCCGGACCCCAGGATTGTTGGATAAACTGGACAGCCTCCTTCGAAATTCCTGGGGTTCTCCAGGAAGCCCCGAAATTCTCCACGCAATGAGATGCAGGAAGCCCTCTAAGACGAGACACTGAGGAAGACCCTGAGGGTTCAAGAGCAAGTCAGGAAAAGGAGGAATCAACACTGGGAGATCTGAGGCTAGCTCCAATAAGGTTGGATACCAAGGTTGGGACTGCCAGAATGGAGTGATCAGAACGAGGGATGATCGCTGTCTGTGGGCCTGGGCTAGTACACGGGGACTGAGAAGGAAAGGGGGAAAGGCATAAAGAAGAGAATAAGGGCATGGCCGAAGGAGAGCGTCTATGGCAATTGCCAGTGGATCTGGCCTCCAACTGAAGAAGGCAGGAAGTTGGTTGTTGATACGAGAAGCAAAGAGGTCAATTGACATGAAGCCAAAGACTGAAGAAAGATGATTGAATCCGGAAGGGTGAAGTCTCTAATCGCTTGAGTCATTGATATGCCTGGAAAACCAATCAGCCACCACATTCAGTTTGCCCTGGAGATATTCCGCCTTGACTGAGATATTTCTTGTGAGATAGAATCCCCACAGACTGTTAGCCAACAATGCCAGAGGTTTGGATCTTGTGCCGCCCAGACAATTTATGCACCTGACTGCAGACGAGTTGTCCATCCTCAGGAGAACTGTGCAATTTTACCTTGTAATTTAAAAAGGGCTGAAAGGCAAAGGAGCCTGCAAGCATCTCTTAACAACTGATGTGCAGTGATGACTCCTGAATGGACCATGAACCTCCAGTTGAGAGTTGACCACATCTTGCACCCCATCCTGTCCGAATTGCATCTCACTCTAAGACAAGATCTGGGGCAACAGGTAAAATTGTTCTCCCGTTCCAAGCATCTAAGTGACTCAGTGACCAGAGAAGTTCTTCTCGGGATTCAGAATCCAAGACGACTGGGTCTGTATAAGCTAGACCTTTGCGAAGGTGACAGATCTTCAATTTTTATAGAGCTCTGTAATGAAAAGGCCCAGGAAAAATGACCTGAATGAAGGAAGAAAGAAGACCTACCAGACGAGCTATCAATCTGAGAGAAGAAGTGTTTGAAGGCGGGAATGGGCTGAAAAACCAGGAAGAAGCGGATGCGGGGAAGAGTGCACTTCAGTAAAAGAAAAACCTGCCCGGGTTGCTCCGACACGAATGGAGAGTGTCGGAGAGCTAAAATGCCGACAAAGAACCACTGAAGCAACAGTGGAGGGCCATGCATACTGGCCGTCAGAGCGCTGAAGGAGCGACACTTTTGAAGGCATTTAGGAGCCAAGAAATGCCTCAGGGCAAGGAAAAACAAACGTTAACAAATGTTCGGAGAGACATCGCAAGGGCGAGGCTTAGCAGACAGCAAGGCGGTAAAAGGAATTACACAGTGAATAAATATTGAGTAATGTTATAAAAATGTAATAAGGTATAACAATACAATAAAAATATACTGAGAAAAGCAGAATACTTATCTTGACTGCAAGCAGCAAGAAAAGAGGGCTTGCAGCTCTCAGTCAAGATAGTTATGTTCATACTCGACATGTGATTGGTGATTCCATTATGATGTAACCTGGTAGTTTTTTTCTCACATGTTTTCTGGGATTTGTAGTTTTTCTTGGCTGCTGTTTATTAAAGTGCGAAAAAATGCATAGTATGATCCTCTGGCCTTGTAATAAAATGTGTGAAAATTGCATCACTTAGTGTAATGATTTGTTTTGATCATATTAAAGTATTTGATTCCAACACACTTCAGAAATAATAAAAACGTGCTTCATTTGTGTTCCTATTTCTGGTATTTTCTGAAATACTTACACAGTTCATTTAAGTGTGGCAGTGTGATAGATATTAACCCTTCCCTACCCCCAGTATCCAGCAGGATTGTCACATAAATCCTCTCACTTTGAAGGCAGAGAAAGAACAGTAAACATGCACCCTTGGAAGACAGAGCCTGGCATTTGACCTTGGTCTTTGAATGCACAGCAAATGTGATGAGATAAGAACAAGATTTACAGGCCTTTTTTCAGAAAGGAAGCACTCAGAAGCATAGTGTAAATAAGGATTGGGCAAGGGAAGGTACAAGCTCAAGTTGGACAGCCTAAACCAAATAAAGCCAGAAAATGGAAAGGAATATCATGTGAGTTACAAACCACAAAGCCACTTTAAAGCAACAGGAAATGAATTCCTTGGTCAGTATTCTGAATGTCCCCAAGATGTCTTTAGCATGCCAGACAGCTACACTGTCTGGTAGGCTTTGACCTAAAAATTGGGGGAAATTATTTTCCTCATTGACAGACCTGCAACTCATACGGTTCTGAAATGTGTCACCCAATATCGGCTCCCTTCAGGCAGTCACCAGGTGAGAAGCCCATATCACACAGTGCCCCCCCCCCCCCCCACTACTGCATGAAATGTGTTTTTGTAGTTGGTAGGTCTGCCACTACCTTACATTGAAACAAATGCAAATTTAGGTGGGAAACACCTAAAAAAAAGCCATTTTTGGTTTAAAAATCAGGAGTCTCCAGACTGAATGAGGTCTGGTAGCAACTATGCAAGAGAGTAACCTGAAAAATAAAACACTCCCCCTCCTTGAATCCTGACCCAAATGACAATGAATGAGGCGTGTGAGAACGGCACTGGTTTGGTTGCTCCACCAGGGAAATCCTGAAAACAATATGGCCACATCAAACCTTTTACATCTGCATTCTTAGACTTCTCTTGGCAAGGCAAAAGTAGGTTTACGTATTATGGCCGGGAGACCAGTCACCTCTGTAGAGATTAAAAGCTTATCTCAATGAGCTGCTCGCAGGCAGCTGTATTTATGCAGAAAGCACAGAAGGGTTCCAGTTTCATCTTTAACTTCAGCAGTTTTACACAGGATACACACAGCAACTAAAATATATAAAGCAATTCTCTGAAACAAAAACACATAATTTCCCAATCCTAGCAGTGCGGTTATCATACAATGAATCACATGTATGGGGGGGCCTAGCAGCATGTGGTTGTGGCGCCCTAAAACTTTATTGGTCCTAGCTATCTGACTTTTAGCATGGGTGGCCGAGTTCTGGATGTGTCCGTTGGTGTGAATATGCCACCAGCCACCCAGTTGTGCACTAATCATGTTTGCTGCTCATCAGCAGATGCACAGGGGTGTGAAAACCCTCAGGGGCTTAAAACAGGGAGTGAGCTCTCTTGTGGTTGGTACATTTTAGCTATCTCCCTTAGCAGATGTGCAACGTGGTTACTAGTTTCCGTGTAAAGGCCTGTTTGACATAACTGCAGAATGTTATGCTCAATTTCTCAAAACTAGGTCAGTGGTGTGGTCTATCTATTCCTGTCTCAGCGTGCTTTTTAGCATGCATCCATGTCTTCACTGAACCTTGCAAATGACTGCAAAAGTTTGATGCAATATCTGACTACAAAGGCCCTAAGTGGGATCGGGGTTCTACATAGCAAGGGGTCTCTAAGCATACTTTTTCATTCTGTCCTCTATAGTTTTCTTCAGGGTACACAGAATTTGAGTTTGATTAATGAATGTGCCCTAACAATAATCTCCACTTTGTTATTTGTTTGACATCTAATTCAGTCAGTCCTGCTTCATAATTTTGGTTTTCCTTAGCTGTATAATGCAAGTGGCCTTGACTAATATTGATATTATCTACAGAAGGTTGCCCTAGTTCGAGATTAGTTTGGACAAAAGATCAACCACTGCTGTCTTTTATTGGGCACGCATAAAAGTCACATAATTAAAACAAAAAGGTCTATATGGAAATTCAAAGTGAAATAAATACTTTTCAGTAGTATTGCATTTCACAAGGGTTCCCCCGAAATCCGTAGCTTTGCCCTGTTATTTAACAGGCCCAAGTTTTAGATATCCACTGATCGGGGTAATTCTAATACCCTAAAAAACAATTCTCAAAAAATCTTTCAAAAAATATTTGGTAGGAGTCCAAAGAATATCCCACTTTATGATGCAATATTTCAGCGCTATAGATCACCTTAGCAATATTTTTTTCCTTGTAACCTGGACTGGCTTTTCCCATTAAATAATGTACTGTATTTCAGTTAAATGAGATTACATATTAATTCATCTGTTACAGCAAAAATACAGTTTTTGGGCATGCAATTTTACATTAGTTTTGTTGTGAAATCAGCATCAGGGAAGCATCAAAGATTTTCAGTGATCCAGGTAAAATAGAATTTTGATGTTGTGGCACCTCATTTCTAATAAAAAGGCAATCTTCTATGCTTTTCTTGTATTGTGGTGCCACCAATTCAAATGGTAGACCTTACCAAAATTATATGTAGCTATTAGCAATATATTTCCTTGATTTTTTTAATACACTTTTTATCTACCAATTTCTATATAGATTGTTGATGAACTCTGCTCGACAATTTGTAACTATTTGTTTTTGCATTGGTTTTTAAGCTACTATGTTGTCTTACTGATATAAAGGTGATAATTGTTGATTTAATTGTTTATGAAATCTAACCTGAAATAAACAATTATGAATGAAGGACCATTCCAAATTAAGGTGTTATTCCCCACACTAATGAGGGGAGTTTGGTGTCTTTAATATGTGTAACATTTTGGCAACCCTCTGAGACTTTCTGTTTACTGAAGGCCCATCTGAAGGACAGGTTCATGTACTCACAATCGTCCATATGGAGCAGGAATTTGATGCCTTTTAGTCTTCGACCGTGGTGATCGTCGCATGGTTTTTCACTCATGGTGATGTCATCAGCTCCAGGGTGATAAAAAAATACTTGATTAGTACTCATGGTTTGTATTTTAAAACTTTTAGATGGCAAAGGAAAAGCCAATGCTTAACCAATTTTACTGCTGTTAGCCTACAAGGGTCAAGAAGGTTGTGCTGCAACTTGACATGGAATGTTGTTTAAGCTGGTGATCACTATCTTTATTATAAAGCATAGCTAATAGGTTGCCTCTGGTATCATCAGCAATGATGTCTGCAATGGTGGAAATCTAGTACCTGTTCCTTATGGCTTAGTTCAGCATGTGCATTCTTAGGAAAATTGTAGTTGTTTATCTTGTTGTGGACTACCATGATCAGTGACAGAAGTGCCTATATATATATATATATATATATATATATATATATATATATATATATATATATATATATATATAGTTGCCACTAGATAGTTATAGTTAGGATTTAGTTTCTATAGAAAAATAAGTTTTTTTTCTTGCCTATACCTTTGCTGCTGCTTGACGAGTCTTCACAAAACTTTTCCCAATAATTTGACAGTCACATGAGCTGCGGTCTGGAACATTTTGAGGTGATCCATCAAGTGGGGACTGAGATAAAGTGGGGGGGGGGGAATTTAGAGCGTTTCCAATATTAATTCTCATAGGAAAAATTTAACATCGATAGCGCAAAAACCACTGGAGAGAATTACACCAAATTTGGCAGAAAGGTAGATCTTGGCCCAGAAAGAGCCCTTTTTTAATTTGGTTTAAATCTGTTGATTAGTGTTTGAGAAATTTAAGGAAATCCAAATTTGTATATATAGGGACGGGAAGGATTCACAATCCCTCCTGATCTCATGCTGAGATCTGATTGGCTGCCAACACTTCTAACCAGTGTTGGCAGCTATCTTGGGACTCGGCATGAGCCGAGTCCCAGAAAAAAATAATACAAAATATAAAAGGGGCCAGGGTATGAACACCCTGAGACCTTAGCTGAGGTGCTGGGGTGCCAAAGGGACCCCCCAGTGCGAAAAAGCATATTTTTTTTATTTTACAGCCAGAGTCGAGGTGGATCCGCAGTAAAATAAAAATAAAAAGACGAAGCAAGGGTCTCCCGCGCTTCTTTATGATAAAGCCCCTGGGTGGGCCAGGTCCCGGGGCATTTTTCTAATAATGCGGAGGGGGGGCCCTGGCCCCTACCACTGCCCCGGGAACAGTCACGTCCCTGGGGCTTATGAACAATATACTGAGGGCTGTGAGACCTCCGACCCAAGGACCACCACCCCGGGTAAAATTGGTTTTGATATGTGAGGGAGGCCCAATGGCCTCCCCCACAGCCCCGGGGACCACCGCCTGCCTGGGGCTACAATGAATTATGAGCGGGGTCATGCAGCCCCTCCGCGCCCCAGGGACCACCACTCTCCCGGTGGCAAAAATGTTTTTGATATGTGAGGAAGGCCCAATGGCCTCCCCAACAGCTCCGGGGACCACCACCTCCCTATGGCCAAAATGAATTATGAGCGGGGGCCGTGCAGCCCCTGCGCCCCGGGGACAACCACTCCCGGGGGCAAAAAATGTTTTGATACGTGAGGAGGCCCAATGGTCTCCCCACAGCCCTGGGGACCACCACCTCCCTGGGGCTAAAATGAATTATGAGTGGGGGCTGTGCAGCCCCTGTGCCCCCCGGGGACCACCACTCCCCCAGGGCAAAAATGGCTTTGATAGGTGGGGGAGGCCTAAAGGCCTCCCCCACAGCCCCGGGGATCACCAAGCCCCAGAGCTACAATGAATTATGAGTGGGGGCCGCCCAACCTCCCCCATGCCCCGGGGATCACCACCCCCGGGGCACATACTAAATAATGTAAAGGGGGTCCGCTTCAGACCCCCTTTAGCCCCAGGGATCACCACCTCCCTGGGGCTATGATTGTTGGAGGGGGGCCACACAGCCACCCTTGAGGAGCCACAGATGGCTCTGGGGACCGCCATCCCCCAGGGCCGGCTCCTCCTATGTCCTGGGGTGCCCACCCCGGGACATAGCTGTTTGACAGCAGGACCTTTCAAGCAGGTCCCGCTGTCAAACAGTGGAGCTTTCATCTCTGTTTCCTGTATGCTTGCAGGTGACAGAGATGAAATGCTTCAGCAAGCCGGGAACTGCTGTTAAAGCAGCTACCTGCTTGCTGAGGCTATGGCACCATGAGGGATGCATTAAGGCTTCCCCTGCTGTGTCAGATAGCCGGTAAAGGGCGTTTTGTTAAAATATATTAAAATAAATAAATATATAGGGACTGTGAAGGGGCCCTTGAGGGCTCCCTCGCAGTCCCAGCTAGCCCATAAAGTGCTAAAAAAAAGAGAAAATAGCTTTCAGGGTTTGAGTTCAGCCGGACTCGCTTCCTCCCTCTTTTTTTTTTTAAAGTACAGATTATTTAAAATTTAAAAAAATGACAGATACATTTTTTATTTTAAAATGTGCTGAAATATCTCTTTCTAAGTATTTCATACATCAAAGCCTAAAAATCTCGCTATTGCTCTCTCTCTTTCAATCAATTTCTCCCACTCACACACCCACTCATACACTTACACACCCACTCACAAACCCACTCAGACACTCACGCACCCACTCACAGACCCACTCAAACTCACACACACCCTGTCTCAGAACCACTGAAACCCTCATGCACCCACTCACAGACCCACACAGACACTGACCCACCCACTAGGACACTGATGCACCCACTCTCACTCCCAGACGGACACTCTCACAGCCACTCTCACCCCAGATACACCCTCTCACACAGAGAGACAGGTCGCTGCCATCTCCCACCGTGCACAGCCAAAGGGCTGTGCCGAGCGTGGGGTTGCGTGGTTACGGGGTTGGTCGCAGGCTCTGGCCACAGTGGTTGGATTAACGTATAGTAATGAAAATTACTTTACGTTGAAAAAAAACATCGAAATTCACTGAAAAAAAAAAAGGTTTTAGGGATGTTTTAGTTAGGAAATAGAATTAAAAAAAAACACAGAGAAGTTCACTTAAAAAACAAAGGTTAGAGGGACGTTATAGTTAGGCTCACATTTTAAACGTACCAAACCATGGAAATTCACCTGTTATAGAGTTACCTCAAGTAACTATAACCCTAGCCTTACAGTAACTATAACTTGCGCCCCCACCATGCAAACATTTTTCATCAAAAATGTTATTGCAAATATTACATTGATATTATCAATGATGTTATCAAAGATGTCTTGAGTGCCGTAATTTGTGGGTTTAATAGCAGTGCATGGCGAGGGCGCAAGTTATAGTTACCTTATATTAACAACCCCCATACCTCTGTACAGAGCTTTACCAATGTCTGCACTGCTAGGATTATGTGGCATATAAAATTTGTGTGCCAATGTTTTCTTAATTATGTAGCAAAAATGCAAATTATGTGGCACATTCTCTGGCAGTATTATTTTCATCCATTTTTCCTAGAAACAATATTTTTATGTAAATTGCACAGCAGGGAGGAAAAAGTGCACAGGCCTTTACTCCCTCTGTGAGCAGTGAGCAAGCCACTCACACCAATCATGACGCTGCTGTCATGCTGGTAACAGCAGCGTCATGAGTGGCTGGAACACTGTGTGCTTCCCGTAAGAGAACGGGGCACTTGGAAGAGACAAACGTGTCTCCAGGAGGTAAGTGTACTTTCTATTTATTATTTTTTCTTAACACCCCCCCAGCCCTGCCACCCCTGTTTAGTGGCAGCCGCCACTGGGAGCAGCTAGTCCTTATGGATGTTGCCTGGGGCTCCACTTCCTTGTTTTCAATCTTTTTTTTTAAATTAATAGTGAATAATAATAATAATATATTATTCACTATTAGTGTAATTAAAAATGGAGTACGTTAGCTGGAATATGACCCTCGTTGGTATTTGAGGTAAGTAAAAAACGCATTTAAATGTATGTTGTATTCATGCTTGTGGGTGAGAGTGTGCTTATGTAAAAGAGAGTGTTTGAGTGAATGTATGTATATGTGTAAGTATGTTTGTGTGATTGAAAGTAAAGATGAAATGTCGTGTGATGTCACTTCCGCTACCCCTGGCATTTTGGTGAATTGACGTCAATGCTGCACACGGTAAAACGAATGTGCCCTCCCGGGCTAGAGCCAATGCCTTGGGCCACCCCTCTGTTTTCTCCGGGAACTGTTTCGCTTAGATATATAGTCCGCTCACTAGATGGAGACATTGCATCATAAATACATCTTTCAACTTCTGGAAAAATGTGCGAAAACATGGCTGCCTAGTGTCAATGGTGACATTAGCGGAGCATCTCTTACGGAGCCACCTCAGCCCCATTTATTCCAACCTGTGTTCTCATGAAGAGGCGAGGGACAGTGTACTCTCGCACGGCTGAAGAGGTAGCATCTAATTTTCTGTTATGTTGTGTTCCTGTAACCTGTCTCCCAAAATATGTCCGAAGCGCAGTGCGCTACAAGGAGTTCAAATAGGGGGAGCACGTGGCCCGCAGCTAAATTTATTTGGGATTGGGGAATATTTTATTTGATTCTTTGGATTTGTGTTTATGGGCGGCGCTTGAGCCCTATTTGTGTTTAGGGGCGGTGGCTCCAGCTATGCAAATGTAGATTAAATTTAGGCGTGAGAATTGAGTACATTGACTAGGGCGATAGTTGCAGCCATAGCATCTCCTCTGGAAAACAGTGCTTTTAGGGGAGTGAAAAAGGCGGGGTGTCTCTGATAGAAACTTGGCCCAAAAAAGTACTGAGACACCCTATGAAGAGGCGGGGCCAATGTAGTTAAAGGGATATCTTAAATATGGAAATTAAAGTCCTGTTATTCACACAGACAGAGAAACTGAATTTGCCAATGCTTCTTAGCTGTATCCGATAAATGAACAACGATTTTATTGTGAATAATTAGAATTGAAAATGTTTCAATTCTGAAAATTTGAGGCTGTGAAATAAATATGACTAAGGTTTGTGGAAAGGATAGTGACCTTAAAGAGTGTTCCAAGCTCTCCCCTTCCCACCATTTTCTTCTACAGTTCTTCACTCTGTTAGAGATGTATGCCCATTTTGTCTCCACGTTTTTCCAAAATTCTACATCTGCATATCTCACACTTTCCCACAATTACAACTGCACACTTTGTGCGCTATGCAGAGAGGCCAAGGGCTAGATATGCATGTAGATGTAGTCTGCACACATTCTTGAGCCACTGAGAGGCACCGTGAGAAACTCGAACTGCCTTCAGGCTCAGCTCCATGAAAACCACACACCTGATCTTGGTCAGATAAGACATGAGTCTGGTATGATCCACCACTCAGAGGAAGGGAAAGCCCAAACATTTCGTGACTTCTATAAAGGTCTCTATACTACTGATCCCCTAACAGTGGAAGAGCAGTCAGCTTACCTCAACCTAGTTGACGTGTCACGAGTATCCCCGGAAGGTAAAGACAATGTGAGTATCCCCATCACGAGAGAAGAGGTACAGAATGCAATTGACTCCCTTAAGCTGCATAAGGCCCTTGACTCTGATGGACTTAATGCGCACTTTTACAAGACCTTTGGGTCCGATTTAACCCTTCATGTGACCGACCTTTTCAATCACATAGTCGATTTGCAGGCGGTATCCCCTTCCATGGGAGAAGCCTTTATCACGATCACCCCTAAACCGGGGTAACATCCTCAAACATGCACCTCTTATAGGCCCATCGCCCTTCTCAATTTGGACATAAAACTTTACACCAAAATCTTTGCCAAGAGACTGGAAGACATTATTCCCGAGTTGAGGCAGCCTGACCATTCTGGATTCATCAAAGGCCACCAGACCATGACAGTTTAAGGCGGGTAAATCATTTGACAGAAAAGGCGACTAAGAAACGCTGGGCTCCGATGTACATCACCTGGATAGGGCACAGACCTGCGACTAAAATGACAGTGCCCCCCAGCATATTATATGTGGTTCAGGGACTACCAATTGAGGTACACAATGAATTTTTCACAGAGGTCTGCTCCATGATCACTGGCTTTACTTGGCAGGGGTGTGGGGCACAACCTTCTTACAAATTACTGACCCTTCTGTGGGACTCTGGAGGCCTGACGCTACCGGACCTCCTTGTGTACTACAGAGCGACACAACTTTGTGTCATGTCTGAGTGGTCCCTTATGGCTTTGGACAAACTCTGGCTGCACATGGATAGAGCGGTGGTGGAGCGAACAATCTGGGATGTCCTCTGGAAACCCAGACAAGACTGCCCTCGGAATGCCTATTTAAGCACTCCCACGGCCACGCTTAAAGTCTGGGACCCGGCAATTAGAGCATACGAGCTGACAACTTTCCCCTCGCCACACACTCCTATCCACTAGAACATGGCTTTTCCCCCAGCAAAATTCCAAGGATCCTTTGATAATAGAGGGAGGGAGGCTGCTTGACGATCTCCGACTTATTTCATGGGGAACACATTCTGACATTCGAGAACTGCTGTCGTAACTTCAACCTGCCACCCTCAGAAACCTTTCATTACACTCAATTGAAACACTGGGTACTACAGCCACAAGTATGCCTTGCCACTACTGGAGAGCTGCTCCCCATAGAACAATTGGTTCACCAGGCTGGAGCAACCCAGGGTTGTATCTCCTCTCTTTATTCACTACTGATATCCGCCGACTACACCCTCAGCCCACGCCATATAACCTTTTGGGAACATGCAATAGGGATCACCATAGATCATGGGTACTCACAAACATTTTCCAAGGGGCCACATGTTTGGTCTGTGGTGTGACCGAGGGCCGCATTGATGCCAGCAGTCAAAGGGGGGAAGCTTCGCAAGGGGGTTATGGGATTATGATGGGTGTAGAGGACAGCAAAGCATACACATCTAGTGGCTGACTTGCACAAGGTGAAACCATATTACCTGTGATTAATCCTAGCTTCCCCACTTTACTATACGGTGTGCTCCTAGGCAATTGTTCTATTTCACTTTCTCCCCATTTTCTTCATCATCGTATGTAAGAGGACCGCACAACGCATGATGTCAGGATGTGCGCTGTACAACCCTTTCTCCCGTGTTTCATTTAACTATAATGTTGTTAATGTATAATAGGAAAACAGGTCACCCAAAAAGGGCATATAGCAACTGACTTGCCTCTGTTATCAGGGTAGAAGGAAGAATAAATGTTTCTGAATTTATGTTTGAAAACTATCACTTCAAAGAAATACTTTCAATGCTTGGATATAATCTGATGTACTAAAATGAAAAGGTTCTGCGCATTAATGAAGTATACGTCTTGAAGTTTTAAGAGACCTTATCCTATTTTTACACTTTTGCTGCATGATACCTATAAGAATGAAGGTGTTCCTACAGTTAAGCAGTGCAGGACAGCCTAGTTATATCCTTTGTTTTTCTTCAATTATCATTTACATAAAGGACTGCCTGTTTATTTTACATTTTTAATGTTTGTGCTGAGTTGAGTAAACAGCAGCCCAGTGCTGCTGCTGCCCGTGGGGCTGCATGTAAGGGTCAGGAGGGCTGCATGCAACCCCCGGGCCGTACTTTGAGTATCACTGCCACAGATGATAAGCAGTTGCATACACTTTATTGAGACATCTCTAAATGTAATCGCTTTATGGGTCCAAAGGAGGCACACTAGAATCCCCTCTACGATTGGTACCTTTACCCAGAGAAACTTAAAAAGATTTTCCCAAATACATACAACACATGTTGGTGGGGTGTAGGCTGCTGGGTGACTTTAGACACATATGGGACTGCCCGACCATTTGCCCTTACTGGGAAGAAATACTGTCAAAATTCAAAGGAATGCTGGGCTACCCATTCCCCACCAGCCTGGAGTGTGTTCTTTTGGGTCTTTGGGATCTCTCTTTGAAACACCAGATGATGGGAGACCCCTCTATATTGTGGCTTTGTCTGGGGGCAGATAAAATGATCTTAGCTGCAGCGTGGAAAAAACTCAAAGCCCTATCCATGTTTAAGTGGCATTCCTGTCTCTGGCAAGCTCTTTCCATGGAACGTATGGCTGATATATTGACTGATAAGAGAAAGGGCTTTGATTATATTTGGGGTCCCTTGGTGCAGTTCCTCTCCAAGGGGCTTCTGCTCTTCTCCTGTCATCCCCACATGCAGGCATTTCACCTCTTTCAGGTATAGGGAGTACCGACCCTGCCTTCCTTAGATTTTGCTGCCACTCTCTCATGAAAATACTCCCACCTGAGATGGCTCCCACTTTTGGGGCTTTTTGCAATCACTGACATCTCCATGCTGATTAGTTTGGTTGCTCCCTTGTATTGTGTGTTTTATTATGTTTCCTTGTTAGGATGTTTACTCAAAAGTGTGGTACTTTGTTTAACTTTACCACATCACTGAATGATAGCTATGTTACTTTATTTGTCAAGTGCATTTTATGATGTATGCCATTTATTTTGAAACTCTGGAACTGTCAGTAGTTTGTAACTGCTGTTGGCTTATAGACATATCGCCAGTGTAATGACATCTCTTGTACCACTCAAAATCCAATAAAGAAAATTTGAAAAAAAAACCCACACATGTAACATCAGCTCACTCACACACCGTGACCACACTCAGTTCAACACGTACTATACATGAGTCATAAATATGTTACACGAATATAACCGTTAGACATCCTGAAACAAGCATTGTCAAAGCCAATAGTTCTTGCCTATGCAAAATCTATAGGCTTTGCCATTGTGTTTTAGCCAAGGGGCTGCTGTTCAGCATGGCTAAGTGTTTGTGGCATAGAGGAGAGTTGGGTGGAGAGGTGGAGAGTGTAGTAGCATGAAGTAGCACAGAGTGGTGTAGAGTTAATGTTGTAGAGTGAAGTGTCACAGCGCCGTAGTATCCAGTGGCATAGATTAGAGTGGTGCAGAGTAGACTAGAGTGCGGTGGTGTAGAGTGCAGAGGTGAAAGTAGATTAGAGAGACATAGAATGCAGTGGTGTAGAGTGCAGAGGCATAAAGTACAGTGGCGTACACTGCAGTAGTGCAGAGTAAAGTGGAGTGGCATAGAGTGCAGTGGCATAAAGTGGTGCAGGGTAAAGTGGTATAGATTGCAGTGGTGTAAAGTGCAGTTGCATAGAGTACAGTGGCGTAGAGTATAGTGGCATAGAGTACAGTGCAGTGGCCTAGGGTGGAGTGCTGCAGAGTAGAGTGACTTAGAGTGCTTTGGCGTAGAGTACAGTAGAGTGGCATAGAGTGCATTGGTGCAGAAAAGAGTAGTGTAGAGTTCAGTGGACTAGTGTAGAGTGGTGCAGAGTAGAGTGGCATAAAGTACAGTGGTGCAGAGCACAATAGAGTGGCAGACAGTGCAGTGATGCAGAGTGCATTGGTGTAGAGTAGAGTGGCAAAGAGTGTACTAGCATAGAGTGCAGTGGTGCAGAGCAGATTAATGCAGAGTGCAGTGGCGTAGAGTGCATTCGTTTTGAGTAGAGTGATGTAGAGTGCATTAGTGCAGAGTGCAGTGGTTTTGAGTAGAGTGGTGCAGAGTACAGTAGAGTGGCATAGAATGCAGTGGTGTAGAGTGGAGTGGCATAGCGTAGAGTGAAGTGACGCAAAGTGGAGTAGAGTTGCTTAGATTGCAGTGACGGAGAGTGGATTGTTTCAGAGTAGAATGAAGTGGTGTAGAGTGGAGTGTAGACTGCAGTGGTGTAGAGTAGAGTGTCCTAGAGTGCAGAGGCATGGAGTGTAGTGGTGCAGAGTAGATTAGAGTGGCAGAGAGTGGA
Source organism: Pleurodeles waltl (assembly GCF_031143425.1). NCBI lineage: Eukaryota > Metazoa > Chordata > Amphibia > Caudata > Salamandridae > Pleurodeles > Pleurodeles waltl. The sequence continues at coordinate 693,167,526 of NC_090450.1, forward strand.
TTGCCATAGAGTGCAGTGGTGTACAGTGGAGTGGTATACAGTAGAGTGCACTAGCTTAGAGTGTGTGTTGAAGAGTAGAGTGGCGTGGAGGGGTGTAGTTTAGAGTGGTGCAAAATACAGTAGCGTGGACTACACTGGAGTGGTGTAGAGTGGAGGGGTGCAAAGTAGAGTGGAGTAGACTAGACTGGAGTGGTGTACAGTGCAGTAGATAAGAGTGCAGTGGTGTAAAGTGGCATAGAGTGCCTTGGCATAATGTAGAGTGGTGCACAGTAGTGTAGAGAGGCGTAGAGTGACAGTGGCGGAGAGTGCAGTGCATAGAGTGGAAAAGTGCAGAGTAGGGTGTTGTGTTGTAAAGTGAAGTGGTGTAAAATGGAGTAGAATAGAGTGGAGTGGCATAAGATGGAGTATTCATGGTGTGGCAGCAAACTGCCATTACAGACAAGACATTTTCAAATGAAATAACCATTACATGTACACAGACATTCAGTTTTACTGATAAAAGTATACAGCACACAAATGTCCCTGCGTCCCCGCCCCCCTCACGCCCCCATTCGCTCGTCCCTCCAGCCTCCCAGTTGTTCCTCCCTCCCACCTCCCCTTCTTAATGGCGGCCGCTGCGCATCCCAGGGAGTGATCCCTGACCCGCTTTTAGGGTCTAGAGCTCGCTCCCCACGCACCCAGCTCCACCAGGTTGTGCCTGTGTCACTGAACCTGCCCACGCTGCTGTCGCGTGTTCGAGGCCTTCCACCACCCGCAGGCACCCTGGTGTCTAATGGGCTGCTCTGGTAAGCGCTCCTAGGCTTGTGCTTTCCTTTCTCTGTTCATTTTTACTGTGCCTTATTTTCTTTTTATTGTGCCTTATTTCCATTGTTTGCCTTGTATTTTGTACCATTTTGCCCCTTGTGCGCTCCCTGCCCTTGTGCTCCGTTTCTCAGCTCCCCCGAGCTGTTTCAGCCTCTCTCCCTTCCCGCTGCTGCGTCCCTGCGACCCGCCCCCCTCGCGCCCCCATTTGCTCATCCCTCCCGCCTCCCAGCTGCTCTTCCCTCCCACCTCCCCTTCTTAATGGTGGCCAAGCCTGTCTGCGCCCATCCGTGCCTGGACCGCACCCAGCGCCACTCCCCCTGGCCCACGAGGCCCCCGCACCTCCACACGCCGTTATACTGCCAGTGACCTCCACGCCTTCAATCCAGGACGCCCCTCCACCTGCTTCCAGTCCTCCCCGAAGAACACCAAGGGACCCTTCTCCTGCCAAGCCTGCACTTTCACCTGTACCCTAAAGCACCACAACAGACCTGCCGACATCCACCTCAGCTGTATCCTACTCAACACCTGCTCCATCCACAAACACGCAATTGAACTTTGGGACCTACTGACCTCAACCTCACCGGACATAGCCTTCCTCACCGAAACCTGGACAAACTCGGCCCCGGAACCCGACATAGCCATAGCCATCCCTGAAGGCTACAAAATCACCAGAAGAGACCGCACCAACAAACCAGGAGGAGGAATCGCCATAGTCCACAAAAGCACCATCAAAGTCTCGAGCAGCACCCACGACAACCTCAACCTCGCCGAGCACCTCCACTTTAACATCCACATCAACGCCAACACCATCCTCAAAGGAACTCTGATCTACAGACCCCCTGGCCCCAGATCTCAATTCTGCAGTGCCATCGCCGACATCGTCAGTGCTAACGCCCTTGACTCTACTGACTACATCCTCCTCGGCGATCTGAACTTCCAGCTAGAAAACAACAAAGACACCAGCACCACCAACCTGCTGGACAACCTCGCCAACCTCAGCCTCAAACAACTCGTCACTTTGCCCACCCACTCCGCAGGCCACAAACTCGACCCCATCTTCTCAGCCAGCAGCCAAATCTCCTTCAGCCACACCACAGAACTCAGCTGGACAGACCACCGCTGCATCCACTTCTCGTACCAGAAACCAGTCACTCACCACCACCGCACACAACCCCCCTGACGCAACTGGAGCAAAATCTCAACTGAACAACTGATCTCCACCCTCGCCCAGGCCCAACCCCCTGGGACCCTGACATAGCCGCCACCAACCTGCATCGCTGGATAGAAGACTGCGCCAATACCCTTGTGCTGCTCAAAAAAAAAAAAAACACCCTCCACAGAACCAATGCCAGATGGTTCACCCCAGACCTACAGGAATCCAAATGGTTATGTCGCAGAATGGAGAAAATCTGGCGCCTTGAACCTACCGACTCCAACCACATCACACTCAAGGATGCCATATGCAAACATCACCAGATGATCCTCACCACCAAAGGACCCACTTCAAAAGCTGCATTGACACCAACGCTCACAACAGTAAAAAGCTCTTCAGCATCATCAAAGAGCTCCCCACCCCCAAGGCCTGCTCCAACGAATCCCCACCATCACAGGAGTTCTGCAACTCCCTTGCAACCCATTTCTGTCGAAAGATAGAAGAAATCCACAACAGATTCAACCCCCAGAACCACCAGCTGATTACAGACACCCACGAACCCAACGCCCCAAGCAACACCTACCTCCTGGACCCTCGTCAACAAAGAAGACACCGCCAACACCATGGCCTCCATCCACTCCGGATCACCATCGGGCCCCTGCCCACACCATATCTTCAATAAAGCAAACAACATCATCGCTCCCCACCTCTGCAACACCATCAACAGCTCCTTCGAGTCAGCCACCTTCCCAGAAAGCTGGAAACACGCAGAAGTCAACGCCCTGCTAAAAAAGCCCAAGGCAGACCAAGACGACCTCAAGAACTACCAGCCGATCTCCCTCCTCCCCTTCCCAGCCAAAGTCATCGAAAAAATTGTGAACAGCCGATTATCCCGGTTCCTGGAAGACAGCAAGGCGCTCGACACCTCCCAGTCCGGGTTCCGTAAAAATTACAGCACCGAGACCGCACTCATTGCTGCCACAGACGACACCAGGATCATGCTCGACGAAGGAGAAACAGCAGCACTCATCCTCCTGGACCTCTTCGCAGCCTTCGACACGGTATGTTATCACACTCTCCACACACGCCTCCACAACGCCGGAATCTGCAACAAGGCTCTCGACTGGATCTCGTCATTTCTCGCCGGCAGAACCCAGAGAGTCCGCCTTCCACCGTTCCTATCAGAAGCCTCCAAGATCATCTGTGGCGACCCCCAGGGATCGTCTCTCAGCCCTACGCTCTTCAACGTTTACATGGCCCCGCTCGCCAACATTGCACGAACCCACCACATCAACATAGTATCTTATGCAGACGACACCCAGCTGATCCTCTCCCTCACGAAAGACCCTACAACTGCAAAGAACAACCTCCACAACAGAATCCACGCCATTTCCAGCTGGATGGAATCAAGCTGCCTCAAGTTAAACACATACAAGACAGAGATCCCTATCTTTGGCGGCAACCCCTCAGCGTGGAACGACTCCTGGTGGCCCACCTCCCTAGGAACCTCACCCTCGTCCACCACCCACGCACGCAACCTGGGATTCATCCTGGACTCCACACTCAGCATGACTCAGCAAGTCAACGCCATCTCCTCTTCCTGCTACAACACTCTCCGCATGCTCCGCAAGATCTTCAAGTGGATTCCCGTAAAAACCAGGAAAACTGTCACCCATGCCCTGGTCAGCAGCCGAGTGGACTACGGAAATGCTCTATATGCAGGAACAACTGCGAAACTCCAAACGAAGCTGCAAAGAATCCAGAACGCATCTGCCCTCCTCATTCTTGATGTCCCACACCGCAAACACATCTCCCCCACCTCAGAGACCTGCACTAGCTACCAGTATCGAAGAGAATCACCTTCGAACTCCTCACCCACGTACACAAAGCCCTCCACAACACAGGTCCAGCCTGCCTCAACAACAGACTCACCTTCCACACCCCCACCCGCAATCTTCGCTCCGCCAGCCTCGCCCTTGCCTCTGTCCCCCGCATCCGCCGCACCACCGCCGGAGGAAGATCCTTTTCTCACCTAGTCGCCAAGACCTGGAACTCCCTACCGCTCCACCTTCGCCAGACCCAGGACCTCCAGACATTCAGGAAACTCCTCAAGACATGGCTTTGCGACCAGTAGCGCCCCCTCCCCCAGCGCCTTGAGACCCTAACGGGTGAGTAGCGCGCTTTATAAATCCTCTGATTGATTGATTGATTGAAAATGTCATCACATATTGTAACGATTTGTTTGGATCGTACAAAAATGTTTATTTCCACCACACTTCACAATTACAGAAAATGTGCTTTTTTGTGCTTTCTTAATTCTAATATATTCTGAAATATCTGCACATCTCATTTACAGACATTTAGACTTTGTTGTGTACTAGAAAAAAGCCTTTCTTTCACTGCAAGATTGTTACATAAATCCTCTCACTTTGGAGTCAGGGAAAAAAGTAAATACCAAGGTCCCTCAGAAGACAAAGCCTGGCATTTCAGCACCGTCTCTTAATGCATAGCAAATGTGACAAGATAAGAACAAGATTTAAAGGCCTAGTTTGAGAAAGGAAGCACTGAGCAGGATACACTAAATAGGCAATGCTCCATGTGAGGGATAAACTTATCCTGGACAACCTAAACAAATGAAACCAGCAAATATAAAGCAGGCAAATGTGAGTTACAAACCACAAAGCCAATGGTAAGCAGTGGGTGGAATGCATTACCAGGGAGGCTTTCAGAATGTCCTCAAGATGCCTTTAGCAAACCAGACAGCTGTGCTGTCTGGTAGGCTTTGACCTAAAAAGCACTCGTAGGACTGCAAGATGAAATAAGGATGAAATGTAAACAGGGATTGAAAACAAAGACATAAACATGCTCTTAGCCTAGTAGGGACCCTTTTCAAAGTTGTTTTTTAATTGCTGCCGGGTCTAAGACCGGACAGTACATGCCCCACTCAAAGCCCTACTGAAAACACATCTTTAGCTATTTACATGATACAACCAGATCACTCAACACAGTAGTGTAGCAAGGATGACATTGGCCTTAGTGGAAGCCACAAAAATGGCCCCTTAGACTGCTGTTGAATTAGTCAGTACAGTAATTATCAGGGTTCAATGGGCCCACTAGGGCTTTGGGCCCAGGTACCACTGTATCTGCTGCACCAATGGCAGCTATGCCCCAGACACAGAGTGGAAACACACACAAGGTAATGATTCTCATGCAAGGTAATAAATGTGTCTTTTTATAAGCATGCCACGTTCCATATGATGCAACAAAGTAAACTGAAATCAATGTCCCTCCCCCTAGTTGGAGCTATGGTATTAAAACATTGACAGTGAGTGAGGACGAGGTATATGCAAAGTATCCACCAAGAATAAAGCTTCTTTAAGGTGGATTGATACATAAATTCTACAAATGATGTATACATTAGTTGATATTAATTACAGTTGCCCCCTGACCAGCATTTTACTGACATAGGGGGTCATTCTGACCCTGGCGGCCGGTGGCCGCCAGGGCCACCGACCACGGGAGCACCGCCAACAGGCTGGCGGTGCTCCCACGAGCATTCTGACCGCGGCGGTTCAGCCGCGGTCAGAAGCGGAAAGTCGGCGGTCTCCCGCCGACTTCCCGCTGCTCGGGGGAATCCTCCATGCCGCCATGGGGATTCTGACACCCCCTACCGCCAGGAACAGGATGGCGGTAGGGGGTGTTGCGGGGCCCCTGGGGGCCCCTGCAGTGCCCATGCCAATGGCATGGGCACTGCAGGGGCCCCCGTAAGAGGGCCCCACTGTGTATTTCAGTGTCTGCAATGCAGACACTGAAATACGCGACGGGTGCAAACTGCACCCGTCGCACCCCTGCAACTACGCCAGCTCAATTCTGAGCCGGCATCCTCGTTGCAGGGGCATTTCCTCTGGGCCGGCGGGCGCTCTTTTGGAGAGCGCCCGCCGGCCCAGAGGAAATGTCTGAATGGCCGCCGCGGTCTTTTGACCGCGGTGCGGTCATTTGGCGGCGGTACCTTGGCGGACGGCCTCCACCGTCCGCCAAGGTCATAATCACCCCCATAGTATGTGTTGAAAGTGGCCCATTTTGCAGGGTTATCTCCAAGCATTTTGCTTCTAACTTGTTTTTGATCCTGTGCTGAATTTCGTTTTTGCTGGCTTTAGGACTCTGGGCACTTTACCACTGCTGACCAGTACTAAAGTGCGGGTGCTGTCTGTCTAAGTTGTACTGGTGATTGGTTTCTACGTGATTGGCCTATTTGATTTACTAGTAAGTCCCTAGTATAGTGCATCTGGTGTGCCCAGGGCCTGTAAATCTAATGCTACTAGTGGGCCTGCAGCACTGATTGTGCCACCCATGTGAGTAGCCCTGCAAACATGTCTCAGGCTTGACATAGCAGTGGCTGTGTGTACAGTTGTAAACTGCCATTTCGACCTGGCAAGTGCACCCACTTTGCCAGGCCCAACCCTCTCCTTTTGCTACATGTAAGTCACCCCCAAGGTAGGTCCAACGCAGTCCCATGGGCAGAGTGCAGGGTATTTAAAAGGTAGGACATTTACTGGTGTGTTTTACCTGTCCTGATAGTGAAATACTGCTAAATTTGTTTTTCACTATTGCAGTGCCTATCTCTCCCATAAGGTAACATGGGGATGGCCTTGAAATACTTTTTAAGTGTAATTTCCCATTGGGAGCAGATAGAGATTTGTAGTTTGGGGTCTCTGAACTTACAATTTAAAAATACATATTTTGGTGAAGTTAGTTTTTGAATTGTGGGTTTTGAGAATTCCACTTTTAGAAAGTGGGCATTTTCTTGCTAAACCATTCTGTGCCTCTGCCTGTCTGTGGAATACACATCTGGATCAGGATGGCAGTTGGGCTGTTTGTGAATTCACTCTGCACAGTCACACAAAGGGAGCCGAGGTGTGCCCTGCATTTCCTGATGAGTCTTCTTGAGCTAGAGTGGTGGGAAGAGCTGACACTTGCACCCGAATACAGCTGTGCCTGTTCTCACACAAAGCTGTCTCCAACCCCTTGGAATGTGTCTGGGGCCAGGGCAGGGAAAGGCAGGGTCTTGTGTACTACAAAGACATCTCTTTGAAGTTGGCCTAGTTTAAAGACAGGAATGGGTATAAGTACTGGACCTTTGAATCCTTCTGAACTGAGGACATTCTGCCTGAAAAAAGAGCTGGCTGTTGCTTTGCTCTGCTGGCCTGCTGCTTGCTGCTTCTGTCCTGCGAGTGAAACGACTGGACTTTACTTTCTACATCTTGCTTCAAAAGGTTCTCCAAGGGCTTTGACTGAGCTTGCCTCCTGTTAAGAAGTCTCAGGCACATCAAAGCCTTCATCTGCCAGCACCTGGGCTCTCTTTCTGAGAGTCCTGACTTGCCAAGTGGTGCCAAATTTAGTTCCTGGGCCCTTGGGAGTGAGCTGTGGTACAACCAAGAAGAAACTAAGCACATCGGCCGCTGTCTGACTTTGCGCTGCTGCCTGCACCTGAGCCACTGAGTGCATCAGCCGTGACCATCTCCACAGGCCAGACGCTACCACAGCGCTTCCAAAGTCCCATCATAATGCGAGTCCACAGTTCTGTGTCACTGACGTCTGTGGCACCCGACTTTGACTCGGCTGCAGCACCTGTGGCCCTGTGGTGTAATTGCGACACCGCAAAGTCAACACCTCGCCTTGACCTGTTGGATTCATCGACCCCACCTTGTTGTAATGAACCGACGCCTCGTAGCCAATGCTGCATCACCTTCTCTGCAACCGTAAGAAACCGAGACCACACCTCCCCTGCCTAGTAGTAAAGAACCGACGCCGCACCGGCTTCTGCGATGCATCACCTCCCAGACTTCATGCAACGTCTTTGTTTCTTCATAGGTTTTCAAGGTATTGTACCTGGGGTCCATGCGACTCCATGACTGGTCCGCACTCCCTCACGAATGGTGTCGGACTGTTGGAAACAACTCTATTAAGATGTTGTGATAGCCCCAGGTGGAGCTATTGTGTTTCTAAGCGCTACACTGCATATAATCTTTAAAAAATCATATCTTTGCTTGTGTATGTTGGATTTTTGTCATTTTGGTATTAGTTTACACATTGCTTCTGAGATAAGCCTGACTGCTTGAGCCAAGCTACCAAGGGGGTGAGTACTGGTTATCTTTGCTGTGTGACTCCTTTACCCTGACTAGAGTGAGAGTCCCTACTTGGGCAGGGTGCAAACCACTGCCAAGAAGAGACCCCATTTCAAGCCTTCATCTGCCAGCACCTGGGCTCTCTTTCTGAGAGTCCTGACTTGCCAAGCGGTGCCAAATTTAGTTCCTGGGCCCTTGGGAGTGAGTTGTGGTACAACCAAGAAGAAACTAAGCACATCGGCCGCTGTCTGACTTTGCGCTGCTGCCTGCACCTGAGCCGCTGAGTGCATCAGCCGTGACCATCTCCACAGGCCAGACGCTACCACAGTGCTTCCAAAGTCCCATCATAATGCGAGTCCACAGTTCTGTGTCACTGACGTCTGTGGCACCCGACTTTGACTCGGCTGCAGCACCTGTGGCCCTGTGGTGTAATTGCGACACCGCAAAGTCAACACCTCGCCTTGACCTGTTGGATTCATCGACCCCACCTTGTTGTAATGAACCGACGCCTCGTAGCCAATGCTGCATCACCTTCTCTGCAACCGTAAGAAACCGAGACCACACCTCCCCTGCCTAGTAGTAAAGAACCGACGCCGCACCGGCTTCTGCGATGCATCACCTCCCAGACTTCATGCAACGTCTTTGTTTCTTCATAGGTTTTCAAGGTATTGTACCTGGGGTCCATGCGACTCCATGACTGGTCCGCACTCCCTCACGAATGGTGTTGGACTGTTGGAAACAACTCTATTAAGATGTTGTGATAGCCCCAGGTGGAGCTATTGTGTTTCTAAGCGCTACACTGCATATAATCTTTAAAAAATCATATCTTTGCTTGTGTATGTTGGATTTTTGTCATTTTGGTATTAGTTTACACATTGCCTCTGAGATAAGCCTGACTGCTTGAGCCAAGCTACCAAGGGGGTGAGTACTGGTTATCTTTGCTGTGTGACTCCTTTACCCTGACTAGAGTGAGAGTCCCTACTTGGGCAGGGTGCAAACCACTGCCAAGAAGAGACCCCATTTCTAACAGTTTGTTTTTGTCAAGACTAGTAAAATGTTTGGAAAATCAGCAAAAAACAGTGCTTTGCCCCTTTGAAATATAATCTTGAAATAGCAAATGCAAGAAGAAATCCCTTTGAAAGTATTTTACAGTTATCAATACCTTTCCTGAATTATAATTACATCAAACAATGGCAAAAGGGTTTGGACCAGTTCTTGTCCCATCAATAGTTTCAAAACAATCCCAAATTTATACTGTGGGAGGATAATAAAAAGAAACATGCTGCCAACTTTCCTGAGAATACCAATCACATGGGATTCTGCAAACATTTATACTCAGCGTCATACAGACACAAGGCTCACGACAGGCAGCATACTTTTCCTATAACATTGATGGTGAGGTCCTAGAAGTTATATACATATCCTAGTCCGGCATCAGCCTGGATTTTGTGTGTTAAAACATTTACAGTGAGACCAAAAGGAGTTTGACCCTAATCATCACAAGAACTTGAGAAATGTCACACAAAAGGAGGTGGTGTCCAAATCCTGGGCAACCACCAAAATCACAGTAGAAGACACCAATCCCACCAAATCCTGTCATCTATTTACAAGAATATGATGGTCCACAGCCACTCAGAAAAGATATCATCTGTACAGAAATAGCAAAGGTCTGCCCACATTACCGCCAACAGATGGTCCCCTGTAATCGGGCCAATGTGAAAAGGTAGAGAAGGAAACTAGAGCAATCTCCTCTGAAATCCACTTCTGAGGCTGATACCAACCATTGAAAGACCCATCAGAGAAGCGATCATGCTTCTATGAAGCACACCAGAAAAAAACAGTTTCACAAACTGGATCTGGGAGACAGCAGACACTTCTTCTAAGCCATTCAGTATACTAGTGGCCCCAGAACATCTATTTTTTGATTAAGTTTTCAAGTAACACAGCGTGTAAGACAGTGGATTATGTAAAAGACATATAACCACCCAGTTCCTCCTGCATGTACACATTAAGCTTAAAATAATACATTGCATTATCCGTACAATAGACCACAACAAGCCCCATAGGGACTCACAACCCTCGACTCCCACAGAAAATGTGGTACTGTTCTTCTGATGTCGATAATAGGTATGTTGTTAAAGAGGCCATATTTATCTTTAGGCCTTGAAGGCTCAAGCAGCTCTTTTGCATTGAGTTCTAGTTGGGACCTGCAATATGACATGTCTGATAGGCAGTTTTTTTTATAGGCTTGAGCCTACTTCCCTAGTGGAGCGCTACCCTTCTCTTTGCCAACAAACAAGGCCACTGATATAACATTCCAGTTAGTAGGTTGCATTTTGAGGACCAGCCCCAACAGTCAGAACGCAGGAGCACAAGGCACTGGTTCCACCGCCATGTCTGTTAGAGTAGCAGCAACTTGAGTCCAATATTGCATAACTGAATTACATTGCAGGCCAGGTGTACCTCTCCCCACATCGTACACAATGTGCATCCTCAGGTACCCCAAATGTGTAAAGTTTAACAGGAGTGTGATTTATTTGATGCAGGAACTTAAAATGGATAATTTGGAGGTTGCAGTTGGAAGTGAGTGTATGTAATTGCATACAGCAGAACTTCCAGTCAGTTTCCTCTAGGGGATGGGGGAGTATTGCATTCCAGTGCTCTAAGGCCTTAGCTCTAGTCAATGACTTGTTCTCCTGTGCTGCATTATAGAGCTAAGTAATTAAATGACACCACGTGGGGCTAGTGTTGAGTACCTGTAGCGCAGTCAGGTGAGTGTATAGGGCCCAGGTAGCCGCTCAGAGCCTATAGTATAGAAACATCAATAATGACGTTTGGTCATGTGCACCCAAGACCTCCGCCAAGAGGACAAAGGTTTCACTGGGGTAAACATCCCCCATTGTCTTGAGTCCCACTTGAGTGAGAAGTTGGAGCGCTTTGTCCACTTATGAAACTGTGAATGCAGGGTGTTGTCGGAGTGGCAAAGACAATGCATATAACGGACGTTTCCCCACCAATGCTCCCAATCTCCGCCAAGCTGTTGTTGTGGCATGTACAGTTTTAATCTTAGTGTGTGGGATATCTCTTCATCGGTGTGTTATAATAGCAGCAAGTGGCACAGAGTAGGCATAATTGTGTTCTGCAATGTGTGGCATATAATCATGTGGCACGTACCAATAATGAGTAAAGTCTGCCTACACACAGATATAATATAGGTACAATCAGGGGCATTGAACCCAGCCTTATCATATGGTAAGGTCAGTATGTTCCACCCAATACAAGATTGCTCACCAGCACAGACAATGGCAATCAGTAGTGTACACAGTTTGTGGAAGAAGGTCACTGGCAGTACAATGGGTACATTGACAAATAAGTACAGGAATTTAGGTGGTACCACTATTTTCAGTACTTCTATTCTATCTGCTAAGGACAGTGGTAGCATCTTCCATCTAGCTATGTGATCTTCCAGGTTTGAGACTGCTCTACCATAACTAGATTGGACTACCTGTTCGGGGTCTCTGTGAATCCATACCCCTAAGTATTTGACAGGAGTGGGAACTCAAGCAAGCAAGGGATAGTAAAAGGAGTGAGCGTAAATTTTAACAATTTTGACCAGTTAATACATAACTTATAATAATATTCAAATGTAATACATTCCCTGATCACAGGAGCTAGGTGTACAGGGGAGTTTCCGACACAGGGCACCATATCATCTGCATCATGCTCAAGGACCGCAACCGAAATCTCAAAGCTGACGTTGCATGCCATTGCCTAATATTACACGCCCGGGGCTCTAAATTTATGGCAAACCATAATGGCAATAGTGGGCAACCCTGCCGCGTACCTCTTCCTAAAGAAAACTGTCAGATGTGTGGCCATTAATCTGCACCCATGCTAAGAAGTCCTTGTATAAGAGGCGTATCCAGCGGAGAAACAATAACACAAAAACATCTTAACCATATTTTTAGGTTTCTGCATTTAGGTCTTCAAAATCTTAAAAACATAAAGAGTGCGCACATTATTGCATACTCTCATTTCAGTGCAGAGTATGGATCATTGTTTTCAGTTTGAGGTAAAATTATATTTTTAGCACTGTTAGGGGCATATTTATACTCTGTTTGCGCCGAATGTGCGTCAAAATTTTTGACGCACATTCGGCGCAAACACTGCCCCATATTTATACTTTGACGTCCGACCCCGCGGGCGTCAAAGTTCCACCATGTGCGTCATTTTTTAGAAGGGTGAACCAGCCTTGCGTTAATTATATGCAAGGTAGGCGTTCCCTTTTAAAAAATGACTTTAAGGCCTGTGCCCCATATTTATACTGTGAAGTCATTTTGACGCACAGGAGGGGGCAGGCCTTAAAAAACGGCGCCCAGCCTGATGGGCGCCGTTTTTTAACGCCTGGGTCAGGGCAGGCGTTAAGGGACCTGTGGGCTCAGAAGGAGCCCAGAGGTGCCCTCCCATGCCCCCAGGAACACCCCCTGCCACCCTTGCCCACCCCAGGAGGACACCAAAGGATGGAGGGACCCATCCCAGGGAAGTTAAGGTAAGTTCAGGTAAGTATATTTTTTCGATTTTTTTTTGTGGCATAGGGGGGCCTGATTTGTGCCCCCCTACATGCCACTATGCCCAATGGCCATGCCCAGGGGACATAAGTCCCCTCGGCATGGCCATTGGGCAAGGGGGCATGACTCCTGTCTTTGCTAAGACAGGAGTCATTTCAATGGGGGTTGGGTGTCCAAAAAAATGGCGCAAATCGGGTTGAGGCCAAAATTTTGCCTCAGACCTGACTTGCCCCATTTTTTTACGCCCAAGCTCCATTTTCCCCTACGCCGGCGCTGCCTGGTGTGAGTCCTTTTTTTTGACGGACACCAGTCCGCAGCGCTGGCTAACGTCATCCAATAAATAAGGCGCCCGCATGGCGCTTTGGAATGGCGTTAGCCGGCGTTAACATATTTGACGCACAACTGCGTTGGCGCAGTTGTGTGTCAAAAAGTATAAATATGGGCCGCAATGTCTGTACAGTCGCTAGTGGTGAATTTGTCTGGCACCTAACACAATGCATAGGCACAGCTGTATCCCTGTATATTCCTACTGGATATGGTAGGAAATGATTGTGGAGGACACCCATGGGTTCGTCACTCTCAACTCAGATTTTCACAAATGCATTTTTTATCCTTTCATTTCACATGGACCTACATGGCACATTGTGTGGCTGATTCACAAAGGCATTTATGAGTATGTAAGTAGTTGAAAAACGTATCCTTAGTATTGGCAATGTGGGTAAATACTCCATGGCAGCCCTACACTGTCTAAAATGTGTCTGCTTCAAGAAAGGAAAAATAAACATTCTACCTAGCGAGGAATAATATTTACAAAAGAGAATAAAGTGCAGTGGGCTTTGTGCAGAACATCTGTCACATGGACAAAGAGGCAAATTAGCAGCAAACATACCTAGTCTACAGTATGCAACAAGAAAGTGAACTGTGATCATTCGTAATCTAGTTAATAACCTCTGATGTAGGTCGTTAACCCAAATTAAATAAGGCTCAATGCCAAGACAGGCACAACTTTGGGCATGGGTAACAACTGCACATTTAGCTAAAAATAGTTTGGTTAATGGTCTAGAGAAACTAGGAGGGAAGGTACGAGGGGGTTTATACACAATTCTTTTTAAACCAGCCAGTTACTGATTTATATGCAATCCAAGGTATTTTAGACCCTTTTCCAATTTCAGACAATCTGCTTAAATTAAACGATTCAATGGTGTTTCCTCCTTAGACCATATTTTCAGCCATAGCAGAAGGGGTTCAGCTTCACAAGGTCACGTACATACCTTAATCCCATTTTCGTATGACATAGGTAATTACTAGTAGAGTTAGGCACGGCTAACAGACTTTTTATAAAACCATTTTCTACCTTCTCCAGCATCGGTTGGCTGCAGAAACCCACTGGCCCGCATATGGCACCTGGGCAGCACTTAGACTTGTAAGTCGTTATCATCTCTTTAATCAACTTTCTTCTTAATCTGGCTGCAAAGACTAGATTCACTTCTACACTCCTAGCTAAAGCAGCTACCCTACCAGCTTTCAGGATACCCCAGGTCAATCTATCATCAAATGATATTCCCAAGTAAGAAAATGAAGAGCCCTTGCTGAATTTTATACTGTTAACCAAAAAAAGTCTTATTTTCCTTGTTTCAGGATCCAAACTGCAATTTTATGCAAACAGCCATATGCATACGCTCCACAATTGTTTCATAAAACGTCATTTTTGTTTGATGTCCTAGTCTTATGGTTCTATGATATCACAATTTGAATATTGTCTTATTTATTTTTTGTGATTTTTTTTTTTGCATTTTGTTTCTTTTATGGTCACTGGATGACCGAATAAAGAACGATGATTCTGTAAGTACCACCTCTGTGATACTACTTCACATCCTTTTAAACGCCTTTGTGAAATGGCTTCAAAACATCTAAAATGTGAAAAAATGGCAGGCAATAGTCATATACAATTAGTACAAAAAAGGGCTGTGCCCTCTTTGCAGATTTACTATTAGAGAGTTGGATTTGCAGGGCACATTTACCAAGGCACTCATGAGTAAGTACTCTCATGTATAGTGCTATCACAAGGTCACTAGAAAGTTTTATTTCTATGAATACAGTTTGCTTAATATTTAGAAATTTAAAAAATTTATAATATAACTGTCATATTATATTTCCTTCAGCACAACTTAGTTGTATTTCCTTTGTTTTTTCATTAGTTTTATTTATTTTACACAAATAACTATAATGATTTTAGCAACACTGCATAAGCACAAAACCTCTCCTTTAGCATTTCATGTTTTTCCATTTTTTCCATTTACAAACATAAATATTATTACTTGTGTTTCTGTATAGTCTGCTAAATACAAGTGATAGCCTCAGAGTGCTATTGTTCAGATACAACAGCAGGGCAGTCAATTAATGAAGTATACAAATGATAGCAGGAGTGAAATAGCCAGAGGTGGCTTCTCCGCAGTGGTGGAGGGGCGTCGCTCCCTGGCTGAGCCAGCAGATGAAAAATAAAACAATAGCTTGCTATCGTTTTATTTTTCATCACTTTTCAGCCCGCAGCGTGTACAGGAAGGGGTGGGGCTGGGCTATGTGAGGTTGGAGGGGGAAGGAGGGGAGGGTGCACTAAGTGCGCATGTGTTTTTGGCCGGCCGCCAGAGGCCGGCCAAACACACATGCGCACTTCGGTTTCTCCAGCACGGTTGTATACACAGCCGGGCTGGAGAAACAGCATAGACCCCAGGCTTGTGCCTGAGCGGCAATCTGAGCCTCTCAGACCAATCCTGACGCTTCTTTCATGCTATGTTTAGCATGAAAGCAGCGCCAGGATTGCTGGGCAGCCTGTGCTGGCGTCCCGGGGGTTGCTGGGACACCAGACGAAGAGGAGCAACGAGCGAGGCAGCACGATGCGGCGGGAGGCCGCGATGACGAGGAGAGCTGGTAAGTGGGTTTTCTTTTTTGTTGTTTTCCCTGTCCCCATCGTCGCCCCGTCCCTCCCCCTTGACATATGCAGTGGCCGCTGCTGAAAATAGCTACAAATGCAAAAACAAAATGATAAACTGACAAACCCTAGAGAGGAGACCACAGTGCATAGTGCTGATTTAAAATATGTACAGAACAGGATCATGTGCATAGGAATACAAGTAGTTATTGGTTGGTACAGGGTTCAAATATTGGGGTGGTTGCTTTGCAGTTATTAAAGGGCATTCCCTTTAGAGGTGTAATGTAATCCCTTTCAGCCCCTCTGGCATGGGGAAGCCACCACACTTACAATCTATCTCTATTTGATTTAAAAACTGGTAAGAATAGTCTAGACTGCAATAAATGATTTTGATATGATTTAATCTTGTATTTGTTACTTTAAGTTTATATATTTTTTTTAAATCAAGATCTTTATTTTCCTCATTTTTTAGGCCAAGCATGGCAGAGTGCAAGCGCTGCTTTTCCGACGTGTTAGTATGTACCTGGGCTTTTAACCACACCCACTGCATGCCCATCACTATCACTTGTTCATGGGCTTGCCCTTCAAAAATCCTTTGTTTTCGTTGGTAAATGTTTTAATTTTGCCCCTCCTTGGGGCGGTTTTGTTACCGACTTGTACATTGCCCCTGTTACATTGCTAATTGCACTTTTGCCAATACTTTTTACTGCAAGCAAACTTCTTTTTCTTTTTGTGTGCTGCTTCAGGCTGATGCCGTGGCACTTTGAATCGGCTCGCTTATGTGAAACTGTGTTACTTTTCATTTTCAATTTATGTGGCAAGAAAAGTCCTGTTAGCATTTTACAACGCTAATAGCTCTAACTCAAGCAAATGCGAGACCCATTGCATTGCAAATGCCTGTTTAATCTGTCTAGGCATGAAAATACCATCCAGCTTGTAAAATACTGTGAGCATTACTCATATTATGCTTGAGGCTGCTATCTGGTGTGACCTTCAAATCACAGGATCAAATACTCACAGTGCCAACTCAGCATCACGTCCTTAATCGGTCCATAGACTACCATTTATTTGGATAATAACATCTTATTTATTTTCAACACTGTATTATTATTAGTGCTTATGGCCAGTGGTTGCAGGTGGGGCTCACAGCAGTGCTGTTTGAGGACTGCCACCTCTTTTTCCTCATCATACTTAGATCTAGAGAGCAAGTGAGATAAAAAAACAAAATGTGGAAAGGAGTCAGAGTACAACAAAAAACAGCCACAAAGAAATAAATCAAGGATGAAAAGTGGCCTTCAAAAGTGAGATAAGAGGAGTGCGAGTGTCGGTGGTGCTTTAAAGGGGGACGGGGTGGAATCAAGACAGCGCTACCTCGGTACTCGTTCAAAATTACGCACTGAATAATATCAGCTAATGAATTCTGGAAGAGTAGGCCATACAGGTGTTCAGGGCGATGTCAGATTCGCGTGGAGGGGAGTACCAGGTGAGCCCACCTTTGCGGAAGGAAACTGATTATTCACAAGCACGACATTTGCAAGCCTGGCATTTATGCGCTTAAACGGCGTGCATTGAGGTGCAAAGTGCCCTCGATGCGTCTAACGCTTTCGAGCGGCTCTGCTTTCCCATTGGTGCTCTGGGGTCTCGAGAGATTTCAAAACCTCTTCCTCCGGGGATCTCCGCCAAAGCGGCCCGCTTAATGCCGTCGACCAGCAGTTCCCTTAAACGCTGACTGGGCTTCTGGCTTTAAGTGGCGGAGCATTAAGTGTTCCGAGTCAATAGCGATTAATATTTTTGATTACCTTTTAAAAAGATGATGCTCGTCGAGTTTGAAAGAAGGGGTGGAAATGCACGTGACTGTCTCATGGAGAAGCTGTGCAAGATGTGTGGAGTTCATATAATTTCGTCTTGATTCTCTGTTGAAGGCTTGTGTTTTTAGGGCTTCCAGACCGACCAGTGACCTACCAAACATCTCGGAACATGCCTGTAACCCTGCAGCTGTACCTTGGACACACCTGTTTGAGCCATCCTAGGTCCTACATTAGTTTCACCGATAACTCTGACATGCCTCTGATTATTCCCAACCCTACAAGCGTTCCAGAAGTGAGTTAGGATGTGACTGACTCTTCTCCTTGAAAATGATAAATCTGACATATCACGGACTTAGGGTTGCCACATTTCCTAGATTAAAATACCAGCGGTTTGTTCATGTTTTAAGATTTTTTAAAGGCCTGGGCATGATGCTTAAATAGGACTTTATATAAAATCATCCGTATTCGTTTTAACTTGGCCTTTCAATCTTTACTTTATCAGTCAAGGGTCACCAAGACAGCTCTAGAAAACATTTTTTATTTTTTTTCTGCTTATATTTGCTATTTTAAGTATGTACTGATAAAACAAGGATTGGCAAATCCGAGAGCTCTAAGCGTTGGGAATGTTAATGCATTTGTGTAGGCACTGGGGCTGGTTTTATTGACACAAAGGTCCTCCGCGGAAGAACGGTCCTGTAGCTGGTGTTGGCTGTCATGTCACCACTGAGCGCTGGGGGCGCACTGTTTTGTGCATTAAAATGTAGATTTTCCTAGTTCCTTGACGGAAAGTCTTAATTTTATTAAAGACACGGAGGCGAGTATTATGCTTTTCTTTTCTTACTTTATTAAAAGTAAAGTGACATCACTTGACTGCGAACAGCCCTCTTTTCTTGCGAGAGGTTAGTCAGAGTTAAACAGTGGAAAAATTGCGAAAATAATAAAAATAGCCAGAACAGTGGCCAAACGTTCTGAGCAAAAGTTCAATACTCCGGCAAAAGGAGAACGGTTGTTGCGAGAAGGATCCATGCTTCGAAGAACAGTAGCGGGAGAAAGTGAAGATAAGAAGCTGGAACTCCCGGATGCAGTTGAAATTTTATGATGATTGTGGTACCGCCTGTGTTGAAGCTAGGAAGACAAAAAAGGGGGGGGAATTAACAAAGTTATACCGTAGTGGAGGGATAATACTCGCCTCCGTGTCTTTAATAAAATTAAGACTTTCCGTCAAAGAACTAGGAAAATCTACATTTTATGACAAGACCGGAGGCTCCTATTATGCGAGTTCAAAGCATATTAATTACATTCAATGAAATATTCTCAACAGGTTTACAGTAAAAAACTCTAAAAACATTATCGTTAGACCAGTCTGCAGATTTAAGAATATCCTCGAGGCGGGACCCTGCCCAAAATGCTTTGGAGCCATCGCGCCTCTGGAGGAATGAGCCCCAAACATGGAAGTATCGATACCCGCTAGGGACATAATCCATTTGACCCAACGTGCTAAGGTAGCTGCTGAAACAGGCTTGAAAGGTCTCCTGAAAGAAATCATAAGTTGGGAAGCCGAGGAAGTCCTTAAATCTGCAGTTTTTTGTTCATAAACTTTTAAGCATTGTGCGACACATAGTTTGGGATGGTCTGGGAAGTAAGGATAAAAAACAGAAGTTAAATTAGTCTTTGTACGACGAGTCACTGTGAACAAAACACTGGAATGAGTAAATTGGCGATTAGAAATATCTAAGGCTCTAACATCAGAAATACGTTTGATAGAAACAAGACATAAAAGCATAGTTAAGTTGGCAGATAACATTTTTAATGTAAGCATAGAATTATCAGACCATGACAATAAAAATTTTAAAACAATATTAACGTCCCATAATTGTCTATATTTTGGCATTGGAGGATTAGAAAATTTTACTCCCTTCAATAAACGGCAAACAAGTGGATGCTCACCAACTGGTTTCCCATTGACGAAAGAATGATTAGAGGAAATTGCCGATCTATATAAATTGATGGTATGGAAAGCTTTGCCTTTACTGGCTTCAGCCGCCAAAAAATTTGCAATGAAAATTACATCTGCCAAAGAGGGTTCAATACGTTTTCCCAAACACCAGCTATGCCATAAGGACCATGCAGATTTGTATGCCTTCTTGGTGCCTGGGGCCCAGGATTGTGATAAATATTGGGAAGCCTCTGTCGAAATGAAAGGGACAGGTTGGGTATACCCGAAATCTTCCAAACAGCAAGGGTCAGCGAGTTGTCCAAGATGAGGGAATGAGGACGATGCCTGGGGTCCAATAAAATATTCGGGAAAGAAGGAAGGAGGTAAGGGATATCTATTGCGAGTTCTAAAAGAGTTGGGAACCAAATTTGCGACTGCCAAAATGGGGTTATGAGAATCACTGTGGCTTGTTGACGCCTGATCTGAGCTAGAACTCTGCTGATCATGAGAAAAGGAGGGAAGGCGTAGTTTACAAAACTCGACCAATCATGAAAGAAAGCGTCGGCTGCTAATGCTAATGGATCCGGACGCCAGCTGTAGAATAAGGGTAGTTGAGAATTGAGACGGGAGGCAAAAAGGTCGATTCGAAAGGGACCCCACATATTCTGGATGCGTTGGAAAATGTCTGGATGGAGTTTCCAGTCGCTGGAATCTCTGAGGTAACGTGAGTGCCAGTCTGCGACGGAGTTCAGAGATCCTGGAAGATATTCTGCATGAACCGAAAGATGGTTTGAAAGGCAAAATTCCCCAAAACTCTTGGCCAGTTCCGCAAGAGGTTTGGATTTTGTGCCCTGAGGTGATTTATATATCTCACTGCCGTAATATTGTCCATTCTGAGAACAATGGCGCAACGAACCCTGTTCTTTGACAGGCTTCTGATTGCAAAGGAGCCTGCAAGCATCTCTAAACAATTTATATGCAATCTGGACTCCTCTAAAGACCATGAACCTCCAGTCGAGATTGGTCCACAACGGGCCCCCCAGCCGGAGAGACTTGCATCTGATTCTAACACAAGATCTGGGGCTGATGGAAAGATAGTTCTTCAGTTCCATGCGTCTAAATGGTCTATCCACCATTGAAGTTCTGTGCGAGAATCGTGATCTAGGGCAATAGTGTCCGAGTATGAAAGGCCTTTTCTTAGGTGGCAGATCTTTAATCTTTGAAGAGCCCTGTAATGGAGAGGACCGGGAAAGATCACTTGAATGGATGAAGAGAGAAGACTGACGATACAGGCCAGAGATCTTAAAGAAATAAGTGAATTTCGTAGTATCTGTAAAATTTCTGATTTGATAGATTTGATCTTTGAAGAAGGAAGCAGAACGGCTGAAACCGAATGTATCTGAGAACCTAAGAATTCTATAACCTGAGTGGGTGTGAGGAGAGACTTCTCGTTGTTAAATCCTAGATCCAATAGCAGCGAACATGTGAGAGCTAGATGGGACGACAGCAACTGAGGAGACTGATTCAGTAAGAGGATATCGTCTAAATATATGATGAGTCTTACACCTTGAGCTCTGAGGAAGTCCACTACGGGTCTCATGAGTTTGGTGAAGCACCAAGGGGCAGAAGATAGACCGAAGGGTAGAGAGGTAAAGTGATAGAGATGATCTAACCAATGAAACTGGAGAAACTTCCTGGAATCTGGGTGAATTGGGACGACCAGGTATGCGTCTTGAAGATCTAGACACACCATCCAATCGTTTTGAAGAAGAATATCTCTTAGATGGAGGATGGTTTCCAATTTGAAGTGTTGGTAAACTACGAAATGATTGAAGTGTTTGAGGTTTATAACAGGACGCATCTTTTTGTTTTTCTTTTGAACCAAAAAGATGGAACTGACAAACCCTGTTGGATCTGGAGTGGTAATAGAGATGGCCTCTTTGTGGATAAGAGACTGAGGGGGTCATTCTGACGCTGGCGGTCTTGGACCGCCAAGGTCACGAATGACGGAAGCACCGCCAACAGGCTGGCGGTGCTTCCAATGCCATTCTGACCGCGGCGGTAAAGCCGTGGTCGGCCCGCCGGGGCCGGCGGTTTTCCGCTGTTTTTGCCCCAGCTGGGAGAATCCACCAGGGCAGTGCTACAAGCAGCGCTGCCCTGGGGATTCTGACCCCCGTATCGCCATGGGGGCCCCGGCCAGCTTTTCACTGTCTGCCTAGCATTCGGAACCGGCTCCTATGTTGCGGCCCTCATTCCCGCTGGGCCGGCGGGCGCTAACTTGGTTAGCGCCCGCCGGCCCAGCGGGAATGTCAGAATGGGGGCTGCGGAATTTTGCCCGCATGGCGGCCAAATGGCGGTTTCCGCCTGGCGGGCGGCGGTAGCTGCCCGCCAAGGTTGGAATGACCCCCTGAACCTCTGATGTAATGAGATCTGACATTTCTGCAGAGAAATGAGGAATGATAGGAGGACGGGGTTGACTCGGGGTAGAATAAAGATCAATAATATAATCCTGAACAGTATTGAGGATCCAAGGATCTGAAGTAATTTCTAACCATTTTGGGAGAAAATGACGAAGACGTCCCCCTATAGGGACATGACCACAAGAAGGGCTTACCTGTTTGATTAGAGGCTCTGGAACCACGGTAACCTCTGGAACGGAACCCCCCGGACTTCTGGGGGTAGAATTGCGGTCTGTAATCCTGGTAAGAGGGAACGTTGTAGCCTCTGGAACCTTGGTTATGATAGGAGCGGCCGGAAAAGCGGTTCCTCCCTCTGCTGGCCCTGCCAAAAACAGGCTGGTTAAACATTTTCTTTAACGATTGTTGGGCTTTGTCCAGTGAAGTAAAAGTTGCCACATATTTTCCCAGCTCCTTGATAAAGGATTCACCAAATAGCAGACCCTCAGTATGGAAATTTGGTTGCACTTTAGCCAAGTTAACCAACTTGGGATCGAGTTTCAAAAGAATTCCTTTTCTGCGCTCATGAGTTAAAGCAGCATTAGCGTTTCCCAAGAGACACAAGGAACGCTGTACCCAAAGGGTAAGTTCATCTGGGTCTATAAAAGAACCCTCTAGTCTGGCCTCCTCAGAAATATCAAAAATCCGGGAAAGGGGACCAAGAATATCTAAAAGCTTATCCTGGAAACCTGACCACGCTTTGTCTACACCTTTGCGAAAGTCCTTGCCAAGTCTTGTAAAGAAGGTGAGCAGAGGTTCGTCAATGGTGGGAGCTTGGAGGATTGGGGAAGGGAAGGGCGGGGGCATTCGGATTTAAGTTTCGTTCTGGTCTGCTTTTCTAAGGGACAATTTATTTTGGCTGAAATATACTCGGCCACATAGTCAGCCGGAGCCCACTCGGTGGAGTTAGGGTGGAGAATTAAGGAAGGGTCAAACATGGGTAAACTTTCAGGGTCTAGCAAGAGATGGGATTTGGAATTTTCAGAAAATTTAGATTTTTTAGTAGGTGTTGAAGAGAGGGAAACATCGTCATCCTTATCAGATACCACGGAATCTGAGTCCGCATCCGGCATGTCATCATCTGTATCCAGAACAGCAGAAATTATCAAGGGGGTTATAATATTATTGGATTTCCTTTTGTGTTTTAATGATGACTGAGAATTGTCCATATTTTTATTCTCCTTGGGGGGAGCCTTTTGAGGAACCACGTCCTCTGCCACATGTGAGGAAACCTCACTGACCTTTTGCGCCAATTTTTTAGATTTAGTATGAATAGAAGGGGACTGGCGCTGACTGCTTTCCCCCGCAGCCTGGGCCGATAGAGTCTTAGATATTAAATTAGTAAAGGAAGACTCAAGGTTCTTGGAAAGTTTATTTATGGATGAGGTAACAGCCTGTTGTACAGAGGATTTAATAAAGGAATTCAATTCCTGCCTAATATCACTAACATCCTCTAAATTATCTTGTCTGGAAGGAGAATTATCCCTTTCCATATTGAAATGGGAAACAAGGGGTTAATTGTGAAGGAAAACTAAAAACCTCCCCTGTGGGCGTGTCGTAGGAAATGCTTTGTAGAAGGGAGTGGCCAGGACACAGTAAAGTGTCAAGAAAAAATAACCTGACACGCTGTGGAGGTAATGCGGTCGTCAACGGAAGCAGGCAAGAGGAAATATGCTGTCAGGTCAGCTGTGACTGAAGGTAAATAGAAATAAACGCGCGCCGAGTGACAGGAATGTCCGTTGCTCGAGCGCACTTGACGGGAATGAAGCATTTCCTCAGACGCGCTGAATAGAACGCGCATGTCTGAGGAGATGCAACCGGGGAAAAAGGAGCGCGCGCAGCAGCGCTTAATGTATAATTGCGGCGATTCGCCGACTAGGAAACGAGCGCAAAGCTAAAGCGGCAAAATAGTAAAGCCAAACCAATATATATACAAGAAATATAAGTAAAATATGAACAACAGGTTAGAGCAATGAAGGAAAGGTACTTAACTTGACTGCGAGCAGCCAGAAAAGAGGGCTGTTCGCAGTCAAGTGATGTCATAATGCCTTTGTATATGTTCATTGGTTTTTATTCTTGTACACTGTTTGTTTCCCATTGGCCCTTTTCTTCTGGCCTTATGGGAACTGTAGTTTCTTGACTGCTGCTGTTCAATAAAGTAAGAAAAGAAACGCATAATAGGAGCCTCCGGTCTTGTCATAAAATTGAGCTCCTGTATCTCCTTTGTCAACCGGGTGAGTTGTAAACAATTGGCCATTCGCGGGTAGTTAATTGGTTGCCATATATAATAAAACTAAAGAGTTAATAGCAAAATATCACCATCTCGGTATCTGTCATGATATATTTTGGGCTAATCAACCAAGATGTTATCGAACAGGATGTGGGTGGAAGTTCAGTGAGAGCCCAGTGCCTTTGCCATTTTAATTTTTCTTTCAAGCACCAAACTGCCCTTTTCCGAGTTTATTGTACTGCAATAGAATAGTCTTCAGATCAGTCGTAGACATTTTTACCAAATCTGAGGTGGCTACCTAGCTCAATGGACTAATGTGCCAGCTGCAGACATGTGTGCCACTTGGCGGTGGCATGTATGACAATGTTACATAATCTATTCAGTCATTTATCCTTTCGAGGCTCATGAAATAAGTTGTGCAATGGTAGTCCTTGCAGTTTACTGCGCTCTAAAGCTCTACGACTGTATAAATAATTATGGCCCTCATTACGACTTCGGCAGTCTTGTAAAAAGACCGCCAAGTCCGCGGGAGCCAACATACTGCCAGTGCTGGTTGTATGCTTGGACTCCTATTATGACTTTTCTGCTGGGCCAGCGGACGGAAACAGTGTTTCCGTCCGCTTGCTCAGCGGAAAAGTCACATCAACATTGAGGCCGGCTCGTAATCGAGCCAGCGGCAATGTTGCTGTGCAGGGGGTGCAGCAGCACCCGTCGCACATTTCACTTCCCGTAATTCAGGCAGTGAAATTCGCGATGGGGCTGTAACTGGGGGCCCCTGCACTGCCCATGCCAAGTGCATGAGCAGTGCAGGGGCCCCCAGAGGTACCCTGAGTTCCCCTTACCGCCAGCCTTTCCATGCCAGTGTGTACTGCCATGGACAGGCTGACGGTTGAGGACTCCTAATCCCCAGGGCAGCGCTGCTTGCTGCGCTGCCCTGGTGGATTATGACCGCCCGACTGAAGCCTGGCAGTATCCTGGCGGGACCGGTGGTATGACCGTGGCGAATGCACCACAGTCATAATACGCTGGCAGAACACCGCCAGCCTGTTGGCGGTATTACCGCCAATGTTCCGCCAACCGCCGGGGTCATAATGAGGGCCTATCGGTTTTATGCAGCATATCTGATGTCAGTTTTTCCATGATTGTGGGCATGCATGAGTGTGCCTGTTTGACTTACACACAGCAAACCTAGCTAGAACATGCTGTAAAATTTGCAACCTAACTCAAGAGTATGATTACGTAAAGATGAAAGACTTTATTTGAGCACACACATCCACATTATGTTTTTTTAGTCACAGGCCTTGTGGACATTAAGGCCCTCGTTACAACCCTGGCGGTCGGTGATAAAACGGCTATGTTTGGGTGCAGGTGCATGGACTGGATGCTGTTGTGAGGTGGATGGCTGTTGGGTGTCTGAGTGCTTGCAACGGTATACTTTGGGAGGAGGGGGCTCAGACACAGTGGGAGAGGACACAGGGGGCGTGTGCATGGATGTGGGGATGGTGACTGCCAGTGAGGGGCGTGGAGTGATAGGCGTGATGGTAATGGAGGAAGTGGATGAGGATGTAGTGCATGCAGGTGTAAGTGGAGACGCTACTGAGAGGGAGGTGGACAAGGAGGAGGAGGGGGACACAGTGGAGGCAGTGGATGTTGGTCTGTCTGCATCTGCATGGTGCTTGTGTGAGTGCCTGTGGGATGAAGTCTGTTGCTTGTGTTTGCCTGAGCCCCTTCTGTGTGTTGATTTGGGTGCATGCTGTTCTGAAGGTGTGGCTGGGATAGGCTGCGGTTGAGGGGAATGGGAGAGGAAGTTGGAGGGGGGAGGCTAGAGACAGGGACAATGGCTGCCATCAGGGAGGAGGCCAGAGCCTGGAATGATCTGTGCTGGGCCGCCACGCCAGAGTGAATGCCCTCCAGGAATGCATTTGTTTGTTGCACATGCCCTGCCAGACCCTGGATGGCATTCACCATGGTTGACTGGCCAACAGAAATGGATCGCAGGAGGTCAATAGATTCCTCATTGAGGGCAGCAGGGCTGACTGGGGCAGGGCCTGAGGTGCCTGGGGCGAAGGAGATGCCCACCCTCCTGGGTGAGCGGGCACGGGAAACACGCTGAGGGGCTGCTGGGAGGGCGGTGCTGGTACAGGGGTTGGCAGCTGTACCTGTAGTTGGGGCAGCCACAGAGGGGTCCGCCACCACAAGGGAGCTTCCATCGGAGGAGGTGTCGCTGTCCGAACTGTCCCCTCCAGTCTCCGCCGTGGTGCTCCCCTCACCCTCCGTCACACTGGTGCCCTCACCGTTGGTGGATTCGGCCTTATGGGCCATGTGGGATGCAGCTCCCTCTGTCGCCTGTGCCTCTGCTCCTCCGCCAGATGATGCTAATGCACACAGGGACAGGGTGACGAAACAAAAAGGGGGAGGGGGGGAGACAGAGGATACACTTGGTCAGTGCCAGCAACAACACCACCGTTGGCATACACAACACACAGGGAACAATGCTAGTCACCAGGCCATGGAGTACAATGCCTGACACCCCTAACAGCACAGCTGAAACCCACAGGACCCTTCCCAGTAGTAGATGCCTACTAGAATATTTGGGGTTGGAGTGCATCAGACCCTGCCCATCATGGAACCTACCCTTCCAAGTTCGTCCTGGCCTAGAGGCACCCACAGACCCACATCCCTAACCCAGATAACACCTCAACATGTGCAATTTTCTGATTCTGAAACTGTACTCACCCCCTTGTGGCTGCTGTGATGCCTTCAAGCGCCCATCCAGCTCTGGATAGGCCACCAACAGGATGCGAACATCAGGGGGGTCAGGGTACGACGGGCAACCCTTCCTCGTTGGAAGGCCATCCCCAGCTGGGCCTCACCCGTCTTCCTTGCCCAGCAGGGCTGGTCCTCCCACCGTTTGCGACTGTGGGTGCTCCGCCTGTCAAAGACCCCCAGGGTCCGCACGTCCTTGGCGATGGCATGCCAAGTACCCTTTTTCTGATAGCCACTGACCTGCTGAAAAAGATACATAGAAAAAGGTATTAGTCACACCGTCCGGCCTGTTACACTCATGGCCCACCATATCCCTCCCAACTCCTTGTGCACAGACATTGACCACCATACATGCAGCACTCTGCCCAGGACCCCTCAGCCACTCCCCCCCCTTACACGAGGCTTACACACACAGCCCTCCATGCATTCATGCCCCATGCATCGTGCTCACAGTGTACTCACCTGTTGGTCTGGAGGACCAGAAGTAAACGGTACAGGGGTAGGACCCCACCCACCAGTCTCTCCAACTCCTCTGAAGTGAAGGCAGGGGCCCTTTCCCCAGACACTCGAGCCATGGTCGCTTCCAGACACAGGTCACAGCAGCACTTCAAGTGTAGGTCCTCTCCTGTTGCAGGTGCGTACCGTCACCACTGGCGTACATCACCATTGGCTACTGGAACCCATAGGGCCCAATGATAACCAATGAGGTGTTGCACAGCGGTTGTCGACCACCTCCCGCAACGGCGCACAACGTCAGAGGAATCACCTCATTTCCACTTGTCCCTCTACACAGGTCAGGCAGCCGCCA
The DNA here is from genome assembly GCF_031143425.1 of Pleurodeles waltl. NCBI lineage: Eukaryota > Metazoa > Chordata > Amphibia > Caudata > Salamandridae > Pleurodeles > Pleurodeles waltl. Next base: position 693,195,109 of record NC_090450.1, read on the forward strand.
TTTCAGGGGAGAACAGGCCATGGCACCTAACTGCGTCATAGCAGACATAGGCACATTTACGGAAATACACGTTCACATACTGTTTCTGTCACAACGTGCAAGGCATTTTACTCTGAGGATATGTTTGAATATGACCATCTGCTCAACGTTTTTCACCCTAGAGTTCAACCGCTGAGAATGAATAGGAGATGGAGACATACACTTGTGTACAGATCCCTGGTGGACCTGGCAACAATGGAGGACAGGCACATTATCCTCACCTACAGACTTGATAGGGCCACAATCCAAGAGCTGTGTGCCCGATTGGAGCCAGACCTGATGTCAGCTATCTGTCACCCCACTGGGATCCCCCCTCTTGTGCAGGTCCTATCAGTGCTCCATTTCTTGGCAAGTAGCTCCTTCCAAGTGATAGTGTCCATGGCACCAGAGGTTGTCACAGCCTATGTTCTCAAACGTGCTGACCAGAGTGTTGTCTGCCCTGATGAAACACGTGCAGCCACATTGTTTTCCCCCAAGTGGAGGATTTGGCCACAGTGAAGGCTGACTTCTATGCACTGGGACACATCCCCAACATCATTGGTGCTATTGATGGTACATATATTGCCTTTGTCCCCCCCTGGAGAAATGAACAGGTGTATAGAAATCGAAAGAGCTGTCAATCTATGAATGTGCAGATAGTGTGCCTGGCGAACCAGTACATCTCCCATGTGTATGCAAAGTATCCTAGGTCTGTGCATGATGCCTTTATCCTCAGGAATAGCAGCATCCCATATGTGATGGCTCAACTCCAGAGACACAGGGTTGGCTAACAGGTGAGCCCATGGTCCCCACCCAGTATCTGTTGGTATATGGGTGTGGGGTTGGCCAAAGGGTGAGTGTCTGGCTAACAGGTATCCCTCAATATTTGCATGTGACTCTGGTTACCCCAACCTCTAATGTCTACTGTCCCCAGTGAGGAATTCCAGGACAAGGACAATAGGAACGTTACAATGAGGCACATGGGCGAACAAGGAGGATCATTGAGCGCACCTTTGGCCTCCTGAAGGCCAGGTTCAGGTGCCTCCATCCGACAGATGGATCCCTGTGCTACTCACCCAAGAAGGTTTGCCAGATCATCGTTGCATGTTGCATGTTGCACAACCTGGCCTTGAGACGACAGCTGCCTCTTCTGCAGGAGGATGAGGCTGGAGAATGGTCATGTGGCAGTGGTGGAGCCTGTGGACAGTGACAAAGAGGAGGCAGAGGAAGAGGATGTGGACAACAGAACAACTATAATACAACAGTACGTCCAGTGACACACAGGTAAGACACTGTAACCTCACCTTCCATTGCTGTTTTGTGAAGTGTATTTTCTCTGGCTGGCTGCTGTTCCCACTACAAAGGCCACTTATTGTATCCTTTAACATGTCTATTTGCAGATATTTGTGGCTCCTGGTGTATTGACTGCAGCACATTACAGGTCATAACTATGTATACATCACTGTACAGTCTATTTGCAATGTCTACTGATTGTTAAACAACTACATCCTTAAATCATTTGACATACTCCATACCTGTTTTTTCCAAGGGTGTTTATTTCAGTGCTGAGAAGTAAATGGGGATGTACAATGGGCTCAGGTGATGTTGGAGGAAAGTCCAGGATAGGGTGCAGTCTATTGGTATCACAGGTGCATTGTCCAAGGGGGCATAGGAAGGGGAGCAATGTCAGTTCAAGGTGGACAGGGTGACCGAGTGGGACACAAGGGTGACAATCAGGGGAGCCTTATATCCTGGCAGAGGTCTTGGCAATGTTCTCTGGCTTCTGCCTGGATCGCAGGGACCGTTTGCGGGGTGGTTCTCCTTCTGCAGGGGGTGGGGTGCTGGTGGCCTGTTGTTCCTGTGGCAGGGCCTCCTGTCCACTAGTGGCAGCAGAGGTGGAAGGCTGTTCATTGGTGTGGCTAGTGCCAGGGTCCCATTGGTGTGCCACCGCCTCCCTCATGGTGTTGGCCATGTCCACCAGCAGCCCTGCAATGGTGACCAGGGTGGTGTGGATGTCCTTCAGGTCCTCCCTGATCCCCAGGTATTGTCCCTCCTGCAGCCGCTGGGTCTCCTGCAACTTGACCAGTATCTGGCCCATGGTCTCCTGGGAATGATGGTATGCTCCCAGGATGTTGGTGAGTGCCTTGTGGAGAGTTGGTTCCCTGGGCCTGCCCTCCCTCTGTCACACAGCAGTCCTCCCAACTTCCCTGTTGTCCTGTGCCTCTGTCCCCTGAACTGTGTGCCCACTGCCACTGACCCCAGGTCCCTGATCGTCCTATGTTTATGGGGTCGCCTGGGGTCCCTGTAGAGGTGGACACACTGCTGATTGACGTGTCCTGGGGACAGGGGTATGGGCCCGCTGGGTGGGTGCTGTGCTGGTGTTTCCTGAGTGGGGAGGCTCTGTGGTGCCATGGGACTGTGCCTGGGTTACCGACTGTCCAGAGGTCCCTGATGGGCCAAGTTGGACATCCATATCCAGGCGTGCAGAGTTGCTGTCATCACTGGTGGTGCATACAGTGCTGGGTACTGGGATGGGTGGGTTGTGAAGGTGGGCTGTATGTGAGGTGGTGGGGTGATGGGGGTGAGGGTAGGGGTGGGGGTATGTGATGGCATGCAGTTAGGGGGTGAAAGTAGTTAAGATTTGTCATACCAGAGTCCAGTCCTCCTGTTACTCCTGCCAGGCCCTCAGGATGTATTATTGCCAAGACTTGCTCCTCCCATGTTGTTAGTTGTCGGGGAGGAGGTGGGGCTCCACCGCCAGTCCTCTGTCCTGCTATCTGGTGTCTTGCTACCACGGAACGGACCTTACCCCGTAGGTCGTTCCACCTCTTCCTGATGTCATCCCTGGTTATTGGGTGCTGCCCCACGGCGGATGTCTGCTGCACCTGTGATCCGAATAGTTGTGGCTCTACCCGGATGATTTCTTCCACCATGCCCCCTAGCTCCTCCTCAGAGCACTTGGGGTGTCTTTGTGGTGCCATGGGTGTAGTGTGTGTGGTCTGTGTGAGGGTGTGTGGGGTGATGTGTTGGGACGTGTGCTGTGAGGTGCGTGGATGGTGTATGGGTGATGGTGTTCTGTGGCTCTGGCTCTATGGGTGCTCCTGGCGTGTCTCTCTCTCTGTTGTAAATTGTTTGTAGTGGTAAAGGGTTGTGGGTAATGTGGGTGTGTGTTTTATATTGCTGTGGGGGTGTGTATGTGTGTCAGGTGTGTGTAGTTTGTATTGACCAATGTAGTGTTTTTTTGTATGTGTGTGTGTATTTTGAGTGCAGCGGTATGTACTGCCAATGGTTTACCGCAGTTGAATGTCCGCCACGGTGATTCGTGGGTTATAATGCTGTGGGCGTATTTCTGTTGGCGTAACGGTGTGGGTTTTGGTACTGCCATTTTATCACTGACCTTTGGTGTGGTGGACTTGTGTGTGTGTGTCTGTATAGTGGCGGATTTCTATGCATGGGTCATAATATGGGTAGCAGAACACTGCCGCGGTCACGGTATGTTGGCGGCAGTCAGTATGGCAGTAAGCAGCACTTCCCGCCAATGTCATAATGAGGTCCTAAATGATTTGCGGTGAATCACAGGATGTTGGGCCTATGCTGAGATTTGAACATGACTCCATGGTTCCAAAGACGGTAGCGCTGGACATTATACTGCATGCTCTCCTTCCAACCTATCTTGCAGAGATTCAAACCTGGGACTTGTAGATTACACACAGATACTATTGGTCAGAACTAATCATATGTCTGCCAAGCAAAACATAAATAAACTGCAACTGCTCAAATTGCTGGGCCAGTTCACTCGGGGTAGGAATCTTGGAAAAAAAAACTCACCTTTTTGTGCGCCCATTCTGGGTACTCCATGCATCCCTTTAAACTGACAGCAACAAGGAATGTTGGGTCAGTTAATAGAATGTAGATGATTTTAGCTTATCTAGGAATTAATTAGCCCATGGTAAAGCAGTTAAGATAGCTGTGTGAGTTAATGCACCTGCTGCAAAGATCAGCATAGAACCCAAGGGTGCCATATTCAGCACCTATGAGTCTTTTAATCTTCCGAGGTTGAACAAAATGAACACTATGCAAACGAGTAATGGTGAATTATTGCCTGTGATAGCAAGCACTTTATTAAAAAAAGGATTAGATTGTCATGAGCTATTAAAACCCTTGTAAACTCTACTTTTGATTGCCTCTGCGGACCTCCAGTTCACCCAGACCTTTGCATCTGCTTGCTCAGGAATCTGATACCTCACCGACCTGCAGTGCCTGCTCGCTCAAATAAAGTTTATTTTGGTGCACACAAGGGGGGGTAAATATATGCGGTGCTCATGACGTGACTGATTCTGTTGCAGCCCACTGACCATTCAAAAGCACTGTCTGGTCCGGATATCCCTCATACAGCCCTATTAGGCAACCAGTCTGCTGCCATCAAAAACCCACATTAGTTGTGCTTCCATTGGTGAATTTCTGGGAGTAAATGCTACATACTTCAAAAATGATGGAAGTAAGTAATTTAGGTGTGGTGCCAGTTGGAATCTGCCTCCTTTCAGATTTTAGATTCAGAGTCTGGAAGACAGAGCTGCCTCTTTGATTTGTAACAGTTCTCGCTTGTGTACACCAATCTGTGTAGTAATATTTCAGATGCTTGAAAGCTTGAAGACATTTTTTTTATAATAATTGTTTTTATTGTTTTATGGTTGCATAAATAAATAAGGCAAGCATTCCCACACATGTTGCAGGAGGTGATTCCAACAGAAAAACAATCACAAAGAAAACAGGACAGACATCTGGTACAATGACATACAAAGATAGTGGCTATGTAACTGGTTCGCACTCCCCATGTGTATATCACGTAGATAGTTCAGATTTTCAGTCCTTGAAAGGGTGCCAAGATGGTATACACCCAGCCACTCAGAGTGTAATCTTGTCTACTGGAAACCAGTTGACAAATACTGATCCAATGTTCAAAATACCACGGCACACCCTAGTATGTTATAAAGTCCAATTAGAAATGAGGAGTCTTGCGTAATCACATTTCACAGTTCATAATTCTTTTATTCTTCCATAGATAAAGAGAATAATCAGGAGCAGCTAGTCCCATGCAAAAACAGCAGACACGTGTTTCGTCAAATTGACTTTTTCAAGGCTGTAGACATAAGTATTTAACAGAAAATTGCAATCAGAAGATGCACAGAAATAGTCCCATCAAAACATTGATGTGTTCCAAAGTACACAGATATCCTACAAAAATCCGTTAACTGTCCAGGCGAAAGGGAAAAAACAATCTCATGCTCGAGGAATAAAGTGCACCCCATAAATAACGAGTCACAAAACATGCAGTCGCCAAAAATAGCAATACATCTCAATTTGTTTGTGTCTTATTTAGTGCAAAGAAGAAGAAAAGGGAAATGTGAGCAAAATTACACTGTTAAATTGTCCAAGGTATGGATGTCGAATGCGGAGAACTTTCAAAGACGTTATGGAAATAGAGTATCTATCCACCAAACGACATTGACATAAATAAGAGAAAGATTAGAAAGAATGATCAATGAAAATAGAAGATGTACGCGAGAAGCAAAAAATATTTCTGGATATACTGGGAAAAAAAGACTTACCAAACAATGTATGTATTTTCGCATAATCCAATATGCTGAATGGTCCCATATATGTGGAATAAACAGTATGTGCACGGCGGAATTTGGCCCAAAAGTAATGTGTATCTCAAGTCAAGAGATACAAACAACCATGATAAGTCTACAAGAATTGTTTTTTATTGGACAGATAATAAACATATTATATTTTAAAAACCACAAAAAGCTAAACACAACCAGACCTGTGAAGTACATACACAGGAATGTATCTCTCTTGGAATCACAATATAGTCATCCTTCTAATTAAACATATCGTAGATGTTGTATTTATTGACCCAGGGCACAAGACCAAAAAGAGAAAAGTACTGAAAACATTATGTATGATTGTCCAATAGACACACAGAAGGTTGTAACTGGCATGCACCAATAAAGACCACAACCAGAACTTCATAGAAGCCATGCTTAAAAAAGCAACACCAAAGGATGATGGACAGAGTGCTGAACAATGCAAACAGTCACCCCAGTCACAGATCTGGGTTTAATCCATCGTTCTTTTGCTCACCATGCCACCCCAGTTTGGACCCAGCCATATGGAAATCAGTCTTGACCCTGTTCCTCATGGGAACAGTCCACTCCGAACTGCCAAGCCCTGTCCTCCCTGGACCGGAAACAAGCATCCTGGGACTGGTTTCAGGGTATTACCCTGCATCAGCCAGGCTAGCTTGAATCCAGTGGCACGGTGAGCAAGGGACCCACGTATGGGTGAAACATACAATCAAAATTGAAGACGGACTGGAAACCAAGGAGTTTCTTTCTTCAAAATGACAGAACCGAATGGTTAACAGAAATTATGACCCGATCTCTACATGTAACAAATTTGAGCTGAATACACAAATCTTAAAGCGAAAGTAAGTACAGGTGGAATCAAGTAAATAGATCAGAAAGGAAAAGAAAACACATCGATGTAAATACCTAGAATAAGGTATGTTGAACGTACGATACAGCAATAACACGGGGCACCAGTGCCTATTGGTGTACATACAGATATAAAGTAGATAGTTAAATGTTTAGAAGAAGTAGTGCATCCGTGATACAGTCTTATCATATATTCTTATATTCCATTTGAATACAAAGATGCTATTGCATCAACAAATTTCATATGGCCCTGGTACATAAATAACAAGAAATACATATACATGTGAAAGTATTGAAAACAAGAGGTTATTGTAAAATGTTATAGAAAGTTGTATAAGTCCTTCTCTATGTTGAGCCCTTCCTCCACTGCTCTCAACTTAATGATCCATCTACTTTCCATGCGCCTAAGCATCTGTGTCTTGTCACCACCCCTGGGACAGATGCCCAGTGTTTCTATGCTATCCTTAAAGATTCCTAAAACTTCTCTTTGTTTATGAGCTGAATTATAATGATCTGCAAATGGATAATCCGTGTTGTTATGCCTAATTGCATGGGAAGAAGTGACATCTACATGGGTAGGTGGGAGGGTGAGAAGAAACTAAAACAAGCAGTGAAACAGGAGGGGGTTGGGGCATGAAACCAGCGCCCTGTGAAAACAGCATCTGACATTTGATCTTGGTCTTTGAATAAAGCATACAGCAGCAGTTCCCTTAACCGGATGCAAGCTGTTCCAGTAAGCAAAATGTAAATTTTAAAAAAAGCAGTTTTCACTCACCCACGCCCTATTCAAGCAGGGAAGCAGCAGGGGGTTGGGGACATTTGACCTCGGTCTTTGAATGCACACGCAATGTGGTGAGATAAGAACAAAAATTACAGGCCTATTTACAGAGGAGTTTGGAGCAAGCGAAAACACGTATGCTTGTGTTAGGTGCACTTTAACTAAGAAAAAAGTAGTTCCTGAAACAGATACTAAAATGAAAGCAGTGGAGGAATAGTATAATTGGTCTGTGTTCTGGAGAAGGGCTAAACCAAGTAAGAGGCATGACAAATGCATGCCATGGATAAATGGGGCAAAAGAATATGAGAGTGACAATGGCGCCAGCAAATTTGAAGCCTATGGGTGGGCTGAAGCCCACAAAGTATATACAATATGTTTTGAAGACCTAAAAATACTGACTGTAGATGATTTTGCAATATAAAATCCCTCATTACAACCCTGGCGGTCGGTGGTAAAGTGGCGGTAATACCGCCAACAGGCCGGCAGTAACAAAAATGGAATTATGACTATGGCAAAAACCACTCAGACAGACAGCCACTTTAACACACCGACCGCCACAGCGGAATCAGCAAGCACCACGGCGGTAACTGGCAACAGCTAGGCAGACTACAATGTACCGCCCACACTATTATGACCGGCCTATCCGCCACCTTTTCCGGGGGGGTACCAATGACATCAAAAGCCTGGCAGGAAACAGATCAAGTCAAAGGACTCACCTGTGGAGACTCAGGAAATAATCTTGACACCATGGAGCCCCAGCTGCACATATTCCCCATGCTCGTCTACCTTCTGCTGCATTATGAACATCAACATCGGCGAAGATGACCACAGTGAGTACTGCCGCCTAGCACACATGGGAGGGGAGAGGAAAAAGAGAGTGACACACACACGCACCACGCAACACCCCCACCCCCAACACCATACACACAACCAGATTCAGTAACATTACATATTCACCCGGTACACCTCAGGAATAGTGCAAGGACAAAATGATTTGAAAAAAGTGAGTGTAATATAACAAAATACTATGAATAAGAGCATCAAAATCCAAACGTATATACATATTTACAAACGTAGGGACACTGCCCAATCCTCAATGTCCGTGGGCCACAGGGCCACAACACATAGGCCAAGGCCCCACCTCACTCCTGCAACAACACGGAGAGAACACTGCAGGGGCATCAGGTCGAAAATAGACAGGCACCTCAGGGGGACAGGGAATGGGGGGCACCTCAGCCGGAAGATGATACAACGCCACTGGTCCTGGATGGGGCTACATGACCACTGCTTGGTCCTGGGGAGTGCAAGGCCACAGTCTCTCAAGTGGGTGGTTTGCCCACTTCTTGGTCCTGGGGAGTGCAAGGCCACAGTCTCTCAAGTGGGTGGGTTGCCCACTGCTTGGTCCTGGGGAGTGCAAGGCCACAGTCTTTCGAGTGGGTGGCTATTTCCACTGGCTCTGGAGGGGGCATTGTGCCCAGTGTGCTTCATCCTGGGAAGGATGGGGTGAGTGGATGGCTTCTCCACTTGTTCTGAAGAGGGCATTGTTCCCAGTGTGCTTCATCCTGGGATGGATGGGGTAAGTGGATGGCTTCTCCACTGGTTCTGGAGGGGGTATTATGCCCAGTGTGCTTCATCCTGGGAAAGACTGGGTGAGCGGATGGCTTCTTCCAGTGGTTCTGGAGGGGGCATTGTGCCGTGTGATGCATATATTGGGGAGTGCAAGGTCACAGTCTCTCACCTGGGTGTCAGACCCACAGGGCTGCTGCTGCTGGTGGCGGTGCTAGTGGCGGTGCTGACAGTGGTGGGTGGAGGCTCCAGCCCTTCCCCTGCAGCCTCGGACAGCTGCCCACTGGGGCTGCTGCTCCTGGTGGTGGTGCTGCCAGTGGTGGGGGAGGCTCCAGCCCTTCAGTTGCAGCCTAGGACAGCTGAACCACCATGGTTCGTGGTGGGGACTCCGAATGAGTCCCAGCACCATGCCTCCTGTCCTTCCTGCCGACTGGTGCAGGCCCCTTGCCCTTCCTGTCAGCAGCCGGGAATTGCCCCTTGCCCTTCCCTGTAGCAGCTGGGGGTGCCTCCTTGCCCTTCCTAGACGCAGCTGGTGGTGCCTCCTTGCCCTTCCCTGTACCCGCTGGGGTTGCCTCTGTGCCCTTCCTAGATGTAGCTGGTGGTGCCTCCTTGCCCTTCCTAGACGCAGCTGGTGGTGCCTCCTTGCCCTTCCTTGAAGCACCTGGTGCAGGCACCCTTTCAGTGCGGCTGCCTGGTGCCTGGGATCCTCTCCCACTTGCAGTAGCTGCCGACACTACTCTGGCCGTGGACTGGGTGGCCGAGATGCTCGTCTGGGCTCTGACCACCCTGGCCCGACGTGAAGGACGGGGGAGGAGGGGAGTGGTAGGGAAGAGGTCAATGGTGGAGAGGAAAAGCTTCTTAGGGATATCGGGCGGGAAGAGTGAGATGGTCTGGGAGTGGAGGTAGAGGAAGTGGTTGTAGGAGGTGTCTGCTGATTTTGGGTGTAGGTGCATGAGCTGGATGTTGTTGCGAGGTGGATGGCTGTTGGGTGTCTGAGTGCTTGTGTTTGTGTACTTTGGGAGGAGGGGGCACAGACACAATGGGAGAGGACACAGGGGACATGTGCATGGATGTGGGGGTGGTGACTGTCAGTGAGGGGCGTGTAGTGATAGGCGTGATGGTGGTAGTAGATGATGATGTAGTTCATGCAGGTGTGAGTGTAGACGCTACTGGGAGGCAGGTGGACGACGGGGAGGAGGGGGACACAGTGGAGGCAGTGGATGTTGGTATGTCTGCATCTGGATGGTGTTTGTGTGAGTGCCTGTGGGATGATGTGTGGTGCTTGTGTTTGCATGTGCCACTCTTGTGTGTTGTCTTGTGTGCATGCTGGTCTGCCTGTGTGCTTGGGATAGGTTGGGGTTGAGGGGTATGGGATTGGGTAGATGAAGTTGGAGAGGGGGGCTAGAAACAGGGACAATGGCTGCCATCAGGGAGGAGGCCAGAGCCTGGATTGATCTCTGTTGGGCCGCCATGCCAGAGTGAATGCCCTCCAGGAATGCATTTGTCTGTTGCAAATGGGCTGCCAGCACCTGGATGGCATTCTCAATGGTTGACTGCCCAACAGAGTTGGATCACATGAGGTCAATACTCAGGGCAGCAGGGGCAGGGCCTGAGGTGCCTGGGGCGAAGGAGATGCCCACCCTCCTGGGTGAGCGGGCACGGGAAACACGCTGAGGGGCTGCTGGGAGGAAGGTGCTGGTACGGGGGACGGCTGTACCTGTAGTTGGGGTGGGCACAGAGGTGCCCGCCACCACCAGGGAGCTTCCATCGGAGGAGGTATCACTGTCCGAACTGTCCCCTCCAGTCTCGGCCGTAGTGCTCCCCTCACCCTCCGTCCCACTAGTGCCCTCACTGTCGGTGGATTCGGCCTCCTGGGCCCTGTGTGATGCAGCTCTCCCCTTCGCCAGTGCCTCTGCTCCTCTGCCAGATGATGCGAATGCACATACGGACAGAGTGACAAAACAAAAAGGGGGGGAGAGACAAAGGATACACTTGGTCAATGGCGGAAACAACACCACCGTTGGCATACACAACACATACACACACACACACACACACACACAGTGTCAAAGCCCAGCTCACCTGAGTTCTTGTTCAGTTCTGATGGAGGTTGAAGACAATCCGACCCCACCCTGAAACTGCTTGTTCCAGCACACTAGTTTTTAAAACAGTGCACTAAGAACAGAAGCTCAAGGGAAGGGGGGAAGTGGATAAAATAAAAAAGAGAGACAACACCGTTCTTGCGTTTCCACTGTTGAAGTGCTGCACAAATCTGCGGCCCTTTCTGACTTCTGTAGAAACTGGTGTCTAATGAAACATAAACAAAGAACAGATAAGTGCAACCTATTCCTAAATGGGTTCCTGACTATCCCTTTATTTATTAGAAATTCTCTTCTAAAAGTACCTCTTGGATCCTGGTCTCTAGTTTCCAGGTTTGGAATGTGTTACTGCTCTGGGATGTGTTTTCTATTACTGTAAAGCTTCTAAAACATTAAACAAATACCGTTATCAGAATTACCAATATCAAACATTCATCATCATATAACTAAAGCCTAAATTCCCAATAGCAGACTCACTTTTCCCATATTTCCAGAATCTTTTATAAAACAAATACTGTACTTTTACATCAAAATACAGCATGTAATTTGTGCAAGTCCTTGATTTACTGTTTGCCTTGCTGTTAATGGTTTCCACTGTTCGATTCTTAAAAGTTCCATGAGAAAAAACAATGTTTGCTTCACAAAGTTCTGCAAAATATTCTTGTAACAAAGAGTTTGAATCACAATGTTCGTGGAAGGTATTTCGTTTCGAATTGTCTATACACGAATCCAGAAATTGTTGTCAAAGTTCTTTCAGGTAGTAAAAAGTTTTGCACTTACTTGTTGCTGGCAAGAGATACTGATCAGTCTAGCCTTGTCTTCTTTCTCTTTTGCAGGTTACTCATAGGAGAGAGGCTGAAGCAAGGAGGAACCGGAAACCGGAAGAAGGAAGAGCCAGAAGCTGCGCCCATTGAAGTCAATGAAAGTCTGTAAAGAGCAGGAGTGCCAGCGCCGAGGGATCTGTTCTCAGGTAAGCGGGAGGTAGACGAGCACAAGCACTGGGTGAGGCTCGGGGGATGCCTTTTATAGACAGGGCTGGGTGCGGTTTGAAGGGCTGGGTGTGGTCCTCACATGCTGCACATGTTCTTGGAAGGTGTGCAGAGCTGGGTGTGGTTTGAAGAGCTGGGTGTGGTCCTCACATGCTGCACATGTTCTTGAAAGGTGTGCAGAGTTTCAGTTATTATGCAAATGAGTTGGATTAACACATGGCCTAGGGAGGAGTGTTTTAAAGAAGCCTTGGTAAAAGCAAGGCCCAATGTGTAAACAAAACAGCACATTAAACAACATACACAGAAGCCAAGGGGGGGGGGGGGGAAGGTCAGATAACAAGAAAGGCTTTCAATAGTAAGTTTAAAAGGGAGCTATTACAGAACCCACTAGTGCAGTGAGAGGGGACATGCTCTTTGCTGTGTACAAACCCTAACAGTTGCCCCCCCTCAAAGGCCCTCCTACAGGACGGGGTTTTCCTGGATTTTTTAAATAAAACCATCTAATCAGCTGTGGGGCATGTACATATGATGCTGGTTCCCATGAATTCTCAGATTCATCATATCCTTTCCATTCTACTAAATAAAACAGACGTCCACTAATTCTTTTTGAGTCTTTTATGCTTTTCACTTCATATTCCAGATTTCCCTTAATTGGTATGGGTGGAGGTGGTGGTTCAGGTCGGGTTTTTGAGTTGTATGGCTTAAGCAAGGACACATGGAATGTAGTATGTACTGGATATTCTTTTGGTAAATCTAATTTTACTGTTACCGGGTTTACTATGGCAGTTATACTAAAGGGTCCAATGAAACGTGGTTGCAGCTTTCGGGATCCCTCTATGTTTAGGTTCTTTGTGGAGAGCCATACCTTGTCACCAATTTTATACATTGGGGCCTCAGACCTGTGTTTGTCTGCTTGTCTTTTCATGCTTTCCTTGTACTTTAATAAATGTTTCCTGGCTTTGTCTTGTATGTCACCTAACCTCGTTAGTCTGTCCGTTACTGTAGGCAACAGGGAATCTTCTAACAAAATGGGTATAGCTCTTGGATGATACCCCTGCAAGAAATAGAATGGTGAGCAAAGTAGAGCTGAATGCTCAGTATTATTATAAACAAACTCTGCTACAGGGAGAGCTTCCAACCATTCACTAGAATAATCAGCCAATAAACAACGTAGCGTTTGAAGTAAGGTTTGGTTCAGTCGTTCAGTCTGTCCATCTGTCTCTGGGTGGAAAGCAGTGGATAAGGCCACATCTATTTTCAGTTTTTCACATAATTTTTTCCAAAATCTGGAGTTGAACTGGCTCCCTCGGTCTGACACCACTTTGCTTGGCAAACCATGTAAACGCACAATTTCCCTTATAAAAATATCGGCAAATTCTGCCGCCGTGGGTAATTTCCGTAATGGTACAAAATGTGCCATTTTAGATAAAAAATCCACTATAACCAACACTGTTGTGAAGGATTTTACAGGTGGTAAACCTACAATAAAGTCTACGCTCACAGTGTGCCAAGGTTGTTTGGGTGTTGGCATTGGTATTAACAAGTCGTCAGGAGCCTTATGAGAAGATTTATGTCTTGCACAAATTGGACAGGTAGTGACAAATTGCTTAATGTCCTTTCTTATAGTGTCCCACCAAAAGTGTTTTTGCACATTTTCCAGGGTTTTTACCCAACCAGGATGACCTGCCAACGGTGAGGCGTGATGCCAAATTATCACCTGTGTTTGTAATTCAGAGGTGGGCACTAACAGCATGTTGTCGTGATACAATAAACCTCGTTGTATTGTGTTATGGGAATCCTTTAACCAATCCTGAGGTGCTATTTGCATGTGTGCATTATATAGATCTGTGATGAAATCCTTCTGTTGTACTGGTGCCAACAACTTTTGGGGAGGAATAATGGGTTCTCCTATTTTATCTTGTTTCATGTCTGAGGTATGTCCGTATCTAGATAACACATCAGATTGAATTTGTTGTGCACCTGCTCTTTAGGTTATAACAAAGTCAAATGTGCTAAAAAATTTAACCAGCGCATCTGACTTAGTGCTTTAAGTGATCCAAAAAACTGTAGGTTCTTATGGTCAGAAAAGATTGTAACTGGGTACTTGGCTCCCATTAAATGGTGCCTCCATTCTGAAAAGGCTACTTTGATAGCTAGTAGTTCCCTTTCAGCCACAGTGTAATTTTGTTCAGCTGGCAATAACTTTTTGGAATAGAAGGCTATAGGATGTAACTGGCCATCTACTGCATCTCGTTGAGAGAGAACTCCTCCTAAAGCTACTTGTGAAGCATCCGCTTCAACAAAAAAGGGCAAGTCAGGATCAGGATGTTTCAGAATTGGGGCTGAAGTGAACTTTTGTTTTAGGAGTTGAAAGGCGTGTGCCGCCTCATCAGTCCAAAGAAATCGTTGCCCTTTCCGCAACAAGGTAGTTATTGGGGCCGCAATGTCTGCAAAATGTGCAATAAACCTCCTATAAAAATTGGCGAAACCCAGAAATTTCTGAATATCTTTTACAGAGGATGGTTCTGGCCAATCAGCAATAGCACTGATTTTCTTTACATCCATAGTTATTCCTTGAGGTGACAGGCAGTATCCTAAAAAGTCCACCTTGTTGACATTAAAAGTACACTTTTCTAACTTAGCAAAAAGATGATTTTCTTTTAACTTAGATAATACTGCACGAACATGTTGGGTATGTTCTTCTGAGTTCTTAGAGTAAATGAGGATGTCGTCTATGTATACTATGACACAAACGTCCAGGAATTCGTGTAGGACCTCATTTATAAAGAACTGAAAGGCCGCAGGGGCATTACATAACCCAAAGGGCATTACTGTGTACTCAAATAAACCAAACTTTGTCTTGAAAGCTGTCTTCCACTCATCCCCCTCTTTTACTCGGACCAGGTGGTAAGCTCCCCGCAGATCTAGTTTAGTGTATACAGTAGAATGTCTTAATTGATCCAACAACACAGGTATTAGAGGAAGAGGATATTTATTCTTTATTGTAGCCTTATTTAGTCCTCTATAATCGATACACGTGCGCAGGGATTTATCCGGCTTCGGGATAAAAAAGAGTGGAGATGACACCGGAGATGTGGAATGACGGATGAACCCAGACTGTAGTAGGTCATCTAGGTAGGTTCTTAAGTATTTGGTTTCTTCGTCAGTCAAAGCATATACTCTGTTATTAGGTAAAGGGGCCCCTGGGATAAGATCTATACGGCAGTCATAAGACCGATGTGGGGGCAGCACACTAGCCTTTACTGGATCAAAGACGTCTTTAAAGTCAGAATATTCAGGAGGGAGACTTGGTTCATCTTGTGTAACACTAGCACAGTGTAATACTGTGCTCTGTTCTGTACCTGCTTCTTGATAGCAATTGGTTCTACAGAAAGAGGAATCCAAAGTAACAGTTCTATTCACCCAATCAATTTTTGGGTTATGAGTTGTTAACCAGGGTACCCCGAGAATCAAACCAAAATTAGGAGTATCTATCAGATCAAAGCTAATCACCTCTGTGTGCCCGTTCTGACAGACCATAACAAGTGGACTTGTTTGTTTTGTGATTAATCCAGAGGTCAATTCTGACCCATCCACTGCACATACTGCTTCTGGACAAGGCTTTAGGCACATAGGAAGTCCTAAGATTTCAGCTAACTTATTATCCACAAAATTTCTTGTCGCGCCTGAGTCCAGTAGGACAGGGAGAGAATGCCTCACTTGGGTAGTAACAATTAAAACGACAAGAATTATGAAATGTCTAGGTATGTGCGGTACCCTGAAGGCTGCAGCATTAGAGGTTTGATTAAGATGTTTTCTCGAACAAGTAACCTCTCCCCTTGTCGAGCTTAATCGTTTCCCGATTCAGTTGAGGAGGTGGAGGAAACAGCACCCTTTCGTGGAGTTTTAGGCTTTACTGGACATTCTCTGGCAAAGTGACCTGCCCTGCCACAATATAAACATAATTGAAATTTTCTCCTTCTTTCTTTTTCCTCTGATGTGAGTGGACCTCTGAGTGTCCCTATTTGCATAGGCTCTGGTTCAGGGAGTTTATTATCTGTGTCTTTCTTCTCGTGTCTAATAAAAGTTAACCGTGATTCCAGTTTGTATTTATCTCCCTTTCTTTCTCCTAGTCTATGTTCTAATTTCACAACTAAATCTACAAAGTCCGAATAGTCTTTTGGCAAATCAACGATATGAGCCAGCGCGTCTTTTAACTCGTCTCTCAAACCTTTCTAAAAAAGGGAGACACGCTTTTCTTCTGGCCACTGTGTCTCGGTGAGTAAACGATTAAAACTAGTGAGATAGGTCAATAAATCCTTATTACCTTGTTTAAGATTTAAAAGCTCATTATCACTTGCCTGCATGAAAGTGTGTTTTGCAAAAAGGCTGGTCATGGTACGTTTAAATTGATTCCAATTATGGAGGATGGGATCATCTCTATCCACGAAAGGAATTGACCAATTGGCTGCTGTGCCACCCAAATAAGACAAGACGAATGCCACTTTCGTATCATCAGTAGGGAACTGTTGTGGCTTACAAATGAAGTGTAATTGACATTGATTGATAAAAACATGGAATTTGTTACTATCTCCATGAAAACGTTCAGGTGCTGCTAAGGGCACAACATTAGGAACATTAACAGTAACCTCAACTGGGGAAGGCAAAGTTGTATGTTTTGATGGCGCCCCTGTCTCTGAGGAGGTTTTAAACAAAGGCGTAGAAGCTGTGTTCCACTGAGATCCCCTAAATTTATACCTGCTTAAATCCTGTTTTAAAGAGGTATTCTCCATCTTTAATCTCTCTATTTCCTCTTGCATATGTTGCAAGATGCCAGACACTGATTCATTATGAGCCAAGTCCTCATTTAGGGCCTGCGCCATATCCGTGATGTCAATGCCCTCTATTTCTTCCCCGGTATTCATCGTCCACCAGAACTGGAATTTTTTAAGGCTTGTGCTTCTGTCAAAGCCCAGCTCACCTGAGTTCTTGTTCAGTTCTGATGGAGGTTGAAGACAATCCGACCCCACCCTGAAACTGCTTGTTCCAGCACACTAGTTTTTAAAACAGTGCACTAAGAACAGAAGCTCAAGGGAAGGGGGGGAAGTGGATAAAATAAAAAAGAGAGACAACACCGTTCTTGCGTTTCCACTGTTGAAGTGCTGCACAAATCTGCGGCCCTTTCTGACTTCTGTAGAAACTGGTGCCTAATGAAACATAAACAAAGAACAGATAAGTGCAACCTATTCCTAAATGGGTTCCTGACTATCCCTTTATTTATTAGAAATTCTCTTCTAAAAGTACCTCTTGGATCCCGGTCTCTAGTTTCCAGGTTTGGAATGTGTTACTGCTCTGGGATGTGTTTTCTATTACTGTAAAGCTTCTAAAACATTAAACAAATACTGTTATCAGAATTACCAATATCAAACATTCATCATCATATAACTAAAGCCTAAATTCCCAATAGCAGACTCACTTTTCCCATATTTCCAGAATCTTTTATAAAACAAATACTGTAATTTTACATCAAAATACAGCATGTAATTTGTGCAAGTCCTTGATTTACTGTTTGCCTTGCTGTTAATGGTTTCCACTGTTCGATTCTTAAAAGTTCCATGAGAAAAAACAATGTTTGCTTCACAAAGTTCTGCAAAATATTCTTGTAACAAAGAGTTTGAATCACAATGTTCGTGGAAGGTATTTCGTTTCGAATTGTCTATACACGAATCCAGAAATTGTTGTTAAAGTTCTTTCAGGTAGTAAAAAGTTTTGCACTTACTTGTTGCTGGCAAGAGATACTGATCAGTCTAACCTTGTCTTCTTTCTCTTTTGCAGGTTACTCATAGGAGAGAGGCTGAAGCAAGGAGGAACCGGAAACCGGAAGAAGGAAGAGCCAGAAGCTGCGCCCATTGAAGTCAATGAAAGTCTGTAAAGAGCAGGAGTGCCAGCGCCGAGGGATCTGTTCTCAGGTAAGCGGGAGGTAGACGAGCACAAGCACTGGGTGAGGCTCGGGGGATGCCTTTTATAGACAGGGCTGGGTGTGGTTTGAAGGGCTGGGTGTGGTCCTCACATGCTGCACATGTTCTTGGAAGGTGTGCAGAGCTGGGTGTGGTTTGAAGAGCTGGGTGTGGTCCTCACATGCTGCACATGTTCTTGAAAGGTGTGCAGAGTTTCAGTTATTATGCAAATGAGTTGGATTAACACATGGCCTAGGGAGGAGTGTTTTAAAGAAGCCTTGGTAAAAGCAAGGCCCAATGTGTAAACAAAACAGCACATTAAACAACATACACAGAAGCCAAGGGGGGGGGGGAAGGTGAGATAATAAGAAAGGCTTTCAATAGTAAGTTTAAAAGGGAGCTATTACAGAACCCACTAGTGCAGTGAGAGGGGACATGCTCTTTGCTGTGTACAAACCCTAACACACAGGGAACAGCCCTACACACTAGGCAATGCACTAACAGTCACAATGCTAGTCACCAGCCCATGGACAGGGACACCTAACGCCAATTGCAGCATACCTGAGACCCACAGACCCCTGCCCAGTAGTAGATGCCTACTAGCTTGGTTGGAGGAAGTTTACATCAGACCCTGCCCAACATGGGACCTACCCTGCAATATCCGGCCTGGCTTAGGGGCACCCACAGGCCCACATCCCCCACCCGGATGCCACACCACCACGCGCAATTAGTATATTGGGGCACTGTACTCACCCCCTTGTGGCTGCTGTGATGCCCCCAAGCGCCCATCCAGCTCTGGATAGGCCAACGCCAGTATGCGGGCAAATGAGGGAGGTCAGGGTTCGACGGGCACCCCTTCCTCATTGGGAGGCCATCCCCAGCTGGGCCTTCGCGGTCTTCCATGCCCAGCGTCTCAGGTCCTCCCACCGTTTCCGACAGTGGGTGCGCCGCCTGCCGTAAACCCCCTGGGTCCGCACGTCCCTGGCGATGGCACGCCATATACCCTTTTTCTGATGGGCGATGACCTGCAGAGAAATACACATAGGAAAAGGTATCAGTCAGACCGCCCTGCCTGTTACATTCATGGCCCACCGTAACCCTCACATCCCCTTACGCACAGACATGACCCACCATACATGCAGCACGCTGCCCAGAGCCCTTCCATCAACCCCCCCACACAAGGCCTTCACACACACCACTCCATGCATTCATGCCCCATGTATTGTGCTCACAGTGTACTCACCTGTTGGTCTGGAGGCCCATACAGCATTCGGTACAGGGGTAGGGCCCCATACACCAGTCTCTCCAACTCTGCTGCAGTGAAGGCAGGTGTCCTTTCCCCAGTGACACGAGCCATGGTCGGTTACAGACACAGGTCACAGCAGCACATGCAGTGTAGGTCCTCTCCTGTTGAAGATCAAGCAGCAAGGGAGTGAACAGATAGAAAATGGCGGTCACATCCGTGGTGGTGCGTACCGTCACCGCCGGCGTACATCACTGTTGGCCACTGTAACCCATAGGGCCCATTGGTAACCAATGAGGAGTTGCACAGTGGTTCTCAACCACCTCCCACAACGGCGCACAACGTCAGCGGAATTACCTAATTTCCACATGTCCCTCCTAACAGGACAGGCGGACGCCATTTCATGGGGGGACGGCAAGCCATGGCACCTAACTGCGTCACAGTACACATAAGCTCCATTTGGGCCTATCCAACAAAATACTGTTGCAGTCACAACATGTAATGAAGTGTAGTGTTTGGAAATATGGGATACTGACCAGCTGTTCACCGTTTTGCCCCCTAGATTGCAAGCGCTGCGGATGAATAGGAGATGGAGACATCCCCCCGTGTACAAGCCCTTGGCGGACTTGGCAACAATGGAGGACAGGCTCATTATCCTCACCTATAGACTGGACAGGGCCACAATCACAGTGATGTGTGCCCAATTCTAGCCTGTCCTGATATCTGCTATCCGTCACCCCACCAGGATCCCCCCTCTTGTGCAAGTCCTATCCGTGCTCCATTTCCTGTCAACTGGCTCCTTCCAAGTGACAGTGGGCTTGGCAGCAGGAATGTCACAGCCAATGTTCTCAATAGCGCTGACCAGAGTGTTGTCTGGCCTGATTAAACACTTGCGCAGCTACACCATTTTTCCCCAGGTGAAGGATTTGGCCACAGTGAAAGCTGATTTCTATGCAATGGGACATATCCCCAACATTATTGGGGCTATTGATGGTACACATATTGCATTTGTCTCCCCCCCCGGAGAAATGAAGAGGTGTACAGAAATCAAAGAGCTTTCACTCAATGAATGTGCAGATAGTATCCCTGGCGGACCAGTACATCTCCCATGTCAATGCAAAGTATCCTGGGTCTATGCATGATGCCTTTATCCTGAGGAATGGCAGCATCCCATAAGTGATGGCTCAACTCCAGAGGCACCGGGTGTGGCTAATAGGTGAGCCCTGGTTCCCACCCAGTAAATGTTGGTGTATAGGTATGATGTGGGCCCTAAGGGTTAGTGTGTGTCTAACAGTTGTCCTTCGATATTTGCAAGTGACTCTGGTTACCCCAACCTCTCATGGCCACTCACCCCTGTATAGAATCTGAGGACAAGGGCAGAGGAACGTTACAATGAGGCACATGGATGAATAAGAAGAATCATAGAGAGGACATTCGGGCTCCTGAAGGCTAGGTTTTGTTGCCTCCATCTGACAAGTGGTGCCCTGTGCTACTCACCCAAGAAGATCTGCCAGATCATCGTGGCATGCTGTATGTTGCACGACCTTGCCTTACATTGCCAGGTGCCTTTTCTGCAGGAGGAGGAGGCTGGAGATGGGCATGTGGCAGCAGTGGACCCTGTGGATAGTGAAGATGAGGCAGAGGATGAGGATGAGGACAACAGAAGTGCAATGGTTCGTCAATACTTCCAATGACACACAGGTAAGACAGTGTAACTTCACTTTTAATTGACAGTTTTGTGTTTGACATTGTCACTGGCAGGCTGATTTTCCCACTTCTATGGCAATTTACTGTACCCTTTGGCATCTCTATTTGCAGATATTTGTTCCCCACTATCGCTCCTGGTGTGTTGACTGCAGCCAACTACAGGTCATTCATATGTATACATTACTGTACAGTTGTATTGCAGTGTTTAAAGCTTATTAAACAAATACATAGTTCAATCATCTGACAGACTCCATACTTGTATTTTTTAAAATGGTGTTTATTTAAGTGCTAATAAGTAGAGGGGCATGTGCAATGGGCTGGGGTGATGGTGGAGGAAAGTCCAGGAAAGAGTCCAGTGTATGTGGATCACAGATCCATTGTCCAAGGGGGCATAGGAAGTGGAGCAATGGCAGTTCAAGGTGGACAGGGTGACAGGGTGGGACACAAAGGTGACAATCATGAGAGTCTTATTTCCTGGCAGAGGTCTTGGCAATTGTCTCTGGCTTCTTCCTGGATTGCAGGGAACGTTTTCGGGGTGGTTCTCCTTCTGCAGGGGGAGGGGTGCTGGTGGCCTGTTGGTCCTGTGGCGGAGCCTCCTGTCCACTAGCGGCAGCGGAGGTGGAGGGCTGTTCATAGGTTTGGCTAGTGGTAGGAGCCCCGTGGTGTGCCACAGCCTCCCTCATACTGTTGGCATGTCTGCTAGCACCCCTGCAATGGAGGCCAGGGTGGTGTTAATGGACTTCAAGTCCTCTCTGATACCCAGCTACTGTCCCTCCTGCAGCCGCTGGTTCTCCTGCATCTTGTCCAGTATCTGGCCCATCGTTTCATGGGAATGGTGGTATGCTCCCAAGATCTTGGTGAGTGCCTCCTGGAGAGTCGGTTCCCTGGGTCTGTCCTCCCCCTGTCGCACATCAGTCCTCCCTGCTTCCCTGTTGTCCTGTGCCTCTGTCCCTTGAACAGTGTGTCCACTGCCACCGACCCCAGGTCCCTGGTCATCCTGTGTTTGTGGGGTGGCCTGGGGTTCCTGTAGTGGTGGACACACTGCTGATTGACTTGTCCTGGGGACAGAGGTGTGGGCCCGCTGGGTGGGTACTGTGCTTGTGTTTCCTGAGGGGGGAGGCTTTGTGGTTGTATGGGACTGTGCCTGGGTAACCAACTGTCTGGAGATCCCTGATGGGCCAGGTTGGTCATCCAGAGCCAGGCGTCCAAAGCTGCTGTCATCACTGTGGGCCTCTTCTGGGGTGGGACTGGATGTTGCTGGCACCTCCTCTCCAGTGACGTTGGCTGGGGGACCTGTGGGGATGTAAATGCAGTGTTATTGTTTCTGAGTGTGACATCTTGTGCATGGGTGTGTTGCCCTCTATCGTTGTTATTGCCCTGGCAGCTTTGCCTTGTGTGAGTAGTTATTTGGTGGGCTTGCTGTTCCCCTCTAGTGTGCATGCTTTAGTCATGGGTGTCCATGCAGGTCTGTGATGAAGGGCCATGCATTGGTAGAGCATGCAGAGCTTGATATTGAGAGGGGTGGGTTGTGATGGTGGGATGTGTGGGAGGTGGTGGAGTGATGGGAGTGAGGGTAAGGGCCGGGGTATGTGATGGCATGCAGGTGGGGGGTGATAGTAATAGAGATTTGACTTACCAGAGTACAGTCCTCCTCCTGCCAGGCCCTCAGGATGCATGATTGCCAAGATTTGCTGCTCCCATGTTGTTAGTGGTGGGGGAGGAGGTGGAGGTCCACCACCAGTCTTCTGTACAGCTATTTAGTGTCTTGCTGCCACGGAACACACCTTCCCCCGTAAGTCGTTCCACCTCTTCCTGATGTCATCCCTTGTTCTGGGGTGCTGTCCCACGGCGTTGACCCTGTCCACGATTCTCCGCCATAGCTCCATCTTCCTAGCAATGGATGTCTACTGCACCTGTGATCCAAATAGCTGTGGCTTTACCCAGATGACTTCCTCCACCATGACTCTTAGCTCCTCCTCTGAGAACCTGGGGTGTTCTTGTGGTGCCATGGGTGTAGTGTGAGTGGTGTGGGTGAGGGTGTGTTGGGTGATGTGGTGGGGTGTGTGATGTAAGGTGCGTGGATGGTGTATAGGTAATGGTGGTGTGTGGCTGTGGTCTTGCTATCTCTCTTGTGGCACTTATTTGTAGTCATAAAGGGTTGTGGGTAATGTGGGTGTGTGTTTTATAGTGGTGTGGGTGTGGTGTGTGTATGGGTGTCAGGTGTATGTTATTTGAATTGTCCAATGTAGTGTTGTTTTGTATGTGTGTGTGTGTATTTTGAGCACAGCAGTATGTAGCGCCAATGGTTTACCGCCATTGAATGTCCGCCTGGGTGATTCGCGGGTCATAATGTTGTGGGAGTAGTTCTGTTGGTGTAACGGTGTGGGTTTGGATACTGCCAGTTTATCACTAACCTTTGGGCTGGACGACTTGTGTGTGTGGCTGTATAGTGACGGATTGCTATGTGTGTGTCATAATATGGGTAGCAGTAATCCGCCGCGGCTGCGGTATGTTGGCGGCAGTCAGCATGGCGGTAAGCGGTACTTACCGCCAATGTCATAATGAGGGCTGAAGTGTTTATCTCTTCAGTTAAAAAAAACCTCAGTGAAGGTTTCGTTAAGGTGACAGGGAGATCAGGTGGTCTGCAGAAGCAGGACCATAGTCCATGAAATCTAACCCTTAGGTTTACCACCTCTCATAGGTTTACATTTACTCATTTTAGGATTTCACAAATTCTAAGCCTGTTATACCCAGAAACCTGCAACAGTCCAAAGTGTTCAATCCTTTGCCTGGGGGCTTTTCAGCATGCACAGTTGAACACAGTTCACATGTTAAGGTTGCTTTTGTGCCTTTCATTGAGGGATTTCCATTTTTTTTGTTTTTGTTTTGTGTTACAGAAATTATTACTACAATTATGTAGTCAAAATACTTGCTATATCATCCTCAACTAAACCTTGATTAATTTTTGTTTCAGTGAATTTCAAGGGTGTTTTAAGAAAAGTCCCTATCTTGCTGAACCCACTGAGCACACTGTTTGCCATATGTAGTAGTTACTAGACAATGAGAATGGTCTTTAGCTAGAGACTTTGGGGGTCATTCTAAGTTTGGCGGGCGGCGGTTGCCAAACGGGAACCGCCAATTGGCCGCTCCGCGGTCAGAAGACCGCTGGGGCCATTCAGACTTTCCTGCTGGGCTGGCGGGCGCCCGCCAAGGGAGCACCCGCCAGCCCAGCGGGAAAGGGCCTGCAACACTGAAGCCGGCTCCGAATGGAGCCGGCGGTGTAGCAGGTGTGCGACGGGTGCAGTAGCACCCGTCGCGCTTTTCACTGTCTGCTATGCAGACAGTGAAAAGCTTAATGGGGCCCTGTTAGGGGGCCCCTGCACTGCCCATGTCAGTGGCATGGGCAGTGCTGGGGCCCCCAGGGGCCCCAGGACACCCGTTCCCGCCATCCTGTTCCTGGCGGTGAAAACCACCAGAAACAGGCTGGCGGGAAGGGGGTCGGAATACCCGCCATGGAGGATTGGGCCAACCGGGGTAAATTCGGCGGGAAACCACCGGACCCGGTTTTCTCACCGCGGCTTTACCATCGCGGTCAGAAAGGCCCAGGAAGCACCGCCAGCCTGTTGGCGGTGCTTTCCGTGGTCCGCGGCCCTGGTGGTTTTTACCGCCAGGGTCGGAATGAGGCCCCTAGTGTTGTGCATCCTAACCAAAGTGAAATGCCTTTGACGCAGAGTGCTGATCACTGGGTTTGGCAGCCAGAACCTGTCACTTCCTGCCTCCAAATGCACTGTATTTCAGCATTGCAAAGCTGGAATGCGACAATGGGTATAGCTAGATGCTGCATCTAGTGTTCATCCCTTGTAGGCTGTGTGTAGTGGTAATCGGGCACAAGGTTTGGCATGTGGCTTCACACTATTCCCAACTGTATCCACAGACCCTCTTTGCACAGCCTCTGGTCCTGTGCACTGGTCACTGGATGCACAGTGTGGCTTGTGGGACATCCTGATCCCAGTCCTCATGACACAAAAGCGAAGGAACACTGTGCACAGAGCTGGGACAGGCTCTGTCCTGTGCCCAGCACCCAAGCTGAAGGTCTGTAGTCAAATTGGTCTTCCACATCCAACTTAACTAAACTTTTCCTGAAGATTTTCAGGGAATTTCAAGTGTTTTATTTTTTTAATAAGATTCTCTTATCCTGTTGATCCCACTGTGCACAGCCAATGCCTGTGTTCAATGATTACCAGAAGGAGCGACTGGTTTATGGTCATACTCAAGAACCCAGTCATTGTGCTCCCAAGATAATATGCTAAGCCTTTTATATCACTAGGTAAGGAGATTTATAGGGGCTGCCTCCGCAGACTTTTCATGTTTTCTCCCCACGCTGCCGGACATTCCAAGACCCATAGGGATGAGTTGCCCTGAGCAGCATTTTGCTGTCCTGGTCTTCCTTATCCCTTAGTTATGCTAGACCTGGAGGATGGAGTCAGCTGACAGATGTCCATGTGACATCGACTTCTGTAGAAATTGGGAGCCTAGGACCCAGTTGGAACCAACAATCGTTTTTTTTTCAGAATGAGGCTCAAGACACCCAACAAGATGGATGTACTATTTATATTCATGTATGTCGCTCTTATTTTTGTTACCATTTCTTATCATTGTGTTTGTTAGTGTTATCAGGGACTTTGTAGAGCAAATCCGTTTTCACTTTCATGTATTTATGGTGTTCACAGTTCGAAGCATAATCATGAGCTCAAGACCAAACGGGTTGAAATGCATCATGAGTCTTGGGCCTGGCACAAATTAATAGAATAAAGGGAATCAATGTTTGTAACCATACAGTGCCCTGGTGGAATTGTCCTTTGGTGGATTTTGAATGCAATATTTGAAAAGGTGGACGTTAATCTCATAAGCAGGCCCTGTCCCCAGGCTTCAAAAACCTCTTTGTTACATATGCATATATATTTGCAATTTGTGTGTAGGTTCTGAATTTACTTGTACAAAACCATAGAAATTCATTCGTTAGAGTTAACTCACGCCCTAAGGTAACTATAACTCGTGCCCTTGCCATGCACAGTTTTATTATCAATAATTTTATTGCAAATGTTGCAGTGATATAATCAAAGATGCCATAGAAGATGGCATCAATAATATAATATGTGGAGTAATTAGCCGTGCATGGCAAAGGTGCAAGTTATAGTTACCTTAGGGCGTGAGTTATAGCTACTTGAAATAACTCTAACAATAACTGCTGAATTTCTATGGTTTTGTAGGAGTAAATTAATTACCTAACTATAACGTCTATGTAACCTTTGTTTTTTTCAGTGAATTTCTAGGGTTTTTTAACGTAAAGTAATTTTAATTACTACACGTTAATCCAACAACCCCTGCGCACGGCTTCGGCTGTGTGTGGCTGGGGTTGGTCGCAGGGCCTGCGGCAAGCCCTTACAACCACCCAACCCAGGGCGATGCACGGCCTTTGCCCTTGCGCAGCGGGGGTTGACCACAGGGCCTGTCTCTGTCAGTGGATCTTTGAGTAGGTGCATGAGTGTCTGAGTGGGTGTGAAAGTGGGTGTGTGAGTCTATGACTGGGTCTGAGTGGGTACACGAGTATCTGAGTGGGTGCATGACTCTCTGAGTGCATGTTTGAGTGAATGCATTAGTGTATGAATGAGTTTGAATTGAAAAAAAATCATATTCTTGAATGTTCTAGCATATTCAAGAATATCCTTGAATATTCGAGGATATCCCGCATGGTGAAGAAAAATCATTTAAAACCCATACTTTGACATTAAAACACCCCTATATCACACCCCTGGGGTGAGGGTACCTCCACCCTTACCCCTTATACCGCTTATTACTATTTACTGCTCCCGGGAACCTTCTTTCATGAAATAAAATGACAGCTACAACTTTCTAGTCAGGTTGTGGCTAGCCAATTACAGCGCTTCTATTCACGCACACATTCACAAAAATTCCTGAATTTTAGTGATTTATTCACACCCAGAGATATCCAAATTTGGATTTTTCTTAATTTGGTGTAATTCCGTCCAGCAGTCCGGACTGTAGTTGTGCCTAAAGATCCTATGGAAATTAACAGGGGAAACAGAACTTTTGTGACACCTCCTTTTTCTCGGTCCCCGATTGACGGATCACCCCAAAACTTTCCATGTGCAACAAGAATCACCAGGGCACTTTTTTAAACAAAATTGTGTGAAGATTTGTCAAACGGTGCCAAAGATATAGTCAATTAAAAAAACACGTTTTCTATGGAAACATCGTCCTAGCTATAACTACCTACTGGCGACCGCCAGTAGGTGGTATGTATATACATATATATATATATATATATATATATATGTATGTATATATATATATATATATATATATATATATATATATACACACACACACACACACACACACACACACACACACACACACACACACACACACACACACACACACACACAAATTGCAAAATATATATACATGCAAAACCTTTGGAGATACAGCAACCAAAGAAGACAGACACTCCAGGGTAGCAAGATATCTAGGGCCAGATGTAGCAAAAAGCAAAATTGCGACTTGCAATTTGCGAGTCCATCCGACTCGCAAATTGCAAGTCGCAATTTGCTATGCAGTACGGTGTCTCAGACACCGACTGCGACTCGCAATGGGGTCGCAATGACCCACCTCATGAATATTCATGAGGTGGGTCGCAAATTGCGGCCCCATTGCGAGTATATACACTCGCTAACATGGAGGCCTGCTGACGTCAGCAGACCTCCATGTTCGCGACCTGCTTTTAAATAAAGCATTTTTTTTTTTTTGAAGTGTTGCCCGTTTTCCTGACAGGAAAACGAGCTGCACTGCAAAAAAAAACGAAACCTTTTGTTTCGGTATTTTTTTAGGGCAGGTAGTGGTCCCTTGGACCACTCCCTGCCCTGAAAAAATATTTTGGGGTCCAGTCACAAACTGGAAGGGGTCCCATGGGGACCCCTTCCAATTTGCGAGTGGGTTACCATCCACTTGAAGTGGATGGTAACTGCGATGCCATTTGCGACTGCGTACGCGGTCGCAAATGGTATTGCATCCCACAGCGACTCGCAAATAGGAAGGGAACACCCCTTCCTATTTGCGAGTCGCAAATGCATATTGCGAGTCGGTAACGACTCGCAATATGCATTTCTGCATGCCAAACCCACGTTTGCGACTCGCAAACGGCGAATTTCGCCGTTTGCGACTCGCAAACGGGTTGCTACATCTGGCCCCTAATTTCTTTATTGTTGGCTGAGAATTCCATTTCCAAAGCATTTTATCTCTATGCAAGCCTTTGCAAAGGTGACAACCCCCACCACCATTAGAATAAATAGCAAAACCCATGTTGACACTGAGGAAATGCTTTGTTAGTTCTCAAACCAGTTCAATGTACAATGGTTCAACATCTGACATAATAATATATCATTTGAAATTCATTTCTATACCTCATGCTATTCCCAGTGTTAAAAAATGTATATATTGCAAAAACTGAGTAATCTATTTTATATAGACCAATCACAACTCCAAAGATTCCTTGTACAGAGGCTCGTAGCCATTTTCCACATTCGTTGAATCCACTACATAATATAGATATAGCCCCTGTGGGCGTATTAGCATTTTTCTCAGCAAATCACAGCCCACCATATCAATCACACGTGCAAATCACATACAAGCCTAAATAATGCCTAAGTGGGCAATCCATTGCATAATTACCCATGTCAAAGTTAAAAAATAGTGAGTTCACAATTAGTGCAATAATTAGTTAGCAGTAGAAGAAAATCACTATGGTATACAAGAACCATCAGTAGTAATGCGTAAGCAATGTAAATCAGATTGAGGGAGGAAACCCCATACCTATATAGGCATTTCGAAAGAAAAATAATTAGATTCAATACAAAGCTGAATCCAAATCTACAGATGTGGCCAATGCAAAGCAGCCATTGCAGTGTCATAAAATAAATCTACCTTGTACTACAGGTACACAACCAATACAGGGCAAATCTACCCTACATACACTTCAAGTTCCTCATCTTCTTAAGTCCTGTCAGATAATTAGTCTGCACACTGAAGTGGTCATTATGATTTTGGCGGCCTTTTCCGAAGGCAGCCGTGCTGGCGGCCGCCAAAAGACCGCAGCGGAATCGGTAAACCGACTGCCAGATTATGAGTCACAAACACAAAACCACCAGAAAGCAGCCACAAATCTGACACCGCCAGGCCGAACTATGGCGAGAGAGAGAAACAGTCCCACCACCCAAACCGCCACGCCAACAAGATACCGCCCTCCATATTATGACCCACAAATCAGTACAGCGGACATTCATTGGTGGTAAGCCATTGGCGATGTGACCTGCAGCTGTCCAAATACTGATTTCCTAACAAAACAACCCCACATTGACCATTTCAAATACACCACACTTGCTATACATACAAGCAATACACACACAAGTATAAAACAAGTATAAAACACACACCCACACATCCCACAATCCTCTGCTTCGGAAAATAATTGCCACACAACCCGGCCACTCACAACAAGGAATTGCACATCTTCAACACAGCCTTCTGTACACCCCAAACACACATCACACACCACACAACAGCATTGCACACAAACATGCACCGCACAATTGCACTGTAGATGACTAGCACTTAATCACACATAACCACACACCCTCCACCTCCCACAAAACACACCACCCTCTGCACAAACCATTCACCACACACATATCAACATCATCATGTCCCTGCAAAAGCACCCCGTTTCACAGATGAGGAGTTGCGTGCTATGGTGGACAAAATTGTTAGGGTAGAGACATAGCTGTTTGGTGCACACGTGCTGCAGACATCCATAGCCAGGAAAATTGAGTTATTGTGGAGGATTGTCTACAAGGTGAACTCAGTGGGAAAATATCCATGCACAAGGGACGACATAAGGAAGAGGTAGAACGATCTACTGGGGAAGGTGTGATCCATGGCATCACAACACCAGATTGCCATCCACAGGATTTGTGGTGGAACCCCACCTCCTCCCCCAGAGTTTACATCATGGGAGGAGAAGGTATTGGCTATCCTGCATCCAGAGGACCTGACTGGAATCACTGTAGGAATTAAGGCGGTCATTCCGACCCTGGCGGTAAAAACCGCCAGGGCCGGGGACCGCGGGAGCACCGCCAACAGGCTGGCGGTGCTCCCTTGGGCATTCTGACCGCGGCGGTACAGCCGCGGTCAGAAATGGAAAACCGGCGTTGTACCGCCGGTTTTCCGCTGCCCAGGGGAATCCTCCATGGCGGCGCAGCTTGCTGCGCCGCCATGGGGATTCCGACCCCCATACCGCCATCCTGTTCCTGGCGGTTTTGGCCGCCAGGAACAGGATGGTGGTATGGGGTGTCGTGGGGCCCCTGGGGGCCCCTGCAGTGCCCATGCCAATGGCATGGGCACTGCAGGGGCCCCCGTAACAGGGCCCCACTGAGAATTTCAGTGTCTGCATAGCAGACACTGAAATTCGCGACGGGTGCAACTGCACCCGTCGCACCCTTTCCACTCCGCCGGCTCCATTCGGAGCCGGCATCCTCGTGGAAAGGGGTTTCCCGCTGGGCGGGCGGGCGGCCTTCTGGCGGTCGCCCGTCCGCCCAGCGGGAAACACAGAATAACCGCGGCGGTCTTCTGACCGCGCAGCAGTATGCTGGCGGCTCCCGCTGGCACTGCGGTTACAGCGGCCGGCGGGAGTCAGAATGACCACCTAAGTGTGGTAAGTCACCTATACTTCCCTACCACTATGTACATCTGTATCACATGTGTCCCCATCACCCTATCACTCCCCAACCCACCCAATCCCACACTGAACTGACCCCCTACCCACCAAGACCCATTTCCCCTGCATGTCCACACCACTCAACTAACACCTTCCCAACATCTGCACTCACAAATATTGGTAAAGTATGTTCAGCAAATAATCACTACCAACCCCACATTGCATCACCCTTCACTGACCTAAAAATGCACAACACCCATCCCATAGGTACACCTATATAGGAAAGGATGACAAATACTACTGAATAAGCAAGTCCCAAGAGCTAACCAAGAAATGGCAATGTCACCAGGGGTGGCTCCTCCATATGGCCGGAGGAGTGTCACCCCACCAACCCTGCCAGTAGCGGCAGCTGCAACCCTTTTCCAAAAAAACTGTCATAACCTATGTTTTTGACAGGTTTTTGGGAAAAGGGCGGGGGCCACAGGGGTGACGAACAAAGAGGGGGAGTGCACAGCACTCCCCCTCTGAGCACATGTGTGTTGCCGGCCAAGCACACATGCGCAAAGGGCTGTCTCCAGCCCAGCAACGCAGTTGCTGGGCTGGAGAAAGCCTACACAGGACTCCCATTCTGCCTGGGAGTGCGCTGGCTGGGCGCACCCAGCCAATCCTGACGCTGCTTTGAGCAGCGTCAGTATTGGGCGCAGGGGAGGCTGGGAGCCTGTGACTGCATGCAGTGAGACAGGAGGAGGCAGAGGAGCTGTGGGGGAATGGGAGGGCAGGTAAGTGTTTTTTTAATTATTATTTTTAATTTAATTTAATACTTCTCCCTCCTCCTCCCGCGTGCCCTGCCCAATCCCTTTTAGTCAGCGCGAGCCGTGACTGAATGTCAGTAGTGCAAAAAGACTGATATGTCATCACTTATCAGATGTACTCAAATAAATTGAACTCCATTCGCCACAAAACAATAAAAAAACTGGCTACTGCCAATGCCTTACCTGGGGAGCAACCATCCAGCACATGTCCCTGGTTAGGCAAAGTAAAAATGTTAGGCAGATATCAATATCTCTTGTTGCTTTCCACAGGTACCACTGCTAATGTCAGCTGGCAGCAGGTGCCACAAACACCCAGTCCTCCACCAGAAGAAGGCCCCAGTGATGAAAGCAACTCTGGATGGTTGGATCTGGAAGATCTCCCTGGCCCATCTGGCACCTCTGGTCGGTCACACTACACAAGCCTCATCCAGGCCACGCCAGACCACTTCCCCCACTACTGAGACATATATTACACCAGTCAGCCAACGCCTCCAGACCCATGTCCCCAGGACTCGTCAATCAACAGTGTGCCCACCTGTACAGGGACTGGAGTCAACACCTACCACGCAAGACGATGAAGGACCTGGTGTAAGTGGGAGTGGGCACACTGTTCCGGGGGCACATGCACAGGGGCCAGGGGCCAGTGGGAGGTCATCTGTGGGCCAATGGGTGGGCAACCCAGGGAATCGTCTGGCCAGAAGGCACTATCACAAGTCCTGGAAGCATACCAAAATTCCTAGGACACGATGGGCCAAGTACTCACCACTTTGCTGGATAACCAGAGGCTGCAGAGGGAACACCACAAGGAGGCCACGCAGCAGTGGCATGCCCTCAATGCCACCATGGCCTCCATTGCAGAGGGGCTCAGGGAACAAGTCACCATTCTGTGTCCACCCATCAGCAGGCCCCTTCCACTAGCCAGAGTCATGCCCAGCCCTCTACATCTGCTGCAGCTAGTGGACTGGAGGCCCTGCCAGAGGACTCACAGGCCACCAGCACCAGTCCCTCTGTAGCTAAGGAACCCCCTCTGCAAATGTTCCTTGTGAGCCAGACATCATTCAGAGACTATAGCTAAGACCAAAACCACTGCCAGGAAGTGATACTCTCTTAACATGTCTCTCTTGTGTGCCACTGACACACCTTGTTGGCTTTGGACTGCCATTGCTCCATTTTTCTATGGCCCCATGGACACTGGACCTGTGCTACCATCTACTTGGGCCACTACATTGAAGACTTGGCCCACCATCAGCTCACTCTTTTGCACTATACCTTCGTTTTTGTAATGAGAATAAACACACTTAAACACAGCTAATGTATTTGTGCTTTTATTCAATCATTATGCAATGTCTGTACTACTATGTGACAGTGTAATTGTTACTGAACATCAGTTTTCATCCAAAGTAGTGTCAGCGTGTTGTACTCTTTCTCAGTGTAAGTGTTTCCTACCATTCACCATCCACCAAGCTTAGTGATAGCAGTCAGCAGCTTTTCCATAGGTACACAATAGTGACAACTGCAATATCGGAAAAAGGGTAAAACATCAATGGCATACACATTGGAAGTAGATTATTGTCAAACAACATGATGATGTGGCCTATACCTTACTAGATTCACAGGCCTCATGTCCTACAAATACAGTATTGTAATGAACTTTCAACAATACTACACAAATCACAAAACCTCAGTAATGGCCTTAGAACACACACCAAGAATAGATCCATGCCATGTTGGCTGTATGGCACACTCTCCTGCATGGCATCCAGTGCAGGGGAAACTGTCACAGAGACCCTAATCACAGAGGTGAAGTGGGAGGCCATCAGAACAGCCATAACACTACCAACAGCACTTCCTAACAACAGAGGCACTCTGAGTCACAAATGTGAGTTGGCCAAACCAATCTGAGCAAACATGCAGTTGAAATATAGCAAAGGCAGGAGTACTGTAACCCCATATCTCCGTCCTGTACCACTGACCACACTGAGACTTCAGTTATGTAGAGTGTAGTGGCACCAAGCAGAGTGGTGTAGAGTGGCATAGCATACATTGTCAAGGTGTAGAGTGGAGTGGCGTAGAATAGAGTTTTGTAGAGTGGAGTAGCATGGCCTGGAATGGCATGACAGAGCGGAGTGGCTTAGAGTAGAGTGATAAGAGTATAATGGCATCCAGTAGAGTGGCGTACAGTGAAGCAGGGTAGAGGGAAGTGGTGTAGAGTGGAATGACATACAGCACAGGAGGGTACAATGTCATGGCATAGACTGTAGTGGCACTGAGTTCAATTGCATAGAGTGTAGTGACACTGAGTGGTGTAGAGTGGAATAGCGTACAGTGTCGAGGTGTAGAGTGGAGTGGCATAGAGTAGAGTGCTGTAGAGTGGAATAGCATAGCGTGAAGTGGTGTGGCATAGGGTGGAGGGGCGGAAAGCAGAGTGGTGTAAAGTCGAGTAGCATACAGTGGATTGCGTAAACTGAACTAGTGTACAGTGGAGTGGCGTAAAGTGGGATAGCATAGATTGGAGTGGCGTAGAGTTGAGAGCAGGAGAATGGAATAGCATAGCATAGAGCCACGTAGAGTGGAGTGGCATAGAGTGGGGGTGCCATGGAGTGGGATAAAGTGGAGTGGCAAACACTGGTGTAGTGTACAGTGGATTGGTGGACAGAGGAGTGGCGTAGAGTGGAGTGGGATACAGTGGAGTGGTGTACACTGGTGTAGAGTGCAATAGCATATAGAAGAGTGGCATTGTAATTGTATTGTATTTATATAGCACTTACTACCCCTGACGAGGCGTCTAAGCGCTTTTCAGCTACTCCGGAATCCAAAAAGAATTAGTGGTGGATTAGTATAGGGAAATATGAGTACAGTTTTAGTATTATTATGAGTTAATTTGAGCCACGGATATGTGAGTTTGTTAGTTGGATTGACTGGAAAAATGGAGGGGTGGAGGAGGGAAAAATCCAGAAGTGTTAATTGGGAGTTTATAGTAATAGGATTTAGGCTTGGGATGAGTAAAGGGGGTATGGAGGAGGGAAGAGTCTGTGCAAACGGTTAGGGAGATCATAGTAGCAGGAGGGGTTTTGGATGAGTTAAAGGTGAGATAAATGAGAGAGATTTTAGTAGGGTTGTTTGGGAGAGCATGGTAGTAAACTGAGGTTTGGGTGAGTTAGATGTGGAAGAGGAGGGACGAGCTTAGGCAGGGTTATTTAGGAGTTGAAAGTAGTAGAATGGATTTGAGATGAGTCAGAGTGGGCATGGACATGACATATGGTGATGGGTAGACAAAGTAAAGCTTACAAGAGAGTAAGATATAGTATTTATATTTATAATTGTATATATATACCCAGAGTTCTCTATTCTTTTTTGCATAATTTATGCATCACTCTAACCCTGAAAGGGATTTGTTTTGACTTATACTAGGTGCTCCCTTGTGTCTGGACAAAGCTAAACCTCTCTGATGAGCTCTAATGAGAGCAAAATACGTGTCAGGGGTTGCTTTTACTCATTTCAGGTTGGCTTGGACGGTACTTTGCCAGTCCAAGGCTGTGGTGCTGTGCCTGGAGTGGTAAATGGCTTTTGTCATTTTGCAGCTCGGCAAGGTTACCCGGCAGGACAGCGAGGAGGTCTCTACAATCAGCAGTGTGTCTGCCACTGATGCGCGTATGCTGCGGAGTAGCAGTGCACGGCAGGGCTCAGGGGACCCACCTGGAGTGAGCCATGGTGGCCGCAGTCGGAGGAGGCTGTGAGCCACTGACATGTACTAATACTGAGGCACATGAAAGTAATGTGTCTGATTTGACTGTTTCCAATACCAGACTGTTGCATACTGCACATTTCTAATAACATTATAGTTTAGTAATAAAAAGGTTTTATTTGTTTGACTATACAACTGGGCTGTGTGTGTCTGACATTAGTGAGTGTGGTCACGGTTTGCCACGTACCTGCCAAAGTATTGGGTTGCAATGTGGTTCCGTCTCTGTCTTCCCTCATTTGCGATGCTTCTATCCCCTGGCTGGCGGTGTGGTATCTCTTGCTCCTCATCCTCCGTGTCTGTGTCTTCAGGGGTGAAATGTAGCCCACATCTGGTGGCAATGTTGTGTAGGATGGCACAGGCGGCAACTATTTTGCATGCTGTTTCTGGGGCATACTGGAGTGCTCCTCCACTTTTGTGGAGGCATCGGAATCTTGTCTTTAACAAGCCAAAGGTCCTCTTAACTACAGTTCTGGTTCGCCGATGTGCAATGTTATATCGCCTCTCGTTCTGATTGCCAGGTGTTAGGTATGGGGTGAGTATCCATGGTCTCAGGGCATATGCACTGTCACCTGTTTGACAAAAGAGGCAAATTTAGCAGGGCATCACAGGGTTACACAGTGACCTGTATGTAAGGCTTCAGAGTGTAGTCACCAATACCTAATAGATAGCCTTCTCCAAACTCCCCACATTCTAGGCGTTGGTGTATCCCACTGTGCCTGAATATGTATGAGTCATGTGTACTCCCTGGATATTTAGCTACAATGTCAGTAATGACATTATGGGTGTCACATACCACCTGGATGTTTAGTGAGTGGGAACATTTCCTATTGCGGAAGACATATTCCAGATTTGCAGGTGGGCAAATTTGTATATGTGTTCCGTCCACACACCCTATTACATGGGGGAAGTTGGCAATTCTGTAGAAGTCCAACTTGGTGCTGTTAATTTCTGCCTCATTCCTGGGAACGTATATATATCTGGACATGTGTGCGAGTATGGCATCTAGGAAACGTCTGAAGAATCGTGAGAGTGCACTTTGGGATACCCCACCTGCCACTGCAATCACCCCCTGATAGCTACCGAAGGCCAAGAGGTGCAGTGAGCATAGCACTTGCACATGTGTGGGGATGGTGCTGCCGCGCATTGTCCGTCGTTCAAGCTGAGGTTCCAGCAGTTCAATAATCTTTATGATAACAGCACTGCTCAGTCTATATTTGTCATAAATCTCCTCCTCAGTTTGTTGAAATAGTGTCTGCCTGGTTCGGTATATCCTCTCCTGTCTCTGCCTCCTCCTCCTCTGCTGGGCAGCCTGGACTCTCCTCCTCCATGCAATCACGTACATTTCAGCCATTTTGGGTAGCCCAGATGCCTTCTGGGTCTCCTTTTATACTTTGGTTCTGGTTACCACCTGCTCTGAATCAGTGGTAATCTGGGAGTGCAAAACGGCTTTTTGCGACTAGTCGCAATTTGCGACTGGCTTTTGCATATGGTTTGCGACTCGCAATTTGCGACTTCCTGCTTGCGGGTCACAAAATCAGGTCGCAATTTTTGCGAGTCGGTGCTGGGTCGCATCGCTATTTGGTGATCGGAAATGGGATTTTTGCATCCCTTTTCAGATTTTGCAAATAGCGAATCGGGCCATTTGCGACTCACAAAACTTTGCTACATCTTGCCCTATGTGTGTAGGTTATTGTTATGACATAGTAGCGATAGATATTTTCTAAAGAACTATAAATATCAAGAATATACACATAATCAGATAACAAATATTTCTCACCACAGGCATATGCAGTCCATTGCTGTTTGAATATGGTGGTTATGAAGGAAAGAGCCAAATCTTGAGTAGTCTTCCGAAGACAAGATAGTTATCTGTGGATCTTATAGTTGGGGGTAATGAATTCCATAGTTTGGCTTCTTGAACGGAGAAGGATGTACTACCTATAGTCTTTTTCTTGTATGGTGGTGTTCTAAGGCAGGGTGCCAATCTTGAGCAAAGGTTTCTTTGTTGAATGTATTTGATTATTTTATTTCTGATAAAAAGCAGTCCTGTTCCATGTATAGCTTTGTGGGTGATACAAAGCAGCTTAAAGATGCATCTTCTGGCAACGGGTAACCAGTGTAGTGCTCTCAAGGCAGGGGAGATGTGGGATTGTGGCTTTACATGTGATAGTAACCTGGCAGCGGAGTTCTGAATATGTTATAGTTTTTTCATAATAGATAGAGATGATCCATGGTAGAGGTCATTGGCATAATCGAGTTTGGATAGTACAAGCGAGATAGTAGCCTGCATCTTGTGTGGAAATCCAAGGTGGGGGAAGATGCGTCGTAGAGTGTTCAAGGTGATGAAGCTTGTTCATGCTAATTTGTCCACTTGGGCATTCATTGTTAACTTGGAGTCCATGGTGATTCCAAGGTTTTTAACTTCCTTGGATAATTGAGGAGGTGGTCCGAGATCGTCAGGCCAGGCGCACAGTGGGTCATAATTTTTCCAGTCACCACATATGAGTATTTCTGTTTTGGAGGCATTTAGTATGAGATGGCTCCAAGCCATCCACTGATCAACGGTTCTGAGGGAACTGAAGATTAGTGGGTTTTTAATGTTTTTGGGGCTTTCTAATTTAAGTAGTATTTGTGTGTCATCTGCATAGCTGTAGCATGTGAGATGAAAATCATTGAACAGTTCTGGTAATGATATCATGTAGATGTTGAAAATCAAAGGTGAGATGATTGATCCTTGGGGAACCCCTGCTTTTGTGAAATAGGGTTTGGACGAGAAGGGGGGAATAGATGATATTTTAAGGTAGGATGTAATCCAGTCGAGGGCAGTCCCTTCTATGCCGGCTTTGTGGAGTCTTTGAATTAGGGTATCATGGTCAACCGTATCAAAGGCAGCCGAGAGGTCCAAGAGACGTAGTGCAGCAACTCCATTGCGGTTGACTGTGTTTCTAAGATCATCCCAGATTGCTATGAGTGCCGATTCAGTGCCTCTTCCTGGGCGGAATCCAGGTTTGTAGTCTGAAAGTAAAGAATTGTCTTCAATAAACTGTGACATCTGGGTGAATGCTGCTCAGTTGCCCAGGAAAGGTCCATTTGTGATTGGTCTGTAGTTGTTGGGGTCTTGCGGGTCTAGGTTTGTTTTCTTTAATAATGGATGTATCTATGCCTTTTTCAGGTCTACAGCAAAAGTTCCTGTAGTTAAAGAGTTGTTGATGATTCTTCTTACAGGTGTGGCAGCAGAAGAACATAAAAGAATGTTCTTGAAGGTGTGTGGGGGGCAAGGGTCAGAAGGGCAACCGGAAGGTCTGCTTTCATTG
Organism: Pleurodeles waltl; assembly: GCF_031143425.1. NCBI lineage: Eukaryota > Metazoa > Chordata > Amphibia > Caudata > Salamandridae > Pleurodeles > Pleurodeles waltl. The sequence continues at coordinate 693,233,630 of NC_090450.1, forward strand.
ACGAAAATCCATAAATTCACCTTGTGATATTTGTTTGAAGGACTGTAGAGGCTGGGTTGGTTTATTCTTAGAGGGTATTTTAGGAAAGGGGTTGGTGCTGATGGATTTCTTCTGTTTTAAATAGGAGTCCAATGTGCCTGCTTTGGTTGTGTAATCAGTTGCCAGTTTGTTTGTGAAATCTTGCGTAGTGGGATGACTTCCTTCCCTCATGTAGCTTTTCGAAATTCATTGAGAATTTTATAAAATTCTTTGGTTGCAGATTTGGCATTTTGAATTCTGTCTGAGTAGTACCTTTTTTTTTTTTAGCTTTTTTGATTGATGATTTGTATATTCTGTTAAGTTTGTGTAGCTGCAGTTTGTTTTGACTGTTGTTTGTTCTGAGCCAGGTCCACTGCAACTTTATGATTTGTTGCTTTATCTTTTCAAGTTCTGTGTTTCTCCATGGTGTTGGTTTTCTTTTGTCCTGTTTAGTTTTTCTGAGTGGTATTAGGATATCAAAAGCTTCCTGTAGCCATTCATAAAGTTTTGGAACATAATTTGTTGTATCAAGATCTGTGTTGGCTGTTAGTTGTATTTCTAAGTCATCAAAATTTAGTTTGCTCCAAGGTCGATTGGTGCATGTATGTAAGTAGTTGTGGGGTGTTTTTATTTGTGGAGTTTTATGTCGGAAAGTTATCAATTGGTGGTCTGACCATGTGGTTGGTGTGATGCTATGAACGGTAACTAGTTCAGGCTTAGCGAAAATGAAATCTAGGATGTGTCCAGCGATGTGTGTGGGATTGTGTACAATCTGATGTAAGTTCAATGTGACTAGGCCAGTAGTGATAGCTTTTGGATGGGGCATATTGGGTTTGTCAAACCAAATGTTTAGGTCCCCAAGAATGCATAGGTTTGAGTATAATGTAATAAGGCATACAGCAGAGTGGCGTACAGTGGAGCGTGGTGGTGTAAAGTTGAATAGTGTAGATTGGAGTGCCATAGAATGGAGAAGCATAGAGCAGACTGAATGGAATAGGGTGGAGTGAAGTGGCATAGAGTGGAGTGGCATAGAATTCAATGGCGTGGCGTGCCGTAGAGTGGAGACTATAGAGTGAAGTGGCGTAGCATGGAATAGTGTAGCGTGAAGTGTCATACTGTAGAGTCGAGTAGAGTTAAGTGGTGTAGAGTGGAATGGTGTAAATTGGAGTACTGTACAGTGTTGTGGCATGGAGTGGTAAAATGTACAGTGTCATGGCACAGAGGGCAGTGGCACAGAGTTCAATTGCGTTGAGTGTAGTGGCATAGAGTGGAGTGGTGTAGAGTGGAATAGCGTACATTGTCGAGGTCTACAGTGGAGTGGCATAGCGTCGAGTGTCAGAGTGGAATAGCATAGCGTGGAGTGGCGTGGCATAGAGTGGAGTGACGTAGAGTCGAGTACCATACAGTGGATTGGTGTACACTGAATTGGTGTACAGTGCAGTGCTGTAAAGTGGGATAGCATAGAGTTGAGTGGCACAGAGTTGAGTGCTGGAGAGTGGAATAGTATAGCGTGAAGCAGCATCAAGTGGAGTGCCATAGAGGCGATGTCATCAAGTGGCATAGAGTAGAATGGCATACAGTGGTGTAGCATATAGTGGATTGGCAGACAGTGGAGTAATGCGGAGTGGAGTGCCATAGAGTGGAGTGGCAAACAGTGAATGGTGTACAGTGGTGTAGAGTGGAATAACATAGAGTGGAGTGTCATAGAGTGGAGTGGCGTACACTAGGGTGTAGTGGTGTAAAGTTGAATCGTGTAGAACGGAGTGCCATAGAGTGGAGAGCCATAGAGCGGGGTGGTGTAGAGTGGAATGGGACAGAGTGGAGAGGCATAGAGTGGAGTGCCATAGCGGGGATTGGGATAGAGTTCAGTGGCGTAGCAGGCCATGCCGTAGAGTGGAGTACTGTAGAGTGGAGGGCCATAGCATGGTATAGTGTAGCGTGAAGTGGCATCTAGTAGAGGCAAGTGGCGCGGAGTGGTATAGAGTGGAATGGCATACAGTGGAGTGGCATAGAGTGGAGTACCGTAGAGTGTTGTGACATAGAGTGGTAAAATATACAGTGTTGTGGCATACCTTGGAGTGGCGTAGAGCAGACTAGCATAGTGTGGATTGGCATAGAATGGATTTGCATAGAGTAGAGTGGCATAGAGTGTGCAATACTGTAGAAAGGAGTGGTGCATAGAGGAAAGGCATAGAGTGGATTGGAATAGAGTGGTGTAGCACAGAATGAACTGACATAGAATAGAGTGGCATAGAGTGGAGTGGTGTAGAGTGGAATACCATCAAGTAGAGTGGCATAGAATAGAGTAGTGTAGAGTGGCACATATTTGAATGGCGTAGAGTGGAATAATGTAGTACGGAGTGGTGTACACGGAGTGGCATTGAGTGGCGTGCCGTAGAGTAAATTGCATAGAATGGAGTGGCATAGAGAGGAGTGGCATAGAGTGAAGTGACATATAGAGGAGTGGCATAGAGTAGAGGGGCATAGAGTGGAGTGACATTGAGTGCAGTGACATAGAGTGGAGTAGTTTAATGTTGAACTGCATGCAGTGTTGTGCCGTGGAATGGAGTAGACTGGATAAGCGTAGCATGGAGTAGCGTACGGTGGATTGGCAAACAGAGGAGTGGTGTACAATGGAGTGACAGAGTGGAGTGGCTTACACTGAAAGAACGTTGAATGGAGTGGCTTACACTGAAAGAACATTGAGTGGAGTGGTGTAGAGTGGAGTGTGGTGGAGAGAAGTGGTGTAGAATGGAGTGGTAATCAGTGAAATGGCATACAGTGGAACAGTGTACAGTCTTGTGTCGTACAGTGGAGTGGTGTAGAGTGAAGTGCCATAAAATGGAGTGCCTTCGAGCTGAATAGGGAAGAGTGGTGTGGTGTAGAGTGGCGTACAATCAAGTGGTATAGAGTGTAATAGCGTAAACCACACTTAGACTGCGTTCTAGGTTAAGGCCTTAGATATAGATACATAGTTGTTTTTATTGTTGTTCCATATCTATTACCACTTTCTAAAAGTGGTATCACGTTGGGAATTGTATTTATATGTTTTGTATATATTGTTTAAGAGGTGTATGGAGTATCACACTAGCTCCTACAAAGTACCACGGTAGTTGCAGGAAAAATATAAAAGACATAAGTAAAAATAAAACAGATACTGTAGTAAACTATATTTGTGAAGTATACAAATTATTATTTTTAAATTGTTGTAAACAATTCAGTATTTTCTTGGTGGTACTGTGGTACTCTTATTTGTTTTTAAGTAAATATGTAAAACATGTAAAATACACTGTACTACACTATGTGTGTGAAATATAGTGTTCTACAGTGAATTTTAAATTTATTACATATTTTTTAAAAATGTATTTTAAGCACTGCAGTAGTCCTAGGTGGTACTGTGGTACTCCATTACCTTTTTTTAAATATATAGAAACATCTAAATAATTGTTCCTATCTATTACTACTTTAATAAAGTGGAAATTGGTTTGAAAAAAATAAAAACCTACTACTCGCCATTATCTAACGCCATAACCCAGAACACAGTCAAAGTGTACTAAAAGCAACATGGCTTCCTTTATTTTTGTAAAGACAACCATTACCCAATCAGATACTGCCTTTTCATCTGCAAGTACTGCTAAATGATAGCAGTATACTGCAGCCTGAAATATCAGTAAGTTTGGTGCCCTATAAGTCCCAAACAGCTGAAGGTATTTTCATGAAAACCCCAAAAAGATCCTTTCCACGTCATAACGTATGTTCCTGCTAAATTTCATGAAAATACTTTAAACTGCTTAGAAGCTACATCTGTCTAAAAAGTCAATGGAGAATGCATTGGTTCAAAAATGCATTTTGGGCCCCCTTTTTTAGGTTGAGCATAGCAGCGCACAAGCGCTGCTTTTCCGACATGTTGGTATCTATCTGGGATTTTGACCACGCCCACCATGTGCCCATCATTAATGTATCTGGGCTTTTAACCACCCCCACTGTACGCCCATCATTATCACTTGTTCATGAGCTTGCCTTTCAAAAATCCTTTGTTACCAGTGGTAAATGCTTTACGTTTGTCCCTCCTTAGGGTGGTTTTGTTACTGCCTTGGCCATCGACCCTGCACTTTTGTCGATAACTTTGACTGCAAGCGAACTTCTTTTTCCTTTTGTCTCTCTCTTCGCTCTCACAGCAGCGCTTTTAATCGACTCCCTTATGTCAACTGTTCTACTTTTTTTTCAGTTTGTGAGGCAAGAAAAGTCCAGTTAGGAATTTACTACACTAATAGCTCTACCTCGAGACCCACTGCTTTGCAAATGCTTGTTTTCTTTTCCTCCTCTTAAGGAATAACAGTGAAACTCTGCATCATCCGCCAATGTAGACAAAGGAATAGGTCTGCAAAGGTTTGTGGAGGTTCGCCAATTGTGGCAAAGTTATTAGCAAGCAAAAATATGCAATGAATTCCTTTTTCTGGGAATCCTTACTATAACCCACTCTGTAATTAAAAATGTTATATATGTATATATAAATATATATATATATATTCACTTAAAAAAACAAAAGTTACAGGAACATTATAGTTAGGTTCTGAATGAACTTGTACAAATCCTTAGAAATTCAGCAGTTGTAGTTAGAGTTATTTAAAGTAACTAAGTAACTATAACTCGTGCCATGAGGTAACTATAACTCGTGTCCCCGCCAGCACAGTTTTACTTTCAATAAGTTTACTGCAAATGTTATATTGACATTATTTGTGAAGTTATGATTGCTGTAACATCTGGGGTAATTAGCAGTGCATGCCGAGGATGCAAGTTAATAGTTACCTTTGGGCGCAAGTTATAGTTATTTGAAATAACTAACTATAACTGCTGAATTTCTAAGATTTTGTATGAGTAAATTCAGAAACAAATTATAACATCCCTGTAACCTTCGTTTTTTAAAGTGAATTACTTTGTTTTTTTATTCCATTTCCTAACTACGACGTCCCTGTAACCTTTAGTTTTTTTTCATTTAATATCTAAGTTTTTTCAACGTAAATAATTGTAATTACAGAGGCCCTCATTATGTCTTTGGCGGGCGGCTACAGCAGGGGCCCCGCAACTCCCCATACCGCCAGCCTTTTCCTGGGCTGTGGCCAGGACCTGCAGCCAACCCTCTATAACCATCCAACCCCCACCGTGCACGGCCGAAGGGTCTGTCTCTCGGGGGTGAAAATGGGTGTGAGAGGGGTCCCTGGGAGTTGAGAGTGTTTGTATGGGTGTGAAAGTGGCTGCATGAGGGTCTGAGTGGTTCTGTGAGTGGATGTGTGATGGTCTGAGTGGGTCTGTGAGTGGGTGCATGAGTGTCTGAGTGGGTCTGTGAGTGGATGCATGAGGGTCTGTGAGTGAGTGCGTTAGGGTCTGAGTGGGTCTGCCAGTGGATGTGTGACATATGAGTGGGTCTGTGAGTGGGCGTATCAGTGTCTGAGTGGGTCTGTGAGTGGGTGCATCAAAGTATGAGTGGGTCTGTTAGTGAGTTAGTCAGTGTTTGAGTGGGTCTGTGAGTGGGTGCGTAAGGGTCTGAGTGGATGTATGAGTGGGTGTGTCAGTGTCTGTGTGGGACTGTTAGTGGGAGTGTGAGTGTCTGAGTGGCTCTGTCAGTATCTGTATGAGTGTCTGAGTGCTACTGTGAGTGAACAAATTAGTATATGAATGAGTTGGTGAATGTGTTTTTGACATTTTTTCGCTGGTATTCACAAATTCGTTGCAACGTTACATGGGGGCTGTACTGAGTGTTGCGGCATATTCGCAACCATTGCACATGGTGAAAATAAATATACTTTTAAGGACAGAAATTCACCCTTAAAGACCCCTATATTACAGCCCTGGGGTCAGGGCACCTCCACCCAGACCCCTAATGCCACTTTTCATTTTATTTTTCAGCACGGGGACCGTGTTCCGTTACCTAAAATAGCAGCCACATCTTTCTAGTCAGGTAGTGGCCAGCCAATCAGAGCATTCCTGTTTGAGTGTGTATTCGCAAATTCGTTGCAGTAATTGCAAAAATGTTGCGACAGATCTGCGTCCCTAGATATATAAAATATACAAATTTATTTCCCCTTTAATATCTCAAAAACTACTGAACGGATTTACACCAAATATGCAAAATCGTAATCTGCATACTGAAACCTACTTGTATTAGTGGCAGGTATATGTAGCACCCTACGTGTTAGCATCCTATGTGTTTCGGCTGAAAGCCTCAGTCATTGTCCATAATTACTCTTTTTAAAGTGCAAAAAGTGAAGACATACAAAATAAACAAAGGACAAGAAAACAAGCCTGAATACAAGGTTGACAAAGACTCCACATTTGACAAAGCGCATATGGTACTAAACAGTGTTACATATCCAGAAGTATTTAAGGTCTAGCATTATCATATTAGTTCCATGTATGTATAAAATAAAAATAATACACACACAGTACAATAAAGAACAATAAATTACAATAATTTAGTGCCAGATTAGGAGTTCGGCGGATGGGAAGGCCCGTTTGTCAAACTTCTGATGGGGAGGTTGCCGCTACACTGACTACCTCCCAGTCAGACCCATTACGAGTCAGCCTAGCAGGAAACTGGCGGCAGCATTGTCTCCAGCTCAAAATCAAGCCAGGGGCAATTCTGTCGCCAGCTGGGTGCACCAGCACCCTCGCAATGTTCACTGTCTGCATAGCAGACAGTGAACATTGCGAGGGTGTTGGGCAGAGGGTCCCCTCCACTGCCCCTGCCAACTGCATGGGCTGTGAGGGGCCCTCCGATGGCCCCCTGCACCTGTTCTCCTCCAGCCTTTTCATGGTGGTAAAACCACCATGGGAAGGCTGGCGGAGATTAAGGTTGGAATCAGCCTGGGCCGCACCATGGCGGAGAACGAGGTCATAATCAGCAAGATGGCCCTGCATGCAGCCCCGTCCTGACTGATTCCGACCTCCACCCGTCGGGATCACCGATCCTGGTGGAGATGGCAGAACCCTGGTGGTCAGACCGCCAAGGTCTTAATGTGGCAGACAGACCACCACAGAAGCAGCAGTTCTGACTGCCACCGCAAGTCTGGCGGTCTATAGACCACCAGCCTCATAATGAGGCCCTTAGTGTCTCTTAATCACAAGTATTGTATATAGCCATTACTGCTCTTGTGAAGTGCAAAACGTGAAGAAACGCAACATGGACAAAGGACACATGGACGTTCACGGAAGTTGACTCTTTATATACTATCTCAAAGTAAGAGATAGTGTGCACATAGTCAAAGGGTTTCCCTTAGAGGTTGATAGTGGCATAATTAAATAATACTAATGCTCTATTTTGTGGTAGTGTGGTTGAGCAGCAGGCTTAACAGAGGGTAGTGTTAAGTATTTGTTGTACACACACAGGCAATAAATAAGAACACACACACTCAAAGACAACTCCAGGCCAGTAGGTTTTTATATAGAAAAATATTATTTTCTTAATTTAGTTTTAGAACCACAAGATTCAGAATTTAGGTAAGTACTTAAATTGTAAGGTACTTCACACAGGTAAGTATGGAACTTTGAAATAAAACAGTAATGTACACAGTTTTTGCAAAAATGGCAATAAGCTATTTTAAAAGTAGACAGGGCAAAAATCAACAGTTCCTGGGGAAGGTAAGTATTGGTTAGTTTCTCAGGTAAGTAAAGCAGTCTCCTGGGCATAGGCAGCCCACCATTGGGTGTTCAAGTCAACCCCAAACACCCAGCACCAGCAACACAGGGCCGGTCAGGTGCAGAGGTCAAAGTAAGGCCCAAATAACACAGGTGCCTATGGAGAACAGGGGTGCTCCGGTTCCAGTCTGCTAGCAGGTAAGTACCTGCGTCCTTGGGCAGCAGATCAGGGGGGTTTTGTAGAGCACTGCGGGGGTCCCAAACAGGCACACAAAATACACCCTCGGCAGCAGAGGGGTGGCCGGGTGCAGTGTGTGAATAAGGCGTCAGGTTTTGTATTGAAGTCGATGGAGGGACCCGGGGGTCACTCTGGCGATGCAGGCAGGGGACAGGGGGGCTTCTCGGGTCAGCCACCAACTGGGCTAGGATGAGGGCCACCTGCTGGTCACTCATGCACCGGTGGTTGGTTCCTCTCGGTCCTGGGGGCTGCGGGTGCATTGCTTCTTCCAGGTGTAGGGTTCCTCTGTTACCGGGCAGTCGCGGTCAGGGGGAGCCTCTGGATCCTTTCTGCAGGTGTCGCTGTGGGGGTGCAGGGAGGTCGACTCAAGGTGTCCACGTTGTTGGAGTTGCCTGGGGGTCCTCTCTGTGATGTTGGTTCTTCTGGACACGAGCCGGGAACGTCGGGTGCAGAGTGTGAAGACTCACGCTTCCGGAGTGAGGCTGGAGTCTTCTTTAAAGTTGGTTTCTTTGTTGTAGTTTTGGACCGAGCCACTGTCCTCTGGAGTTTCTTGGTCCTTTAGGTGCAGGTCAGTCCTCTGAGTCCTCAGAGGTTGCTGGTCCCGCTGGATTCGTCGCTGTGCAGGTTCTCTGAGCCTGGAGACAGGCATGTAGGCTGGGGCCAAGTCAGTTATCGTCTCCGTCGTCTCTGTGGGGCTTTCAGGTCAGCAGTCCTTCTTCTTTCTTCAGGTTGCATGAATCTGATTTCCTTTGTTCAGGGTCGCCCGTAAATACTCAATTTAGGGGTGTGTTTCGGTCTGGGGGCAGTAGCCAATGGCTACTGTCCTGGAGGGTGGCTACACCCTCTTTGTGCCTCCTCCTTGTGGGGACGGGGGCACATCCCTAATCCTATTGGGGAAATCCTCCAAAACAAGATGGAGGATTTCTTAAGGCAGGGCCCACCTCAGCTCAGGGCACCTTAGGGGCTGTCCTGACTGGTGGGTGACTCCTTCTTGTTTTTCTCATTATTTCCTCCAGGCTTGCCGCCAAAAGTGGGGGTTGTGTCCGGAGGGGCGGGCATCTCCACTAGCTGAAGTGCCCTGGGCACTGTAACACCAGGCTTGAGCCTTTGAGGCTCGCTGCTAGTTGTTACAGTTCCTGCAGGGAGAGGTGTGAAGCATCTCCACCCAGTGCAGGCTTTGTTCCTGGCCACAGAGTGACAAAATCACTCACCCCATGTGGCCAGAAACCTGTCTGGATGTGGCAAGCTGGCAGAAACTGGTCAGCCTAACACTAGGAGTAGGACTGGTATACAGGGGGCATCTCTAAGATGCCCTCTGTGTGCATTTTTCAATATAGCCCACACTGGCATCAGTGTGGATTTATTGTGCTGAGAAGTTTGATACCAAAATCCCCAGTATTCAGTGCAGCCGTTATGGAACTGTGGAGTTCGTGTTTGACAAACTCCCAGACCATATACTCTTTATGGCTACCCTGCACTTACAATGTCTAAGAATGTGCTTAGACATTGTAGGGGCATAGTGCTCATGCAACTATGCCCTCACCTGTGGTATAGTGCACCCTGCCTTAGAGCTGTAAGGCCTGCTAGAGGGGTGGCTTACCTATGCCACAGGCAGTGGGCTGTGGGCATGGCACTCTGAAGAGAGTGCCATGTCGACTTAGTCATTTTCTCCCCACCAGCACACACAAGCTGTGAGGCAGTGTGCATGTGCTGAGTGAGGGGTCCCCAGGGTGACATAATACATGCTGCAGCCCTTAGAGACCTTCCCTGGCCATAAGGCCCTTGGCATCAGGGGTACCACTTACAAGAGACTTATATGTGTGTCAGGGCTGTGCCAATTGTGGAGACAAATGTACAGTTTAGGGAAAGAACACTGGTGCTGGGGCCTGGTTAGCAGGGTCCCAGCACACTTGCAATCATAACTAGCATCAACAAAAGGCAAAACATTAGGGGTTAACCATGCCATGAGAGCCATTTTCCTACAGACGGGAATGATGTAAATAGTGGTTGCCATATTGAATATAATAAGACACATGTAATGCCAATCATTGACTGTATAATCCATGAAAGAAAAAAGTGTGAAAGAAACATCACGCACAAGTGTTCAAATGCAACAGAACAGTATATAGGCTAAGGAACACAATCATACCCTTACCAAACTGGAGCAGGGTTGTGGCAGTCCTGATGGATACGGGAAAGTCATTCCAGACCCTAGAAGCATAGATGGAGAGGGCCCAATGCCTTGTCTTTTCTGTTTTGCAAGTCTTCGTCTCAAGTTTAATGATATCAGGGCTGTCGGTGTACTATAAGTCACTGGAGATGGACAGCCTCTCAGCCATATAGGTGGGGTGCTGATCGTGATGGTTATCAAAAACCCACCTCTTTGCATCACTTTTTTGTATCTCACTCAATGTTCACGAACTTCAGTAGAGATTAAAAATGTTAACTCCCCTCCTCGCCTTTAGCAAGGATGAGGGGCGGGAACCATACTGCATTTTTGGTCTAAACATCTGGAGTGCACATGTACTTTTTTTTGTTTACTTGAGCAAGGCAGTGGGGTCTTATACATCCAATGATAGTGGGAAATGTATATACCTCCACTTCCCCCACCCTTGGAAAAGAACAATAAAAAAAGGACCAAATGTCCTTCTCTCTCTCTCTCTTGGGCTAGGTGGGGTGCGGCACATCAAAATCCACCTACTCTCACCATTTAGAGAACATTGGGAGAGATTTTTAAAATATATGTAACTTCCCCTTCCTTCATTGTCACTGGGCAAGAAGCGGAGACAGAGGTCGAAAAACTCTGGAACATTGGTCCAGGTAAGCAGTGAAACAAATATACCCCACCACCCTTGAAAAAGGCAAGGGGCTTTAGGGGCTTGTAAGTACCCCTCTCGCCATTGTGCAAGCCAGGAGACTAGTTGAAATCTCCCCTACACATAGGTAGTGCAGGGTGGCCTGTCTGATTAGCACCCATCCCTTGTGAAAGGCTAGGGAATAAATACCCTCTGGCCTTCAGCAAGTTGGGGAGTGAGCATTTAATAAGCCATTCCTGTCCTGCAAAAAATAACGCCCTCAATTGCCACTGGTCAAGGTGAGAGGACGCACAAATACCTTTATCACTGGCAGGGTTGGTGGAAATGCACTAAATACTGTCATTGCCTTTTATAAGGCAGAGGGATAAAGAAATACCCTTCTTGGGGAAGGAAGACTAGGGGAATGCCATAGCAAACCCGTGGCCTTCACCATTAAGCAAGATGTGGGTAGTTACTAATACCCTCACCCTTGGCTAAAGCAAAGCCCGCTTGTGAACCACAGGCACCAAAATGGCTGTCACTTGTCCCGCCCCTTCTTCACCCTCTAAAATATTAGAGTAGTAAAGGGCGGGATAGCTGGCAACTACCCTGGCACCCTGTTCTTTCTAGTGAACAGGATGTGTTGTAAATGAGGCTAACTTCCAATGTTAAATAAGCCAAGTACCTATAAAAACAATTATATTTTCCGAAAAAATAAAGGCAAAGGAAATTTGCGATTGGTAGGGTAGTAGTAAACGCTAAAATGTAACTTCCAAGCTTCTGGAAGATGGAAATGGGATGTGAACGAGAGACAGAATAAATATGAGGACGAGTGCAAGAGTTTGTATGTCGGTCTGGCTAAGTAACTGTAATGCCCCAGAACTGTAATTAGGATGGTCAATTATTTCTTTGGGTGAAGATATTAGAATTCAGCTCATTCTATTTCAATGGTAAATACCTATGGCAAATTATTGTGAGATCAAACACTATTGAACATACAGAGATGCCTCAGTTAAGAAGAATGTGGTGATAAGGAGATCTGGATGTGTGCAATAGACCAGCATCGTTATGACAGAATCATAAAACGGAGGAATAACAATTTTTACAGCTGGGTTACTTCAAAATATTACTGTGAAAGAAATGGATAAAATGTAACCACATAATGTGAAGGTGATCACAGAACTGAGTGCAAGATTGAAAAATGTTGTACTGAAGAACTGGCATATCCTCTTGTATACCTCACTGTTTAACAAAGTGCACAGTCACCCACAAACTAGCTTTGAAAGAGGTACACATTTTAAAGATTATGGATTGTATTGTGATGTTTTCGAAAACACAAAGGTTAACATTGATTTCTGGATCCATTGTAATCCTTTACCTTTGAAAATGGAGTGTATCTATATTTCTAATAATATCTGGTACATACTGTAACGTGTGTTCACAACCACGGTTGATGTGGCTGTGCAATCCAGAGGGAGCAAGATGTGAATGCAAGAAGCAATTTCTCTGCACCATCAGGATCCCATAACCACATAAAGGGTAAGACATCTTCCAGGTTAGAGCGGTGTCCCGGGGAAGTGGAGAAAACAAAAGATGAGAACCTTGGGGTCCCTCGGTGTGATTGCATGAGTCCTCCTGGCTGAAGAACCAGTGTTAATGGTGTATCTAATAAGTACACAGTATGTGTCATTGAGTGCTTCTCATAGAAATGGATGTACACATAGGTTGTACCACAGTAAATATATGTTCCTACCTAATACTCCTCACGTTCCCACCAGTATGTACTGGTTGAGACCTTCTGTATGCAATGTGCTCATAAGGGAAGTGAATACAAAACAAATGGAGGTAAATGTATGTACTAACCAAGCATGTACTAAGTCAAGATGATATACCGATCATTGCCTCATATGTAACAGTAAGTTTCAAAATCAGACCAAAAGACAATGCAGTGGCATAAAATCTTCCCCTGGCATCCATTGCAAAGGAAATCAGCTTTATCCATGTCCATCACAGGAACATTGTTTCCAAGGTCCACCCAAAAACTATTATGAAAAAATGTATGGTCTTTGCTTTTCCATTGAATTAGGAAGAACGACTATAATAGTATTTTCCTTCTTATTGCAGAGAAAATATACACCAGCCCTAAGAATGTCCAACTCACGACATGGGATGGTACGTTTTGGGGAGATATATATATATATATATATATCTTCCCAACATGGAAGAACAGTCAGCTTTTGGTGATCCTTTTCTTACTCATTTTGTTTTGCAGGTTTTCCAGAGGAGAAGAAGTCTGAGATCGAAGTATGCCCAACAAAAACCAGCAACCCATGATGTAGGAAACAAAGTAGCCATAGTAATTACTGCTGCCGCTGGCAGAACCTTCAGTGAAAATCTTGTACGTAAATGTGCACTAGGCACAATAACTGAATGCCTCTCGGGTGGAGCTATTTTGCTGCCGCTTCGAGAAGCACCACTGCGACTGGTGCAGACGTCTGGGAGGGCGATGATGCAGAGGAGTGCAGCAAGACTAGACCCCGACCCCTGCTTCGGCTGCTGCCTGCACTTCTGGGTTCTCAGCCGAGCTGCACGATTCCAAGGAGCCGTGCGGCTGGCCATGACACATACAGCACTTTAACAATTGATGACAATGGAAAATCAGGAATTGTGACTGATATATTGAATCCTGCATCCCAACGGGATAGAATATCATTACAACAATATCGAGGGACAAAATATCAAAAGGTAAGTGCATGGAGGGAGGTAAGGATTTACTATGCTTAAGTCCACATTTATATATGTATATATCACCAAGATACTTTTATATGGAGTTAGGTCTAGAAAATATATTAAAACTTCCCTTTTTATATTTTCCCTCAATATTGTAATGAGATTCTACCCTGTTGATATTTGGGATTTGATATTCCCAGCCTACAACAAATAGGAGATCAGTAATTGAATAAATAGCAATTTGATGTATTTAGTTTGTGTACTGAAATGCACTCGTTCATGTAAAAGGTAGTATAAGAAACGGAAAACTAGAATTCAAGAAGTTGATGAAATCGGAAAGGATAAGTGCAGCATTTGAACTTGTACATCGTAGTAACCAGAAGTGTCTTTTGATGCCTAGCGTAGCATGGGGGCAATAGAGAGATCACACCACAGCAAGAAATTGCAAGATCAAATATTTGGTACCATAGAAAATATCCAAATGGATGCCACTGAGCCACCCGCTGCTTAATAAATTAATGAATGTTCTCTAATTAGATGTTGTAGGTTGCTGCAGTGACCCGTGGCATAATCTAATATTTTTTAACTTGACAGTTTATGTGATAGTAGTTATTACACATGTGCTTGAATACATTTTATTGAGTTGGATGGCTGTCACCTGTATGAATTAGGCATGTTTAAAAATATTCTGTGATGTAGATCAAACACTTTTTATGAAATATTCACATTCTGCCTTGTGGTAATGAGTGAGTAAAATGATTTTGCAATAAAGCTTTGAAAATATGTCACTGACTGTTGTGACCTTTCTTTTGGTGACTTCTGTTGCGTATGGCCTTGAAGGTGTGCACTAAAAATGAGGCTATATGTGTTGGCTCTAAAATACTTATGATCGCTAACTCTACTGCAATGCCCCCAAATAAATGCTTCTTTCAATCACGATTAAGTGAAGAAGGTACTGAGGTTCCAACGGTGACCCCTCCCAGCCAGCTTCAGAAGTTCTTATCTTTTATAACTTACCTCTAAAGTCCCTTAATAAAGCTCTCTAAGTAAATTTGTGGTGTTTGAAATTACATTACACTTGCGTAACTTCTGTCGTGATAAGCGCGCATACAGTCATACAATGTGCTTACTGGTTCTTGAACGGACACACCTGTTCATGAATGACTTATCCAACGAGGGCTTCTCATTCAAGATTTAAGCATTATTTTATAAATTAGACTGTGTACATAAAACAAATTTGGGCATTGGCCACTCCTCTGAATTCTGCACAATCACTCCTGGGGTTGTGATGTGCATTATGTGTGCCCACATGGCCTATTTTTCAGAATGAACTCCAAGAACAGACAGAGCTGTATAATGGCTGCCTAATAATGGCTGCTGCAAAAATCATCTCTCCACGGATAGCCAATGACATTTGCGAGGTTCATGATTTTTGACTTCCTCCCAGGTAGTTTGTGCACCTTGTTATATTTCAAAAAACTACTGCACACATTTATATCAAAGAGCAAACAGATTTCATGTTGAACCAATAGTCTGCATCTCTGTAATGTTTGGTGTAAATCTGTCCAGTAGCTTTTTAGTTTTGTTTTGTGCACCTGACCAAAATTCCAATTGGAAGTTTTGAAACTTCTCAATAACTTTTATCCCTCGATCTGAGAGCACGAAGCTTAGTAAAAAATAATCGAAAGTAGTCTTAGACTTTTTGAAAAGCTTCCTAAATAATTGTCGAAGATGTTACTCACCAAAAACACGCTTGTATACTATCTACTAAGAAATGTCTCCATAAACAGAGTCCTCTTTAATATACCCTTACTATAGGGTAAACTAAAACACATCAGTGAGACTTGGTGTCCATGATCTCTGTAATACATGAATTTAAACTGCAATAATTAAATAAAAAATGGTGTTAATAGGTCCAAAGACAAAGGAAGTACATATGGTATATCTCCTAATCGAAAATCCATCACTTTGCCTCTTTGTGGCAAATGTTCCCATTTTTCTTCTTCGTCATCCCCCCTAAATCTAAGGGGCAGGAGGGGTGATACAATATTACAATTAGGTTGTTAATCTGACTCTGCTTTCAGAGGTGTGTATTGACAATTCATGTATGTGCCCTTAAGGTCAATCCACCTAGTGTACGAGGCTGGCATGTTAATATGGTAGTAAACTGAAGGCATCAACTTTTCCAAAGCACCTTGAGCAACAGTAACTACCCCCCCACCCCCCAGCATGACACATGCATGCACGTGTGTCACCATAAATGAAACAAATGTAAGCATTGAAAATAGCCACAAGAGATCTTCAACAACAGAGAGCTACAGTTTGTTTACGTGGGCCCTACAAATGCCTTAAACCAGAAATTAAGGCCCAGATTTACAAAAAAGTGGCACAGCGTGGCAACAACAATTGCTATGCCACTTTTGAAACGCAGGGATACACCGTATTTACAAAAATAGAGGCGCACCCCTGTGTTTCCTCCAGGCCGGCGCTAAATTTAGCTGCCATCACCAACTCAGGCATCCTTGCACCATAGTGCAAGGGTGTCTGCGTTGAGGGGATAGTTTGTTTATGTGCAGGAAGTTGTCCCTTTCTGCATATAAAGAATCCACAATGGTGATTTGGCGCTTCTATGTGTGCTGCATTCTGCAGCACACACAAAAGTACCAAATCGTCATTTTTTAATGATTGTTTATGTGCATGAAGGGACACCTTCCTGCACATAATGATTGTTCATGGCCTTTTGCTCTTTCTATGTGTGGTGCAGAATGCAGCGCACATAGAAAAAGCAAAAACGAGGAGAAATAGAAGTATTTCTCCTCATTGTGCCATGCAAACCCTATCCGTGGGGTGGCGTTTGTTTTTGGCGCCGCCACAGATTTACGATTATGCGTAAAATCTGGGGTAGCGTCAAAAGCAATGGATGTTGTGGTGGAACGTCCACAGCAACACCCACTGCACCTCCCTCTGTCGCAGAAAACTGCGTTGGGGGGCATATTCACAAGGAGGTGTTAAGGCACAAAAAGTGGCTTAATGCCTCCTTGTAAATATGATGCAGTGAATAGCGCCACCGGAGCGTCACTAAAAGTGACTCTCCGTGGCTCTAGGGACTTGAAAATCTGGTCCCAAATCCCTTATCGTATTTTAAGCGAGGTCAAACCTCTTCATAAACCAGGGCCTCTTTCCTCGTTGAAATATTAGCATTCTAAGGACCTGCAGAACAGGGCGGAGTATTTAACATCACCTGGTAAAGACCATTACTGTGGGGTGAGGTATTTACCTGGTGTGGTAAATATCTCCTATTTCAAGTTTTCAACCAGGAAATGAGGCATAATTTGGAACGCACTGAATTCTGCCTACGTTGCCTTTTTTCTGGGCATTTTTTGGCCTGCTAAACTCTTCCAGATGGAAAACAATGGAGGTGTGATAATTATCACACAACTAGGGCCTTTCTTTTCCTGTGGAAACGTCTGATTGTATGCCTCCAGCTCACATCCAGTGCCTAGTCAGGGAGGCCAAAGAACGAATGGGCACAGTCAGCGCTTACCTTCCTCTCCCGGCCTTCCCAGTGCCAGGGCTCGAGATACAGCGTGAAACGTGAGTATATCAGAAAATACTATTTCAAGGTTAAAGAGCGTGACAGTGCCATTGCTTGGGTCTCATTTGAAAGGTCGGGGCTGCCAGACATTATAACGCTTCTACACATTACCGGAAACGTGTTCTTATTTACACAGGAAATGAATCCAGCGGAGCCTTCAGGGCGAGGTCAAATCTCTTCCACGGCCCAGGATAACAGAGACCAGATGAGAATTCCGACACACCGGATCCCAAGGCGAGTGGGCGTAACCCTAGAACGGGGGAGCCAAATAAAAAAAATAAAAACACTAGATGACAAATTCCAATCCTCTTTTCACCCACACCGCTATTATACTTTGGGAAAGCCAATATGTTACGATTTTCCTCTTGCGGAGCTGATTGTTGCCGGTTGGCAAACAGGGGTGCTGCATGTCTACAACGCTCTACCTCAACTCCCCCTTTCCCCCAATTCTAGGAGTTTAACGACCAACAGAACGCAGAAGTGGTTATGGGTGTGAGAAATTTGTTTTCGGAGCCCAATCTAAAATATTCCCAAGCCACCCTGCAAACAATATGTGTGTTTTTAATAGAACACTGGCGGTGTTTGTCGTGCGAAAATCAGACTTTTGGATTTGCATGTTTGAGTTTATGTATGAAAGTATGCATTTCTAAACAGATTCTGAAAGAAGATTTTTGCCCCCAACTGAGCCAGCGCGTAATTTAGTACAAACTCCCCACCCCCCCCCCCACCCACCCAAAAAAAATGTATAACATGGCGGTAGGGGTTGAACGGGGTTGTGGATTTGTCGGAGGTTTTTTTTTGGGGGGGGGAGGGTCCCCAGATGGGAAGGGATTTGGGTCGAGGGTGTAGAGGGCTGGGGGCAAAGGGTCAGTGGCGTAATCAACAATGATGCCCCCCCCCCCCCCCCCCCCCGCAGAATGTGAGGAAGGGCCCTTTGGTCCACCTTTTTCACAGATATTCATTGGACTTGCGCTGACTGGGGCCCCCCTGAATGGTTGGGGGCTACCCTGCACCATAGGGGCTGTAGGGGCCTGTATTACGCCCCTGCAATAGGTTCGTTGAAGTGTCTTTGCTTGGTCTCAGATTTATTCCATGCAGTCATAGAGGAGTATGATGTATTAAGCTGTTTTGAGCAGCAGCGTAGCTTCAGGGGGGGAGGGGATGTTTGAGACGTGACACCGCCCAAATAAATCCATTCTAAGTTTGTTGGTTGGGTCTCAGGGCCCTGATTCGTATTTGCTATCTCTTTGCCAGTTCTTCTCGTTATGAGCGAAGAATGAAAGACGAAACAGTGACCTTTAATATAAATGAGAGCGAGACAAAGGCAGAGTTACCCTTCAGGTGGCTGACTTTCAAAATGTGAAACCAGATAACTCGGAATCACCATCAGCTTCCCTGCTTGTCCAAAATGTGTGATTCTAGGCACATACTTTTTTTTCACAGAGCTTGAGCCTCCTTTTTAGGTTCAAGCCTACCAGACAGCGAAGCTGCCTGGTTTCCTAAAGACATCTTGGGGACATTTGGAAAGCTTCCCTGGGAGTGCATTCTGCCCATTGTTTACCATTGGCTTTGTGGTTTGTAACTTACATTTTGTTGCTTTCTATTTGCTGGCTTTATTTTATTTTGGGCTGTGCAGCTTGAGTTATTTCCGAATATATCAGAATAAGGGGAGCAAAAAGCACATTTTCTGTAATTCTGAAGTGAGGTGGAAACAAACATTTTAATATGATCAAAGCAAATCAATACATTAGGTGATGACATTTCTACACATTATCTTTTTCGTGCTGCATACTTTTATCAGTAAAACTGTAGGTCTGTGCAAATGTGATGGTTATTTCAATTGAAGATGTATTGTCTGAAAAGGCAGTGCGCTACCACACCATGCATACTCTACCCCACTGCACTCTACTCTGCACCACTCCATGCCATTGCACTCCGCTCTGCACCAGTCCACACTATGCCACTGCACTCTACACCACTCCAGAATGCGTCACTGCACTCTACTCTTCACCACTCCACTCTCTGCCACTTCGCTTTAGGCCTCTCTACTCTATTCTGCACTGCTCTACTCTATGCCAATGCAGTCTACTTTACTATGCACCACTGCACTCTACACCACTCCAGTTTAGGCCACTCCACTCTACTCTGCACCGCTCCACTCTAACCTACTCCACTTTATGCCACTCTACTCTGCAACACTGGACTCTAAGCTACTTCACTCTAATCTGAAACAATCTACACTATGCAAATGCATTCTATGCCACTGTACTATACACCACTCTAATCCACTCTGTGCCACTCCACTATAGGCTGCTGCACTCTACGCCACTGCAATCTATGCTGCTCCTCTACGTCACTCTACACCACTGCACTCTTTGCCACCCCACTCTAAACCACTGCACTCTACACCACTTTACTGAAAACAAATGCACTCTATGCCAACTGCACTCCACACCAATACTCTGCACCACTATAATCTACACCACTATAACCTACTCTGCATTATTCAATACCACGGCACCTTATGCCACTGCATGCTACGCTGCTCTAATCTACCCTGCACCACTGCACTCTTTGACACTATGATGTACGCCACTCTACTCTTCCATTCTACAACACTCTACTCACTCCACTCTATGCCACTCCATGTCATTCAACTCTACTCTGCATCACTCTATGCCACTATACAATTTTCTTTGCCACTCCATAACACTCCACTCTACTCTACTTTATGACACCCCACGCCACTCTCCTTTATTCCACTAGCATTTACCCATGCCAAATAACAGCCACACTGATGTACAACCTGACTAAAACATATTGGCCAATAGCTCTTGCAGAGGCGAGGCTTATTAGCTTTGCCAGTGCTTGTTGTTTATTATCACATATGATAGCACTTTTAAATACTGGAGTTCAAACTGTGCACTATACAAACATCTCTTATACAGTATATGATTAAATAGACTGTAATGTTGCTCCATCTATAGTAAGAATCTATGCCACGTTTAGGGTTTACATTACTACTCACTTGCGTTTTAGTTCACTAAAGACATTGTTACTGGGGGCTTAGCTACAAATATTTTTAAAACCTATCACTTTTATTAGAACATTGGAATGTTGGGAGCGCCATTGAAAACAATGCTCCGGTAGAAGCCGGAGGTCCAACATTCCAATGTTTTCCTTCTCAGCTGTTGCTGTGAACAAAGGCCTCATGGAGCCCGAGTGGATCCGTGTGGCCTTTGCTTTATTTACTAGAACATTATGCCCTCTAGTCGTAGAATGCTGTAACATCCTTATAGCCCTCCATAGCTGAGCTATACCGGCATTAAAGTCCCACGCCCTTGTTAAAGGCCCTCGCCTCCGGCCTTTAATGTTGGATGGGGCTTTTAATGGCTGGTATAGTCTGCTACGGCGGCCTATAAGGCTATAATAAATATCTTTCTAGGCAGCGCTATAATATGATGTACTAAGTGGAAACACTTCTGCATGTTAAAATACACTTTTTAAATTTTGAAGAGTGTGTCATACATTTACTTTATGTTTTTTGCACAATATACAAGCCAAACATTTCCATGGCGTGGCTCATTCACAGACTCTTAGAGCCAAGCCAGACCTTGTTCGGCTCTGGCTCAGCTCCCACTGTTAATTTTTCCGTGTGCTCTCCTCCATTTGCGATTCAGGTTTAATACCTGGGATTGTCAGTCACTTGATAAAATGATTTGTAAAAGATGAGGACTGGAAACACGGAGCCCTGCCCACATTCTTTGATTTGACAACTCTACCATCAAATCCTCTTGTAGCAGAGATGAAGAAGAGTGCATGCATTGAAAATACATTTAAATTAAATGATCCCAGAGCAATGACTTAATTCCATTGTGTTGTACGTGACAGCAGTCATGAAGTCCCAGGGAGAACTACAGGGCCAGGTGGGATGGGCTGGAATGTAACTTCTGGGAGGTGTGTAACACCCATCAAATGCACTATTCGTTTGGTAGTTGGGTCTGGGGGTTCTGAGTCGGATCTTCTATGCCTGTGTCAGTTATTCACATTGCTCTCATTTTACTAAAAGGTTTTAACTTGTTGATTGTTTGGATTGGAACTTAAATATAGATAGTGACTTGTTTACCTAAAATGTTGTAAATCCTCACCCAAAGAAGTACTCCTTGAATAGATACAAATTTACTACTTTTTGGAATTCACAAACATTGTCAGTAGTAAGTTCGGAAAGCTGCATCAGTCTCAATCTTACAGGTATTCTGTTGGAAAACAAACGGTGATAGGATGAGCATTGGCAAATAGTCTAATCAGTGGCAACCACTTGGGGTAGCACTCCAACCTATTGTTTTTCACCCACTGTGCCACTCTAAACACAGGCCCACAAAATGCAAATCACTACTGATCCTGTTCATCATGGAAACAGTCTATCTCAGACCTTGGTCATCTCCCCCCCCCCCCCCACTCTGCAGTCCACTGCTTTTTCAGTTGATAAATCTGAGATTTAACCCCAGCACATATCACTGATGAAGCTGCAACCATGGTTGCATTCCGAGGAGAGGGGGAGGCGCAAATGTCTTCTCAACTACTTGTGAACTGTAATCCTGGGTGCCATGAGTTCAGGGTCAGTGAGAGGGGTGGTAGGGTCAAAGAATTGGCTAAAAAGAGTCAAATATTCTGAAAATATTTTATTTTTTTACTTTCAAGTAACAATATATTAAATAGCTGGCACATATTAAGTGATAAATAAATGTAGGTTAAACTAATTAGTAGGAAATATACTCATTTCTGTTGTGAAACCTCAGTTGGCTAATGTGATCACTATACTCCAGATGTCTGTGTGTGACCAGCGAGTCACACAATTGAATCTTAGTTGGCGCAATGGGAAATAGCAGCTTGTGTATTTAAAGTGCTATGAGGTTTTAGCCTGTTGTAGAAAGCACTGTGAAAATGTAAATCATTATTTATATTTATATATTTTAGTAATAAGCAGGGCTACTGGAAGTATGCAATTCTGCTGAGGCATAGTTGTCTGCATAATTCTGTATCTGCCGCGTTTGCCACATAATATGCTTTAAAATATGCAGACTTTAACAAAAAACAATTTTGTTTCTAGCCCAAATGGATCAAGTTACTAAACACTTTGCAATATGTGTTCCTGCACAGTGGCAGACCTTTTGCAAAAGTTGACTGATTATCTTGCAGATGCCTAATACTGTATTTGGTTGTTAAACTGGTACTAATGAGATGAAATCTTTGCCCAGACACTGTTACCATGAGAAAAAAAAGACAAAATAATGAAGTAATACTATCACAGAATATGCCTCATTACGCCGCATAACATCTGTTTTCTTGATGCAGAATTCAGTAAGTCCTACTGCATAAAATGGTCCTTCCCTGATACATATTTCCAGTGGCCCTGGTAATAAGTAAACAGCCTATACCTAGAAACATTTTTATAAGTGTCCATTAAAAGGACGCACTCTCAAGGAGAATAAATCTTTGTCACTGTGGAGAGCCACATTACTCCAGCACTTAAAGCCTATACTGGCTCCCAAGCAACCTTTATATTTGTTGATTAACCAATACCACACATTTACATTTCTTTCTGGTAGCTGGCACGTAGGTGAGAAGTCTTGTTTCTTAATTACTTTTCTTTCTCCGCTTACAGCACAGGAGCCCCTTCATCTCCCCTTTCACTTTCAGGTAGAGGCATCTCAAGGTCAGCCTGAACCACCTTTGAGGTATGGTTGTTTTTGTAAAAGGGTGATTCCAGGGTGTGGTAGGCAGGAGGCCAGCAGGGTTGAATTCAGATGCAGAGCCCTGTTCCTTCAGGTACCTGGGGCCTCAGAGTAATGGGCCAGGAAAAAGAGGGAAGGAGCCAGATCTATGTATAGTGTCAAATAGATGTGGGGCTCATTTTTTTAATTTACAAATAGACAGACACTGCTTGCTTTGAGACATGCCCCAAGAGCGGGGGCAGGGGGTTAGAAGTGATGTATGTTTTTATTTAAGTGCCAAAATGACCATTAGTGCAGCAGGAGCTGTGGGTCAGGGTGTTAATGGCCACTGTATCCCAGTTACGGCTGTCCTACTATAAACAACGACAGCAGGGGCCTATTTGCGAGCAGTAGGGAACATGTGTACATGGGACAGGGCCCAAACAACATGGGGGGAGATGTGTTTGTGTGACCAAGAGAAGTGGACAGAGCTGACAGCCTGTTTCACAGACCTGTAGGGATCATTTGTGCCTCAGGTACAGCGGCGTCAGGGCCCTGCAGTCTGAGGGGCCAACTAAAACCCAATTATGGCTCTTATATTATACATCTCTGCTTGTATTGGGGCTAAGTGCAAACTTGCAGTGACAGTGTTGCTTCAGGCCAAGAAACAATCACCCAATGAAGGGGAGATTGAAGAAGAGGAGACACCTATTTCTGGCACCGTAGAGGTGGTAGTGAGAGGGTGTGGAATGATGTTAGCCAATTCTTTAACAAAGGCCACAAGAGACAGCCTGCTTTGCAAGGCAATTGTTATCAGAAGTGAAGCATGAGAAGGAGCACTGGGGTAAAGGATATGAGGGGCCCACTGTATCACAATTATGGCTGTTCTTCTTTAACAGTTGGGTATGGGAGTTAATTTCCTTGCTAGCATTAGAGCTAAGGGCACCTTTGTTGCAAAAATGGGGCAACATATGAGAGGTAATTTTATTTCCTGAAAGGGAGATGTAGCCTGTTGGTGAAAGTTGCTGACTTTGAAACTGGGGAACTAGCATCAAGTCCCAGTATTGGCTCAACATCCTGTGATTCTGGAAAATCACTTAATCTAACAGTGCCTAACGAAAAAATAAATTAGACCATTTGCTGGAAATTACTCTTTCTACAGGGTTATCCCCACCTTTTTTGCCTTTCTCCTCATATTTTTCTGACCCTCTTTTTGTTGGCTGTAGGACTCTGGGCACTTTACCACTGCTAATCAGTAGTAAGGTGCATGCACTCTCTCCCCTACAACTTGGTATAATTGGTTTACACTTGTTTGGCTTATTTAATTTACCCATCAGTCCCTTGTAAAATGGTATACGATATACCCAGGGCCTGTAAATTAAATGCTGTAGTGAGTTTGCAGCACAGGTTGCGCCACCCTCAGAAGTAACCTTTCAAACCTGTCATAGGCCTGCCACTACAGGGCCTGCATGCACAGTTTTCTGCCACATTGACTTGGCAAGGCAAAGTACTTGCTTAGGCCTAAACTCCCTTTTGCTACACCTAAGACACCCCTAAGGTACGCCTTAGCTAGCCCTATGGGCAGGGTGCTGTGGATGTAAAAGGTAGGACATATGTCTTTATGTACTGCATGTCCTAGTAGTGACAAACAGCCTATTTAGTTTCTCTCTACTGTGAGTGCTGCTCCTCTCTTAGGACTGCTTTGTAAATGCCCTGACATCTGCCTATGTGGTATCTTCTGATCTATTAGCAATAGCGTGGGCATGTTTAGTATGTTTGGAATGGTAGTGATAAATGCTGTTTACTGGTGTACGTGGATTTTTTATTACCCTTAGAGAAATGCCACTTTTAGAAAGTGAGCATTTCTCTGTGTTTATGACTCTGGTGTTTTGCAACTAGACTCCAATCCACGTCTGGGGCAGAGTGATAGCTGGGCTTTGAGCATACTTCTCAGTCAGCCAGTACATAGGGATGGTGGAGGTGTAACAGGATTAAATCTGCATACTAAATGGTCTTCCTGGGCTGAGAGAGGGAGAGGTGAGATGCACTTTCATTTGTATAGGCTGTGTCCTGGCCTCACACAAAGATCTTGTTTACCCCCTACTGATGTCTGGAGCCAGTGCTGGAGGAAAAGGGGACATTCCTGGAACTGGTTAGTGCTGGTTGGAGCCACCTAAACCCCTTTAGTAGAAGCTGTGCAAAATGTGTTTAAGTTTAATGGTTGTCCCTCACATTTTCAGACACTAATGGACTACTGAACTGGACACTGGATTTTGCTGGAAGAACTCGTAAGGAACTGCCCTGGGGACTGCTCTGCTGTGGTGCTGACCTGTGACCTGCTAGGTCACTGAGAGGTACTGCCGCTGCCTTGGAACTCTTGTGCTGGCATGCTTTCTTGGGCCCTGCAGTTCTGTGCCCCCATTGCTGTCTACAGGGGCTGGGTGGTGTGCCCCCCATCTCTCCTGTATTCTGTCACTCTGCAGCTGTTTGCTTCAGCTGGGCTTGGGGGGGGGGGTGCCCCTTGCCCTTGTGGCGTGTATGATGAGCGCTCATCAGCACTAGTGCGTGAGGAGTGCCTTCTTCTATAGACACCACGTGTGCAGAGCAATTTTCTTTGATTCTAGCTTACGCAGGTACCAGTAAGTGCCCTCATGTCACCGTGTGTGCGACCCCCCTTTCCTGACAAGATGGAGAGATTATAGGAGACTGCAGGTTTAGTGCGAACAAGCACACTCCTTGTCCTGCCCGGTTTCTCAAGCAGGAACTTCTTTGGAGAGAAAATCACAGCTGCGACCCGTCTGGGTCCAGAGGAGCTGCTGCATTATTGCGAGGAGGCACTGGGCACTGAGGGAAAGCACAGATGCTTGACAACCGGGCATGAGGGAGGAATTTCATACTGGTCGGGCAGGAGGGCTGAGCCATGCGTCCCGAGCTGGGAGACTTGCTTGGCTAATGCGCAGTGCCTTGGGGGAGACGAAGTCAACTTGAGCCCCCGCTCTCCCCTTGTACGCCGAAAGGGTAGGTGCGTGGGATATCTTTTCCCTCCCCCTGAAGCTACTGTCCCATAAGGAAGGGGGGAACCTTAACTTTGGGATGATCGGCCCCTGTGGTGGGGTTGCTTTCTTTGGCAGTATACTACGGCTGGCAGGAGGGGAGGAGAACCTCAGTGGAGGTCCTGTACCTGCCCAACTGCCTTTACTTACCACATTACCCCTGATAGGAGCGTTGGAGGTCCTGGCTTCTACGTATTGGGCAGTGCCCCACTCCAGAATCCCTAACAGTACGGAGGATGCACGATGGCCTTCGCGTAGAGGGCCTTGTGGGAGAACACCATATAGTCTAATGTCTTCCACTGTGCTTGTTTGCTGTCAGTGATTCTCCTGCATTTCCAGGACTGAAGGCCTCATTATAGGTCGTGGTACCCATGCGGGGATAGCCAATATAATTCTGGAGCTACCTAGGATACCCTGGGAGGGGAATGTTTATAACTAGCATATCCCTCATTCTGTGCATACATGAAGATGTCTTGGCCTTTCTGATAATATGTTTATTCTGACGTGCATTTTTTAGTGATAAAGATGACCTGACTACTGCTTGTGTTGCAGAATACTAGTAACCTATGTGTTTACCTGACTAGTGCTTGCTTTCCCCAGAGTACTAATAACTTGTGTAATGTTCAGACAGCTTCTTGTGTACCAGGGTATTACTGATACATGTTGTTTTTGGTCTAATTATGTTTTATGCAATACAGTATATTTTTATTTAACTGGTTGTGGATTTTCTTTGTGGTTTATTTATTGTGTCACATATGTTGTGTTTGTTGTGCAAACGCTTTACATATTGCCTCTGGAATAAGCCTGACTGTTCGTGCCAAGCTACCAAGGGGGTGAGCAGGAGTTATCCTGGGTGTGTAGCCTCTTTGCCCTAACTGGAGTGGTGGTCCCTGTCTGGCTAAGGTGCCTACCCTAGCCAACCAGGAACCCCATTTCTAACACTGTGTGTAATGTAACTGATGTGTACATCAAGACTATATACTGATGTATAAAGTGCTTCAAAACCCTTGGACGGAGTTTGTGCTATATAAAACCTACAAAAATGGACAGAGAGCCTGTTTCAAGACTGGAACAATGATCAGGCTTGGTATGGCGGAGGTAAAAGAGGCAGAGGAGACAACCTGGTACTCAAAGCCGAAGCTATCATTAGTGAGGCATGTGAAGTTCCATTGGGGCCCAGGATTGTGAGGGGTCACAACACCCCAATACCGCGAGGAAGAGATTTTAGGTCAATGTGTATGATGAATTTGCTCTGTTTTAAGTCTCACATTTATTGTGGATCATAAGCTACAGAAAGTCTCACTGAAATGATCTCATATGCCCCGAACTCAGCCCTTCTGCTTTCAGTCCTTGCCATAAAGTTCAGAGGGAGACCCTGACTTAAAAACATTTTGCTTTGTGGGGTTCAGACCAAGAATGTTTGAAGAGCTCCCCCTAACTGTATCTTAAGCCAGGTCAAACCTCTTCATAAAGCAGGGCCATCTTTCCTCGCTGAAGACATTCTTTAGGCAGTGAGAAACCTCAGTAATTCAGGATATATTATCAGAAACAATGCTTCTGACACCAGAGCTAAGTCATAACATTCCATGCTTAAAATTGTGGAAGTCATTAACATTTTTTTGGAAGTCTACATACAACATTGTTGTAGAGCTTGACTTCCATGACAAATTGTACATTGACAAAGACCAAAAGTTGGACGTCTGAGGCATGCGGATCGGGCTTCCGCACATTGGACTAACAATAAAACTGTTGACTTTGTCGATTAATTTTTGGTTGCCCAGGAGTGCTGGAGAGTGAGCACAGAGGAAAAGCATCAAATTATTTAAATTCTACTGGAATAAGCACTGGCAAAGCCAATAGGTATTGCCTTTCTGACCTGCTGGATTTGCCAATACATTTTGATGATGCTATGCAGCATTAGTAAATAGCAAAATTCTTTCTACCAATGCTATGTAGCCTCAGCTCCAAAAACGGGTGGAAAAAGGTGTGATGATGCTGCCGCTGCTGGCAGCCATGTCTTTCTTTTATCACACACATGCTTGATGACGTATTTGTGCACATGCGTTAACATGCATTGGCACACCTAGGATGTGAGTGCATTGTTTAATTACCGATCCAAGATGGTGGATGCTATTAAACCCGTAACAAAAAAAGAAGGTTTTAGTAGCACAAAAGCATTTTATGTTTGGAGAAGTGGTCCGACAGCAAAGGGAACTGCTGGGTCCTCCATTACAAATTAAATAAAATAAGAATATATTATGGGCTGCAAAGTGTTCGGGAAGCAGTGGAGGAGCAGATGGGCAAGCAATTGGGAAGCAAAGGGAAGTCACTGGGAACCAAGAGAACAACAAAGGCGCTTGAGGCTGGGCCTCAGGAAGACCAAAAAATAAAATCATAGAAACATCCAGGGAGCAATACATGAGCTTGGAGGTAGAGATAACAGAGCAACTCAAAGCGTGCAAGGATGTTTAGGAGAGGAAGTAGCACAAGAGGACATGAACTTGAAAACAGTTGCACTCTCATGGAGTGCTGAACGAAACATATAAAAGTAGTTTCCTAAATCTGAGCAGTGGAAGGTTACAAATCAGCCATTAAAAATGATGGTAAAGAGGCTGTGCTACAGGGGAAGGACACACACAAGAAGAGGAAAGGGAGCCATTGAACAATAAGCAAGCAAATTAGAGTGACAATAAAGCCAACCAATGTTAAGCAGTACATGGGCTCTTGGCTCACTTTATGTTTTTGGAATGGTCCACAAGAGGCTTTCACCTACAGACAGCTAAGAGCTGTCTCATAGGCAAGACCTGAAAAAAATTCTGTTTGAGAATCTAAATATAGGGCTGGTGGTGTGTTGTTCCTTGCAGTCCAACATCCGTATGCTTGCAGCCAATTTCATGGAATAATATCTAGTGACCTGCATTATTAATATTCATTAGGTATGTTGTTCTGCAATTCCTTGTGATTGGAGAATTTCTAGTGTAACATAAAAGTACATAGGCTGCATTGCAAAATTGAAGACTGATCGCAAAAAGTTGGTGGGCACCTGTCTCTGAATTCGTTTGGCCTTAGATCTGCTTAATCCATGGTGCCACCAGAGTTAGGTGTTCAAGGTTGGTCCTGAAATGACAGAGCCATTCCACATTCCACATTGTCTGGATATCAATGCAAAATACATATACATTCAATGAATTTCAATGCAGCTCACTTACATAGTCAGTGGTTATCCAGAAACATTGGCTTGGATACCACGTTCCTGGACCTCTTTTGGGAATTTCTGCTTAGACCAAAGTTCAGATGTGGGGGGGGGGGGCATTTAAAACAATATACACTTGATTCCTGACTATGTAGAGCTTTGAATTGCTCACATGAAAAGCTCGCCTCACTGTAGAGAAGGAGATAAAGCAGATGAAGCAAGAGCTTATGCAGCTTTTCCAATCTGTCAATCTGTCATTCTGGAGTCGAAGTGAAAATACGAGATGCTCTGGTATCAAAACCCAGCCCGTAGGCTGAACCTAAGAGATCATGTTCTTTTGCAACCACAAGAGCATTGTGCCCTTGTGCCTCGACCCTTGTGCCTTATCATTGTGTGCAGGCTGGACCCTCATGCATTTACCTCAGAGCTAGGCCCTCATGCTAAAACACAAGTCTTAAGGCCTTGTGCATTCCCCACAGGACAATTTCTTGTGAAACCACAAGAGCACTAGACCTCATGTTTTGACCTGAGAACTGAGCCTCATGCAAAGATAGGAAGACTGGGTCATTGTGCCTTGAGCAAGGTCCATATCTTTGCGTCAAGCTTTGGCCTTCGTGACTTGACCTCAGGATTTGTGCAATACCAGGATTCCCGGGCCTTCATGCAAATCAGAATAGATTTGTCAGGCTGCCGTTAGTATGTGAAGCTATACCCAGAGAGCAGCTACGTGAAATTGGTTTAATTCCAGCTGTCTTTAGTTCTCTTTCTGATATCAAACCCTATTTAACTCATTAAGTGACAAACTTTCACATAGGAATGCCATCTGACTGTTTTTGTTTACCAAAGCCAAAATAAAATGATAGACTGAGTATTGAAACTTTTCAAACACTCACCCCCAGTCACGGATTGTGGATTTTGTGATATTTTTTACTAGCCTGGCCTGTATTTTTAAGTTTACACCAGTAAAAATATTGGGAAAAGCAGTGAAATACAGAATTCTACCTGTCTAAAACATTAGCCTAAAGCAGCAAACACACAAATAAATCAGTTAAACAGTATTTAAGAACTGTCTAAATCTTCTCAAAATGTTTATTAGAGCAATCAGTGGGAGAATTGATATCGTTAAAAAGAATCCTGACAATTTTACACAAATTCTTTTTCAGCCATCAACTGTTGACTTGTCGAAAATAGCAAAACGTAATACGTGATTTTTTTTAGAACATAGGTGGCAACCCTGCTTGCACCTCAGGTGGCAAATAAGAAAGCAGAGAAGAGACAGCGTGACAGCAAGGAAGACTTCACACCAGTCTGTAATGGAGGATTTAATCTCACTCTTTGCTGGACTGTGATCTCGCACTGAGAACTGTACAGTGATGTCAAACTAAGGACTTCCTATGTTGTCACACTGAACGATAAAACATTTCACAAGAAGTACAGGGCCGTAATCCCACAGTGAGTATGAGCAGAATGTTGTTTGTATATGATGACACCTCATTGACACTGATGACAGACTCCAGTCCTTCGTGAGCTTTCTTTCGGATCAGAGCAGGGCCTAGTGAAACTACAGAATGATAGGTGATCAGACCTGCCAACAGGAGCGGGGTGGCGCATGGCGGGAGAAGAAAATGTAATTTAAAAAAAAGCTTACCTGATTCCCTGCCGCCACCACCGCACTGCCGCCCCTGCCTCCACCTCCCCTGCAGCTGCAGGTAGCGGCTCCCAGTATCGGGTTTGTAAAAAAACATGACGCAAACCTGGTGCAAAATCTGGGCCTCAGCTTATGCATTTTTTTTTTAAAACCCTGCCACTAAGAAATTGGCAACAAGAAGAACCGTTGCAATGCATATCTTCTGCTTGATTGGTTTCAGTCTGCATATAAAAAAATATATTATGGGGCTAAGACGCATGCTGCAGAGATCTTGGTGTGCCCGGTAAATCTCAGGGAATAATAATAATGGTAAGATAACTGCTTTCTCAAGTCCCAGTTTTGAATCAAAGTAGCACAGAGGGTTAATGTGTGTCTCGCAAAGCAAATCACCTAACATGCTAATAACAGATTTTTATTTTATGTAGCTAGGTGAGTTACTACTTTTAACACAGAGATCCTTTTGTTACTCGCAGTTCATAAATTGTAATCCTTCTAATATATCACAACAAGCCATGAAGCTACGAAGGACATGTGACTGCTACACTTTGTAACTTTCACTGTCTTATGTAACACATTTTGTAGATTGATTTACACATTTATTGGATTTAGGGTCCGATTTAAGAAAAGTAGGCCTGCATCTAATGCAGCGCCACTTTTCTTGCGACCCTTAGCATCACCCCTAATGCCACCATGTGTGTGCCGTATTTATGATACAATGCACCATGGAGGTAGTTAGGGAACTAGCATCAACATTTTTTATGCTAATTTGGCGCTTTGCAGCATTAGCATAAAAAATGTTGACACTAATCCTGCAAAGCACATTGAGGCCCATTATAAATAATGGCGTGCCTCCTTTTAACGCCTGCTCTGTGCAGGCGTTAAAAATACCATAAAAATGGTGCAAATAAATCTTTTAGATTTCCTTGCGCCATTTTTTTGTCTGCCTCTCCTAACGGGGTAACGCCCCCCCTTTGCATACTTTATGCCTGGCACACGCATAATGTGACGCAAGGGGTTACAAAGTGGCAAAATGCATGCGTTGCTACACTTTGTAAATCTGACGCAGCATTTTGCCCTTGTTGGGCCATATTAACTTTTAAAAAATGATGCTAATGCAGTGGAAGGAGGAGCTAGGCCCTCTTGAATCTGGGCCTTAGTGTCAATGTATAATGTGTACATGTGATGTAAAGTGCTCTGACACCCTGAAACAGGAGTTTAATTGTATTTAAACAGCGCTTACTACCCCTGACGAGGCATCGAATAAGTAGCGTTTTAAAAGCAATAAAACAAAATAATGGTATTCAAACTGTTATTTGTGCAGTTACTGGAACAGACCAACAAGTCTGACATTGTTAAATGGATGAAAAACTCATTACAGGGACCGAATAACTAAAAGACATGCCTCTCTTAAGTATTTGTGAAGTGATAATAACAAACTGTGTTCCTTTGTTTCCCCTCCCCAGGATTTCCAACTAGGTGCGAGGCTCAGATAGCTCCCCAGTCAGGATAGTGGAACAAAAGGAAGTCTGATGTTCCTTCAACTCGGCCTTTGTTATCTATCGGCCCAGTTGGAAACTAAAATATGAAGTCCCCCTTCCCTGCATGCACTTTTCTGCTGGAAAACGAAAGCAGACAAGGTGCTGACGGTGCTGAATGTGTCCTGGTGTCTAAAAATTACACAGGGGCCAAGTTCAGCACATTTCAGTGGGGCCCACTTCTTGCAGGGTGGTCGGCGTCCACTCTGTGAAAATTGTGGGTGGATGCTATGTAGCCACGTTTCCCCCCAACTTGTGCCCTGCTCTTGGTGCTTGAAGGGAAAAGGTGATTCACAACAAAGTGCAGACGACAATCAAAAGCGTCAAGCCCCCCCACCTTCCAGCAGCCCCCTCCAAAAGTGAACTTTATTTCTCTCCCTCTCAGTTGTTAATTCTAAATTCCATCCTCTCCTTCTTTCTTCTGCTTCCAACTTTCTTTGCCCAGTATTAGCGTAAGGATGTTTGGGGCCCCTAAAAGACAAATTTCAACAGTTTTTGTGTGACCCCCCTTTCTGAAAGTTTGTTTGGCATCATGCAGGCTTGAATTAGTGTAAAATGGGTAATGCAATTCAAAGTTATTGCAAACAAGGGCCCCATTAATATGCCTTTCCCTGGGCCACGAAGAACCTTAAGATGCTAGGTCACAAAGTTCTCCACTTGTGGACTTTTAGATCAATTTCAGAACTTTCGCAGCTCTTATAGGTTGTTGTGAGAAAAAAAGGACGCTGCCATCAATCTGCTTCCAATGTTGGGAGGAAAATGGTTTACAAAACTTAAACAAAATGGCACATCCATTTTGAGTACCACCTACCACTAGCAAGGATATATTGACAGTTTGTGCAGGAATCGGGCGGAATTAAGTGATAACCTAAACATAGGAAAACTGAGAAACTCTGTTAACTGGAAAACTCCATTAACTATGGGCAACCCAATCACTGTTATCAACTAACAATTTGGGCCAAAGTTATGAAAGGTTTTGCATGGCCCTGTGCCACACAAGGGGGTGCAGGGCGATGCAAAACCTAAAATGAGATTTACCAAGCCACCCAAGGCCACTTTGAGTGGTCTTGCATGCCTTGATAAATCTAGAGTAACCGAAGGCAGCGCAAATTACTGCCTTGCGTTATTCTGTGGCAGGGAGGCTCTGCCTTGGGTAGAACGTGGGTGTTCCCATGCATCCACCCATGCATTCTGACACATTCCCAGATTTACCAAATCTGGTAGACCTGGGAATGTGTCAGAATTGTACACCTTCCCACCACTTGTGCATCATTTCTCCTTGTTGTTTCCTCTTTCTAAGTGCGCTGAAATGTGCATTACAAGTAGAACGAGAGAA
Organism: Pleurodeles waltl; assembly: GCF_031143425.1. Classification (NCBI taxonomy): domain Eukaryota; kingdom Metazoa; phylum Chordata; class Amphibia; order Caudata; family Salamandridae; genus Pleurodeles; species Pleurodeles waltl. Next base: position 693,267,120 of record NC_090450.1, read on the forward strand.
ATGCCTCTGAGGATTGTTTTTGTCAGTGCTTAATGTGTAAATAAAAAGGTGCCGGTGCCCAAAGCCCTCCTCTTAAACACGCAGCTGCTGCAATTCAATGTGTGAACACAGAATACTGAGGCGGCACAATCCTGAAGCCATCGTGGGCCTCTTCAATCCATATAAAGCCACTCCCTGCCCCTTCAGCTCACTCTTGCAGCTTTCTACTTTCTCACTTTGTGACGCTTTTTCGTTTTTCTCTTCCTCCGTCTTTCCCATATGTGTCTTTTGCTCGCAGCAAATGCTTGAGGCAGAAGAATAAGCCCCGGCCCTCCAAAATAAGTGCCGGTGCTCAGCACCAGAAACAACAAGCACAAATTAAGCACTGGTTTTTGTGCAGGAAGATGACCCTTAAAACACAGGCACCCATGTGCCACAGTGCACGGGTGCCTGCATTGGTGCTAGGCCGCAGTTTCTGCACCAGCGCAGGCAGAGGGCAGGAATGCATAGCATAATGTTAAATACAGTTCATTCCTGCCCTCTGCCTTTCACCCAGCGCAACAAAGTGGCTTGCTGCGTTCTATTGCATGAATATTTGTTAAATATGCCCCCACGTTTGCATGATAAAAACTTTGCACAACCCTACAAAAAGCACACAGCTTTACAATAAAATACAAACTCTTTCCAAACATGTTGGAAAAAAACAATGTTATGTTTTGTATCCACTCAGTGAAAGACAGTGAAGAGGAGGAAACAGAAATAATTAATACCTTGGAAACAAAAACGTTTGTAAGTGTAACTAAAACTTAAGCTATGGTGGATAGCAGATGATGATGAACTTTGAAATCAGGGCAAACTTGCAAACAAAATATAGAGAGCAAAAGGATCTCAGAACAAGCCCTGACAAACACAATAGGTCTGGCGGTCTGGGTTTACTTCTCTAATGAATGAATTTGTGCACAGAGGTAAAATTATCTGTCTATGAAAAACCAAAGGTTACAGTTAGTTATAGTTAGGAAAATATTATTATTATTATTAGTAGTAGTAGTAGTAGCAATTACAAAAATAAAAAAATGTAAACTACACAAACGTTCCAAATTACAAAGTTACAGTTAAAGCTCGAAATTATATCTTCCACCATGTCCAAACAATAGTATAAGTTGATCACCTCACTACATAGTGCAAAACAAGCTAACTCGTCCCTTCTACATGCAGTGCTTATACTCCTTCATATACCACCACTTCGATTATGTTAAATGTTATCTTTTCTAATAACACAGCAGCTATAATGACATTATGTATGATTACATTCTGCAGGTAGATTGGCGAGTTTCATTGAGTTCCTAAGGTCTGTTTTATTTGTAAGTAAGATATTATTACCATACCTAACTAAAACGTTGCTTTAACTTTTTTTTCTTTCAGTAAATCTCTAGGCTTTTTTTTAAACATAAAGTAGTATTTTATCAGCATACGTAATGTCAACCCCCTAGCATGAGCAATGTGGGGGCGGCTGCAGGGCCCGACTGCGGCCAGGCACTTTGTTGAACTCCTCGCAGGAAAGCAGCCCCATGCTAAGCACAATCTTCAGCCTGCAGCTGGTCCTGCTAACCGCCCCCCAAAGCGCCCTCCATCCAGCAGCACACAGCCTTATAGCATGAGCTGTATGTGGTTGGTCTCACAGATCCACTTAGGCTGAATTACTGACTTTATTAAAGAGTGGTAACACCAAAATATATAAATTCAGCCTATTGGCTTTATCAAGGGATGAGCATATCTCTCTCTCTCTCTCGCTCTCTCTATATATATATATATATATATATATATATAATATGTGTATATACATATATATATATATATATATATATATATATATATGTGTGTATATATGTGTATATATATATATATATACATATATATATATATATATATATATATATGTGTATATATATATATATATGTATATATATATATATATATATATGAAGCAGACTTTCATCTTTGCCAAAAAATCACCAATATTTTTCATCAAAAGTATATTTCAGTAATTCATACAATGCAGTTTAATAACAGGGATTGTTATAAAAACGTTTAACAAAGCTTTAATTAAAAAAATAAAATCAACATATTTGTTACTCTTTCTTTTAACATAGTTTATGTGATTGCATTTTGTGAGCTGAAAAATGATAAAAGAAAAACTTGAGAGTCATGCTGTTTTTTGTTTTCCAAAAATAAAACCAACATGTCACTTAGGCCTTCATTACAACCCTGGCGGTCGGTGATAAAGCAGCGGTAATACCGCCAACAGGCCGGCGCTAAAAAAATGGAATTATGACCACGGCGGAAACCGCCAACTCAGACAGACACTTTAACACTCGGACTGCCACGGCGGTAGCAACAAACACCGCAGCGGTAACCGCCAACAGACAGGCGGAAGACAATGTACCGCCCACTGCATTACAACAGGCCTATCCGCCAGCTTTCCTAGGGTGGTACCAATGCCATCGAAAGCACGGCAGAAACAGTACACTGAAGGGAAACGACTCACCTCTCAACATTCAAGGAAGAACCACGACTCCATGGAGCCCGAGCTGCACATTTTTCCAATGCTGGTGTACCTCCTCATACACCAGGAACAAGAATGCCGGCTAAGACGACCACGGTGAGTACTGCACCTAGCACACAAGGGGGGGGGGAGGAAAAAGAGAATGACACACACACGCAACACACAACACCCCCTCCCCCACCCACACCCCAAACACCATACACACAAACTGATGCAACAACATTACATATACACCCCGTAACCCTCAGGAATAACGCAAGGACAAAATAAATTGAGTAAAGTCAGTGTAATAGTACAATTTAAGATAAATACGTACTTAAATCAATGAACAGTATGTACAATATATACAAAAGGAGGGACAATGCCCCCTCCAAAATGTCCGTGGCCCACGGGGCCATAACACATAGACCAAGGCCACACTTGACTCCTGCTTCAATACGGAGAGAACACTGCAGGGGCATCAGGTCGAAAAAATACACGCACCTCAGAGGGACGTGGAATGGGGGGGCACCTCAGCCGGAAGATGTTATAACGCCACTGGCCTGGAGGGGGCTCCATGCCCACTGCTTGGTTCTGGGGAGTGCAAAGCCACAGTCTCTCAAGTGAGTGGTATGTCCACAGCTTGGTCCTGGAGAGTGCAAAGCCACAGTCTCTCAAGTGGGTGGTTTGCCCACTGCTTGGTCCTGGGGAGTGAAAAAGCCACAGTCTCTCAAGTGGGTGGTTTGCCCACTGCTTGGTCCTGGGGAGTGCAAAGCCACAGTCTCTCAAGTGGGTGGTTTGCCGACTGCTTAGTCCTGGGGAGTGCAAAGCCACAGTCTCTCAAGTGGGTGGTTTGCCCACTGCTTGGTCCCGGGAAGTGCAAGGCCACAGTCTCTCAAGTGGGTGGTTTGCCCACTGCTTGGTCCTGGGGAGTGCAAAGCCACAGTCTCTCAAGTGGGTGGTTTGCCCACTGCTTGGTCCCGGGAAGTGCAAGGCCACAGTCTCTCAAGTGGGTGGTTTGCCCACTGCTTGGTCCTGGGGAGTGCAAAGCCACAGTCTCTGGAGTGGATGGCTTCTCCACTGGTTCTGGAGGGGGCTTTGTGCCCAGTGTGCTTCATCTTGCCAAGGTGGGGGTGAGTGGATGCCTTCTTCTGCTGGTTCTGGAGGGGGCTTTGTACCCAGTGTGCTTCATCCTGCCAAGGAGGGGGGTGAGTGGATGCCTTCTTCAACTGGTTCTGGAGAGGGCTTTGTGTCCAGTGTGCTTCATCGCAGATAGTGCAAGATCACGGTCTCTCACCTGGGTGTCACACCAACAGATGTTGCAGGGGCCAGGATGCACTGCAGCCCATGTAGTCACGACTACACACTGCTCGCCGGCGGTGACGGCTGTTCAGTGAGTGGCGGTTGCACTGCAGGTGGCGGTGCTGTCAGTGGTGGTGGGAGGCTCCAGCCCATCCCCTGCAGCCTCAGACGGCTGCCCACTGGGGCTGCTGCTACTAGCAGTGATGCTTCTGGCGGTGCAGGTGGCGGTGCTGGTGGCGGGGCAGGTGGCAGTGCTGGTCACTGTGCAGATGACAGTGCTGTCAGTGGTGGAGGGAGGCTCCAGCCCTTCCCCTGCAGCCTCGGACTGCTGATGCTGGCAGTGGTGCTGCTGGTGGTGCAGGTGGCGGTGGGTCAGGTTGCGGCGCTGGCGGTGGGGCAGGTGGCAGTTCTGGCAGAGGGGCAGGTGGCGGTGCTGGCCGCGGTGCAGGTGGCGCTGCTGTCATTGGTGGTGGGAGGCTCGAGCCCTTCCCCTACAGCCTCGGACGGCTGCCCACTGGGGCTGCTGCTGCTGTCAGTGGTGCTGCTGGCGGTGCAGGTTGTGGTGCTGGCGGCGGGGCATTTGGCAGTGCTGGAGGCGGGGCAGGTGGCGGTGCTTTCAGTGGTGGGGGGAGGCTCCAGCAGTGCCATGGCTGGTGTTGTGTACCCCTTCCTGCCCTTGGCAGATGGTGGTGCCTCCTTGCTTCTGCCAGCTGGTGTTCCTTTCCTGCCTTTGCTGGCTGGTGGTGCCTCCTTCCCCTTGCTGGCTGGTGGTGCCTCCTTCCCCTTGCTGGCTGGTGTCCCCTTCATGCCCTTGCTAGGTGGCGGCCCCTTCTTGGCCTTGGCTGGTGGTGCTGGCACACTGGCTGTGCTGACGGGTGCCTCCTTGGAGCCTCTCACACCTGCAGTAGCTGCAGATACCACAGTGGCCGTGGACTTGGTGGCTGAGGTGCTTGGCTGGGTTCTGCCCACCCTGGCCTGAAGTGAAGGACGGGGGGGGAGGTAGGGAATAGGTCAATGTTGGTGAGGAAAAGCTTCTTAGGGACACTGGGGCAGGAAGAGGGTGAAGGTTTGGGAGGGGAGGAAGAGGGAGTGGTTGTAGGAGGTGTCTGTCTGCTGTGTTTGGGTGCAGGTGCATAGGCTGGATACTGTTGTGAGGTGGATGGCTGTTAGGTGTCTGAGTGCTTGCGTTTGTGTACCCTGGGAGGGAGGGCAGACACAGTGGGAGAGGACACTGGGGACATGTGCATGGCTGTTTTGGTGGTGTCTGCCAGTGAGGTGTGTGTTCTGCTAGGTGTGGTGGTGATGGCGGTAGTGGATTAGGATGTAGAGCATGCAGGTGTACTTTGGGAGGAGGGGTCACAGACACAGTGGGAGAGGACACAGGGGACGTGTGCATGGATGTGGGGGTGGTGACTGACAGTGAGAAGCGTATAGTGATAGATGAGCTGGTGATGGAGGTAGTGGATGAGGATGTGGTGCATGCAGGTGTGAGTGGAGATGCTACTGGGAGGGTGGTGGATGAGGAGGAGGAGGGGGACACAGTGGAGGCAGTGGATGTTGGTGTGTCTGCATCTGGATGGTGCTTGTGTGAGTGCTTGTGGGATGAAGTGTGGTGCTTGTGTTTGCCTGAGGCACTTCTGTGTGTTGATATGGGTGAATGTAGGTCTGAAGGTGTGCTTGGGATAGACTGGGGGTGAGGGGATTGGGACTGGGTAGAGGAAGTTGGAGGGGGAAGGCTGGATACAGGAACAATGGCTGCCATCAGTGAGTTGGCCAGAGCCTGGAATGCTCTCTGTTGGCAGCCACGCCAGAGTGAATGCCCTCCAGGTATGTATCTGTTTGTTGTAAATGCCCTGCTAGACTCTGGATGGCATTCAGTATGGTTGACTGCCCAACAGAGAGGGATCTCCAGAGGTCAATAGCCTCCTCACTGAGGGCAGCAGGGCTAACTGGGTCAGGGCCTGAGGTGCCTGGGGCGAAGGAGATGCACACCCACCTGGGTGAGCGGGCACGGGAAACATGCTGAGGGGCTGCTGGGAGGGCGGTGCTGGTACGGGGGTGGCGGCTGTACCTGTAGTTGGAGTGGGCACAAAGGTGTCCGCCACTGCCAGGGAGCTTCCATCGGAGGAGGAGTCGCTGTCAGTACTGTCCCCTCCTGTCTCCGTCGTGGTGCTCACCTCGCCCTCCGTCCCACTGGTGCCCTCTCCGACAGTGGATTCGGCCTCCAGGCCCATGTGGGATGGAGCTCCCTCTGTTGCCGGTGCCTCTGCTCCTCCACCAGATGATGCTGATGCACACAAGGACCGGGTGCCAAAACAAAAAGAGGGGGAAGAGACAGAGGATACACCTGGTCAATGGTCAGCAACAACACTACCGTTGGCATACACAACTCACAGGGAACAGCCCTATGCAGTAGGCCATGCACTACAATGCAGTTACAATGCTAGTCACCAGGACATGGGGTAAAATGCCTAACGCCATTAACTGCACACCTCAAACCCACAGGACCCTGCCCAGTAGTAGATGCCCACTAACATAATTGGGGTTGGAGTGCATCTGAGCTTGCCCGTCATGGAACCTATCCTGCCATGTTCACCCTGGCCTAGGGGCACCCACAGCCCACATCCCCCACCCAGGTAACACCTTAACACGCGCAAACACAGGATTCTGAATCTGTACTCACCCCCTTGTTGCTGCTGTGATTCCTTCAAGCGCCCATCCAACTCCGGATAGGCCACTGCCAGGATGCGGAACATCAGGGGAGTCAGGGTACGACGGGCACCCCTTCCTCGTTGGGAGGCCAGCCCCAGCTGGGCCTCCGCCATCTTTCTTGCCCAGCGGCGCAGGTCCTCCACCGTTTGTGGCAGTGGGTGCTCCGCCTGTCAGAGACCACCAGGGTCCGCACCTCCTTGGCAATGGCCCGCCAAATACCCATTTTTTTGACAGGCGCTGATCTGCAGAAAAAATACAGCAGAAAAGGTATTAGTCATACCGTCCGGACTGTTATACTCATGGCCCACCATATCCCTCTCATCCCCTTACGCACATACATTGACCACCAGACATGCAGCACTCTGCCCAGGACCCCTCAGCCCACCCCCTACACGAGGCTTACACACACAGCACTCCATACATAAATGCCCCACGTATCATGCTCACAGTGTACTCACCTGTTGGTCTGCAGGACCATAAAGTAAAGGGTACTGGGGTAGGACCCCATCCACCAGTCTCTCCAACTCCTCCAAAGTGAAGGCAGTAGCCCTTTCCCAGACACTCGAGCCATTGTCGCCTCCAGACACAGGTCACAGCAGCACTTACAGTGTAGGTCCTCTCTTGTTGAAGATCAGGTAAAAAAAAGTGAGTGAACAGATAGAAAATGGCAGTCACGTCCGTGGCGGTGCGTACCATCACCACTGGCGTACATCGCCATTAGCTCCTGGAACCCGTATGCCCCAATGATAACCAATGCGGTGGACTGCCAACCGCAATGGCGCAGAATGCCAGCGGAATTAACTCATTTCCTGTCCCTCCTCACAGGTCAGGCAGCCGCCATTTCAGGGGGGTACAGACCATGGCACCTAACTGTGTCACAGCAGACATAGGCACATCAACTGACTTACAAGTTCACATACTGTTTCTGTAAAACAAAAATTGCATATAAATCTGAGTATATGTTTGAATATGACCTTCTGCACACTGTTTTTCACCCTAGAGTTCAACCACTGCGGATGATTAGGAGATGGAGACATCCCCCGTGTACAGACACCTGGTGGACCTGGACACAATGGAGGACAGGCACATTATCCTATCCAACAGAATTGATAGGGCCACAATCCAAGAGCTGTGTGCCCAATTGGATCCAGAGCTGATTTCAGCTATCCACCACCCCACAGGTATCCCCCCTCTAGTGCAGGTCCTGTCAGTGCTCCGTTTCTTGGCAAGTGGTTCCTTCCAAGCGACCGTGGCCATGGCATCAGGGATGTCACAACCTATGTTCTCAAACGTGCTGACCAGAGTGTTGTCTGCCCTGATGAAACACATGCGCAGCTACATCGTTTTCCCCCAGGTGGGGGATTTGGCCGCAGTGAAGGCTGACTTCTATGCTATGGGACATATCCCCAACATCATTGGTGCCATTGATGGTACACATATTGCGTTTGTCCCCCCTACCCCTCCGGAGAAATTAACAGGTGTTCAGAAATTGAAAGAGCTTTCACTCTCTGAATGTGCAGATGGTGTGTTTGGCGGACCAGTACCTCTCCCATGTCAATGCAAAGCATCCTGGCTCTGTGCATGATGCCTTTATCTTGAGGAATAGCAGCATCTCATATGTGATGTCTCAACTCCGGAGGCTCCGGGTGTGGCTAATAGGTGAGCCCCTGGTCCCCACCCAGTTGATGTAGGTATATGGGTGAGGTGTTGGCCCTAAGGGTGAGTGTGTGTCTAACGGGTATCCCTCGATATTTACAGGTGACTCTGGTTACCCCAACCTCTCATGGCTACTGACCCCAGTGAGGAATGCCAGGACAAGGGCAGAGGAACGTTACAATGAGGCACATGGGCGAACAAGGAGGATCATTGAGCGCACCTTTGGCCTCCTGAAGGCCAGATTCCGGTGCCTCCATCTGACAGGTGGATCCCTGTACTACTCACCCAAGAAGGTGTGCCAGATCATCATTGGATGTTGCACAACCTGGCCTTGAGATGCCAGGTGCCTTTTCGCAGGAGGATGAGCCTGGGGATGGTCGTGTGGCAGCAGTGGAGCCTGTGGACAGTGACGAAGAGGAGGCAAAGGAAGAGGATGTGGACAACAGAACTACAATAATTCAACAGTACTTCCAGTGACACACAGGTAAGACACTGTAACTTCACCTTCCATTGCAGTTTTGTGTTGGACATTGAACATGACAGCCTGATTTCTGTACCCTTTGGCATCTTTATTTTCAGATATTTATGCCCCACTCTGGCTCCTGGTGTGTTTACTGCTGCCCACTACAGGTCATACCTATGTAAATATAACAGTACATTTGAATTGCAATGTTTACAGCTTGTTAAACTAATACATTTTCAATCAATTGATGGCTCCAAACTTGTATTAGTTCCAAGGGTGTTTATTTCTGTGATAATATGTGTAGGGGATATTGCAATGGGCTGGGTTGATGGTGGAGAAATGTCCAGGATAGAGTCCAGTCTATTGGTATCACAGATGCATTGTCCGAGGGGGCATAGGAAGTGGAGCAATGTCAGTTAAAGGTGGACAGGGTGACAGAGTGGGACACAATGGTGACAATCAGGGGAGTCCTATTTCCTGGCAGGGGTCTTGGCAATGTTCTCTTGCTTCTGCCTGGATCGCATAGACCTTTTGCATGGTGGTTCTCCTTCTGCAGGGGGTGGGGTGCTGGTGGCCTGTTGTTCCAGTGGTGGGGCCTCCTGTCCACTAGCGTCGGCAGAGGTGGAGGGCTGTTCTTCGGTGTGACTAGTGTAAGGGGCCTGTTGGTGTGCCACTGCCTCCCTCATGGTGTTGGCCATGTCTGTCAGCACCCCTGCAATGGTGACCAGGGTGGTGTGGATGTCCCTCAGGTCCTCCCTGATTCCCAGGTACTGTCCCTCCTGCCACGCTGGGTCTTCTGCAGCTTGGCCAGTATCTGGCCCATGGTCTCCTGGGAATGGTGGTATGCTCCCAGGATGTTGGTGAGTGCCTCGTGGAGAGTTGGTTCCCTGGGCTTGTCCTCCCTTTGTCACGCAGCAGTCCTCCCAGCTTCCCTGTTGTCATGTGCCTCTGTCCCCTGAACCTTGTGCCCAATGCCATTGACCCTAGGTCCCTGATCATCCTGTGTTTGTGGGGTGTCCTGGGGTACCTGTAGTGGTGTTCACACTGCTGATTGACGTGTCCTGGGGACAGAGGGGTGGGCCCACTGGGTGGGTGCTGTGGTGGTGTTTCCTGAGGGGGGAGGCTCTGTGGTGGTTTGGGAATGTGGCTGGGTCACATACTGTCCAGAGGTCCCTGATGGGGCAGGTTGGTCATCCAGATCCAGGCGTGCAGAGCTGCTGTCATCACTGTGGGCCTCTTCTGGGGGGACTGGATGTTGCTGGTACCTCCTCTCCGTTGACGTTGTGTGGGGGTCCTATAGGGATGTAAATGCAGTGTTATTGTTTCTGCATGTGACATCTTGTGCATGGGTATGTTTCCGTCTATGGTTATTAGCAAGGCAGCTTTGGCTTGTGTGAGTTGTAATTTGGTTGGCTAAGGTGATTGCCACTAGTGTGCATGCTGTGGTGATGGGTGTCCATGCAGGTCTGTGATGGGGGTCCATGCAAGGTGTTGCATGCAGGGCTTGGTATTGGGATGGGTGGGTTGTGATGGTGGGGTATATGTGAGGTGGTGGAGTGATGGGGTGAGGGTAGGGGTAGGAATTTGTGATGGCATGCAGGTAGGGGGGGTTATATTAATAGAGATTTGACTTACCAGAGTCCAGTCCTCCTGCTACTCTTGCCAGGCCCTCAGGATGCATGATCACCAAGACTTGCTCCTCCCATGTTGTTAGTTGTGGGGGAGGAGGTTGGGGTCCACCGCCGGTCCTCTGTACAGCTATCTGGTGTCTTGCAACCACGTAATGCACCTTCCCCCGTAGGTCGTTCCACCTCTTCCGGATGTCATCCCTGGTCCTTGGGTGCTGTCCCACGACGTTGACCCTGTCCACGACTCTCCGTCGTAGCTGACCATGACTCCGACTGCCGCCACCCCACTGGGAACCATAATCCTGGATGTGGTCTCCTGGTTGTCTGACCATCAGGGTTATAATCTGGTGGTCAGACCGCCAGGAGTGTAGCAGTCGGACCACCACAGCGGGTTTGGCAGTCCTCGACCGCCAAACTCTTAATTTGGCCTTTACTTTATTTTTAATGTTACGGAAGGGCTGATACTCTCCCTGCAGCTCCCCACAGCATTACAAAAAATGCTTGGTGGTGCCCATCTTCCTAGCAATGGACGTCTGCTGCACCTGTGATCCGAATAGCGGATTATTTCCTCCACCATGACCCTTAGCTCCTCCTCAGAGAATCTGGGGTGTCATTGTGGTGCCATGGGTATAGTGTGTTTGGTGTGTGTGAGGGTGTGTGGGGTGATGTGTTGGGGTGTGTGCTGTGAGGTGTGTGGATGGTGTATGGGTGTTGGTGTTCTGTGGCTGTGGTTCAGTGGGTGCTCTTTGTGTGTCTCTCTCTCTGTTGTAGTTTTTTTGGAGTCTCAAAGGGTTGTGGGTAGTGTGTGTGTGTGTTTTATAGTGGTGTGGGTGTGGTGTGTGTATGTGTGTCAGGTGTGTGTAGTTTGAATTGTCCAATGTGGTGTAGTTTTGTTAGTGTGCGTGTATTTTGAGCGCAGCGGTCGGTACCGCCAATGGTTTACCGCGGTTGAATGACCGCAGCGGTGATTCGTGGGTCATGATGCTGTGGGCGCATTTCTGTTGGCGTAACAGTGTGGGTTTTGGTACCGCCAGTTTATCACTGACCTTTGGGCTGGCGGACTTGTGTGTGTGTCTGTATGGTGGCAGATTTCTATGTGTGGGTCATAATACCCGTAGCGGTATATCGCCGCGGTCGCTGTATGTTGGCGGCAGTCAGCATGGCAGTAAGCGGCACTTACCGCCAATGTCCCAATGAGGGCCTTAGTCTTTCTTTTAACATTTTTCAGCCCACAAAACGCAATCATAAAATCAACCACAAAAGGGTCCTGCACTCAGCTGAAGAGCATAGAGCTCCAGCTCGGAGTGCTTTTTTGGACCATGGTTTTAATGATGCAAGAGACTTAGGGCCTCATAACGACTTTGACTGTCAGAATGATCCGACCGCCAAAGCCGCAGGGAGGAGGCTGCCAACATACTGGTTGTATTACGGTGTTTCCACCGGGTGACCAGCAGAAACATCGTATTATGACGTTTCCGCCTGTCAAACAGGCAGAAACAGTGCCATGGCATTGGCTTCGGCCCACTTAAGGGAGCCGAGGTCATTGGCATGGCACAACAGCACCCTCACAATATGCATTGTCTGCATTCCAGACAGCGAGCATGCTGAGGGAGCTGGCAGCGGTCCCCTGCACTGCCCATGCTCCCCTGTGGTCCCCATCACTGGCTTTCGACCAGCCTTTTCATGGCAGGTACCTGCCATGAAAAACCTGGTAGAAAGAAGCCTTGTGATCAGCACAGCAATGCTGAACTCAGCGCCGCCGTAGCTGACCATGACTCCGACTGCCGCCACCCCACTGGGAACCATAATCCTGGATGTGGTCTCCTGGTTGTCTGACCATCAGGGTTATAATCTGGTGGTCAGACCGCCAGGAGTGTAGCAGTCGGACCACCACAGCGGGTTTGGCAGTCCTCGACCGTCAAACTCTTAATTTGGCCTTTACTTTATTTTTAATGTTACGGAAGGGCTGATACTCTCCCTGCAGCTCCCCACAGCATTACAAAAAATGCTTGGTGGTGCCCATGCCCCTTGTAGGGACATCATCAAGCTGCACAAAAAAATGTAAAGCCCCTCATAAGGCATTATGGGTCATTATTTTCATAGGTGGGTGCCCTGGTGCCTACACAGTGCACTCACAGCTCAAATCCTTTGGGAGGCCTCAGGGAAGCCTCAGGATCTGTGGTCCCAGCCAGTTTCACTGATTGGAGATGGTCCTTTTCAAAAATATTTGATGGGAGTCTACCCAGGGCACTCACACTGATGGACTGTTGGGTGCTGCGGGTGAAGCCCCAAGGACCGTGGCCGATGCGGCTCCCCAGCCAGCACCATACATTATTTTTCTTCCACTCGGATGGGAGCAACATTCTTAACTGGATATGGCCACAACATTTTTGTTCATGTTGCAGTGAGCCAATCAGAGCACTTGTGGGAGTGAGGCTCCAAGTGGGGGGGAGGTTACTCCTGGCCCCCTCTCGTTTCCCCGGGGATCGCCACCTCCCATGGGCTTATGCGATCCCAGATAGCCCATAAAGGGCTTTTAAAAAAAGTACATTAAAAAAAAAACATATAGGGACCACAGGGGAGCCTTGGAGGGCTTCCCCACGGTCTCTGATAGCCCTTAAAGGGCAAAAACAACAGGTCTGAAAAAATAACAAGATTGCTCAGTGTGAAAGTCAAGGACTTTCGCACTGAGGGTTCGAGTCCTGCTGGACTAATTTCCCTCCTTTTTAATTTTTTTTTACTTTTCAAATGTTTAAATAAAAAAACTAAAGAGGGTTTTATTTCTTAAAAATAAAAAATATATTTTAATTTTTGAATTAAACAAAAATATGTCATTTTAAGTATATCATACATCAAAGCGTAAAAAAGTCTCTGTCTTCCTCTCACTCTCTCTCTCTTTTTCAATCTCTTTCTGCCACTCATACACCCACTGAGACACACACCCACTTAGACACTCATACACCCACTCACGGCCCCACTAAGACCCTCTTGCACGCACTCACAGCCCCAGTCAGACACTCACATACCCACTCAGATACTCACACACCCACTCACAGACCCACTCAGACACTCACTCACCCACTCACAGACCCAGGCACACACTGACGCACCCGCTAAAACACTGATGCACCCACTCTTACACCCAGACAAACAGTCTGACAACCACTCTTACCGCCAGATACACCCTCTCACATCAATTCTGACACCCAGAGAGGCCACGGCCACCACCCCCCCCGCAGCACACGGTTAAAGGCCCATGTACAACATGGGGTTCAGAGGATTGGGGGAGTTGGCTGCAGGGTCTGGCTGGAGGCCAGGTCTTGCGGAAAACCCCCCCTGCGCATGGGTGAAGGCCGTGCATGGTGCAAGTTTGGGTGCTTATAGGAGGTTGCACGGCTGTGGTTGGATTAGCATTTAGTAATGAAAATTACTATGGCCCTCATTACAACCCTGGCCGTCGATGGTAAAGCGGCGGTAAAACTGCCAACAGGCCGGCAGTATTTTTTTTAAAATTATGACCATGGCAGAAAGCGCCAACATAGACAGGCACTTTAACACTCCGACCGCCACGCCGGTACAAACAAACAGCATGGCGGTCACCGCCAACAGACAAGCGGAAGACAATGTACCGCCCACACTATTATGACAGGCCACCTTTTCCAGGGCGGTTTCAACGCGAACAAAAACACAGCGGAACCAGGACGCCATGTAGCCTGAACTCCAAATACTCTCTGCGATTGTCTTCCTGCTCCTCTACCAGGAGCACGACCGACAGCGGCGACGACCACGTGAGTACAGCACCTACGACACAGGGGAGGGAAAAGAGAGTGACACACACACGCAACACGCAACACCCCCACCCTCACCCACAACAACATACACACCAATACATGCTGAAACATTACATTTACACCCCCCAACCCCCTCTGGAAGAACACAAGGACAAAAGGAAATGATTGTAACCATTGTAAACAATAAACATCCATTAGTCAAAAATGTATATACACTATAAACAAATATGTACACCAACATTTCAAGTCCAGGTACTGCACCTATATAGTCCGTGGACCACTGGGCCCAAAATGCATGGGCGAGGCCCACACAAGATACCCGATCGAAACGGAGAGAACACTGCAGGGGCATCAGATCAAAATAAAAACAGGCACCTCAGGGGGAAGGGAAGGGGGGGCACCTCAGCCGGATGAGTGCACGACGCCAGGTCCACAAGGGGGCTCCATGCCCATTGATGTATCCTGGGGAGTGCACAGCCACAGTCTCTCAAGTCTCTCCAGTCGGTGGTTTGCCCACTGCTCTATCCTGGGGAGTGCAAACCCACAGTCTCACAAGTCTCTCCAGTGGGTGGTTTGCCCACTGCTTTATCCTGGAGAGTGCAAAGCCACAGTCTCTCAAGTCTCTCCAGTGGGTGGGTTGCCCACTGCTTTATCCTAGGCAGAGCAAAGCCACAGTCTCTCAAGTCTCTCCAGTGGGTGGTTTGCCCACTGCTCTATCCTGGGGAGTGCAAAGCCACAGTCTCTGAAGTCTCTCCAGTGGCTGGTTTGCCCACTGCTTTATCCTAGGGAGAGCAAAGCCACTGTCTCTCAAGTCTCTCCAGTGGGTGGGTTGCCCACTGCTTTATCCTGGGGAGTGCAAAGCCACAGTCTCTCAAGTCTCTCCAGTGGGTGGTTTGCCCACTGCTTTATCCTGGGGAGTGCAAAGCCACAGTCTCCACTGGTTCTGGAGGGGGCCTGGTGCCCAGAGTGCTTCATCCTGCCAAGGACAGAGGTAGTGGATGTGATACTCCACTGGTTCTGGAGGGGGCTTTGTGCCCAGAGTGCTTCATCCTGCCAAGGACAGAGGTAGTGGATGTGATACTCCACTGGTTCTGGAGGGGGCCTGGTGCCCAGAGTGATTCATCCTGCCAAGCACAGAGGTAGTGGATGTGATACTCCACTGGTTCTGTAGGGGGCTTTGTGCCCAGAGTGCTTCATCTTGCCAAGGACTGAGGTAGTGGATGTGATACTCCACTGACGGTCGGCCAACATGGAAGCTGCTCAGGCCCTGGAACTGACCACCAGCCACGTACGGATGACCACTGGGGATGGCAGCCATGTCTGCGGTGGTGCCACTGGCTCAGGTTGTCGCGTGGCTGCTGGCGGTGTGTCATTTGCGGCGGTGCTTTCGGCGGTCATTGTGTTGGCGGTGCTTGCGGCGGTCATCGTGGCGGCGGTGCTGGTGGCTGGCTCACTGACTGCCGTGCTGGTGGCTGGCTCACTGACTGCCGTGCTGGTGGCTGGCTCACTGACCGCGGTGCTGGCAGCGGTGTCAGTAATGGCGGTGCTGGTGGCAGGCTCACTGACTGCGGTGCTGCTGAAGGGCTCAGTTTATGGGCTGCTGGCGGCGGTGTCCTTGGCGGCAGTGCATGTGGCGTGCCGGTGGCGGTCTTGTCCGCCGTGCAGGTTGGCGGCGACTTTGACTTGCCTTTCTGCTTCAGGCCCTTCCCCACCTTGGATGCTGGCGCAGCTGTCTTGCCACTCCCCACACTTGGCTGAGCCCTTGGTGGAAGGTGTTTTGGCCTTCTCCCTCCGGGATGTGGGCAACTTTTTCTGTTTTGGAGGTGGGGGAATGTCCTTGGCCTCGCACCTTGGGACACTGGCAGTCCTGTTGCTTGGCGCACTCCAAAAACCGGGCATTGCTGGCACCACTGTGCCCGGTGATGTGGTGGCTGAGTTGCTGGGTTGGGACCTGGAAAGGCGGGCCCTAAGGGACGGACAGGGGGGGGGAGGTGTAGGGAAGAGGTCAACATTTATTAGGAAAAGTTTTTTAGACACACTGGGACGGGTAGATGGAGGGGGTTTGGGAGTGGAGGAAGAGGTAGTGGTTGTAGGAGGTGTTCGTTTGCTGACTTTGGGTGAAGGTGCATGGGCTGGAGGCTGTCGTGAGGTGGATGGCTGTTGGGTGGGAGTGTGACTGCGTTTGTGTAGCTTGGGAGGAGGACTCACAGACACACTGGGAGAGGACACTGGGGATGTGTGAATGGTAGTGGGGGTGGTGATTGCACGTGAGCGGTGTGTGGTGATGGGCGTGCTGGTGATGGAGGTAGTGGCTGAAGATGTAGTGCATGCAGGTGTGAGTGAAGATGTGACAGGGAGGGAGGAGGGAGACGTGGAGAAGTGGGACACAGTGGAGGCAGTGGATGTTGGTATGTGTGCATAGGTAGGATGCTTGTGTGAGTGCTTGTGGGGTGTGTGGTGCTTATGTTTGCCAGAGCCACCCTTGCGTGTTGAGGTGTGTGCATGCTGGTCTGTTGAGGTGTGTGCTTGGGATAGGCTGAGGTACTGGGGATTGGGTCTGGGTGGAGGAAGTTGGAGGGGGGAGGCTGGACACAGGGACAATGGCTGCCATCAGTGCAGAGGCCAGAGCCTGAAATGCTCGCTGTTGGGCTGCCTGGCCAGAATGAATGCCCTCCAGGTATGCATTTGTCTGTTGCAACTGCCTCTCTACACCCTGGATGGCATTCAGAATGGTAGACTGCCCAACAGTGAGGGTTCTCAGGAGGTCAATAGCCTCCTCACTGAGGGCAACAGGGCTGACTGGGGCAGGGCCTGATGTGCCTGGGGCGAAGGAGATGCCCACCCTCCTGGGTGAGCGGCCACAGGACACACGCTGTGGGGCTGCTGGGAGGGCGGTGCTGGTATGGGGGGTGGTGGCTATACCTGTAGATGCGGTGGGCACAGAGGGTCCCGCCACCGCAAGGGAGCTCCTATCAGAGGAAGAGTCGGTGTCGCAGGTCTCAGCTCCTGTCCCCGCTGTGGAGCTCCCCTCGCCCTCCGTCCCACTGGTAAATTCAGACTCCGTTGTCTAGCCCTCCAGGGCCATGTGGGATGCAGCTCCCTCCTGCTCCGGTGGCACAGCTCCTCCGCCTGATGATGCTAATGCACACAAGCACAGGGAGACCACAAAAAGGGGGGGGGGGGCAGAAAGAAGAAAGACATGTTCAGTGCATACAATACCGCTACCGTCGGCGGACACTACAGACACAGCAGCCCTCTGCACTATGCCATGCACTTGGAGATCACTAATTAATCACAGGGACATGGGGTACATGGCCTATGCCCGATTGCTGCACACATGGAAGTCACAGGAGCCTGACTAGGTGTAGATGGCTCTTACCACTGGTGGGAATGGGGTGCCACTTAGCCTGCCTCACAAAGTGTCCTTGCCTACAAAGATCGCCCTAGCCTAGGGGAACCCACTGCCCACCTCCCCCACCCAGACACCTCCAATGCATGCAGAGTCAGCTGAATGAGAGTGTACTCACCCCCTTGTGGCTGCTGTGATGCCCTCAAGCGCCCATCCAACTCCGGATACGCCACCGCCAGGATACGGAACATCAGGGGGGTCATGGTGCGACGGGCACCCCTCCCACGTTGGGAGGTCATCCCCAGCTGGGCCTCCGCCGTCTTCTTGCTGCAGCGGTGAAGGTCCTCCCATCTTTTACGGCAGTGGGTGCTCCGTCTGTGGTGGACCACCAGGGTCCGGACGTCCTTGGCGATGGCATGCCAAATATCCTTCGTCTGGTGGGCGCTGACCTAGAGGAATAGTACAGGGGAAAATGTAAAACGTTTACCGTCCGGACCGTCACAGTCATTGTCCCACGTTCCCACCCTTGCCCTGATGCACATACACTCACCGTCCGATCATGCAGGCCTCATCTCCCCCCCGTATCTTCCATCCACACCACTCCAAACAGGCATTGCCCATGCAGTATGCTCACAGTGTACTCACCTGTTTGTCTGGAGGACCGTAGAGTAGCGTGTACTGCGAGAGGACCCCATCCACTAGTTTATCCAACTTCTCTGATGTGAAGGCAGGGGCCCTTTCCCCAGACACATGAGCCATTGTCGCTTCCAGACTGAGGTCACAGCAGCACTTGCAGTGTAGGTCCTCTCCTGTTGAAGATCAGGTATCAAGTGAGTGAACAGAGAGAAAATGGCGGTCACGTCCGCGGTGGTGCGTACCGTCACTGCCGGCGTACATCGCCATTGGCTCCTGGGACCCATAGGGCCCAATGTTAACCAATGCAGGATTGCGCCGCGGTCTTCGACCGCCTACAGCGACGGTGTACAATGCCAGTGAAGTTACCTCATATCCCCTTGTCCCACATTACAGGTCAGGCAGCTGCCATTTCAGGTGGCCACATACCATAATTTTTTAATGCGCCACACATATATAGGCCTTGCATATACACAGAGACAGGCACATAGCGTATTGACAAATGTGTGCAATACAATTGTTTTTTTCCTACCTCAGTGTTGGCAGACTCTGTGCTCGCTGTTCTCATCCATAGGGCACGTCCGCTGGGGCAGGTGAGGAGATGGCGGCATCCTCCGGTGTACAGACCGCTGGTGGACCGACAATGGAAGAGCGACATGTAATAGTCACAATGGAAGAGCGACATGTAATAGTCACCTACAGACTAGATCATGCCACAATCCAGGAACTGTGTGCCCAGTTGGAGCCAGACCTGATGTCAGCTATCCGCCATCCCACAGGAATCCCCCCTCTAGTGCAGGTCCTGTCAGTACTCCCATTTCCTGGCAAGTGGGTCTTTTCAAACAACAGTGGCCATTGCACCAGGGATGTCCCAGCCTATGTTCTCTAACGTGTTGTCCAGAGTGTTGTCTGCCCTGCTGAAACACATGCACAGCTACATCGTGTACCCTCAGGTGGAGGATTTGCCTACAGTGAAAGGTGACTTCTATGCCCTGGGACATATCCCCAACATCATAGGTGTGATTGATGGGACACATGTGGCCTTGGTAACCCCCGCAGGAGTGAACAGGTGTACAGAAACCGGAAGAGCTACCATTCTATGAATGTGCAGATGGTGTGTTTGGCTGACCAGTACATCTCCCATGTGAACGCCAAGTTTCCAGGCTCCTTACATGACGCTTACATTCTGAGGAATAGCAGCATCCCTTATGTGATGGGGCTACTCCAGAGGCACTGTGTGTGGCTATTAGGTGAGGACAAGGACCCTATACCGTGTGAATAGTTGTCTGGGGTTGTCCCTAAGGGTTAGTGTGTGTCTAACAGTTGTCCCTCGACATTTGCAGGTGACTCTGGGTACCCCAATCTGTCATGGCTACTGACCCCAGTGAGAAATCCCAGGACAAGGGCAGAGGAACGCTACAATGAGGCACATGGGCGAACTAGGAGGATCATAGAAAGAACCTTCGGCCTCCTGAAGGCCAGGTTCAGGTGCCTCATATGACAGGTGGTCCCCTATACTACTCACCAAAGAAGGTGTGCCAGATCATCGTGGCCTGCTGTATGCTGCACAACTTGGCTTTGCGACGACAGGTGCCTTTTCTGCAGGAGAATGGTCCAGAAGGATGTCTTGTGGCATCTGTGGAGCCTGTGGACAGTGAAGATGAGGAGGCAGAAGAAGAGGACATAGACAACAGAAACACCGTGATCCAGCAATACTTCCAGTGAGACACAGGTAAGAAGACAACACTGCCTCCTACATCTGATAAAATTGTTAGACCTATCATCTGTCTGTCACTTTCACCCAGTGTATGGACCCTGATTTGTCACTTTGCCTTTCAAGTTCACAAATGTGGGTCCCACTTTGTGACCTCTACTTGGGTGATGATGGAGGAATGTCCTTGGCAGAGTCCAGTCTATTTGTCTCACAGGTGCATTGTCCAAAGGGGCATAGGAAGTGGAGCTAGGGCAGTTTACGGATGGACAGGGTGACTAAGTGGGACAAAAGGATGACATTCAGGGTGGTCTCATTTCTTGGCGGGGGTTTTGGCATTGTTCTCTGTCTTTGTCCTGGATCTCAGGGACCGCTTCCGGGTGGTTCTCCATCTGCAGGGGGTGGGGTGCTGGTGTTGTGGTCCTGTGTCGGTGCCTCCTGTCCACAAGCGCTGGCGGAGGTGGTTGGCAGTTCATCGTCCAGGCTAGTGTCAGGGGCCCCTTGTTGTGCCACAGTGTCCCTCCTGGTGTTCACAAGGTCCTTCAGCACCCCTACAATGGTGCCCAGGGTGGTGTTGATGGACTTGAGTTCCTCCCTGAATCCCAAAAACTGTTCCTCCTGCAGCCGCTGGGTCTCCTTAAACTTGGCCAGTACTGTTGCCATTGTCTCCTGGGAATGATGGTACGCTCCCATTATGTTGGAGAGGGCCTCATGGAGAGAGGGTTCCCTGGGCCTGTCCTCCCCTGACGCACAGCAGACCTCCCAGTTCCCCGGTGTTCCTGTGCCTCTGTCCCCTGAACCGTGTGCCCACTGCCACTGCCCCCAGGTCCCTGCTGTTCTTGGGTTTGTGGGTTTGCCTGGGTTCCCTGTAGTGGTGGACACACTGCTGCTTGACGTGTCCTGGGGACAGAGGTATGGGCCCGCTGGGTGGGTGCTGTGGTGGTGTTTCCTGAGGGGGGAGGCTCTGTGGTGGCCTGTGACTGTGTCAGGGGAATCGACTGTCCCGAGGTCCCAGATGGGCCGGGCTGGTC
This sequence comes from Pleurodeles waltl, assembly GCF_031143425.1. Lineage (NCBI taxonomy): Eukaryota > Metazoa > Chordata > Amphibia > Caudata > Salamandridae > Pleurodeles > Pleurodeles waltl. The sequence goes on from NC_090450.1 coordinate 693,287,917, forward strand.
ATCTAGATCCAGTTGGACAGAGCTGCTGTCATCACTGTGGGCCTCTTCTGTGGGGGGAGTGGACATGTCTGGAACCTCCTGTCCGGTGATGTTGGGTAGGGGTCCTGCAGGGGTGTAAAGGCATGATTATTGCATCATTGTGTGCCATGGTGTGCAATGGGTGGGTGACCCTGTACCCCAGTGCTTACATTCTTGTGTAGGATCTTGTGTGATAATTATTTTGGGGTCTATGTGGGTATCTGTAGTGGACATGCATTGGGGATGGGTGTCCATGCTTTGGTGTTGCATGCAGGGCTTGGTGTTGGGATGTGTGGTTTGTGATAGTGGGACATATGTGAGGAGTTGGAGTAATTGAGGTAAGGGTGAGGGTGGGGATATGTGATAGCATGCAGGTAGGGTGGGGTATATGGTAGTTTAAGATTTGACTTACCAGAGTCCATTCCTCCAGCTACTCCTGCGAGGCCCTTAGGATGCAGTATAGCCAAGACCTGCTCCTCCCATGTTGTTAGTTGTGAGGGAGGAGGTGTGGGGTCTGCCGCCAGTCCTCTGAACCGCAATGTGGTGTCTTGAGACCACGGAACGCAACTTCCCCTGTAGGTCGTTCCACCTCTTCCTGATGTCATCCCGTGTTCTTGGATGCTGTCCCACTTCGTTGACCCTGTCCACGATTCTGCGCCATAGCTCCATCTTCCTAGCTATGTAGGTGTGCTGCACCTGTGATCCGAATAGCTGTGGCTCTACCCGGATGATTTCCTCCACCATGACCCTGAGCTCCTCCTCAGAAAACCTGGGGTGTCTTTGCGGTGCCATGGGGTGGTGTGGGTGATGTGTGAGGTGGTGTGTGTTGTGATGTGTGGGGTGATGTTTAAGGGTGTGTGTTGTTTTGTGCGTGGATGTGTATGAGTGATGGTGTGGTGTGCCTCTGTATGCTGGTGTGGTCTTTGCTTTTCTGTCTCTCTGCTTCTTCCAAATTTTTGGTAGTAAGGGTTTGTGGGTAATGTGGGTGTGTGTTTTATATTGTATTGGGTATGTGGGTGTGGTGTGTGTATGTGTATCAGGTGTGTGTATTTCGAATCGTCCAATGTGGTAGTGTTTTGTATATGTGTGTGTATTTTGAGCGCGGCGGTGTGTACCGCCAATGGTTTACCGCGGTTGAAAATCCGCTGCGTGGATTCGTGGGTCGTGATAGTGTGGGCGTATTCCTGTTGGCGTGACGGTGGAGGTTTTGTTATCGCCAGTTTATCACTGACCTTTGGTGTGGCGGACTTATGTTGGTGTCTAGATTTTGGCGGATTCCGAGCTGTGGGTCGTAATAGCTGTGGCAGAATTCCGCGGCGGTGTGTTGGCAGTCTTCTGCACGGCGGTAAGCGAGATTTACCGCCAACGTTGTAATGAGGGCCTATATGTTAAAAAAACAGAAATTCACTGAAAAAAACAAAGGTTACAGGGACGTTATAGTTAGCAAATTGAATTTTTTAAAAATCATATAAAATCACTGAAAAAACCTAAGGTTACAGGAACATTATAGTTAGGCTCACATTTCAGGAGTACAAAACCATAGAAATTCAGAAGTTATAGTTACCTTAGCTAACTATAACTTGCGCCCCCCTAATGCACTGCTTATGACCTCACAGATTACATAACTCATGACATGGTCAGTGACATCAGTGATGACATCACTAAAGTATGCTGGGTGTCCTGGCTGGGCACCAGGGCCCCCACCTTAAATAGTGTGGGCCCAGGCCATGGGGTCCCCAGGGCCGAAAAAGATTTTGGGAGGGATTCTTATTTTAAGTAGTGGCCCTGGGGGACAGGTCTGCAGGGCCTAATAAGGCTCAGGGAAGGGGCCACACAGGCCCCCCTACCATTTATTTAAAAGAAGGCCCTGGGGATGGGGTCCCCAGTGCCTAATAAGGCTCAGGGAGTGACCACGCCCCCCCCCCCCTTGAATTAAATAAAAAGCCTTGTGGATGGGGTCTCTAAGCCCTAAAGAAACTTGGTATGGGGGGCTGTGTGTCCCCTCCCCTTTTTGTAATTTTTGGCCCCAGGAGTGGCGTCACAGAGCCCTATATTAGCTTAGGAATATTTCTTCCCTTTAAAATAAAAAGGCCTGGGGGGGGCTATGTGCCCCTCTACCACTTTAAAATGAATAAGGCCCTGGGGAATTGGGTCCCTAGGGCCTTTGTGAGGCTTGTGGAGGTGGTCCATGTGGCCTCCCTCCCATTTAAATATATGACCCTGGGTTGGGGTCCCGAGGGTCATAATAGGTTCGGGAGGAGGGACACCTGGCCCCCTCCCTTTAAAAAAAAAAAAAAGCCCTGGGGGATGGGGTTCCCATGGCCAGACCCTGTGGCCAACTACCCACTGTGAACAGCCAAAGGCTTCATTAGTATGTTCAACTGTCATTCACATTTTGCTCCCGCCCACCACAGCATACCCGTATGGGGCAATTGGTCTGCAAACATTGGTCACTGGTTCCTTTCTTTGTTAGTGACAGCATTCAGCCTAAGCAGAATGTCATCACCCACAGTGAAAGTAGTCTCTTTCAGTCTGAGGAACTTGTGGGCCACTGTATGTATTTGTTTTGAAAAAAAGACAAATACCTGTTTTTTTACTCCTGTTTAGCGCCTTATAGCGTCATGGCACTGCTATAAATGTTTATTACCACTGTAAGAAATTTGGTTGTTGGTTGACTGGGGTGTGATCGTTGGTCAAGCAACAGCTGCAGTCCCTTGCAGGGTGAACCACATAGAAAAGACTAAATTAATCTCTGCTTAACCCCGGGTAGCTTGGCACAAAAAGAGGTCAGGCTTAACTAAGAGGCAATGTGCAAAGTATTTATGCAGTACATCAACAGAAATAAGGTGAACGCACACCACAAAAGAATCCCACATCATATTAGAAAAATAGAGTATTTTTTAATAAATAAAACAAGACCAAAATAACAAAAATCCAATCAGTAAAACTGGAGATATGCAATTTTAAATGAAAATAGTTCCAAAAAGCACAAAGCACCCACTGTGGATATCTGGTTGTGTTGGACCGGGCTGGAGCACAGGGAAGCCACAGGGTTCTGCTGAACAAAGTACTTTAAATCCTGGTTTGTTGGGCATTGCGAGGGTCCATGTTGAAGATGCGTTGTGCAGCTGAAGTGATGAATTAGTTCTGAGATGTGGCGAGGCTGCAATGCAAGGACCTGCGTCATCGTGAGGGCTTGCAATGTTAAGTCCGGCATCGAGGATGCTTTGCGTAGTCGGGCAATGCGTCAGTTCCGAGGAGCTGCGAGGCTGCAATGTGTAGTCTGGCGTTTCGTCAAGGCTTCCGTCAAGCGTCGACAAGGGATGCGAGGGCCCGTGCGTAGGATGCGACCCACAGCTGTAGTTCTGATGAGGTAGTGGGTGCCTTGGGAAGCGGGAATTTGTGACGGGGAGACTCATGCAGCAGCGGTGATGCATCGGTTCCAGTCAGGGTTGCGCCATGCAGCAGAAGTGATGTGTCAGTTCTGCTGGATACACAGAGGCTGCCAGAGCATTGTAGGCTCACTTCCAAGGCTTCAGGACTGGGATGACACTACTGGCATGATAGAATCACAGATGGCAGGGTCCGGGGTTCTGGGGTTGAGGTTATTGGAGCCTTATATCCCTGAGGTTCAAGTCATGAGGCCAGCCAATTAGCCCTTAAAATTACTCTGTGGTCCTTGGTTCAACACATGATGGTCCAGTCCTTCCCCCCTAGGCAAGAGGGCAGCAGTCCTTCAGAGTATCAGTCCAGCAGAGTGGCAATCTTTTCAGCAGCACAGCAGTCCTTTTTCTTGGTAGAGTACCTGCAGGTGCAGAAGTGTACTGAAGAGTTGGTGTCTGGGGTTCAATATTTTTTACCTGGTGTCCTTCTGCTGTAAGGTGGGAGAAACTTCTAGAAATTCTCTTTAAAGTCCTAGGCATCCTGCCTTCCCTGTTCTGGCTCCTGAGTAACTAAAAGGGAATGCAGCCCTTTGTTTGGAGGTAGGACAATTGCCTATTCAAGCGTATGTGGGGCTGCGCCCAGCTCCACTCTTCCATCCTGCCATTGATGGCCCATCCAAGCACACCTAAGCTCTCTGTTGTGTGTGGCTGTCTAGGAGGAATACACAAAGCTCAACTGTCAGACATACCTAGTCATGTGACCCAGAGACAGGCTACAGACACTAGATTGCTAAGTCAGGAAACTTCCAGCTTCAAAAAAGCAGCATTTTCAAAATTGCAATTTAAAATCCAACTTCACCATGAGGAGGGATTTTTCATTACAATTCAACAGACACCCAGCATTAACTGGTTATGCTTCCATTTCGAAATTATCACTTATTAAATGTAATAAGGTAACTACAAATGTTATCAGGCCTTGCAATCGTGAAAATGAGTTTGAGAGTTTTTCACTACCACGACATACAAAACTTAAAAGTGCATGTCCCATTTTTTAAATACAAGGCACCCTGCACTGTGGGCTCTCTGGGGCTTTCCTTAGGGGTGCCTTATATGTATTAAAAAGGAAGGGTTGGGCCTGGCAAAATGTTTATTTCTCCAGGTCGACATGGCGGTTTAAAACTGCACAAGCAGGCTGCAAAAGCAGTCCTGAGAAATGCTTGAAGTGCTATTTAAGTTGGTGGCACAATCAGTACTGCAGGCCCACCAGTAGAATTTAATATACATGACCTGGGCACCAGCAGTGCCAATTTACTAGGAAGTTACAATATTTTGCAGCAAGTGCACTTTTGCACTGGTTAGCTGTGGTAAAAAAACTTGCACAGTCCTAAAACCTACAAAAATGAACTCAGCAGAACAAGAAGGTTTAAGGCAAAAAGTTAGGGGGAAATTCTGTGGCAAGGATGCTAGGTGTAATAACCACTCTTAGTGTGTCATGTCCCATGCGTGCAACATTTCATCTGCCATATTTGGAAATATGGCTTTTAACTCATTCCAAGATAGCCACATTTGCGTATGCATGTGCATGCTCAAGCAGCCATCTTTAAAACCGGCTTCCATCCCATTCTAAGATGACAGCTTATGTGTGTGCGCATGCAAACATGGCACTCTGAATGTTGTTATAAAACTGTATTAAAAACAACATTCACTGGCGTCTACCTCTGTGTGCGCTCAGTTTCGCATGCAAGGGTAGTCAGTTATCTTGGGATGCTATTGTAAAACTTTATTACAAGATAGTCAAAGAGGGTCACCTGTGCATCCTCATTTGAATGTTTTTGCAATAAAGTTACAAAAACATTTTAAAAAATGCAAAGCTAATAGGCAGGCAGCCAAAGCGAGCCCAGTTCGTTTTTCTTGTTTTTCTCAGCAAGTCCTGCCATACAAGATGATGTTGCTTGCGCTATCCAGATAGAGAACGCCAACTTCGCAAACTGGTGACGCATACCTTTCCCCCAATACACTAGCGATGGGGGATGGGGGCAGTGCGGTCTTTGTCTGCGGCAGCTCAGCTACAAAAGCTATTCCGCTTGGCGGACCCAGCACCAAGAACACCTGACACTATTCAGGGCTTTTGGGTCTTTCCTGGTCAGGCTTTCCAGGTCCCAGCACCTCATTGAAAAATCAGCAACATTCTACCCCCTTTCATAACTCCGCCTCTTTTGGATCCCTTCTGACTACACTGGGCCCCTTCCCCACGTGACTGCAGTACCTATTGACAGACACCAATTAAGCTGTTTGAGTCGCCATCACTCAGGCTTACACTAAGCTTCTCCTGATAATGATCCGATTGTTCTAAAGGTTCTAAATATATACAGACCAAATCCCTATTGATTTATTGTATATTTCATGGGCTGTATCACTGCAGATGTAGTTGTGATTCAAACATTGCCCTTTCGAGTCACGTGTATCACACCTTTGCTGGAGCACCTTCTTCACTGTAGTCACTTCACGTTTACTCACACCTCAGTGCAGTACTTGTTTTTTAAATTGTATTTATTAATGGATTTCTATATATCAAAAACATTGTTTTGATTTGAATATATTGTTGGTTATTCTAAGTTATCCTTTTATCCCTAGGGACCACTGTTCTTCTACAATATTAACTGAGGTGTCAGACATGATGCGGGCCCCTTCTTTCAATTGCTACCTTTATAGGGTTTTGATCATCTACTGAACTGTTATTTAGAACAATTTAGTTGATTGTTGACGCCTCTTAAAACTGGTTACTAATGTCATTAATTGTACATATTGATTCCTGTTAGTCTCTGTCCGGTTATGTTGGTATTCCTATTTCATTACGTTCCTTTAACTTGTGTTTTTTAAGGTAGAGCACACAAGTGCTCTGGCCTGTTGTAATCTCTCTGTGGGCTTTTAACCACGCCCACTACTGCTATTCATTCTTTGTTGTGCTCGTCTTAAATGCTTCATTTTTATTGGTGCATTTTGTGAAATGTCCCTCCTTTGTGTGCTGAGTTCCCACCCTTGCGATTTCACTAAGTGAACATTTTTTGTTGGCCATCACACTACGTCTAGCTTCCTCCTGTCACAGTATGTGATGGTCCCTCCTCCGGTTTCGTTTTGCCTTTCAATCCAGCCGCGATCCTTTCTAGACATTCATGTGGCGGCCGTGGCACTTTAAATTGATTTGCTTATGTCAATTGTTTTACTTTTCATTTTCTATTTATGTGGCAAGAAAAGTCCTGCTAGGAATTTATAATGCTAATAGCTCTAACCCGAGCATACGTGAGACTCGTTGCTTTCCAAATGCTAGTTTTCTCCTGCTCCTATTGAGACAAAGGACCAAAACCACTCATGCCTCAGATGGATCCAAGAGAAACCATTTATAATAACCAAACAAAATTCTGACCTTGGCTAAACGTGACAAACCTCCTCAGCACCTGATCTGATTCCTACCTGAGGGGTGGTGGACTGCAAATGCGTGCGCATGCCTGGAGGCAATTTTATTTTAGTAGTCCGCTTTGTGTGTACAAGTTCTCACTCTCGGCCACCTCAGCTTGTTTCTTATATATTTTTATTCATTTGATCCAGGTGGCATTCTCCATGAACCAGCTCTTAAGAATATAGGTGTGCTTTTTATGTGAGTTTGATGCAATATCTCATGTTCTCGTATTGAAATCCTTATTGTACAGTAGTGTACGAGGTTTAGTGCAGTTTCACAGATCAATAAGTTTTTGTTCAGGCGAAGCCAACCTTGAGGGCAACTCTCCCTACTCTAAATCTTTATTGTTATAAACTGAATTGATGTGAAATGCTCCCCACACCCTTCAAGGGAGACCCCTATTCAGCCAAAGGTCAATGCATATCTCTTAACATATAAGAAATTCAGGGACCCCTCATCAAAATCTGCACGGAGACCCCATCATTTTGTGTTATGCCACTGAAGTGTTCTATAGAGAACAAGCATTTACAATGCAATTGGTCTTTCATTTGCTTGAGTTAGATCTATTGGCGTAAATGGATGAATTCACTTTTCTTGCCACTTAATTCCAGTGGCCCTGCATATAACTAAAGGCCTAGCCAGCGCACCAAGGTCATGTCCTTGGCATTTATTTATATAGGTTGAGAAGAGTTTGAAAACCATTCCACGTACATAGTAGTAGGACTATAATTCTGCATCGAGCAAGGGGTACAGAATGATTTTATTGACAATGCTCACCAACATATAAAACATAGACAATGAGGCATGAACGAGAACAGCACACAGCAGCACATCAGTTAATTAAATTGCGTTGTGCTAGTTGATGCCACTTAAATATGCATGGGAACACTTGAAAATGTGCCTCTCCATGTGTTTAGTCAACCCTTTCTGAACATCTAGGCATTTGTTAAATTTAAGGTAACTTGTGGAGAAATAAAGTAAAGCATCACTAAGCCCTGAAAAAAACAATACACCCTTTCTTATATGTCAACACATCCTTTGAGGCTTACCCCTAGCCTGGCCTCAATCGGGCTATGCTGGTTACAATAAATTTGCTGAAAGTAAAGATTAACCTGTGCCGGAAGTCACGGAATCATGTGGAAAGCTTAATAACTGGCAAGAAGAAGAATGGACAGATGTCAGGGTATAAGGAATCGAGTGGGCACTGAGAGCATTGACAGTGTTGAGGGTGACGCTGAATATAAGGTTGGTACTAGGGGATTAAGAGAGGAGATCCAGATGTGAGCAGCAAGCTGGATCGGGCACTGAACAGCAAAGGTCAGACTCTGGGGTTAATGAAACCAACTCACCAGACTTTTCAGTCACACACTGGGTATTCGCAATCTTGGAATCCCATCCACATCTGGCCACTGACTCAGGTCGCCAGAAAAGAGGACAGAAGGAGGAGGAGCGTGAAACACTAAGTGACTCCGCCGCCATATCTGAATGGTGCTTCAGCACAAAGAGCAGAGGATACACAAGCGCGCCTCCACAAGGACATGCTAATGGGTCCGAAGCACGAGTCGGATGGGCAATACTGAGAGGGAAAGAGCAAACGCATCCGAATGGTGGAACATTCCAGAACACCATGCGTGCTAAACGCAATGAGCAAACAACCAGTACACAACCAGAAACGCCTGCAAAGCATTATGGGGCGAGTTTCCCAAATGCAGTGAATCTTGTAGTATTAGTTCTCTCGCTATGTTGGAGATCTGCATTGAGGATTTCTGTGTTTTTTATTTCAGCCTTCAACAATTACAAAAATAAATGAAATTACTCTTATTAGGTAACAGTGTAAATGAGCTCACGCTCTGATTGCTGTGAGTGCCATGGCAGCCATGAAGCACAGACAAAAGAAAAAAGTAGTTCACCCACACTGAAGTATATCGACAATCGTGCAATTATCCCTGTAACAGGGTCAGTGTCCTAGGCGGTAACCAAACCACCCCAAGGCAGGACAAACGTCCGTTTTGTTCCGTTTTGTGTCCCCCTCCCGCCTCTCAGCTGTCATCTCCTACCCCCCACCTCTCTACTTAATGGCGGCCGTCTGTGCCCGTCTGCGCCGTGACCGCGCCCAGCACCAGAACCCCTGGCTCCCGTCCCCCCACCACTGCAAGGAACGTCTTCACTACGACGCTGCCACCCTCCACGCCCTCAACACCGGCCGCTCTCCTGCCTGCCTTCAAGCCTCCCCGCAGACCACCCGCAGACCCTTCTCCTGCCGGAACTGCACCTTCACCAGCCTCCACACCAACGACACACCCACAAAGGCAGGACGCAATCATCTCAGATGTATCCTCCTCAACATCATGATGACATCATCAGCACGCACTCTCTCACATCCACTGACTACATACTCCTCAGAGACTTAAACTTCCACCTCAAGAACACCAACGACAACAACACCGCCACCCTGCTCGACAACCTCTCCAACCTCGGCCTCAAACAGCTCGTCACGACACCAACCCACTCCGCAGGACACACACTTGACCTTATTTTCTCTGCCAGCAATCATGTCTCTTTCAGCCACACCACCGAACTCCACTGGACAGACCACCGCTGCATCTACTTCTCCTTCAAGAAACCCACAACACACCACCACCCACAACGGATCCCCCACCTCAGTTGGAACAAGGTCACCGAAGACCAAATTATCGCCACCCTCTCCCAGAACCCACCCATCGACACCACCAACACTGATGCAGCTGCCCGCAACTTCAGGCACCAGGTCAACACCTGCGCCAATCATCTCACCACAATCAAGAATCCCTCCAATAGACACACCGACAGAAAGGACTTCTGGTTTACCGCCGACCTCCATGAATCTAAGCAAAGCTGTCGAAGACTCGAAAGAAAGTGGCGCCAAGATCAGACTCTGGACAACCACACAGCCTTCAAAAATGCCATCGGCAGACACCACCAACTCATCCGAGGCGCCAAAAGAACCATCTTCAAAGACTGAATCTACAACAACGCACACAGCCACAAGGAGCTCTTCAACGTCATGAAGGAACTCTCCAACCACAGCACGTCAACGACATCCCACCATCCCAAGACCTCTGCGACTCCCTAGCCTCCTACTTCCACCGCAAGATTGCAGACATCCACGACAGCTTCAGTACCCAGAACCCTCCGGCAGCCCCCAACAATACAGATTCACCTCCGACCAACCTCCTGCTCTCCTGGACCCCTGTCAATGACAATGACACCATCGAAATCATGAACACCATCCACTCTGGCTCTCCTTCTGACCCCTGCCCTCACCACATCCTCAACAAAGCAAGCTCCGTCATCGCACCCCAACTACGGAAGATCATCAACAGCTCCTTCGAGTCCGTCACCTTCCCGGAGAGCTGGAAACACGCCGAGATCAACACCCTCCTCAAAAAACCCAAGGCGGACCCGAAGGACCTCAAGAACTTCCGGCCTATCTCCCTGCTCCCCTTCCCGGCAAAAGTCATCAAGAAGGCCGTCAACAGACATCTAACCCGCTTCCTAGACGAGAACCGCACCCTAGACCCTTCCCAATCCGGATTCCGCAGCAACCACAGCACCAAAACTGCCCTCATCACCGCCACCGACGACATCAGAACCATACTGGACAGTGGCGACACCACGGCCCTCATCCTCCTGGACCTCTCGGCTGCGTTCAACACTGTCTGCCACCACACCCTACGCACACACCTCAGCAATGCTGTAATCCACGACAGAGGCCTGGACTGGGTCACCTCCTTTCTCACCGGCAGAACCCAGAGAGTCCGCCTCCCCCCATTCCACTCGGAGGCCACCGAAACCATCTGCGGCGCACCCCAGGGTTCGTCCCTCAGCCTGACCCTCTTCAACGTCTACATGGCTCCGCTCACAACCATCGCCCGATCCCACAACCTCAACATCATCTCATACGCCGACGACACCCAGCTGATCCTCTCACTTACCAAGGACTCCGCCAAGACCTATCTCCACGAAGGAATGAAGGCCATCGCCAAATGGATGAAGAGCAGCTGCCTCAAATTCAATTTGGACAAGACGGAAGTCCTTATTTTCGGCTCCACCCTCTCCACATGGGATGACTGCTGGTGGTCTGCCACTCTCGGAGCCGCTCCAACTCCCACCGACCACGCGCGAAACCTAGGATTCATTGCGGACCCCTCACTATCCATGACCCAGCAAGTCAACGCCATCTCCTCCTCCTGCTTCAACACCCTCCACAAGCTGTGAAAGATCTACAAATGGATAACCACCGAAACCAGAAGAACAGTCACCCAAGCCCTCGTAAGCAGCAAACTGGACTACGCAATGCCCTCTATGCAGGAACCATGGTCAAACTCCAGAAGAGGCTGCAACGCATTCAGAACACCTCGGCACGCCTCATCCTGGACATCCCCCATCACTGCCACATCACAGACCACCTGAAAAACCTGCACTGGCTCCCAGTCAACAAGAGAATCACCTTCAAACTCCTCACCCATGCTCACAAAGCACTGCACAACACCGGACCAGAATACCTCAACAAACGACTCTCCTCTACACCCTGACCCGGCATCTCCGCTACGCGGACCTCGCCTTTACAACCATCTCACGCGTCTGCAAAACAACAACCAGCGGTAGACCATTTTCACACCTCGCCACCAAAACGTGGAACACTTCCCACCCACCCTCGCCAGACCAAAGGCCTCCTTACCTTCAGGAAACTTCTCACGACCTGGCTGTTCGAGCAGTAGCAGCACCTCCCCCCCACCTTCTCCTCCTCCGCTCCTCAGTGCCTTGAGACCCTCATGGGTGAGTAGTGCGCTTTACAAATCGCTGATTGATTGATTGACGTAAAGCATTTACCAACGACATCAAGTGATTTTTGAAAGGCAAGCCCACAAACGAATGAAAGTGATGGGCGTGAGGTGGGTGTGGTTAAAAGCCCACAATACTAACAAAAAGTCAAAGTTCTTACGCGATCAACCTCAAAAGGGAGGAACTGCGACAGGCTGATGCCCATGAAAAGCCCTTTGCGCCTTGGATGGAGACATTCATGTTCAGTCAGGGTTACCTATATTGGGAAGTAACAGGTGAGGCTCACCTTTATGGAGCTGGTAATGTTTAGGGAATGCCTGTCACATACCCAACTCACCTCTAACACAGCTGCTGAGTAGCCCTATGCCATGTGTGACATCTTCAGTCCATGCTCTATTTTTAAAACAGCACCACGTTTTGTAATGTGTTTTTTTGTGTTTACCATTATTATCTTTATCTATATGGGCGTAAAATCTTAGCATGCACACTCTGGGGCTTATTTGCAAATGACCTTGCTGCGCTGCCCTGCGATACACGGAAAGAGCAGAACTGCACAGTATCTAAAGAATACAGAGCAATTCTGCCCTCTCCTGCTTCACTGGCTCACAATGGGCTGCCTAGCACTGACAAAGGCACCCTTGCACCATGGTGCAAGGATGTCTGCACTGCAGAAAGGTTTTTTTTCTGTGCAGGAAGGAACACCTTCCTGTATAAGAACAATATATGGAGGCATTTTCCTTTTTCTATGTGTGCTGCAAAATGCAGCACACATAGAAAGAGGAAAAAATGAGGAAAAATAAAGACATTTCTCCTTGTTGCGCCTCCCCTGGGGAGACGTAAGCTTTTTATGCTTTTCCCAGGTTTACAGATTCTTGTAAATCTGAGAATGTGTCAAAACCCATGAGTGTTGCATGGGAAAGCCCACTGCAACGCCTATGGAACACCTCCCTGATGCAGTGTAAGGCAACGTAGTGACTCTCAATGCGTTGCCTTATACCATATCTACAAGACATTGAAGCCATATGGCTTTGTGTGGCCTTGTAGATATGAGCCTGCACTATGCACCGCCGGTGCATCACAAAAACGTGATTCACTGGCAACTTATAGGGCTTGTAAATAAGCCACTTTGTTTGCTGGGTGAGATCTCACACCCAACATAGAGCCACTTGGCTGCTAACAACAGATTGGAAGACTCTGGTGGGGTCAGTAAAATACATAGCAACAAAGTTTCATAGATCCATGCACTACCAGCTGCTCCATTGCACATTTTTTCTTTGCATTCTGGAACTTGTAGCCCTGGTTTCATAATTGAATAAACTAGAATACAAATCCCAGAATTAGGGTGCCCGGAAGTCCTGGAGTTGCCCCAAGAGTCCTGTTTTTCAGGTCGCAACCTACCAGAGAGCCCAGGTGTCTGGTTTGCTACATACATCTTGGGGACTTTCAGAAAGGTGACCTAGGAAAGCATTCTGCCGTTGATTACCATTGGCTTTGTAATTCTCATTTTCTGGCTTTTTATGTTCTGGCTTTATTTGCTTTAGGCTGTCCAGGTACAGTTGGTCCCCCTCGTTGCCTAATCTGTGTTTTCTGTATTATTCCACAAACTTGCTTTCTGTTAACAGCCTTTTAAATCTTGTTCTTATCTCGTCACATTTGCTGTGCATTCAAAGGTCGAGGTCAAATGTCAGGCACTGTCTTCCAAGGGCGCTTGTTTACTTTTCTTTCTCTGATTTCAAAGTGAGAGGATTTATTTGACAACCTTGCTGGATACTGGGGGAAGGAAAAAGTATTTTTCGAGCATATGACAACATTTAAATGAACTGTGTAAGTATGAAAGAAAATATCAGAATTATGAATGCACAAATGAAGCATATTGTTGTTATTTCTGAAGTGTGTTGCAAACAAATACTTTAGTATGATCAAAACATATCATTAAATTGGGCAATGCAATTTCCACACATCGTTGTCTGTGTGTACTGTATAGTTTTACTAGTAAAATTATATGTCTGTGCAAGCGTAATGGTTATTTCAATTGAAAATATGTTGTCTGCAATGGCAGTGTGCTACCACACCATGAATACTCCACTCTACTCTGCACTTCTCCACACCACTGCACTCTATTCTGCACCACTCCACCCTGCACTACCCCACTCTATGGTACTGCACTCTACACCACTTCACGCTGTGCCTCTCCACTCTACCCTGTATCACTCTACTCTATGTCAATGCACTCTTCGCCACTCTACTCTACACCACTTCACTGTTCTCCACTTCATTCTACACCACTCCAGTCTAGGCCACACCAATCTACTCTTCACAACTCCATTCTATGCCACTGTACTCTATGCCACTCTGCAACACTGCACTCTGTTAGCCACTGCACTCTAAGCCAATACACTTTACACCAATGCACTTTTCTGTCTAACAATCCACTGTACGCCACTCTAATCTACTCTGCATCACTGCACTCTATGCCACTGCACTCCACACCACTTTAGTCTACGCTATTACACTCTATGCAACTGCACTCTGCCCTGCACCACTCCACTCTATGCCACTTCAATCTACTCTGAAACAATCTACTCTACACCACTGCAGTCTACACCACTCCACTCTGCGCCATACCACTCTATGCCACTGCACTCTACGCCACTCTACTCTTAACCGCTGCACTCTACACCAATGCACTCTACGCAACTGCACTCTGTCACTGCACTCTACACAACTGCACTCTACTTTGCATCACTGTACTCTACGCCACTGCTCTCTATGTAACTTTGCTCTACACCAATAAACTCTGACTCTACACTGCAGCGCTGCACTCTCTGCCACTGATTTCTTTGCCACACTGCTCTGCACTACTCCACTCTATGGCACTATACTCTATTGTGAACCACACTATGCAACTGTCTTCTGCACCACTCTATGCCACTGCACTCTATGTGACTCAACTTTACTCTGCACTCTACGCCACTGCACTCTATGCCACTCAACTCTACTCTGCACCACTGCCCTCTGCATTACTCAACTCTATACCACTCCACACCACTCTACAGCACTCTATTTTAGGCCACTTCACTCTACACCACTGCACTCTACTCTGCACTACTGAACTATGCGCTACTCCACTTTGCGCCACTCCACTCTGCTATGCACCACTCTAATCTATGCCACTGCACTGTACGGTGCTGCATTGTACGCTGTTGAATTCAGTGCCACTGCACTCTACATCACTACCGCCGCTGAATTCAGTGCCACTGCACTCTACACCACTATACTCTGCAGCAGCGGCTGCCACAAATCTCAAGGGGAGGGGCAGGTAGGGGGGAATGGGACAGGGGGTGAAATAAAAAAATAAAAAATAAAAAACACTTACCTTTCTGACGCCGGACGCCTCACTCCTGTTCCCTTTCGATGGTGTTGGTGTCCCAGCAGTCCGTGGGACACCAGCACAGGCCCCCATGCAATTCTGGTGCTGCTCATGCTAAACCTAGTATGAGTGCAGTGCCAGGATTTGTCTGAGGTGCTTGGTCTACCGCTCAGACACTGCATAGGAATCTGTGTAGTTTCTCCAACCAGAGAACACATCCGGCCTAAGATGGCTGGCCAAACACACTCCACTTCCCCTCTCCTCTCCCCACTTCCATGGCCCAGTCACCCCCCCCCCGCACATGCTGCTGGCTGAGCCAGCAGCTGAAAAATAAAACAATAGTAAACTATCGCTTTATTTTTCAGCTGCTGGCTTAGCCAGGGGGACGACACTCCTTCACCATTGTGACGGTGCCACCCCTGATACTCTGCAACACCCTACATCCATGCACTCTACACCAATCCACTCTACTCTTTGCCACTCCAATGCATGCCGCTCTACATGACTCCACACTATGCCATGTCAATACCTTTGCCATTCCACTGTACAACACTCCACCCCACTCTCCTCTATGCCACTAACATTTAGCCACGCTGAACAGCAGCTATGCTGGTGAACAACATGGCTAAAACACATTGGCAAAGACAATAGCTCTTGCATAGGCAAGACTTATTGGCTTTGTCAATGCTTGCTCATTATCTGTCAAGACAAGTTTCAGTAAATGTAGTACAGGTTTTCGTCGAAGGTCGTCTGAACATAAAGGGAAGCATGCTTTCATTTGTTCTGATGTAGTATTGGTTAACAGCCCCTAGAAGAGAGCAAACAGGTTTATGTAGATGAGATTGCATGCATTTAATTCCCCTTATTTGTGCCTTACTGATGTTTTTTTTCAATGCTAGTGAGTGCTGTTATAAGGACTTTTATGCCCCTGAGTCGAGGTAAAACTGTAGTCCTACTTCTATGTTTGCAAAATTAGAGTACCATACACAAGATGCCATTTAAAAACCTGGTCTAGAACCAGGGGCATCTTAAGGATTTTGGGGGCCTTGCGCCAAAGTATTTTGGGGGGCCGATTCGGAACAGCTTTGAATTTATGATCCAATTTCTGCTCTTTCATGTCCACTTTTCCCTGGTCAGTGACAATGCACAGCCCTACACGTCCAAATTCGAAACGTGTTTACAACTAATATTCAGGGATAGTGGCATATGTTTTCATTACAGTAACACAGCAGCAGCCCACTAATATCACTGCAATTATTCTCAGTGACGCCCTCCAATTTGTCATATGTGAAGTCATGTTTTGATCTAAAAATACTTTATGGATGGTGCATGCAACCTAAATGCAATATTTCTCTGCAAAATGCCTCTGAAAGACTCTCACACATCGTCCGCATTAAAAATAAATTAAAGCAAGTGGGATTTAAAATAATCTATTTAAGACTCGTTCAAGGTCGTAAGGGCTAGACTCCTTGGAACAGGGCTGGCTCTGTCAGGGGGGCCCCTGAAAGACTGGGGCCCTGTGCTAGAGCCCACGTTGCCCATGCCTTAAGATGTCTCTGTTTAGTGCAGCTAGTCACGCCCGAACCTGAGAAACGTGGCAGGGATAAAACTGGGTGATGTGTCTGAAAAAAAGACCCATATCTGATTGGAGTAGGGCCCTAGCCAGACCCCGCTCTCCCCAGCCCTTCCAGCCTTTTTTTTTAAAAGGCAGCGACCAATCGAAAAATATCTCTGCGCTCTCTTCCAAAGTGTCGGCACGGCCTTCTCATCCGAAGAGCTGACAGCGAATGGGCAGGTTTTATATTTTTACCCCGAAATGCCAAGGAGGCGCCCAGTTCTCTGCTAAACCTGGTTTAGGTGAAAGGCATGATGGAGACGAGGGAGGCGAGGGGACCTGGTTAGTGATGCTGATGAGGGTGACAGGTTATTTTCTTCAGAAGCTCTGCCCTGCAGATATAGCTGACAGATTTATACCCAGTATTTCTGCGCACTTGTATCCTGACACCTGCAGCTGGCATTGTTAGCCCGCTCCATACTGCAGGGCCTGGAGGGACAGGGTCACAATTAGCCTGATACGCAGCACTCTCCCCGACACGCCTTCCGCCGGGGACCGCCGCAGAGCAAGCTGGAAATGGACCCTGACATGACACAGAAGCAACTGTCAATAAGAGTCATATTGTTTTTCAGTTCAGCTATGCAGAATGGCACCCGCTGAAATATGAACCGACTTACGCAGGAGTAGGGCAAAGGGCTGGAAAACCTCAATATTTTTTGGCAAAGTCTCTGCTGCGTCCTCAGACAGGCGCTATCTTTTTTTTTGCCTTGTTAGGGCATCTGCCTTTTTCCTAGTGCAGAGTATCCCCTGCATCGTGTTGTGGCCTCCCTGTCCCGTGGTAAAAAACGTCTATTGGTTTTCTCTGTGGGGGGGTCAAAGTATTTGATTTATCCTGACAAGGTTGTGTCTCAGTGTATGCTAGTTCAGAGTGTAAATTTATTTGTTCTGGATCTCTTTCACCCGCTCTTTATTTTTTCGGGGTGATGCATCTCCATTTTCTGGTTATATATATATATATATATATATATATCTCAAGACAAAACCCTTTGAGGGTTAGAGTGATGCATACATTATGCAAAAAAGAGGAGAGAACTCTGGGTAGTTCCCACTTTTAGGTGGAGAGCAGTTCCAGTAAGGAGCACCCTACACCAGCAACACTCTAGGTTTGCTCACCTCAAATGTCTGTTTATCTAGCAAAGTTTTTAAGCATAGGATTAGCACAGTGTTATCCATGCTGAGCTAGATAGAGACAAAGGCCCTCATTACAAACCTGGCGGTCCAAGACCGCCAGGGCTGTTTTGTCTGAAGCACTGCCAACAGGCTGGCGGTGCTTCAGAGGGGATTGAGACCGCGGCGATAGCGTCGCGGTCACACCGCCGGGGCCGGCGCTTTCCCGCCACATTTGCCTCTGCGGTGATAATCCGCCAGGGCAACGCTGCTTGCAGCGCTGCCCAGGGGATTACGAGTCCCCGTACCGCCAGCCTTTTAAAGGCTGGCGGTACGGGGAGTCTGGGGCCCCTGGGGGCCCATGCACTGCCCTTGCCACTGGCATGGGCAGTGCAGGGCCCCCCTGACAGGGCCCGTGCAGCTTTTCACTGTCTGCATAGCAGACAGTGAAAAGCGCCGCGGGTGCAACTGCACCCATCGCAAGGCCGCAACACCGCCGGCTCCATTTGGAGCTGGCTCCCATGTTGCGGCCCACATCCCTGCTGGGCTGGTGGGGATGTCATAATGGGCACCGCTGGAGTGTGGCTGCATTGGCGGCTGCACAGCGGTTACAACTTGGCGGGCGGCGGTTGCCGCCCGCCAATGTTGTAATGACCCCCATTGTCTTTTGCCATTTGTACAGCAAAAGCTTTAGGGAGGGCAGGTCAGTAAAAGTCAATGAGGGTGCTCACTAAAAGGACACCAACTGGGAGGGGAGACACCACGATCACTCGTGCCTGCAGTACCTTTAGTGTCCACTAGAGGTCACTGTTCTGCCAAAGAGCTACCTGGTGCTATATGCACACAATGGCACTTTTAAGTGCTACTACTGGAGCTGCTTCCTGCTGAAGATACCTGCCTGCTGTGGACTTCGCCTGCCTGTTGGAACCGCCTGCTGTGGACTCACCTGCCTGCTGGAGCTGTTTGCCTGCCGAAGACTCTTCCTTGCCTGCTGGAGCTGCCTGGCTACTGTGGTCTCCCTGCCTGCCTGCTGAGAGGATCCCTTGCCTGCCAAGCTTCCCTGCCTGCCTAAAGGGAACCACTACCACTACCTGCCACCAGGAACAGGCCTGAGGGGTACCTACGTGCTGCAGCTCCCTGAAGGACCCTTCCAAAGGCACGCCGCAACAGCACAGACAGGATGAGCAGACCGCTGAACCCCTGGTTTCACAACACAGTGAAGCTCCAGAGGAAGGTGGAATCTGACAGCTCCACACCGCAGCTCAGCAGGAAGACCTTCACAGAGCTGCTGGTGACCAAGATGGGGTTCGCAGCAGCAGAGATCTGGTGCATAATGTACGATGCACCCAAAGGCACATACCTACTGACGTTCATGTCGGAACAAATCTGTAGGAGATAATGGCAGATGTGCTGGTCAAGACGGGACGAGAAACCCTTCTCCAGCTTCCACCTGGAGTGCCAACTCGTGATGGAGGTCAAGAGGATGACCGTGCACGTCTACAACCTGCACGTCAACATCCAGGACCTGACCACCTTCCTACGCCGCCACTGCACAGTGACGAAAGAACCCTCCCGCAACCTGGACAGTGATGGCATATGGGATGGTAAATGGACAGTCATGGTGAAGCTAAAAGAGGACCCGGCCACCCCGGATGGAATCCATCACCCTCCTTCAAGCTTCTCCCTAGGACGCGACTCGGGCTACCTCTACTACCCCGCACAGCCCAAACTGTGCAACAAGTGCAGTAAACCAGGCCACACTGCTAAAGATTGCACATTGCAAGTGTGCAAGAACTGCAAAAAGGAAGGACACACAGCCAGGGCATGCAAAGAGGAAGCCCCCTGCATCTCTGCGGTGCTGTGGGCCACCGTTTCAAGGATTGCCCGCAAAGAGCCAAGTCCTACGCCCAGGTGGCCAAACCTCCTGAGAGAGCGACACAAGAGGTGGCTGCCGCGGCCAGCCTTCCAGTCCCAGCCCCCAGAAAGACCAAGGAAACTGGGAGGAGGAAAGGCCCCAGGCAGGAGCATGCCAGACCTGACCAGGGCTCCACCCAGGCCCTGGAGCCACAGAGCACAGAACAAGAAACGCCTGCCATCCCCGAGAGTGGGCCAACAGACAACACTCCCCAAACTGCCGCTGAGATCCAGGAAGAAGGGCCCTGGATGAAACAGGAGCGCAGGAAAAGGAGGCACAGTTCCCCACAAGCAACAAAGAAGACCAGGAAGAAACACCTGAGCAACCACAACCCATACTCTGATCCTGAGGAGTCAGAGGAAGAGGAGCAACCAGAGAATGAGGGTCCAGAAGACCAACTGGACCAAGTGACCAAGATGCTGCAGGAAATGAGGGCGCTAGCCAGCATCATGGAGGCGTTCCCACCACCATCGCAGGCATCAGTTGAGAAGGAAGAGGCCTCCATGGAGGAGGAAGAGCAAAACCGACCCGCCAACCTGGAGGAGGAAGAGCCCGAGATCAGCCAAGTGGCCAAGACATCAGTCCCCGCACCGGAGACCCGCCAGGAGCCTAACCAGCCCTGAAAGTAGCCTTGCAACTGTGTATAAACAGCAAATTACTCTGACTTGATAGTTAGTATTTAAGCCTAAGTTAAACTCTTAAACACTAATTAAGATGGTCATTGTTTTTCATAAATGTGAGAAGTATCAGAGACAAGCGCAGATCTGCTAGCACCTTGAACTTTCTTGCCAGCCAGGAATGTGATGTGTACATGATTCGGGAATGCTCCATCCCTTTTGCAGCTTCATACACACACCTAGAACAGCAGTGGACATTTGGGCCTTCCTTTTGGTCTGGGGGAACAGCAGTAGGTCTGTAGGAGTCGCTATCTTAGTCAGAGGGAGGTGCTTCACAATGGACTCGGTCACCGAGCTGGAAGGCAGCAGGGCTCTTGTCGTTGACGGCTCATGGGCAGGAGAACCAGTTAGACTGATCAATGTGTATGCGCCTTCTGATGTAGGTGAGAGACAGGAGCTGTTCCAGCACCTCAGACCACAGCTGGTCACCTCAAGAACAATCATGATGGGTGGGGATTTCAACTGTATACTAGAAAGTGGTGGTCGATGTGGGACCAGGGCTGGGGAAGGATGGATGGATGATGCCGCGAAACTCCTGGCGGAGATGGGGGGTGAGGCCTCCCTGACAGACGTCATTGGATCCATGGGGCCGGATGCCAGGAACTTCCCCTGGAGTCACCCTGATGGATCCGTGCGCTCCAGGGTAGACTTCGTATTCACCTCTAAATCGGTGAGGATCAGGCAACACTCCATGGTAACAGTGCATTTATCTGATGACAGAGCTATCAGGTTCCAGGGGGAACTAACTGGAAAGTTCCTGACA
Organism: Pleurodeles waltl; assembly: GCF_031143425.1. NCBI lineage: Eukaryota > Metazoa > Chordata > Amphibia > Caudata > Salamandridae > Pleurodeles > Pleurodeles waltl. Next base: position 693,309,046 of record NC_090450.1, read on the forward strand.
GGTCCAGGTACCTGGAAGCTGAATAGTTCTCTGCTGGGGAGAGAGGGTGTACAGGAGGAGCTGAGGAGGACATACAATGAGTGGCAAGGCATGAAAGACTCCTTCCAGTCCATAGGGGAATGCCAAGGCATGAAAGACACCTTCCAGTCCATATGGGAATGGTGGCTGTGGGTGAAAGGCAGGATTCAGGACTTCCTTAAGAACGTGGGCAGGAAAGCAGCAAGGGGGAGAAGGAAGGAGTTTAGTAGACTGCAGCAACAGCTGCAGGAACTGCACGACCTCCAACTCCAACTCCGGGGATGGGACGTCATGAACCCTCTGGAAGCAGTCAAGAAAGAGCTGAGCGAGCACTTTCATGACGAATCCAGGAGGATCATCTTCCGTTATAGGGTGGAGAACCTGGAAAAGGGGGAGATATGCAACTCCTCCTTCTTTAAGAAAATCCTCTGGTTCAGCTGCGCAACCGGGAGAGAATTTTGTGCGACATCAAGGAAGACATTAGGAAGGCTGTGACAGACTTCTATGGGGACCTCTACTCAGAGAAGAGGTCAGATGGGGATCAGTCAGAAAAGTTTTTGTCAGGTATCCCGAGAAAGGTTTCCATACCAGCAAGGGAAGTCCTGAACGCACCCCTCACTCTGGAGGAACTGCACCTTGCAGTTAAATCCTTCAAGTCAGGAAAGACACCAGGTAGTGACGGTCTACCAATTGAATTCTACACTTCACTGTGGGACCTAGTGGGACCAGAATTTCTGGAGCTGTATGAGGAGATGGAGCAGGAGGGAGTCATGCCCCACACATTAAGGGAAGAAATGATCGCGCTCCTGTATAAACATAAGGGGGAGAGATGTGACCTCAACAACTGGCGTCCCATCGATCTCCTGAATGTGGACTACAAGATCCTGGCAAAGACAATGGTGAATAGGCTAAAGGGCACTATGGAAAAGATAGTTCACCCAGACCAGACCTGTGGGGTTCCAGGACGCAGGGTCGCAGAAGCCTAGCAGTGATCAAGGACACAATCCAGTACATCACAGACCGGAATATCCGCGCTGTGCTGGTTTGTCTTGATCAGGAAAAGGCCTCTGACCATGTCTCCCATGAGTTCATGGAGAGGGTACTGCAGTGCTTTGGGCTGGTAGAGCGGTTCGGCAATTATGTTAGAATAATGTATACAGACATCTTCAGTTCAGTCATGGTAAATGTTTGGAAAACAGACCCCTTCCCTATCAGGTCTGTGGTAAGACAAGGCTGCCCGCTCTCACCCTCTCTGTTTGTTTTGGTTATAGAGCTACTCGCGGAGTACATCAGGAAGAACCCGAACATCAGAGGGATCCCGACACCAGGAGACGCAAAGAAAGAAGTCAAGTGCACGGTGTACATGGATGAAGTCACCCTCTTCTGCACAGATGGGAAATCGGTTCAGTCCCTGCTGGAGGCATGCAAAGACTTTGGTAATGCATCAGGAGCAAAGATCAACATGGACAAATCACAGGCAAAGCTCTTCGGCCGCTGGGACCTATGTATTGAGCCTCTCCCTTTCCCCATTGAGGTAGGACTGGTAAAGATCCTCAGTTTCTGGTTTGGGGGACCAGGAGCAGCGGTGAAAAGCTGGAATGAACTCCTGGCTAAAGCCAAGCAGAAACAGGGCTTCTGGAGCTTGAGACACCTGAGCATTGAAGGAAAGGCCCTGGTACTCAGGAACGACTCACTGCCCATGCTGCAGTATGGGACACATGCCTGGCCACTCCTGGCCAACGTAACACGGGCTGTGAACAGCATGGTTTTCCACTTTGTTTGGCAGTCAAAGATGGACAGGGTGAAAAGGTCAGTCATGCACAAGGAGCATCGCAAGAGAGGGAAGGCAGTCCCTGACATCCCGACAATCCTCAGAGCCTTCTTTGTGTGTGGCTGTGTCCGATTAACCCTGCTAAACGAGAACAAGGACCACTCAGCCTACAGGGTCTTCAGCTTCTTCCTGCTCCCTGTATGGAGAAGACTGGGGTGAGATAAGTGAGAGAATGCAACAATGTTCAACTGGGACGTCCCCTGTTACTACAAGGAGATTGAGAAGTTTGTGGTGGAATTTGGGCTGAACTGTGTCACACCAAGTCTATGGAAGCCCAGGACAATCCACAGACTAATCAGGTCCAGGGACACCACGGAACCAGTGAGCGACCTGCCACCCACTACAGCAACACGGGTGTGGGAAAATGTATCCTCCCTATCCCTGACCAACAGACACAAAGACATTGCATGGATGGCCGTGAAAGGGGGACTGCCAGTACAGTCATTCATGCACAGCAGGGGCCCGTGCCCACACAGAAAATGCCCAAGGGGAAGCCCCGCAGAGAAAACTACATACCATCTGTTCTGGGCCTGCCCTTTTTCCCAGAGACTGCGGGCAGCCTTAAGACAAGAAATGGAAGCCCACATCCCATACCCAAACATCACTCACCACTCTGTGCTGTATGGGCTGTTTCCAAAGACACATTCAGTAGAGGCTATCCAAGGATGCTGGAGAATCCTCTGCTGCGTTAAGGACATCCTCCTGTATGCCAGGACCTGACTGGTGACCAACGGGGAGGTGGTGAGCAGGGAAGCGTGCCGCAGAATGGTACACAACCTGCTGAGAGATTACACAGATAAGGACAACAAGGAGCGTGAGAAGGAGGAAGAACTGTAAACCCTAACCCCTCTTTCCACTGATCTCCTCACACTGCCCCAAGAAACAAACCACCCCCTTTACTACTACTTTCACATGTAAACCAACTGTATTGTTAAGGTATGTTTGAATAAAAGTTGAAGTGGACTGCCCTTCCTAAGGGAAGAGGTACCACTCTTTAAAAACCTATGTATCGCCTACTTTAAGCACTTAATAAAGGTTTTTGAAACTAAAAAAATAAATAAAAAATAAAAGGACACCAACTTGGGGGAATGGGGCACAGGAGAAGAGAGAGAGAAAAAAAGACTGCTGCAGGACCTAATCTAATGTACTTCAACAGTGCTTGCAAGCTGATTGCGGTAGAGGTCAGGGTAGTAATATGGAATAATTGAGAAAATATGATTTATTTCAGTTGTTGATTTTAAGGCAATTGTCACAAACCAATCTCAAATAGTAGCAGACTTACCCCATACTCCAGGACACAGGCCATTGACTAACCTGGACAGTACCAGGAAACAGTCTCAGAGTTCAATAGCACAAGAGGCAGCAGGGTAGATGGTGAGAGGTAAATGACAGATGAAACGAACAACAGAGAAGTACCCATACCTAGAGACAGGAAGCACAAATCAGAAGGGTGAAATAGGCAAAGGTGCAGGAATGCTAAATGTGAACAAAGTGAACAGAGCTGGAACCTTGCAACACCTACTTAATTCACCTAGAAACACTCACAATAGTATGGGGCCTGAGAAAGCAACCCTGACTGCCTGCCAGTCCCAGGCACCACAGGCCATCTTCCACCTCTTTCACACTTGTCCCATTTTGTGTCCCTCTCATTAGTAGTTTTATACATCTTGACTCCCTGATACCTGAAAAAATGTTATAGATGCTTAGGCAAGGATGCAGTGCTTTCATTCGATCTTTAAGAAAGCCTAAGAGGATCCACATCTTTACTTTATGAACAATAAAAGCCATAAACCCAACAACATGTTATCATAGGTACAAAGTAATGCAAATGAAGGTGCAACCATGATTAGCAAATAGCTTTGTTGATAGGCTAAGGCAGTGGTTCCCAACCTTTTGACTTCTGTGAACCCCCACTTTATCATTACTGGAACCCGGGGGCCCCCACTTAATCATTTCTGGAATCCGGGGACCCCCCCACTGAGTCATTACTGAAAGCTGGCGACCTAATCTGTTAATACTATTTAATTTTCTAAGCAGTTGATGACCCCCTGTGGAGGCTTCCCGGACCCCCTGTGGTCCCCGGACCACAGGTTGGGAACCACTGGGTTAAGGTATCCAAACAGTACACATATTGTAAACGAAAGCACTATAAATATAAAATGTTGCCATTTCAGCAAAGTAAATACATCAAAGAAAAAATAGTGGCCTCATTTACAAGCTACATGCTGTGCCACATCTGGCCTCTATAAAAGGACTAAATGATTCTCGATCACTGGATCGCAGTAAGATCTCCAATTAGAAAATGTAATCATGCACAAAATGCCACAGACTTGTTGAACAGCACATTTAAGCAGTGGCTAACCATTAAATATAGTTAATATCCAATAGCTGAAGAGGATTGAATTAAAGCCCCTACTCTCTCACTATACCTTTGTACCTCATTTTGTACTTTTTTGCAGAACTGATGACAACATAGCTAAATCTGTATACAACAACGTCTAAATATCAACTCCTCCTAGACAGCCGGTATATTATACCATAGTCAGGAGTTCATTGTGCATTTATGGAAACGCTGTTTTTTGGAGGGGAGCGCAAAGCGCTTCGTCACCTGTTATAACCTCTCTTTGGGCGTCTAACCACGCCCATGTCACGTCAGTCACTTTCATTGGTTTGTGGGCTTGCCTTTTCAAATCTGCTTGCTTTCATTAGTGAAAGGCATGCATATGGTCATGACTTTTCCGGTGGTTAGCTCTCCTCAAGCACGTTGACCAACTACTGAAAACATACGAGGTGCAATGTTTTCCATCTGGTTTCAGGACTACTTTTTCTCTTTATTTCACATCATGATCTCGCTGGGCAGTAGTCGAGCGCTTTGCATGACATCGATCCAGTTACATAGGTAATTGCACTTTTGCTGGTTACACAGATAATTGAACTTTTGCCAGTTACGTAGATAATTGCACTTTTGCCAATAGTTTTCACTGCGAGTGAACTTTTATTTCCCTTTGTGTGTCTGCTTTGCGCTGATGGCAGTGAAACTTTTACTTTTCAGTTTATATGGCAAGAAAAGTCCGGTTAGTTATGTGAAACTGTTTTATTTTTCATTTTCAATTTATGTGGCAAGAAAAGTCCTGTTAGGAGTTTACAGCGCTAATAGCTCTAACGTGAGAAAACGCAAGACCCATTGCATTGCAAATGCTTGTTTATATTGGCATTTGACCTCCTTACTCTCCACAGGAGAGTTATTACTGTTTTATATTTGCCATAACTAGCCATTCATGAATTGCATAGAGAGAAGAGGAGTGTCTGGTGGTCACCAGGTCAAGTATTTAGATGGTGCTCAGAGTGTTTATTTGCATGGAGTCAGGTTTGAGTCCTTTAACCACTGTGTTCTGCTAATTGCAAATGCCTAATCCATTGTGCTTCTACTTCCACACTCCCAAGAGGGCACACTTATCAACAAGTAGCCTTGTTACGCTGGCAAGAAGGTCCATAGTTAAACTCTTATCGCAAACATCTGCTGTGACCTGCATGTCATAAGGGTGAATCCCAGATGAAATCTCGTCGTACACACCTAAAAAACATCAGAGCATTCCACGTTTCCTGTTGAGGGCTCTCATTATGTCTTTTTCTGAAGGCGAAGGTCTTGCTGTATCTTGGTGAAGGTGTATTTCTCTTTCCTGTTGACAGTATCTTTCTGATTCCTTTTTAGGGGCAGCACTGGGGCAGTCTACCTGGATACCAGAGGTTTACCAGTTATCTATTGCTTGTAAACCTATTAGATTTTAGGAAACGTTTTAGGAAATTGGAACAGAAAAATGGACTAGTACTCTACATTTTTACCAGTTTCTCTTCTCTTGGGGGGAGAACCCCACCCACCCCAACACCAGTGGAGAGGATCAGGCTTGTTTAGGTAACCATTAAAAATGTTTGAATATTTCTTACGGTCCTGCCTGTAAACACTATAGCTTTCAGCCGCCAATACATTTACAAATAATGTTTCAAAGGACATAATATGACCCATTTTTTCCAACTCTTTTCTTGGCTCATTTCGCTTGCTTGCGCAGTCCTCATCTGGGTGGTTATTTATGTTCTACTACCTTACAAGTTTACCACTCGCTACTGACGTTTCGTTGGAGTGGTGAACCCCCAGCAAACCAGGGGAAGATCAGGTTAGTTTTACTTGTATTCATCTATACTAGAAATGTTCATGAATGCCTCTTCAGAACTGCCCATGTGTCCTATTTTAATTAGTATATTTGGACAATTGTGCTAGCATTTCACTTAAAAAAATGTTTCTAAGAGCAAAACCTCCAAATCCCCACGAAGAGGATCACATTATATGACATATGTGTAAACATAAAAACTCATAAAGTTGTGTAGTACAATGGTGAAATAAACAGTTACAAATAGTAACAAGTCAAAACTCCTGACACTGCGAAGACATGGCTGTGGAATGTGAATTCTGCCCGGAACCATAAGATGCCAAGCAGGCACTTCTGGAGGAAGGTCATACGAAAAGGTCTTCAAGCACTGACAAGAAGAACCTGCATGAACCTATCACTGCTGAGATCAAACCGATGTGCTACTCTGTTGGTATCAACGTTCTGTTAAACAGAGCAATTCTGAAATGGTGTATTTTTAAATTTCTCCGGTACAGTTTGTATATTTTCACAGCAAATATCAATCTAACATGAACTGTTCTATATTTTTCTCTAATCTTTGTGTTTTAGTAAAATTAGTAAATACTTCCACTCCAGGCTGGCATAAAGTGACACATAAATGGGAATGCTGCTGAAAATTCAAAATTGTTTTTGCAATTTGCTTGGAGAACATATAGTGAATCTACAATTTGTTTCACATAATGTTCCTCAGATCGCTGGCTTTGCTTCTCTGACAGTTGGTTTAAACATTCATTTGAGATCACAATCTTTAAGTCTGCTCTGGGATGCTTCAGAGCAGGAGGGCAATTAAAAAAAAAACGCAACAACATTAAAAATTGTCTAGCTGAAGCTCAGTTATCTCCCCCAGCTTCCTGCTTCCTTCCAACTAAAAATTCTGTGGGGTACGTCGCCCATCATATCCACTTCCCAGCTCCACACCCCTCAATCCCCGGGTTCCTTTGCCCACTCAGACTAGGGGTTTATCTGAGTTTCTCTTGCTTAAAAGGAGTAGATATACACTTTTTTCCACTACCTTTCCCTTGGAACAGGGTTATTAGAAGGAGCAATTTGGTGTCTATGCTGCTGGTGCCTTAGCCAAGAGGCTGGAATAGACTAATGCTATAGAAGCCCTTAGATGTGGCGAGAGTCCAGCACGAAAATGAATATGAAAAAAGGTTGAAAGACAAATGATTATAATTAAGGCTCGGGTTTCTATGGTATTTTTATTTTTTTACATTTCCTCTGTATTTATCCATTTATATACCTAATTTTATTTTCACGTATCCACATTTATTTTTGGTTTTGTGAAAAAATTAAACTGAAGCTAGTATCTTTCAAAATTTATTTCATGGATAAGTATACCCTCGTACTTGAATTCGGACAGCTTTCAAAACTATAACTGCCCACGGATGGTAACTTAATAATGTGTATGAAAACGTGCACATTTTAGTATCAAAGTTATGCCTATTTACAGATGTTCAAGCCTTATTTAGAGAACTTTCTCTCTTTGTTAACTGCATTACCTGTCAATCCAGATAGTTCTCGGCCTGACAGTATGACTGACAGCATTTAGGATCACTCAAAAAAATCTAATTCCATTGTTTATTCATATATAAAAAAGAATACAGACCGGAAAATAGATGAGTTTCAGTCATTATTCACCTGAAAAAATAGTAAAAACAGGAAAATGTGAATGTTAACTTTTGGAAAAGCAGCTTGAAAGTGTTTGAGAACAAATAGCAGCTGCTAGGGAACCATTTACTGCACTGCCTGTAGCAATCACAAAGTTCAAGACCAACGTTGCCCACCTCTGCAGACCAGCTACCAAACGGTCAAACATTAGAAACATTTCCTTATAGTAGAGGCAACAAAAAAAACAGTGTGCAAGAAGAAGAGTCATCCAAAAAGTAATACAGAACAATTAGGTTATTTCTATTTGTCGTCTTCATCAGAGTGTACAAGCACAGCCAACAAGTTTCACCTTTTCATATGCTTCCTGAGGGCTGCAAGGTGCAAAAGATACACATATAAACCGTATGGCACTATTACTAGTAATGATATGCCAAACTGTTAACAAGATTTTTACATATATCAAATCTGCATAACCAATGATGAAAAAAAAAAACGTGTACCTAACAATCAAATGTAGACAAGTTGATATAGAGACTTGAGGATAGAGCTTAAAGTATACAAGTATATACCAAATATAGGCACACAGCACACACAATAAGGCCCACGTATGAATAAAATCATGATGTCAAGCACAAATGTAATAAACAATAAATTAGTACAAAAATATTTAATATGAGTATCCTAGTGGCACAAACATGCTGTTACCATAATTAATTTGGCAAGTGTAAAAAACAAACTGAGATAACCCAAAATAATTATTATGTACCTCTACAGTAAAATACCACAAGTAAAAAATACACACTAAGGAAGTGTACATTAAAAAATGAAAACAAGGGGTATGGGCTAATTTTGTTACATCAAAAAGGAAGAGAAGGAAGAATACAAAGAAGACAAAAGACAAAACAATGACAAAAATCCAGACAAACTGTAGTAAAAGCACCAACATGTGATCACGATCTTTGAATCCCCATTCTAATCAATAAGGTGAACTACAGTACATAGCAATAGTGGTCACAAGCAAGCACAGTGCCTAAAAATATATCAAATAGATGTGCCAGGTGACGCAAGTGTTCTTCAACTGAGTGTGAAGTAGCATCCTCATTAGTGTGCTCACTAAGCCACGACATGCAACATGCAGTGCTCCAAAGTACTTAGTGGTACCCAAGTGAGGGAACCACAATACTCGAAATATAATCTAAGAAGCTGTGGTCCTTCACTTGGGTACCACTAAGTACTTTGAGCCTGACTACAAGTATGGAGGTCCTAGGTGGTGGTGGTCCGACCACCACATCCTTGGCGGTCTGACTGCCAGATTTGGATGCTGGTGGGCGAACTGCCACAAGGCTGCAACCACCTCCAGGATCTTGGATCCCGATGCGTTGGCTGTGGGGAAAGCCATGGCCAAGCACAGTGTTGATCTCAGCACCTCCAGCTGATAATGGTTTGTCTTTCCACCAGCCTTTTTCATGAAAAAAAGCTGGAGGAAAGGCAGAGACAGGGCCTCAGTGGGGCCCCTGCACCACCCATGTCAAGGGAAGTGAGGAGGGCCCCCTGTCAGCACAGTCGGAATGCTCACTGTCTGCAATGGCAACAGTAAGCATTCCGACTGTTCTGGTGGCGCAGACAGTGCGGTGGCATTGGCCTCGGCTCTCCCTTAGAGCGGAAGCCAATGCCGCCTCACTGTCTCCGCCGTCCGGCCCCACTGGAACATCATAATACGGTGGAGGGGAGGCTGCTGGCTTGGCGGTGTCCTCCGCACTGCTGTATTGGCCGTCCGGCATTCGGACCACCAAGGTCCTAATCAGGGTCTTTGTTTTGTTGCCTCTCTACTATGAAAAAATTATTTATTTAAAATGTTAAATGAGAACAGGAAGTGTTTGGAATAAAATACTGCTTGTGTTGTAATGTAGTTGCTTTTATACAGCACTTCATACACTTGAGGTGTAGAAAAGCATTTGCATGTAGATATGCTTTCCTTAGGGATGCTTGATGGAAGAGTATGTGCCTCTAATGCGGATTAATAAGTAGTCAGTAGTGATTTGATGATGTGCGACAGTACTCTTGTCATGGTTTTGTCACTGAGCCTTAGCTTGCAATGAAGTGAAAGTAGTAAGTGATGGGAGAGTTAGACTTACAGATACTGATGTATGGATGGAGTGAAAGTGTGAGAATGGAGTGTGGCCTAACAAGGAAAGTATCTTGGTGCCATGCATAAAAAAAAGAGGCTCCTCATATGGTCACACTATGAGTTATAGATTTATTTGGTCGCGTGAGAGATAGTGTTGCATGTGGTAATGCCTGTCATCCTCCTGATGATATGTTTCTTGTGAACGAGAACTTTAGTTCTATGCCAGCAAAACTGTTAAGTAATGCTTTCTGCTCATTACAGACTCATCTTGGGAAGTGTAATAGGCCTTAAGAAAACTGCAGAGGGCCTACTCTGGTCAACACATGAATTAGAAAACAAACGTGCAGAAGTCTATATTATACGAGAAAAGTACAGGCCTCGGTTTGAACATAATGGTCAATAAGGAACGCAGGGACAGAAAGGAGAATGAGAAGAGAGGCCAGGTGCAGGGTAAAGCAGTTATGATTCAGCTTAGCATACCCCAGATAACTTAGAAGGACACACACACACACAAGGCAGAGTCTGAGTTACTTTCTGATATCAGGAAAGGACAAGGGTAAATCATGACAGACTTGAAAGGGAGTCACAGCGTTAGATGTTTGTGTTTCAAGGCTGACAGAAAGGAGGAGACAGACGTAAAACTTCAGAGACTGGTAGATGTGTAGGGGGAACATATTGATAGAAGTCACAGGGCATGATCGAAGGACATTGTGTATGTTAGATAATATGTACGTAATATATCTGCCATGAATGTATTTTTGTAACAAGCAGTCAGATAGCGTTTAAAGAATTATAGTTTTGGTAATTATAAGTGTTGTGAAGGAGGTGGATTTTAAGTGCCCACCAAGTGTATAAAAATCACTGTGTGTAAGAACTGAGTTGAGTGTGGCTTCAGTTGCAGAACTGTGCTGTATTCCCGTACGTATTTTATTTTGCTTATAAATGCTCAATTATTACTAGAATTGTGTCACTTCTTTATTATTGATAAGAAATTCAACTACAGAAGAGCCAAGCCTTCATAGCATTCTTGAATTCCTGGTCTTCTTGGATGTTTTTTGTTTTTGCCACTGGAGAAAGTCAAGATTTTCCTGCTTACAGAGGGAACTATGGGCTTTATGTACAAAGGGTTTTAGCATTTGCAAACACCTTTTTTCCTATCTTATAAACACTTTTAGCAAATCAGATTTTTTTTTCCATATTGCTGAGGGAGTTTAGAAATGGATTCTGAATTGGTATTTGTAAGGAGCATGTTGTAGGGGTTCCTGTTAAAGTCCAAACATTGAAATGTTACTGACATCTCAAAGGAGGTGGTAACCCATTTGCAAAAGGAAGAGGACACCTAGGGGCCCCTTCCCTTTTATGAATTAAAACACAGCTTGTTGGAGAGGAGGCAATGATCTGACTCTCACACGAAAAACCCAGAACTCAGATCCATTGAGATTGCTTTTTCACATTTGTTTACTTTGCACTGTGTTTCTGCCACACTTTAATGTTTTAAATTGGAAATCTTGTTGGGGTGATTGTGAATGAGACATTTGAGGAAGTGAGGTGATTGCCTGTTAGAGAGAGTCACCTCCTGGCCACCACTTTTGTTCTCGATCTAGTCTACCTCACTAGGTAGAGTCTATAAAAATCCAATGCTAGTGCAACCATGCAGATGGTGCATCAAATGTGTGCCGAATGCAAGCCCATCTGTGCCCTCCTGCACACCGATTGCACACAGTGCCATCCATGCTTTCGGCAGGCCTTCAGATTATGTGGAGTTTTCGCAGATCAGTGTTTGGTACTCCAGAGAACAGCTACTAGAAATTGGTAAGCTGATTTCCAATTCCACTGTACCATCTCGGGGGAGGATGGCCAATCTTGGACTTTTTCCATTCATACATATCAGATAGAAGTCAGGCCATTACTCTATCCCCATATTTCACTCTGAGTTCAGGCTATCAAACAGGGTGTTCCACAGGGGTCATCGATCAGTCTGATTCTGTTTAATATCTATATGGCCCCCTTGATCACACTCATTAAATCTCATACTGTGAATTTAATTAATTATTCCAACAACACCCAGCTTATTTTGTCTCTGCAGGCATCCAGCAGCTCTCCACCTTTCATGAATGTACGAAGGAAATCATCCAGCGGCTTAACTCTAATTCCCTGAAGTTAAATGGGGATAAGACTGGGCTTTTATGTTGTTCACCCAATAAAGTTCCGGTCGTACTTCCCATTAACTTCTGGCCAATGCCATCTGATGAGATTATTGCCCCAGTCAACTCTGTTTGGAACTTGGGGGTTATTTTTAATAATAAACTTAGTATGGAGAGCCATTTGAATAAAATCGCGGGTGCCTGTTTCTTGTTTTTTGAGAGCCCTGCTTCCGGGGTTGCCCCCATTCTGTTAGAGCAATGGCACTTTGTGGTGTTGTCCTCAGTTGACTGGGTTATTGCAGTACTCTTCTGCTGGGTGCTCTTGAATACTTACTGTTCTGTCTGTCAAACTGTGGTTGCCAATCTCGCCTTGAATAGACCTAGAAGAGCCTCTGTCTCTCTAGCACTGAAGGATCTTCACTGGTTGTCGCTAAAACAAAGAATTTTGTTTAAATCGCTTTGTATTGTTTTTGTTTTTAAGGCTCTTTAGGAGCTGGGTCCGATTCCCTTACAAAATAGATTAAGAAGATACTTCCCTAACTCATGCCTTCACTTTTCTTCAGCCACCTTGGTATGCGTGACCAAGTTTAGAAAATCTAGACTAAGCAGTAGGACTGTCCCGATTGGTGCAGCCAAGCTTTGGAAATAACTCCCAGCTTCGTTAAGGTCCTTAATCAACTTATTACAGTTTAGGAAGGCCCTTAAAACCTGGCTTTATCCTAAGCAATCTGAGTTTGTGATTGGTACTGTCTCTTTGGCACATTAGTTCTTAATCCCACGCTTAGTGGCTTTTATTAGTCTTCAGTTCTCATGTTTCTCTATTCAGTGGCTTGTGCCTGGATAGTAGTTGGTGGCAGAGTGCTCTATAAATGTTATAAATACTTCCCTTTAAGGAAAACGTGCTGCATTCAAAAAAAGTATGCTTTAATAAAAGCAATTACATACATGGTGGTCTCCTGACTTCAGCAGGTCACCATCTTTGTGCCTCCAATCAGAATGAGGCACAATTTATGACCTACCACAGGAATATAAGTGAGGTAGGTTGCATTGCGAACCATTCCAAGCCGTTATTTTGTGAACGCTCGTATTCATACATAGGTCGGTTTGCAAAATAATTTAGCATTCGCAGAAAGTCTGAGGGCAAATTGCAACAGCTTTTTGCAACCACATTAATGTTACATGATACCCTAGGTTCCAACAAAGCTTCTCTTCTTGTATAGGTGATGGTCAGTTCAATTTGTATAGTACGGAACAAAACAAATTCTCAAAGAGCATTTCAGATAACATACTACACTGTTGCCAAACCCATTGGTATGCATGTCATCCACATACAATCTGAGTAGATGGCTCATGTCTGTCAGTATTCAAACACGTATATTGCATACATATCTCTGTAGCAGACACATAAGCCCACTGAACTGTCACACATAGAAAGGCAATATTTTTAGGTCAAGCGCGCAAGTGCTTTGACCTATTAGAAGTATTGTGGCCTTTTAACCACACCCACTGCACGCCCATCACTTTCACTCGTTTGTGGGCATGTCTTTCAAAAATCCTTTGTTATCGTTGGTAAATGCTTTATCTTTGTTCCTCCTTGGGGAGGTTTTGGTACTTCCTTGCAGACGGACCCTGGTACATGGATAATTGCTCAATTGAAGATATGTTTAAATATGAGGGAACTTCTTTTTCCTTTTGTGTCTTTCTTTCCTTTGTGCGCAAGCTCATGGCAGCCATGGTGCGTTGAATCGTCTCGCTTATGTCAACTAATGTTCTACTTTTCATTATCAATTTATGGGGCAAGAAAAGTCTCGTTAGGAATTTACAACACCAATAGCTCTAACTGAAGCAAATGCGAGACCCATTGCATCACAAATGCTGGTTCTAATTGTCATGAAACTTCCAGTGCCCTTGAGGGTGGCACGCGCGCCGTGGGCCATGAGAATATCACGCACGGGTTAAGTAGGCCTGATTGGAACTGGAGACGGCCCTTAAGGGACGGGCCCGTGCATGCCCCTGCTGCAGCGCGTGTGGTGGCGCGATCGTCTTCGCCCCACGTTCCCTGCCACACCAAGAAACAAAAGGTGACACTTTATCTCCCTCTGAGTTGATGACAATGAACTCTGCGCTCTCAAAAGCACGAAGAAGGCCTTGAAAGGATATTTATCTGCGGGGTGCGGAGGAGGGCAGCCCCGAGCTCTGGGGAGCACCATCCATCACCCAAAAAGGCTCCAGGAAGGAGGAGGCTGGGCAGACGGCTGACGCAGACACTACCCGCCGTAGCTGGCGCTCTGCCCCTCACCTCGGGCCTTAGCACTACAATTCAAAAGCAATGAATGGGCAGATTACAGAAACAGAAGAGCTTTCACTCACGCTTCAGTTTAAAAGTATTAAATTACGAATTGCTATTATACCCATTCATCCCTTCCAGCGGCAGCGCCCGGTGCAGGTGAGGCACGAGGACAACTATGTAAAGGTAAGAGCCCCACTGCTAGGTAGGCGTTGAGTAACAAACACTCCCCACACATTTCGCCATAGAAGCATTCCTCCACAAGACTTAACTGACTCGTGCCCCTTTGGCATTCACGTCATAGAAAGGGAAATTAAATGAACTGCTTTCTTTTAAGTTTAAGTCCGCCTATTTATGGCTAGCCCCCTATATTTGATGTCGACCATCGGATGCTACTTATGGCTTTGTCGCTTTCCGTTGTGGAAAAAAAAACCTCAAAATAAGAAGTGTGAGCGAGTCACCTTCCGCCAAAGTTAACGAAGAGCGAGCTCCTTGTTGCTTTCAGCCCTTACTAGATCCTGGTGCAGTCTGACAAGGTTAGCCCGAGTCCAAGGAACTCCCTTGAGTTCCCATGGATAGACAGCACAGCAAGATGCAATAAATAACTCAAGTAGCGAGAGAGGGTGGGGCTGCCAAATGTGGCCACACGCTCCTAGAGTTTCCCACCAGCCCCGGATTAACAGCACTGCCACCTGCACTAATCACTCAGGTCACGTCACTAATATAAAAGGCCTTGGGGCGAACGAGAACCCCAGAAGCTCCCTGTGCCACTGCACTGCAGGGACTGCAAGGACCTACATTAGACAAAGAATGACAGAAAGGGTATTACATTTAGCCAATTTCTCACTTCGTCAAAAAAGATTCTCCCTATATTTACATGTGTTAGCCTGGTGCTTTCAAGGAAATGGAGTTAGCCCCAAGTTTATTGCAGAAGCAACAGGGCTCATGCTGCCCAGAGGTCACCAGAGGTAGCAACATTACGTAGCACTACAAAATACCAAAAAAACTTGATATATTGCATTAAATGGTCATGTATAATTCTTATTGCTAAGGGTAAGGGGGAACCTGAACACCAAAGTATAATTTTGACTGTGTCTCCAAAAAATCTTCTACTGGAAAAAAAATGTAGTCCCCTTTAATTGTGACTGTGTTCAAGGGAGTCGCTTAAGGGGAGCATTAGCAGACGTGGAAGGGCTTTATGTGGTACCTTTTTTAGACCGTGCATACACATTCCAAGCTATAAACTATGTGTTGTTGAGTCCAAACTTTATGGCATGTTTCAGATACAAATGCTTAGTTAGGATATGCCTGCAATGGTCTATCTTGTGATCAGTTGTTCTCGTGCTACACTGCTGCTCACCTTGGGAGGGGAGAACCCATTGAGTTTCACTTCCTACTGAAAGTTTGAAAGTTCTGGAGCTCAGAAGTGTGTGGTGATATTATGCTCTGTGGTAGAATGCAGCCACATGTCTATTTTCAGAAGGTTGCAGAGCTCCAATGGGAACCTTCCTTCCTGTGCATTAAGGGCCTGATTAATGGTTTGGCGGGCAACTGTCCATCCGTCAGGGTAGCTGAGGGCATTATGTGACAGACTACCACTGGCCAAATTTATAGATCCTAAAGCTGTCCAAGCAGTGAACTCTACACTGCCACAACGGTTCCTCTGAAGGTACCTAAAGTGTGGTGGACCGCTGATATTGGTTTTAACCGTTGCCCACCAAGCTTTTTGTTTTTAACCCAAAGTGTGAGTATGTTTTAGAAAAATAAATAACAAATGAGACCTCATACCAAGGGATTTTTTTTCCTTAGGTTTGGGTGAGTAATTATTTTTATTTTTCTCTTCATTACCACCAGGCTTTTTCCTGTTGGTGATGGACAGAAAAAAGGACATCAGGTGGTCAGCCCTAAGTAGGATGGGTGGTGTGGAGCCCTGACTCTGGGCTACCTTCTAACCAGGCCGTCAGAATTTGATTTCTGTCAACAGAGCCAATTGAGGCACCATCCAAGAAAAGTTGAGTCTGCCCAACTCTAAATAGGGTGGGCAGACTGAAAATTTGGTGATCCTTGTACTCTGTCAGACTTGTGACGGAGTGTCTGACAGGCTGTAAACAAACCCATAAGCAGGCCCCCTGGAATTATGCAATTCTGCAGCCTTGGTGTTTTTCCCATAGTTATGGATTTGCCAGGTTTTCCACATAATCAATCATACGCTGCATAATCTGCAGATTTCAAATAAAGATAGTTTTATTCCTAGCTCAAACCGATCAAAAGTTACTATGAGCATGTTGGCATGTGTCTCTACATACAGGAAAGACCTTTACAAAAGGTCGACTGGTCATCTTTTATCTGGTAATTGGTATATTTGAGTCTTAAACTAGTACTAATTAGATGACATATTTGCCCAGACAGTGTTAAATGCGCATGTGTAAAAAATGACAAAATAATGAAGTAATACTATGGCAAAATGTGCTGCATTACACTGCATAATTTGCCTTTTTTGCCCCATAATTTAGTCAACCATGCATCATAATTTGGCCCTCCCCTGCTGCATGATTCCAGTGGCCTTCCTCATAAATTATTATAGTAGGCGCTTCTGATTGTGGAAGTCTATAGGCTCACACTAGTTGCCCTTCACTGTTTGGGTGCCCTTTGCTCTGTGAGAACCTAGAGTGCCCTACACTTTTCGAGAAACCTTTCTTGAACATTCTGTGTTTGATAGTTGTGTTCAGCCATTGCCCCTTGCAACACTTTTTGTAATGCTGCTTGTGGAGTGGCTTATTTCCCTCCCACAAGTCTTAACCCCTATAGATGTATAGTGCTCTTAATGTCTTTCTCCCACTCTACTCACATGCTGGTCGGGGGGAGAGACTAACTGGCCTGTCTGGTGCTGCCTTTGGTGTGAACCATATAAGAGAAGCAAGTTTGGTCCACAGGTAAGGATGCTAGATAAAAGCAAATCATTGTATTCTGAAAAATGAGTCCAATTATTTGAGTCCAATCAGGTTGTTAATTAAAAGCCCAGAACTGAGTATTATGTCATTGGTGACATGGAAACACCTGGTAGCCCTTTTCCTTGGGCTCTAATTGGACATTATTGGAAGAGGTCTGAAAAATTCCTGCAGTAGGAACCAGTGGTCAGGAAACAGAAACAGTCTGACCATAGCATGAGAAAATCCAGCAAACCAGGCCCCAAAAGGGTGATTGTCAGCTGTGGGCAGCAGACAATCACTCCATTCTTTTCTGTCTCTCTGTTTCACTCACTTCAAAGTGAGACGATTTATGTGACACTCTTGCTGGATACTGGGGGTATAAGAGAGTTCTTTCTAGCACACAACAATGTTCAAATGAACTGTGTACGTATTTCAGAATATATTGGAATTATGAGCGCACAAATGAAGCACATTTATTGTTATTTCTGAAGTGTGTTACAAACAAATACTTTAATATGATAAAAAAAATCATTAAACTAGGTATTGCAATATCCACACATTTTCTTCTGTGCACTGTATAGTTATCTTAGTAAAACTGTATGTATGTCCAAATGTAATGGTCATTTCAATTGAAAATGTGTTGTCTGTAATTCCAGTGTGCTACCATGCCACAAATACTCCACTCTATGCCACTGCACACTACTCTGCACAACTCCACACCACTGCACTCTACTCTGCACCATTCCACTCTATGCCACTTCACGCTACACCTCTCTGTACCACTCTACGCCACTGCACTCTTTGCCACTCTACTCTACACAACTGCACTCTTTGACACTACACTCTACACCACTCCAGTCTAAACCACACTAATCTGCTCTGCACAACTCCACTCTATACCACTGTACTCTATACCACTCTGCATCACTGCACTCTACAGTATGGCACTGCACTCTGTGACAATACATTCTACGCCAATGCACTTTACTCTGCAACACTCAACTCTATGCCACTGTACTCTACACCACTTTACTCTAGGCCATTACACTCTATGTCACTCTGCATCACTCTATGCTATGCCACTTCATTCTACCTCGAAACAATCTACTCAGCGCCATTGCACCCTATGCAACTCTACTCTAAGCCACACCACCCTTTTCCACTGCACTCTGTGCCACTGTACTCTGCACTACACCACTCTACATCACTGCACTCTATGCCACTGCACTCTTGGCACTATACTCTACACTACTCTATGCTAGTCTACTCTGCACTATTCAATGCCACTGCACTCTCTGCTACTAGACTCTACTATGCACTCTACGCCACTTCACTCTCTGCCACTAGACTCTGCTATGCACTCTATGCCACTTCACTCTATGCCACTCAACTCTACTCTGCGCTGATGCCCTCTCCATCACTCAACTCTCTGCCACTCCATTCTGTTCCACTCTATGCCACTCAACTGTATGCAACCCTTATTCTACTATGCACCACTCTAATCTACACCTCTGCATTCTACGATGCATTATACACCACTGAATTCAATGCCACTGCACTGAATGCTACTGCATTTAATGGCACTATACTCTGCAACAATCTATGCCAATGCACTCTACACCTATCAACTCTACTCTGAGCCACTCCAGTGTATGCCACTCTACACGACTTTACACTATGCCACTCTAATACACGAAACTCTGTCACTTCACTCTCCAACACTGCACTCCTCTCTTTTCCATTCCACTCTATGACACTCCATGCCACTCACTTTTAACCATGCTGAACAGCAGCCGTGCTGGTGAACAACATGGCTAAAACACATTGGCACAGCCAATAGCTCTTGCGTAGGCAAGACCTATTGGCTTTGCCAATGCTTGTTAACTGCATTGGACAAACAGGATGAAAATACTACCTAAGATCTACATTATTTTATAAAACTGTATTTCAAATGGGAGAAATGTATTCAAAACTTGGTGTTAAATTGAGGGAAGCAGAGTTACTTTCAAAACTTACTTTTGACTACAAAGTATCCAGACTTAGAGCCGCAAAAGTAAACAAGTGTGCAGTGACCCTTAAATGTGTGTGCGTGCAGAAGTCAGCATACTACAGCAAAAATGATATCTCTGCTTTTATAGGGATCCTGTAGGGTCCATCCTATTGGTACAGAGTAGGAGCTACATGGGTTCAGGTGTTCTGTGACTAGGGTACACTCTGCTTTTTATTATAGGGGTCATGTAGGGTACATCCTCTTGGTACAGCGTGTAGGAGCTATATGGGCTCAGGTGTTCTGTGACTAGGCTATACAGGACTCTAGCACACTCATAAATAGCATTAGCTCACCTGCAAGTCATTCTTGAATTATCAATACTCAGTGTATAGTAGCAGTCACAGGAAAAGAAAAGAGATCTAGAGAGTGAAAGAGAGTGTGACAGAGAGTAGGTGGTAGGTAAGAGGAATAAGAAGGTTACAGAAAAAGACAAAACGTAATTTCAGTTCAGCTGCATATTTACAATGTCCTGTTACCAACATTTCTTAGAGGAACGCTACAATATGACAGAAAAAGACAGCATCAAAACCTATAAGTGGATATTTATTGATTAGGTAATAGAACCGGTCTTTTATTTACATTACTGGCAAAGTCTGGACCTACAAAGATATTACAAAACTTTAAATAAATAAAGTTACCTATTCGGTTATGTGAGAAGAAGACAAACATTGTTAATAGTCTCTTTGTTGCATAGAAGATGGGGGCGTTTTGCTATTTGTTAAAACCGATTTATTTCAAAGAAAACTCACGATAGGAACCATGGACCAGCAGGCACCAACGTCAAGCAGCAACTGTGGAGAAAAGAAAACCTTGGCTGCTTGACTATGATGCATGCAGCTCCAAGTACTAATGCATCACACACAATATATGAACAATACATCTGTATATAGTACACAACTTTATAAGACCAATTGTTTTTGTTCATAATTTGCATTTAACACAATGACAGATGTATTAGAGGTGTGCACATTCACCCCATGAGGATATATTGGCATCACTGAGAGAGAACGAATGTTTATTTCTCCAATTCGTTTTCTGACATGAAACCATAAGCTGGGTGCACACTGCCCCTACCCCTTTCCTCTTCTGCTTTCACACTATTTAGAGATGCTCAGCTAATGCTCAAAAATCCTAGTTGGACATCCAAAGCAGATTACACACCTCAGCTGTGCCCGTGTCAGCCTCAAAAACCACATCGAGAAATAGAATACTGCTCGTGCTGTTGCCCAAATAACGTGCTTTATGCATTGATCAAATGAGGGTGTCTTGGGTTTAGGAGAGTAGACGCTTCCCCTCACTGAAGTACTGCAAAGTCCAGACATTGCGGGATCTACTCTAGGATAGTGAAATTACTGTCTGGTTGCCACCGTTTTTTGATCCTGATTAAGGCCCCGGTGATGTTATTATAGGGGGTGGAAACGTTTCTTACTGTTGACTGTCACTTACTGTGGATTTATGAACACTATACTCAATATTGGAGTCCTGTGTTATTTAAATTGTAATGCCAATCAGTCGACAGTTTATTGTTCTTTTGTGAAAATCGCATGTTCACCAACATTCACCCTTGTCACAATCCACTAGCATTACACAACTATAACTGTACGTATATTTTTTCTTCTACATATGTTCTGTGTTGCATAGGGAGCTTAGACTTGGAGCTCTTTCCAATCGAACCAGTGTATTTGTTTCTAGTTTACTTACCCAGGTTCCCAGGAATAGAGGTTTGCCATATAATTGTTTTCAGTTTGCATCCAGACACCAGCAACCGGCCTGGAGACCTTCTCCCTACCCTAAAATGTCTAACATTGTATCAAATATACCATGGGGAGTGAAAAAAGAGAAAGAGGGGAAAAAGAGGGACTGAGAGCAAGATTCACTCCACAAGTAAAGATCTTATACACATGTTGTCATTGTAAAGCATCTGGGTTTGTCCAGGGTGGATACGACATTAGATAGTGGTACTAGCCAGTGGAATAGCAGAAGAGCACATGAACAGCAAGGGACTCAGTACCACCAATGTTTAGTCAAAAATGATGCGCCTTATGGTTGTCTTACGGAATACCGACCCCAGAATATCATGATAACCTAATATCCAGGGGCAAAATATGAAAAAGTAAGCACAAATAGGGAAGTATAGGTTTCCTATTCCTAACTTCACATCTACTTAACTTGAAGATATATACACAACACGTAGGTACATATATGAGGAGTCAGGTATAGAAAATCTAGACTTACTTACCTGTTAATAGTTTTTTAATATTCTCTCCTCGAAATTGTGTCCCATGGATATTCTGGTGTCAATATTCAGGGTGCAGATCACGTCTGATGCATTTCCTGATTCTCGACACTCTCCCACAAAAAAGTAAAGGTGTGACCCTGCAGACAGCGGTGGATGGACTATGCACGATTAAAAAAAACATGCAGAACTGGATTCTACAGAACTCTGAGCCAGCAGAGCCCCTGAGTGAGAAAGAAGAATGCTTGTAGGACCCTCAAGAGAGCAGCCATGTGCTGGATGTAGATGAACGGATCCTTGGTCAGAAGTGCACGGCTCGTGGTCCAGTGGACGCATGCTAAATAGCCTGCAAGCCTTCACTCTGAAGGGTCCTTAAGCTGCTGTGCCAACGTGCAGTGACAACACTGAGTCCCTGCTGAAAAGCAGGTCCCCAACTCGGGACAGCTTACAAAAGCGTGCCAGATTACAATTCAGGCATTTTGTTTTTGTCGCCTGATTCACAAAATCATTGGGTAAAGTTCAGTTCAGTTAAACAGCTTTGAAATGGTGCTCATGCGCATCTTAATACCCGTCACAGCAGTGAATAATCTGCAACCAACTAGTCATCCAATGTGAGGTTCTTGAGGGATAACATGACAGCATGTAATTGTACTTCACGTTGTTTAGTAGCAGTACAGCAGATCTGCAGCAGAGGACTGGGCAATGAAATAGAGAAGTTCTCGAATCAAAGTATGGAAATCAGAGCAAAAGTGTTTGCCTGGAGATGTTTTGAAATTGTAGAGCAAAATTCCAAATTAAAATTCTCAATACACAGACGTGTGAACTGTGACCTTACTGGTATACATGTTCCGTCATTAAAATGAGTTGACATGAGGTATAACTGTCAAATTAATTGAATTTATTGAACTTCAAAACAATGCCAATAGGTCTGGCTTTAAAGGGATGTTGTATGGTAATGTGAAGCATTACAAGTAAATACCCTATTTATTTGTGTGTAAGCAACAAACTGTCGAATAATATTGGTGCAGGTTAAAAGGTCAGGTGACAGTTGCACTGTTAGGCCAGACATTAAAATCCAGGTAGGCGAATGACTGCTGTCATCCCATCTGTGCTGCTGCTAAAGAAAGACAAACACCATAAATTATCTAGCTATCTGAGACACATTTATAGCATTACAGTGTCAAGAGCGTCCCCCTGAAGATTTAAAACTCATCCACCTGGGTAAATTAACAAAATGACTACAACTTGTGGAGGGCAAACACTTTTTTGTGTGAAAACACACGACTTCTGCCCAATCAAAACATGAATTATTTGCTCCCAACATGATGGCAGTGCCAAAGACCCTCTAGTGATATTCACATTGGGGTCTGGTGACAGCTATGCTGTCAACCAAGACCATAAACACAAAAGAGGAGTAGCTCTGGCGTTTTTCACCCAGTATTGTGGGTGGAAAGTGAAACAGAAAGCAAACGCACCAAGAGAACCCAGTTCATAGACTGTAGTTGCTTTTATGACATATTCTTTGATGTGACCAGCCCATGTCTAGAGAAAGGAAAGGTTTATGCTTTTAACCACTTACTGCCCTTCTGAATCTGGAAATGAATCCCAGACACTGGGCCCTTTGAGCCACAAGAAGGGGAACAGACCTGGTTACTCCCCTTGTAATGGCCCTACTTCAAACACTCCCAGCGAGTCCTTACACTAATTAAGTTGGCCATTAAAGACCCCCAGTTGTTCTTTTATCACCTCAAACAGGCCCGAAAAAGATCTTTAGAATGTCTCAGAGACTCTTATCGGGCCATCAGGTACCCCCAACTGACAATCAGAGATCCTTGACTCACTTTTAGACACAACAAGCTGGCCCTTAGAGGGCCTCAACCAGCTTTCAAACAATCATACCTGGTCCTTAAATACCCACTGTCTGTGCTCAAAGAGAGCCAGAGATCCCCAAATGTCCTTGGTTACCTGCCTACAGCCCACTGAGACAGTCATCCTACCATTGGCGGCCCACAGCTTTCTACCAGATACTACCAGTTGGTCGTTAAACATCTCAAATAGTCCTGAAAGACCCTTAGTACAACTTTATACAACCTCAGCAGGTCCTCAGAGACGCTCAGGCATGGAATAAATACCAAACCTGTGGTCTGCCTTTGTACACTCCCAGGTCTCTCTCAAACACCTTTGGCCTATCCTCACACTCACTGAACTGACCCTCAGACATCTTCGGCATACATTCAGAGACCCTATGGCTCTGCCAGCCTTCTGGCACCTTTTGCAGGTCATTAATTATCTCAGATCACACTTGGTCCACCTTCAGACAGCCCCTTTCGGCCAATAGATTCCACTTGCTGTCCCTCAGAGACCCTCTGGTAATTCCAGACTCCAGAGAGCCTGAGCCATCCTCTAGACATCTCCAGTCAACTTGCAGCATCCCCTGGCCAGTTATGAGAAACTTTCATGAGTCCCTTATCCTGCCTGTTAGACACAACTATTTGGTCTTTAGACATGTCCACTGTCCGCCTTCCAGCCTTCAAATACCAACAGCTGGTACTTTTCTCTCTTATATACTGCTTGTATGCCCTTATTCATCTCTAGCATGCCACGGACCACACATGAGAAGGGTATCAGAGGCCATCAAACTACTACCAACCGTAGCTGGTTATTAAATACTCTCAGTTATCCCTCAGAGAACTTGGCGGTTCCTCGGAAAGCTTCAGATTGCCTCCTCTTGGCTTCATTCATGCCCACTGGTCCTACATTCCCCCCAGCTGGCTCTTAGAGACCCTCAGTCTGTCCTCACCCAAACAGACCCTGCACCCTCTCAAAAGACACACCTAGACACATGCAGCAACCCCTCAAAAGACGACCCATATTGCACCCTCAGAAACCCTATGCTGGCCCTCAAAGATCACTTCTAGTCACAATCAGATATCCTCAGAGGTTCAGCCTTCAGACACAGCTGATTGGTCCTTTGACACCCCTTCAGCTTGCACTCATATGTCTTCAGAGATCATGGGGGTCATTCTGACCTTGGCGGTCCATGACCGCCATGGCGGAGGGCGGCGGAAGCACCGCCAACAGGCTGGCGGTGCTTCCTGGGCGATTCTGACCGCCGCGGTCAGAAAAGGGGAGCCGGCGGTTTCCCGCTGGTTTCCCGCTGGCCCAGGGAATCCGCCATGGCGGCGCTGCTTGCAGCACCGCCATGGGGATTCCGAGCGCCTTCCCGCCAGCCTGTTTCTGGCGGTGTCCACCGCCGGAACCAGGATGGCGGGAACGGCTGCCGTGGGGCCCCTGGGGGCCCCTGCACTGCCCATGCCACTGGCATGGGCAGTGCAGGGGCCCCCTAACAGGGCCCCACAAAGATTTTCACTGTCTGCTGTGCAGACAGTGAAAATCGCGACGGGTGCCACTGCACCCGCCGCACCCCTTCAACTCCGCCGGCTCCATTCCGAGCCAGCTTCATTGTTGAAGGGGCTGTCCCGCTGGGCCGGCCGGTGGTCTTCTGGCGGTCGCCCGCCGGCCCAGCGGGAAAGCCGGAATGGCCGCCGCGGTCTTTTGACCGCAGAGCGGTCTTTCGGCAGGACCCGCTTGGTGGGCGGCAACCGCCGACCGCCGCGGTCAGAATGACCGCCCATGTTCTCAACTAGCAAAAACCTTCATTGATTGTAGAGGGAAGCTGCCCTTCTGGCCCCCTTTCCCTTACAGGGGATGGGGGGTGGTAGGGGGGTTGGTTGTTGTTAATGTCGAGAGTCTCAATGAAGGAAGGACAGAGTGCATGAGATATAAATGTTGCAGTACTTTCATGTTTACATTGTAACATGTATTTTCTTCTTTGAATGTGGGAGGAAATACCCCACTGATACTTCTCAAATCACTGCATGGCATGGAACCTTTGGATATAGAGAATACCCACCTTAGTTGTTGAAGATTTAAGAATCCAGGCTGCCCTGTGGGACAAATCCTCCCACCTTCATGCACAAATATCTCTTAGTGAGGCATACACAGTTTCTCTAGGACAGCCTCATCTACTGTGTAGCAGTACAGAACTGAGATGGTAGGCTACTTCAGAGAATGTTTGTTAAAAGTTAGCAATACTAGCACAACATTTGCATCTACAAACCGCTCAGTAAAGTCCCCAAGCCAATTATGTAAAATCAAAAAGTATTTTATGATTAAAATAAGGCCAAAAAGAAAAAAAACTATCAGTCTCAAATGTATTGAGTTTCAATTCAACAGTTAATTTCCACATTGTTTCTCCATTCTGCATTGTCAATGAAAGGGTACTCTTTTGTGACCCAGGGAGCACCCGGAGATTCGCCAACATGGATCCTTTCTATAGAATAGAACACAAAGCTTGGTCGAGGGGTGCCACACTCCCACCTACGGCTCAACACTTTCTTGTCTGCTTCCAGGTCCTTAACCATGTACGTTTGTGCCTCTGTGTGATTTCCCTCAGATGTCCAGCTGTGTTCTGTCTTTGGGGAGTCTCAAAAGACTGGAATCAGTAGTTAACAGACCATATGCAAGCTTTCTCTCCTTTCTTTGGGGCAGCATGGGTGCCCTTATCTTGTAAGAGACTGGCAGCAGTAATATTCCTGTATAAAATCTGACAATTTCGTCATGAACACCATCAGATACAGCACCTAAGAGAAATGGGAGGAACACTCCTACTCTGACTTTTAAAACCACTGTTTACTATAGTCTCTGACTTAACATGCAAACTCTGCTGAGTAGTCAACTTGAAGTATTAAAAATGCCACAACAGTAACAATAATAAAATGGGCTGCCCTTGCATACACCATTTATATTGACTACCTTCCTCAGAATGCCAAGGCTTGTCTCACCCAAACTGATCTGCGAACCCCTAATTATAGGGTTTCATGAAAAAACTGAGCAGAACCATAGTTCTTCCAAAGCATGCATCTCAACTTTGCTGGTCCTTGAAGATTCCCTTTAGTGGTGTTCTAGCCCCGCCCACACATTGCACTCTTAGCTTCTCTTGGGGATTTGTAAGAAGGTGCTGTCACCTTCCCCACCCAGATTATGATTGCAGACCCCTCTAAGGTTATGCAAAGGGAAACAGCCCTTCTACACCCCTCTCATGTAAAAGGATAGACAGGTTGTGCACCATGGCTGAGAATGACCTTATATATGGTAGAAGAAACACATACACTGTGAAACCAGTTAGTGGTTTCTCAATGCACAGATTCAAAATACCAGTGGTATCTAGCAGAGGAAAATGCACATTTTCTAGAAATTAAGTCTGTGAACTTTTCTATAAAAGTATTGTTTATTTTAGGCACAGCTATAGTTTTTAGCAGCTAGTATCATGGTCATAAAACCTAAACTGTAATGATTTTAAACAATCACATTGAAGTCAAATAAATTAAAAATCTAAAACAAGGCATATAAAACGGTCAGATCAAACAGGTACAATAAACTAACCCTAAACCTTAGTTCAAATTTACCTTAAGTCCTAAACCCAATCTTTTTGCCAATTTTGAGCCACTGTCTTGATCTCTAGGCATTCCACTCACCTTAAGCTGTATGTAAACCATGAAAATACCCTAGCTGTCAGCCCTTGCTCTAAAACTAACCCTAAATCCTGAACCTAAGCCTAATTTTGGTCTTCATTTAACATTACAGAGGTGCCAATAAGGCAAAAAAGACTTAACATTTATTTTCCGCTTACAGTACATCAAAATTAAAGTATTTCAAATATTACATTTATTGCGTACATTCTTTAGTATATCTAGCATGACAGTGTACTGTCTTTCTGAGTTTCAAACCTTTATTTCGGCAATATCAACATAGCCCATAGGCCATAGAAGCACATGATAAAACAGCACAAACCATATATTTAAATAAAATAAACATTCATAACCCATTGTATATAATAGGTCTAATTCGATAATTTTACGGGAAAGTCTTCAAACACATGCAGTCCCCTCCTACTTCAAACGTTCTCTTCCTTAAGCAAATTGCTTTGCAAATAAACAAAGCCACATTAAACCAGATAAATGGGGATTCCAAGCTAAACAAAAAAATCATAGCAGTTTAAAATCTCTAATGTTATGTGCAATAAAATTTGCTTTTCAAAAATTGTTTCCTTAGGCTTTCATAAAATTTACAGAAATGCATGAAGTGCACAGTGCGTTGTTTGGAGCCTCAGTTGTATGGGCAAGAGGTTATACTTGAATCCTACTGATTTACTTTAGGGTACACTACCAGCTGATCTATATTATTCAACCATAGTCTAGACAAGACGTAATGATGCTGATAGTTCGTCACCCAGGTAAGATAGGGTTGCCAGTTTAGAGGTAAAGTATGGTCCATGTATGTTACCACTGTCTGTTTCTTCTCATCACCCACTGCTCTTTCACTTGCCCTTCCATCAAGCATTATAGCCTTTATTGCCGCCTTCTCCAGTGTTAAAATCTTGGGCAGATCTACAAGTCCTTCAAGACTTACGACTACTTTGAGTGTTTTGTCAATAAAAGTCAACCTTGGGACTTTTGTTGCATGGTCCAAAGTAAGACAATCCTGCATGTTTGTCTGTTAGTTCGGTTTGGCGCATATTAAACGCTACAAGGATATAGGTCTAACTATCAAAATAATATCCAAGTTGTCCAAACATACTTCTCTGTGCAGTATGGTAGCCGATGCCATGAGTGGGGTACACAGCAAACCCCTTAGAAATGCATTTTCCTTGATCTGCAGAGATTTAGTATAGAAGCAACCCGACACCCCTCCACCATAGGTTGCCGCTGATACAGCATTCGCTTTGTAAATTGTGACCATCTCTTTATTGGGATTACTGCCCAAGTTACTGGAGACTCTACAAACCCCCTCACAGGCCTAGCAGCGAGTATATGATCTGTTCAGGAGACCTTAGAAGTAAACAGCACACTCAAATAGCAAAATGACTTAACCTTTGCTATCTAGTCAAGATAGACAGATCTTACATTCTTGGATGTTTTCCCACAGTTCTTTATAAACATTTTGGACTTGTTAATTATTAATTTCCTGGAGGTCATAATATCTGCAAAGGAATCCATTGATCTCTGGAGTCCGACTGCAGTCCTTGAAATGAGTACTGTGTTGTCTACATAGGGAAGTACAGATAGCGGGCAGCCAGCAACCATCGGAGCGTCAGCCTGCAAAGACTGTAAAGTGTCACTGACCCCATTTATACATAAAGAAAATACAAAGGGAACCAATACACATCCTTGACGGATGCCTCGCCTAATTCTAAAAGAGGGTGTTAACGCCCCATTAAGGACAAACTGCACTTTTGCTGAAAGGTTCTCATATAAGTGTGCAAGGAGGCTAATGATCTATGGGGGCCCCATAGGTCAGCAGTAGGTGGCAAAATGTTGAGTGGTCTAGCAAGTTGAATGTGCTAGAGAGATCTGCAAAGCACAAGTAGAGCGATCCTGCCTTGGCTCTAGTGTACTTCGCAATCAGGAGTTCAAGGTTTAGGCACTGCTCCACCATCCCAAGTCCCTTCCTGAATCTATACTGAGCCTTATACAAGATAGTATTAGCAGTTGCCCAGTCCTCTAATCTCTTTTAAACACCCCTCCCAGGAGTTTTGCCGAGTAATCCAGGAGGGAAATGGAGCGGTAGCATTTTGGATCTGCTTTTTCACCTTTCTTAAATATAGGCCTACAACTGACTTAGCCAAGGAGAAAGAAAAATTACCCCTCACTGCCGCGTTAATAATACTGTGAGGATTTGGGCCCATAGTTCGCCCAGACCTAGGAATGCATCCACCAGAACCCCATCAGGTCTGGGGACTTTCCTTTTTGCACACTTACCCAATGCGTCTAGAACTTCATCCAGGGTAAATACCAGAAACAAATTATTAGAAGGGTTCTCATTAAATTTAGAGGAAACCAGTAAGGAAGGAGTTGATTCGTTAATATTTACTGGGTCAAAAATCCCCCCAAAGTGATCAACCCAAGCCTGCAGGGGGACAGAAGATGTTAAGATGAAGCCAAGACAGGTCTTCAAAAAAGGAGTATTTTCCATGCTCCAAACCAATGAAGTATTGTTGGTTTTCTGCGGCTTGTTCCAAGTTCGACCATGACCTTTCCGTCAGCTCCACCTTCTTGGCCATCAAGGCATCATTATACTGTTTCCTTAGCTGCTTGACAAGACTATAATTTCTTGGAGCCTGATGCAGGGCGTCCTCAGCTTTTTTAAAACCTGAGTGCAATCATGATTGATCCATCCCTCTCTATGGAGTTGCCATGATTTTACCGGGCGAACCAGAAGAGAGTTAAGAGCCACATTGACTCCTCCAAAGCTGGAACCAAAATGTCATGCCCCACATCGGGGACTAGGCATATTTCAAAACCATTAGGCTTTTGGGTCAAAAGCTGCCGGAGAATACACTCAGGATCAAGTCCCGGCCATTTAATGCAAACTCAATTTAGGCCCTGTTCAGGCCGGCGGTCATTCTACTGACCGCCAGCCCCCCGGGACCCCGCCGGGCAAATAATAAACATTCTGCTGGGCCGGCGGGCGGAATGGAGCCGCCGTCAATGCCTCTGTGCGGTGGGTTTAGCTGCACCCGTCATGCAGATCACTGCCCGTAAATCGGGCAGTGACCAGCGCGATGGGGCACTTCACAGGGGCCCCTGCACTGCCCATGCCAAGTGCATGGGCAGTGCAGGGGCCCCTAGGGGGGCCCCAGAGCACCCCTTCCCGCCAGCCTTTCCCTGGCGGGGAAACACACCAGGGAAAGGCTGGAGGACATGGGATCATTATCCGAGGGGGAGCAGTGCTGCCCTGTCAGATAATGATGCCGTCCAACGTGAGGCTGCCTGTTGGAGGCAGACTGGCAGTGGGTGGCGGCCCTCATGCTGTTCATTATATGGCGGTTCAGCCCGCCATGCCGGTGGAGGGCTTTTCAGCCACCGCCGCCAGCATGGCGGGTGAACCGCCAGGGTTGATAATGACCCCCATAGTCTGCTAGGTGTAATTTGAGAGGGCTATACAGAAATTAGCTTGCACTAGGAATGAAAGAACTGAAGGGTTATGATCAGTAACTACAGTTGGTTGAACCCTAGAACTAATGGTCAACTAATCAAGGAATGAGCTACTCAGAATGTGGTCAATTGTAGTGTGCTTCCACCCCTCCACCCCATAAATGTGTGAATCTGTGAACTACCCATGTTCCTGGATCCTTCCAGCAATAATAAATCATGCTGATATAACAAATTATTCTGAAGCCCCCGACAAACCTGCTTTGCTGGGTAACAACATCTCTGAATATTAACCCAAAACCATATAATAGGACATTCAGGACTAGATGTTTAAAAGGATTTTGCAGTTGCAAACGGTGCAAATCGGTAAATTCCACCATTTGCAAATGCAAAATTGCCTTTCACGATGTATGATAGGCATTTGCAGTGCTAAAATAGCGATTTCTTGAAATTGCGACTAGATTTTGTGAATCGCAGACTGTGAGTCGCAAATAATGAATTGCAATTCAATGTATCAAGCATTCGCAAATTGCGATTAGTCGCAAAATGGGTTTTTGCAT
The DNA here is from genome assembly GCF_031143425.1 of Pleurodeles waltl. NCBI lineage: Eukaryota > Metazoa > Chordata > Amphibia > Caudata > Salamandridae > Pleurodeles > Pleurodeles waltl. The sequence continues at coordinate 693,340,018 of NC_090450.1, forward strand.
GTACAATTTACCATGAATTGAAATCAGGTGGTAAACAGGTGCAACCTATATAAAGAGGCCCATAATGCATCAGCCCTTTTCAACAATGACTTCACTCTACGCCTTGGCGAGGAGGATGAGGATCCTGGCAGGTTTGAGGAGAGGGAGGAGGAGACAGGTGCGCAATTTTAGAGTGTGCATTACCCTATTTGATCAGACAGAGGAGGAGATTTTTGACAGGTACAGGTTGAACTCTGACATAATACTTGACTTAATAGCTGATTTGCAACCCCTATTGCTGCGACACACACACACAGAACCAATGCCATACCCACTCATGTGCAGGTATTATGCTCCCTCCACCTCTTAGCCTCAGGAAGCTATCAGGAGGTCATAGCAGCAACTGGAGGTGTATCTCAAAGTGTGCTTTCACGCTTCTTTAATGCATTCCTAAATGCTATGTTAACAAAACCTAATCTGCAAATAACATTCACAAACACCTCACAGGATTTGCCAAAAATAAATTTGATTTCTACCAGGAAGCCCAATTTCCACAAGTCATTGGCAGTATTGATGAGATACATATAGCAATCTGTCCACCATCTGCCACAGAGTATGTATATAGGAATAGGAAAAGCACACATTCTATGAACATCCAGGTCATATGCAATGACTCCAACATAATAACTGATCTTGCAGCCAGATACCCTGGTAGCAGACATGATTCATACATCTTCAGGCACAGTGGGATACACACAAGACTTCTTGCTGGGGAGTCTGGCGAAAGATACCTAATGGTAATGTAACAGTGAACAATGTTGCATAACGTCTATGTGATGTCACAGATAAAATAACTCATTTTACTCTCCTGTCATTCTAGGAGACAGTGCAAATGCAGTGTGGTCCTTCATCTTGACACCCTATCTCAATCCTGCCACGCCAAGTAAATGGAGATACAATGCGGCACACAGGAGGACACGTACCGTGATTGAGAGGACTTTCTGCCTGCTGAAGAACTGTTTCTGATGCCTGCACAAGAGTGGGGGCGCACTGCAATACAGCCCGGAAACCACCTGGAAGATCGTGGCCACATGTCCAATGTTGCACAACATCGCAACGACAAGAGGCATACCAGTCAAACCCAAAGAGACGGACTCCGATGAGGATGATGACACCTTGCCACCCCTTCAACCAGCAGTCAGAACCAGAGTAGCAGATGGCAGGCAAAGACGCGCTGAGATGACGCACAACTATTTCTGATGTAAGTAATGACAACACCACGTCTACTTTCATTTTTTGCTGTAGGTATCACATTTATTGCCTTGACTTCAGGTAATATATGTGTGAATAGAACATAGGTATACAAAATACACAATCAGGTCCCAATCACAGTGTGAAACTATTGACATCATAGTATCAATACATTGCTACATGATATGCAAGGCCCCTGTACTTCTCAACATTACTTTTTATGTCCACGCACTCCGCTTGAACGCTCAGTAGGCCCAGTGGCACCTCTTGTTGCGGGTTCAGAGACAGTACTGTGTCTGGAACTGCAACACCTAGGATCTATCACAGGGGCTGTGACACAGCTGAGGCTAGAGAGCTCTTCACTATCCCCACCACTAATATCGTTGTTTGAAGCACTGGGGCTGTCAGTATTGTCTCCAATACATTAGTGACTTGCACCAATCCTCGTGCAATTTCCTGACTGCAATGTGCCATTTCCACTTGCATGCCCACAGCATGTCGTGACACCAAAGCAATTGTGGTAGTGAGCCGATTTACAGATCTACTGAACCCATGCAACCTACCTATCAATTGGTGATGGTGCCTACAGTGGGTGACATGCTCCTTCTGCATTACAGGGCAGAGATCCTTAATGGTATTTGTCATCTCCCTTACGTGTTCTGCTGTAGCTTGCTGTCCCTCATGCAGCTTGCACATGTTGTTATTGAGAGACACCAACTGCGTGTGTATTGATCCAATGTTGTGATCAATAGACACCGACTGCATGTGCATTGATCTCATGTGTTTACATTGCAGGCGATGCACTTTCAACCTGGATGCCTCAAGACCACTGAACAATGATGGGCCCTCACCTTCCTCTGTCTGCCTTCTTCATGAAGCCTCCTGAGGGGAGTAGACTGACTGGAACAGTGATTACTGTCTGTAGGTGCTTCGGCCCTCTGAGGGTGGTGTGGGTACTTTTTCCTGCAATTCATCGGAGTCCAGAGTAAACTCAGGGAGAGGTAGCACTCTTGCCCTGCGTCTGGTTGGTGCTGGTATGATGGACTCACTGATGTTTGAATCTGACTGTGGTTGACTTTTGTCATTCCCCCCTTTTCCACTTTCTGCTGTGGCAGGGCCGGAACAACTGCAACTACAATGTGCAGCATATCATCCATGATGTTCACACTGCATTTGTAATCTTACAGTTACTTTCATAATAAACATTTCCCCTGGCATAGTGTCTCTAATTGTCTGTTGTGTTCTTTCTCTGTTTGGTTTTACACTATAATGCTATTTATATAGTAGATGCACTTTTGGGGTATGGACTACCACTCCTATTAGGCATTGTTGTGTTGAATGGAATATGTGGCATGGACTACTTATCACTGTACATAGTACCATTGCTATTTTCTAAGTTACATTTGTACATGCACATATGGTGATTCAAATAATTACTACTGTTACCTTTGCTGGTGCTGGGTGTGCCGGAGATGTAAATGTCAGTGACACCACTTACTGCTTCAGGCAGCAGTGTTGACTCCACCATGTCTTCCATGGGAGTGGACGGTGTCTGGGTGGGTGGTCCTCTGCCAGTGCTTCTTGTCTCCTTCAGCCTGCTTGCTACCTTCTCTCTGGCACATGATCGCAAGTCGTACCAGTGCTTGCGTATCTCCTCAATTGAATGCTGCACAACACCCGCCGCACATATTTCGGTCTGGATGACAGTCCACATTTTCCTCTTCTCACTTTCTGGGACCTGTAGTGAGTGTTTGCCAAATAACTGGTCATGGTTCTTGACCATCTCTTCTGTGAGCACCTCCAATTCCTGTATACTGAATTTCAGTTTTCTTTTTCTCTCTCCTTCGTCCTTGCCATTGCCATCAGTGGCCATCAGAGGCCATTGTTTTTTCTGGTCCTGGCTGACTCTCCTGAGTGCCTCCCTGGTGTGGTGCTGGGTCTCTCTGTCTGCTCCTGTGGCTCAGGCTTCTGGAACAGCATGCATGGACTCACATCCTGGTTGTGATGTCATCAAGCTGCACCAGAATACAGGAATTGCACTTTGCGATTTCCAAATACCGATTTGCTATTTCACCGAATCACTATTTGGTACTCGCTAAAGAAATCGCAAAAAAATCTGTGATAGTGTTGTTACATCGCATTTTGCTAATCCCAGCTAGCGATTCGGTAAAAATCGCTATTTGATATTCACAAATGCGAACCTCCATACATCTGGCCCTCAATATTGGATTGCCAGACGAATACATCCAAGTCTGATTCCAAGGATCTCACAACATCCCCAGTGTAGATCCAAACAAATTATTATAGTAGTTAAAAATGATCACATCAGACCCTCACTTAAAATTCAACTGCACAAATTGATAATAGGGAGAGGATGTGTCATATCTTTTTATTCTCTCCGGGAGCAAATTGGAAACCAGCAGCTGAAGCCCGCCCTTCACTCGCCCAGCCAGGAACAGAATGGCAGAGGTAAACACTGAGTGAATGTTAATGTGCATGGGGTCCACCTGCCAGGTCTCTTGAATACAAGCTATATGTGATGACCAAATTAATTTCAGCCAGTCCTCTGCATTTACTTTATTCTTAAGCCCAGCAATGTTACATGACATAATTCTACAAACTCAATCATAACCTTCTTGGGGCATGGGGTTTGTTATGTCATGCTGACTATAGCAGCTGCTTGGGTCCCTACAACTACCTAGGAAATAGATGGGCGATTCTGGGTCTGCTTCAGCTACTAAAGGGTCGGCAACTCAACCTATATCCTGCAATTCACTCAGTGACTCAAATCTATTTGAAAGCATATGCTGAGAGTCCTTACTTCTGGCTGACGGGCAGCCGGCTGGTTGGCGAGGTTTGGCCCACTCAGCCAGAAGATAGGTTTCTATCGGAAAAGCCTAGAGGGAAAATTATATCTTACCCTCCGGCAACAGGATGGTTGGACCTGGCCCTTTTAGCAGGATCATCCCCAAACTTTTTGCCTTCCTCCTCCTATTTTTATAACCTCTTTTTGTTGGCTCTAGAACTCTGGGGACTTTATCACTGCTGATCAGTGCTAAACTGCATGTGCTCTCCCTTCTAAACTCTGTATGATTGGCTTACACCTGATTGGCACATTTAATTTACCTGTACAACCCCTGTACAGTGGTATCCCCTATACCTAGAGCCTGTAAATTAAATGCTACTAGTTGGCCTGCAGCACAGCTTGTGCCACCCACAGAAATAGCCTTTCAAACCTATCTTGGGCCTGCCACTGCAGAGCCTGCATGCACAGTTTTCTGCCATACTAACTTAGCGAGTCAAACTACTTGCCAAGGCTTCAACTCCCTTTTTGCTATACCTAAGTCACCTCTAAGGTAAGCCCGAGCTAGCCCTATGGGCAGGGTACTGTGTAGGTAAGAGGTAGGACATGTGCCATGTTGTGTGGCCTCTCCTCTTAATGTGACAAAACAGCATATTTGGCTTCTCGCTTCTATGAGTGCTGCCTCTCTCATTGGGATGCATAAGGAATGCCCTTGCATTCGGCTAAGTTGTATTGTCTGATCCATGAGGGGTGGCGTTGGCATGTTTGGCATGTTTGGAATGGTAAATAGGAATGCTACTTACTGGTGTAGGTTGATTTTTTATTACCATTATAGAAATGACACTTTTAGAAAGTGAGCATTTCTCTGTGCTTATGACTCTAGTGTTATGCAGCTTGACTCCAATCGACGTCTGGGGCGGAGTGACAGCTGGCCTTAGTGCATACTTTTCAGACAGCCTGTACACAGGGAGGGTGGAGGTGTAATAGGATTGCATCTGCATACTGAGTGGTCTTCCTAGGCTAGGAGAGGTAGAGGCAGAGCATCTGAGGCTAGAGCATCTGTAAAAGCTGTGCCCTTGCCTCACACAAAGGGCTCATTTACCCTCTACTGATGTCTGGAGCCTGTGCTGGGAGAGAAGAGGACATTCCTGGAACTGGTTAGAACTAGTTGGGACCCCCTCTCCACCTTTGTGGAAGCTGTGCAAAATGAGAAGTACTGTCCCCCACATTTTTAGATACTAATGGGCTAATGAACTGGACACTGGATGTTACTGGAAGGACTCGCCAGGAACCATCTTGGGACTGCTCTGCTGTTGTGCTGACCTGTGACCTGCTAGGTCTCTGGGAGGGACTGCCACTGCCTTTGAACCTTTGTGCTGGCCTGCTTGCTTGGGCCCTGCAGCCTGTGCTGTCTCCAGGGGCTGGGTAGTGTGCCCCACTGCTCCCCAACATTTCTGTGGCTGGGTGTTGCTTCCTCTAGTTGGGCATGAGTGGAGTGCCAATTGTCGGTGGGAAGCATGTGGAAAGCACCCTGGGGCATCAGCGTGTGAAGAGCACTTGCATCTTTTCCCGGAGCACTCCTTCCTTTACACCAAGCATGGGAAGAGCACTTAACTTTACTGGCTTTCGAGTTTTTGCCCCCTCGGGTGCAGTTAAGTGTCCCTGTGTCATTGTGAGGGTGCCCCCCCTTTCCGGCATGAGTGAGGTCGCTGGGAGCCTGTCATCGACAAAGACGAACATGCTCCTTGTGGTGCCCCCGGGGCACAAACGGGCCTTTCCTTTGGAGAGATCACCAGAGCGGCACGGCTGAAGGAAGAAAAGAGTAGCCGGCTAGCCCCAAAAATCACAAGTGGGCTCCCCTGGGCTGGTCCACCTCTGAGAGAAGGAGGGAAGCAATCTGTGATGCCCTGGAGAGCCCTGGACACAACTTGAGCAGGACGTGGGTTGCTCGGAAGCTGCCAATGCCCAGCAGTCGCCTCTAGTACGCGGGCAGCTGCCGACTGGTGACTGATGTTCAGCCCCGTGTGGGAGGCTGGGGAAGGTCGCCCTGCTGGGTAGAGGGCCACGAGTGTGCCCCCCTGCTGGGACCTTATTCCCAGAGAACTTCTTTGTGACTCAGGGGCCCTGAATGTTGAGGGTGAGCCTCTCAGTTTCTTTGGCAACAGGAGCCAGACTGCCAAGGGCTACTGTGCTGCGTGCTTGCAGGCAGCAGTTGCCCCCAGTTGAGGCACTGTCCAGGCCAGCCCATGGAGTGTTTCCCCCGTAGACTAACGCCCCTGGGGACATTCAGGGCCCTTTTGTTGTAGCAGGACGGAACCTCGACTGAGGCTCCGTTCCCACTGGAGGCAAACTGCACCTTGGATAATAGGAGCACAGGAGCTCCTTTTGCTGGGCAGGGAGTGTTACCGTATATTTTGTAACAAGAGTGCCAAGGAGTTGCAACCATCGTGTTAGAGGTGGTTGTTGGTGATGCTTGTAGATGCTGTATTTCACCCCGCTATTTCTGCCCTCACGATTTTTACATTTTGTCCCATGATCTGATGTCACCCTATATGTCGTCCTTCTGATAAGAGCGCCAGTACTGTTTTCAGCGACTGTAACCTTTGTGCAGTAATGTTGTGTTTATGACACATGCCCTAAGGAAATATATTTATGACATGCAGTTATTTTGGAGGGCAATGTTTTCTATGACTTATGTTATTGGGGAATGTTTCACTCTATGTGCATTTTGAGTAATAAAGATGACCTGACCACTATTTGTGTTGCAGAATACTAGTAACCTGTGTTTACCTGACTACTGCTTGCTTTTGCAGAGTGCTAGTAACCTGTGTGTTGTTCTGACAACTGCTTGTGTAGCAGGGTCATACTGATACATGACGATTTTGGTCTAGTGATGCTTTATGTAATACAATTTATTTTTATATAACTTGTTGTGGAGTTTTCTCTGGAGTGTATTTATGGTGTCACCAGTGTTGGGTGTGCTGTGCAAATGCTTTACACATTGCCTCTGGGATAAGTCTGACTCCTCGTGCCAAGCCACCAAGGGTGTGAGCAGGTGTTATCTTGGGTGTGTAGCTCCCTTGCCCTGGCTAGAGTGGTGGTCCCTGCCTCGCTGCAGTTCCTACCCTAGCCAACCAGGAACCCCATTTCTAACAAGGGTTGTATGAGTATCATTTAAGGTCCTCCTCACTCACCTTGGTACCTAAAATTATTAATGCCACAATCTCCTACAAGTGATGTTTAGTGGGCCCAATCCATCCCACCCTTGGCGTCAATAGAACGTGATCTACTGCTAATATTGAGACTACTGATCTGGTATGGGGCCAGTACAGGACTTTTTTTCCTCAGTTGGTTAGATGATTCCACTGAGCCCTCTGACAGGGGTTGGGGGACATTTGCCATAATTACTACATGGGGCAATATGTGGGCGGTAGATTAAGCACATCTGAGTTCGGGCTAGCAGGCCCCTGCTGTCCTCATTACTCTGGACGAATTTCCCATAGTGGATTTAACATTCAGGGGCACATCTTTTGCTCTGGCTGTATTTATTGGATTTAGCGAAGGAGTATGTTGTGTAGCCGACCTATTGTAGAGGCTTCTCTATATGCCTTGTTCACATCTTGTGGAAATCCATTCACCCTCGCTCCTCTACTCAACTGCTTCATATGATGCGCATGTGTGAGACCGCTGAGTAAGCTGTTGATTATGCTCACATGCACTGTCTGAGTGTGTACTACAGGATCTAGGGCCAGCAGACCATGTGGACAATGTGAAACACCCCCTCTACCCTGGGCTCGACCTCCTTGGTATTTATAGGTAAAGTGGAAGGAGATAAAACAAGGCTTTTTGTTTTCAGGCCCTTTAAATGTTCTTTTATTAGCCCCAGCCAGACTGTAATGATGCAAACATAGTTCAAATAACATCGCATACACTGTCCAACAAAGATTTTTGGAGCAGGTTGAATTTATCAGCACAGGATAAAATTCAATCCTTTTCGTGGGTTGGTTGGGTACTAATATGTGCAGTTGCCTTAAGAGGTGGCTGTCACTTTTCCCGCTTTGCCGGTGGACCATTAGGGCTAGGGGAGGTTATGTCCATTCCTTCAGGTGAAGCAGTCTCTCCAACTCTACTGTCATTAGCAGAAACTGGAATGATTGTGGAGTCAAGGTCACAGGCCTGTATTGAGCTTGATGGTGTCTCACTTCCTAATTCACTAGATGACATGCAGCCAGTCCCTTTGTCTGCTGCCAAAGTTCTCAAAAGGCATCTTTCCACGTGCTCAATCTCCTTATTTAGCACCCCCCTTCACATGCTTAATGAAACAGTCTAAAGATGAGGATGGGGGGCTGGATTTATTTACTTGAGTTATTTTACGTTTCCCCATACTACTTGGAAGTCAACTGCTCAAAAGTAGAGAAGGGAGCTCCAAGAACTCCAGACATTTTACTAATTAGGCAGCGCAGTTCGGCAAGAGAAGTTCAGCCGGAGCGGGCCCCCATGATATAATACATATGAAAAGGAAATGGACGCTTGCAGTAAATGAGAGTGCCTTGCTTGGAAGATTTCCTAATGTGGCAGCCAAACCAACTTTGGGCCAAGGGGGTTGGCCCTGCCTGTTTCTGGCACCCTTGGGCCCATGACAGGTCTGTACTTGGCCAAAACTTCGCCCAGGCACAGCTCAGGCATTAGCATTTTGCACCCCAGGTAGTGCTTGTTACAGGGCTCTTCCTCTGCCCTCATGGTCTTTGGGACAAGTAGTTCCTCAGGTATTAGTATTTCAAACTCTATCAAAATTAGGAACACAATGAAACACATTTTGTGTTATTTCTGAAGTGTGATGGAAACTAATAATTTTCATATGATCAAAACAATCATTACCCTAGGTGATGCAATTTCTACACATTTTCATCTGTGCACTGTGTAGATGTATTAGTAAAACTGTATGTCTGTGCAAATGTAATAGTCATTTCAATTCAAAATGTGTTGTCTGTCATGGCAGTGTGCTACCACACCATGAATACTCCACTCTATACCACTCCACTTTACACCACTCCACACCATACCACAACACTCCACTCTCCACCAGTCCACTTTACACCAGCCCACGCCACTGCACTTTGCACCACCTCACTCTACGCCACTGCACTCTACGCCACTTCTCGCTACACCTTCCTACTCTACATTGTACCACTCTACTCTATGCCAAGCCATTCCACCACTCTACTGCACTTTTTATCACTGCACTCTACACCACTACAGTCTAGGCCACACCAATCTACTCTGCAGAACTCCACCCTATGCCGCAGCCCTCTACGACACTCTGCAACACTGCACTTTCTCTGTGCCACTGCACTCTATGCCAATACACTTTGCCTCAATGCACTTTTCTTTGTAACACTCAACTCTACGATCCTGTACTCTACGCCAATCCACTGTACATCACTCTAATCTACTCTGCACCACTGCACTCTACACCACTTTACTCTACGCCATTACACTCTATGCTAGTCCCCGCAACTGCACTATGCCTTGTACCATTCCACTCTATGCCACTTCACTCTACTCTGAAACAATCTACTCTATGCCACTGCAGTCTACACCACTCTACTCCGCACCATTTCACTCTCCACAACTGCACTCTATGTCACTGCACTCAATGCAACTTCACACTACTCCTCATCACTGATCTCTACGCCACTGGTCTGTCCACCACTCTACTCTTTTCCAATGCTCCAATGCACTCTGACACTCTACTCTGCAACACTGCACTTTCTGCCACTGAACTCTATGTCACTCTACTATGCACTGCTTCACTCTATGCCACTGCACTGTACAGCACTATACTGTACTCTACACCACTCTACGCCACTGCACTCTGTGCCATTTGCCTCACCACCACTTTTCTCTGCATCACTCAACACTACACCACTCTACCCCACTGTACGCCACTGCACTCTATGCCACCACACTCTGACACTCTACTCTAATCTGTGCCACTCTCCACTGTGCCACTCTACTCTATGCCACTCTGTGCCACTCCACAATGCACCACTCCACTATGCACCAGTCTATGCCACTGCATTCTACAACACTACATTGTACACCACATAATGTAATGCCACTGCACTCTAGGCCGCTGTATTCTGCAACACTCTACGCCAATGCACTCTAAACCAGTGTGATTCTACTCTGTACCACTCCAGTGTATGCCACTCTACGCTACTCTACACTATGGTACACCAATACATGACACTCTCTGCCACTCCTCTCTACAACACTCTACCCCACTCTTTGCCATTCCACTTGACAACACTCCACACCACTCTCCTCTACACCACAAACTTTTAGCCATGTTGAATAGCAGCCATGCTGGCATACAATAAAGCTAAACACATTGGCAAAGCCAAAAGCTCTTAAATTGGGGAGACCTATTGGCTTTGCCAATGTTTGTTTTATTTGAGGGCCTGGTAGCTATAAGTGCACCTGCATGCTGTCTTTTCGTTTTTAATCTACCTTTCCAACATGACTGTTAGCCATGTTGTACAGCAAAGTAAACAAACATGGGCAAAGCCAATAGGTGTCACATATGCAAGCGCTATTGGCTTTGCCAATGTGTTTTAGACAGGTTGTACACCAGCGTGGTTGCTGCTCTGCATGGCTAAAAGCTAGTGGCGTAGAGGAGAGTGGCATGGAGTGAAGTGCCGTTGAGTGGACTGGTGTAGAGTGAAGTGTTGTGAAGTGTCAGGGAGTGGCACAAAGTGTTGTGGAGTGACGTAGAATGTTATGAAGTAGAGCAGAGTAGTGTGGTTTGGCATTGAGTCAGAGGCGGCTCCTCTGCAATGGTGGATGAGTGTCACCCCCCTGGCCAAGAGCCAGGAGATGAAAAATAAAACAATAGTTTAATTTCATTTTATTTTTCATCTGTTGGCTCAGCCAGCAGTGCAGGGAAGGGTGGGGCTGGGTCATGGGAGGGAGGGAGGGGGGGAGGAGGCGAGAGTGCACCTAAGTACGCATGTGTGTTTGGCTGGCCGTCTTAGACCGGCCAAACACACATGCGCAATTAGGTATCTCCAGTCTGGCTGAGTCCATAGCTGGGCTGGAGAAACTGTACAGACCCCAGAGTTGTGTCTGAGCGGCAGTCCGAACCACTCAGACCAATATTGGCACTTCTTTGATGCTAAACCTAGCATGAAAGTGGCACCAGGATTGCTGAGCACGAGGCGGTGAGCTGCGGCGATGAGAAAGATAAGTGTTTCTTTTATTTTTTCAAAGGTGTTTCCCCTGTCCTCGTCGTCCCACCCTCTCCTCCCGTTGAGATTTGCAGCAGCTGCATAGAGTAGAGTGGACTGACAAAAAGTGATAAGGAGTGTTGTGGAGTATCATGGAGTGAGTGCAGTGGAGTGGAAGGGCATGGAGTGGAGTGTCGTAAAGTGGAGAGGCGTAGAGTGGAGCAGCATAGAGTGTCATAGAGTGGAGAGGTGTAGAGTGGAGTAGAGTATCATAGAATGGAGTGGAGTAAGTAAAGCTCTGTGGAGTACAATAAAGCGAATAGAAGGAGTTACATACAGTGGAGTAGAGTGGAGTATATTGTCAGAGTGGAGTGGCATAGAGTGAAGTAGAGTGTTACAGAATAGGGTGGCATGAAATGTCATGGAGTAGCATGGAGTGGAGTAGAGTAAACTGTTGTCGAGTGGTGTAGAGCATGGATACTCAAACTATGGCCCGCGGGCAAAAGGAGCACAGGGCAGCTGTTTGTTCGACTCAGCACTAACAATAAAAATATTAAATAGACACATAGGCCCTCATTACAACATTGGTGGAAAAAGCCGCTTACCGCCATGCAGAAGACTGCCAACACCCCGCCGCGGCTGCGGAAAACCACCACAGCTATTATGACCCACATTTCGGGATCTGCCAAAATTCAGACACCCACTCAAGTCCGCCACACCAAAGGTCAGTGATAAACTGGAGAAAACAAAACCGACACCGTCACTCCAACATAAATACGCCCACAGTATCACGACACACGAATCCACGCGGCGGTCTTTCAACCGCGGTATTCCATTGGCGGTACACACCGCCACGCTCAAAATACACACACCTTTACAAAACACAGCCACATTGGACAATTCAAAATACACACACCTGATACACATACACACACCACTCCCACACACCCATTACAATATAAAACACACACCCACAAACCCCTACGACAAAAAATCTTGAAAGAAGGCCAGAGAGAGACACCACCAGCAAGAACAACAGCATTCACAGGCACACAATACCATCACCCACAGAACTTCCATGCACCTCACAAACACACCACTACATATCAGCACACTTATCACCACACAATCCACCCCACACATCACCTACACCACCCCGTAGCATGGCAAAGACACCCCAGGTTCTCGGAGGAGGAGCTCAGGGTCATGGTGGAGGAAATCGTCCGGGTAGAGCCACAGCTATTCGGATCAAAGGTGCAGCACACCTCCATTGCAAGGAAGATGGAGCTATGGCGCAGAATAGTGGACAGGGTCAACGCAGTGGGACAGCACCCAAGAAATCGGGAGGACATCAGGAAGAGGTGGAACGACCTACGGCGGAAGGTGCGTTCTGTGGTCTCAAGACACCACCAGGCGGTTCAGCGGACTGGCGGCGGACCCCCACCTCCTCACCCACAACTAACAACATGGGAGGAGCATGTCTTGGCGATTCTGCATCCTGAGGGCCTCACAGGAGTAGGCGGAGGAATGGACTCTGGTAAGTCAAATCTTAACCATTACATCCCCCACCCTACCTGCATGCTATCACATACCCCCACCCTCACCCCCAGCACCCCAACTCCTCACATATGTCCCAACATCACAAACCACCCATCCCAACACCAAGCCCTGCATGCAACAACAGAGCATGGACACCCATCACTAAAGCATGCCCACTGCACATACCCATACAACCGCCTAAACCACCATCACACAAGCTCCCACACAGGAATGCAAGCACTGGGGTACACGCTCACCCACCCATTGCACACCATGACACATACAGATGTAATCACCATCCTTTTATACCCCTGCAGGACCCCTACCCAACGTCACCGGACAGGAGGGTCCACACATGTCCACACCACCAACAGAAGAGGCCCACAGTGATGACAGCACCTCTGTCCAACTGGATCTAGATGACCAGCCCGGCCCGTCGGGGACCTCTGGACAGTCGGTTCCCCTCACACTGGCACAGGCCATCACAGACCTTCCCCCCTCTGGAAACACCAGCACAGCACCCACCCAACGGGCCCATACCTCCCTCCCGAGGACACGTCAATCAGCTGTGTGTCCACTACTACAGGGAACCCAGGATAACCCACCACCCCAACAACAACAGGGACCTGGGGGCAGTGGTAGTGGGCACACGGTCCAGGGGACGGAGGCCCAGGAACACAGGGGAACTGGGAGGGCTGCTGTACGACAGTGACAGGGGGCGAACAGGCCAAGGGAACCCACTCTCCACGAGGCCCTCTCCTCCATCATGGGAGCCTACCACCACTCCCAGGAGACGATGGCAACGGTACTGGCCAAGTTTCAGGAGACCCAGCGCCTGCAGGAGGAACAGTATATGGGCTTCAGGGAGGAACTCAGAACCATCAGCTCCACCCTGGGCACCATCGCAGGGGTGCTGAAGGAACTCGTGAACACCAGGAGGGACACTGTGGCACAACAAGGGGCCCCTGACACTAGCACGGACGATGAACTGCCCACCACCTCCACTGGGGCGAGAGTGGACAGGATGCCCCGCCACAGGACCACCACACCAGCACCCCACCCCCTGCAGAGGGAAAACCACCCCGCAAACGGTCCCTGAGATCCAGGACAAAGACAGAGCACGATGCCAAGACCCCCGCCAAGAAATGAGACCACCCTGATTGTCATCCTACTGTCCCACTTTGTCACCCTGTCCACTTCCTATGCCCCTTTGGGCAATGCACCTGTGAGACTAATAGACTGGACTCTGCCATGGACATTCCTCCAACATCACCCCTCACCATTTCACTACCCCCTCCAATATTGAGCACTTAAATAAATACACTTAAAACACAAAACAATCTGCAGTCTGTCTGTTATTTCGAAATAGTGTATTAGCAATTACAGTGACAAAATGCTCTTTCAATTGTAATGTCAACATACTTATGTCACACAGCTCAAGTCCATGAGATATCAAAGCAGATGTCACACAGTGGGACCCACATCTGTGAAATCGTAAGGGAAAGTGACAACTCAGTGACCATACACTGGGTGACAACGACAGACAGTAGAGAGGTAGTAGTGTTTAAGTACATGTAGTAGGCAGGTCTGTAGTCTTACCTGTGTCTCCCTGGAAATATTGCTGGATCACTGAGTCCCTGTTGTTCATGTCTTCTTCCTCTGCTTCCTCGTCTTCACTATCCACAGGCTCCACAGCTGTAACAACAACGCCATCTGGACCATCCTCCTGCAGAAAAGGCACCTGTCGTCGCAATGCCAAGTTATGAAGCATACAGCATGCCACGATGATCTGGCACACCTTCTTTGGTGAGTAGAATAGGGATCCACCTGTCATATGGAGGCACCGGAACCTGGCCTTCAGGAGGCCGAAGGTCCACTCGATCACCCTCCTTGTTCGCCCATGGGCCTCATTGTAGCGTTCCTCTGCCCTTCTCCTGGGATTCCTCACTGGGGTCAGTAGCCATGACAGGTTGGGGTAAACAGAGTCACCTGCAAATGGCGAGGGACAAGTATTAGACACACACTAACCTGTATGATAAACCCAGACCCAGACAACCATTCCTACTGTCTTGCTTCCAGGTGCTCACCTAATAGCCACACACAGTGCCTCTGGAGTTGCCCCATCACATAAGGGATGCTGCTATTCCGCAGGATGTAGGCGTCATGCACTGAGCCAGGGAACTTGGCATTCACATGGGAGATGTACTGGTCTGCCAAACATACCATCTGTACATTCATAGAATGATAACTCTTCCGGTTTCTGTACACCTGTTCACTCCTGTGGGGGGGGGGGACCAAAGCCACATAGGTCCCATCAATGGCACCTATAATGTTGGGGATATGTCCCAGGGCATAGAAATCACTTTTCACTGTAGGCAAATCCTCCACCTGAGGGAACACGATGTAGCTCCGCATGTGTTTCAGAAGGGCAGACAACACTCTGGACAATACGTTGGAAAACATAGACTGGGACATCCCTGATGCTGTGGCCACTGTTGTTTGAAATGACCCACTTGCAAGGAAATGGAGCACTGACAGCACCTGCACTTGAAGGGGGATTCCTGTGGGATGGCGGATTGCTGACATCAGGTCTGGCTCCAACTGGGTACACAGTTCCTGGATTGTGGCACGGTCAAGCCTGTATGTGATTATGACATGTCGCTCCTCCATTGTCGACAGGTCCACCAACGGTCGGTACACCGGAGGATTCCGCCATCTCCTCACATGTCCCAGAGGTACGTACCCACAGTTTACACAGAACACCAATTATACACAAAAGGTGGCCTGTATGTGTGTTGAGTCTAGGCCTAGGTATGTGTGATGCAGTTGGAAATGAAGCCATGTGGGCCCCTGAAATGGCGGCTGCCTGACCTCTAAAGTGGGACAATGGGATTTGCGGTAACTGCGCTGACGTTGTACACTGTCTCGGTAGGCAGTCGAAGAGCGCGGCGCAATGCTGCATTGGTTAACATTGGCCCCTATGGGTCCCAGGAGCCAATGACGATGTGCGCCGGCGGTGACGGTACGCACCGCCGCGAACGTGACTGCCATTTTCTATCTGTTCAATCACTCAATACCTGATCTTCGACAGGAGAGGACCTACACTGCAAGTGCTGCTGTGACCTCAGTCTGGAAGAGACAATGGCTCGAGTGTCTGGGGAAAGGGCCCCTGCCTTCACCACGGAGGAGGTGGAGAAGCTCGTGGATGGGGTCCTCCCCCAGTACACGCTACTCTACGGTCCTCCAGACAAACAGGTAAATACACTGTCAGCATGCTGTATGGGCTATGACTGTGTGGAGTGGTGTGGATGAAAGATGGGGGGGAGGAGATTGAGGCGTGCATGAAACGGCGGTGAGTGCATGTGCATCATGACAAGGGTAGGGATGGGGGCCAATCACTTTGACGGTGCAGTTGGTAATAACTTCTCTTTTTCCCCTGTACATTTCATGTAGGTCAGCGCCCACCAGCAAAAATATATTTGGCGTGCCATCGCTAAGGACGTACGGACCCTGGGGGTCTACCACAGGTGGAGCACCCACTGCCGTAAAAAATGGGAGGACATTCGCTGCTGGAGCAAGAAGACGGCGGAGGCTCAGCTGGGGATGGCCTCCCAACATGGGAGGGGTGTCCGTCGCACCATGACCCCCCTGATGTTCCGGATCCTGGTGGTGGCGTACCCGGAGTTGGATGGGCGCTTGAGGGCATCACAGCAGACACAAGGGGGTGAGTACACTCTCATTCTGCTGACTTTGCGCGCAGTGGAGTTGTCTGGGTGGGGGAGGTGGGCTGTGGGTTTCCCTAGGCCAGGGCGAGTTCTGTAGGCAAGGCCCCTCCGTAAGGCAGGCCATGTGGCACCCCACCCCACCTCTGTAGAGTGCCAAGTACACCTAGTCATGCCCTGTGTGCAGATGTCATCCATAGCCTTGTAGGCCATTTCCCAGGAATTGAACAGTGGAGCCCAAGAGCGCGGCGTAGTGCAGGGGGCTTCTGTGTCTGTCGTGTCCGCCAATGGTAGCGGTAATGCATGCACCCAACATGTTTCTCTTCTGTCTTCCCCCCCTTTTTGTGGTCTCCCTGTTCTTGTGTGCATTAGCATCATCAGGCAGAGGAGCAGTGGCATCGGAGCAGAAGGGAGCTGCATCCCACATGGCCCTGGAGGGCGACACTACGGAGTCTGAATTCACCAGTGGGACGGAGGGCGAGTGGAGCTCCACGGCGGGGACAGGAACTGAGACCAGCGACACGGACTCGTCCTCTGATGGGAGCTCCCTTGTGGTGGCGGCAACATCTGTGCCCCCTGCATCTACAGGTACATCCGCCACCCCCCCTACCAGCACCGCCCTCCTAGCAGCCCCTCAGGTTTTGCCCCGTGCCCGCTCACCCATGAGGGTGGGAATCACCTTCACCCCAGGCACCTCAGGCCCTGCCCCAGTCACCCCTGCTGCCCTCAGTGAGGAGGCCATTGACCTCCTCAGGTCCCTCACTGTTGGGCAGTCTACCATTTTGAATGCCATCCAGGGTGTAGAGAGGCAGTTGCAACAAACTAATGCATTCCTGAAGGGCATTCATTCTGGTCAGGCGGCCCTTCACCGAGCTTTTTTCATTCTGTGGCCTCAGCACTTATGGCAGCCATTGTCCCCGTCTCTAGCCTCCCCCTCCAACTTCCTCCACCCAGACCCAATCCCATCTACCTCAGCCCATCCCAAGCAAACCTGCAGACCAACATGCACACACGTCAACACCCAAGGGTAGTTCAGGCAAACATAAGCACCACACATCCCACAGGCATTCACGCAAGGATCACACACATGCAGACACACCAACATCCACTGCCTCCACTGTGTCCCCCTCCTGCTCGTCTCTCGACTCCCTCCCAGTGACGTCTACACTCACACCTGCATGCACTACCTCTACAGCCACTACGTCCCTCTCCAGCACACCCACCACCACACCCCGCTCACGTGCAGTCACCACCCCCACTACCATTCACACTTCCCCTGTGTCCTCTCCCAGTGTGTCTGTGACGCCCCCTCCCAAGATACACAAACGCAGGCACACACCCACCCAACAGCCATCCACCTCACGACAGCCTCCAGCACATGCACCTTCACCCAAAGTCACCAAATGTACACCTCCTACAACCACCACCTCTTCCTCCACTCCCAAACCCCCTCCAGCTACCCGTCCCAGTGTGTCCCAAAAACCTTTACTGTCCACCCTTCACCTCTTTCCCACACCTCCCCCACCCCGTCCATCTCGTAGGTCCAGAACTAGCACCTCAGCCACAACATCTCCGGGACCAGTGGTGCCTGTAGTCACCGGAATCTGGAGTGCACCGGCCACCAGGGCAGCCAGTGTGGCACGGAGCCACAGCACAGACAGTCCCCCACCTGTGAAGTATCAGAAGTTGGCCAGTGCCCGGCCGGAGAGGGGGACTCCAGCCACCAAAGCCGCTCCCAGGGCTCCCGGTGGGAGTGTGGAGTCAGCTGTGACACCTTCCAAGGTGGGGAAGGGCCACAAGAAACCTGGCAAGTCTGGGAAGAGCAGCACGGCGGAGAAGACCGCCATCATCCCCGCAGCCCAGGAGGCCACCGTCAGCACCAGCCCTGCTGCCCAGGAGGCCACCGCCAGCACCAGCCCAGCTGCCCAGGAGGCCACAGCCAGCGCCAGCCCAGCTGCCCAGGAGGCCACCGCCAGCACCAGCCCAGCTGCCCAGGAGGCCACCGCCAGCACCAGCCCAGCTGCCCAAGAGGCCACCACCAGCAAAAGGCCCGTTGGGCCATGAAGGACCGCCAGCAAAAGCCCCGTTGGGCCATGAAGGACTGCCAGCAGATGAGACCCTGCAATGGAGACCGCCATCTCAAGCACTGCTGAACAGGGCACCGCGGTCTCAAGCACCGCTGCACAGGGCACCGCCATCTCAAGCACCGCTGAACAGGGCACCGCCGTCTCAAGCACCGCTGCACAGGGCACCACCGTCTCAAGCACCGCTGCACAGGACACCGCCGTCTCAAGCACCGCTGAACAGGGCACCGCCGTCTCAAGCACCGCTGAACAGGGCACCGCCGTCTCAAGCACGGTTGCACAGGGCACCGCCGTCTCAAGCACGGTTGCACAGGGCACCGGCATCTCAAGCACCGCTGCACAGGGCACCGCCGTCTCAAGCATCGCTGCACAGGGCACCGCCGTCTCAAGCATCGCTGCACAGGGCACCGCCGCACAGGGCACGGCACCGCCAACTCAAGCACCGCTGAACAGGGCACCGCCGTCTCAAGCACCGCTGCACAGGGCACCGCCGTCTCAAGCACCGCTGCACAGGGCACCGCCGTCTCAAGCACCGCTGAACAGGGCACCGCCGTCTCAAGCACCGCTGAACAGGGCACCGCCGTCTCAAGCACCGCTGCACAGGGCACCGCCATCTCAAGCACTGCTGGCCCATGAGCGGCAAGGGCACTGACGCAACTGAGTCCATCACGGGGTGAATGATGCACTCTGGGCACCATGCCCCCTCCAGAACCAGTGGAGAGATACATCCACTCCCTCTGTCCTTAGCTGGATGAAGCACTCTGGGCACCATCCCCACTCCAGAACCAGTGGCGAAGGCATCCACTTGAGAGACTGTGGCTTTGCACTCCCCAGGATTGAACAGTGGGCAAACCACCCTCTGTAGAGACTTGAGAGACTGTGGCTTTGCACTCCCCAGGATGGAACAGTGGGCAGCCCACCCACTGTAGAGACTTGAGAGACTGCGGCTTTGCACTCCCCAGGATTGAACAGTGGGCAAACCACCCACTGGAGAGACTTGAGAGACTGTGGCTTAGCACTCCCCAGGATGGAACAGTGGGCAGCCCACCCACTGTAGAGACTTGAGAGACTGTGGTTTTGCACTCCCCAGGATTGAACAGTGGGCAAACCACCCACTCTAGAGACTTGAGAGACTGTGGCTTTGCACTCCCCAGGATGGAACAGTGGGCAGCCCACCCACTGTAGAGATTTGAGAGACTGTGGCTTTGCACTCCCCAGGATTGAACAGTGGGCAAACCACCCACTGTAGAGACTTGAGAGACTGTGGCTTTGCACTCCCCAGGATTGAACAGTGGGCATGTGGCCCCCTCGTGGATTTGTCGTCGTGCACTCAAGCGGCTGAGGTGCCCCCCTTTCCCTCCTCCTGAGGTGCCTGTTTAGTTGCTGTCTGATGCCCCTGCAGTGTTCTCTCCGTCATGGTCGGGGATCTTGTGTGGGCCTCGCCCATACCGTGTGGTCCCGGTGTTCCACTGACTTTCTTAGAACACTGCCTGGACTACTATGCTTGGTATATATTATGTACATGGTGTATATATCTATTGCTGCCTACTTGCTTTTAATATATTACAATGGTAACACTCATTTTCTATTGTCTTTGCATTCTTCCGGGGGGGTTTGGGGGGTGTAACTGTGATGTATTGATAACCATTAGTGTGTGTGTTGTAGTGGGTGAGGGTGTGGGTGGGGGTGTTGCGTGTGTGTGTCCCTGTTTTTTTGTCGTAGGTGCAGTACTCACCGTGGTCTTCGCTGCCGGCGTTCGTGCTCCTGGTAGAGGAGCAAGAAGATGAGGGCTGGAAAAATGTTTCCGCCACGGCCGTGATTCCAAATTTTTTACTGCCGGCCTGTTGGCGGTCTTACCGCACTTTAACACCGACCGCCAGGGTTGTAATGACCCCCATAATCATTTATTTTAAACTTAATTGGTGTTAATAAAAGGAAGTATCTAGGGACTCCTGCACTTAACTTTAGAAACGCCTTCATTTTTAAAGACATCTTGCAGCATAAGTGTAAAACTATGTCAGTCACTTCAAAATTTAAAAAGTGTATTTAGTAAACATACATAACCTTCTCACCCTAGTACAATTTGTTATATCAGTGCATTGAGATGTATTCATGTAAAAGTGATAGTTTTCAAACATAAATTTGGAAACATTAATTCTTCCCCTTACCCTGAGAACACCACCAATGGTAAAATTCAAGGGGGATGTCACTTGTTATGTGCACTTTATGGGTGGCCTGGGTTCCTATCATACATGAACAACATTATAGTTTATTAAATCAAACATAGAAGCAGGTTTAGTACAGCGCCATGAAATCATGTATTTCGAGGTCTTCTTATACGTGATAATGCAGAAAAAGGAGGGAAAGTGAAGTTAAACAATTGCCTAGAATCACGCACTAGTCGCAATTGTGTGCGGTTCGGCACAGTCCGATCCATCACAGACACTCCCCCTAGAGACCGGCTGTCGATGACGCTCGGGAACCGGGTGACGAGATAGGTAATCAGCATTCAACATGTGGCGGCCTGGAGAGTGGAGCACCTGGAAGGAGAAGGGTTGCAAAGAGAGAAACCATCTTAGAACCCGAACGTTTGTGTCTTTGTTGCGAGCGAGCCAGGTGAGAGGTGCATGATCCGTAAGTAGGGTGAAGGTTCGCCCACTGAGATAATAATGCAATGATTCAACAGCCCATTTAATAGCCAGACACTCTTTCTCAATGGTGGGGTAGTGCGTTTCACTCGGGAGTAGCTTCCTACTGATGTGCAATACAGGGTGGACGGACCAGTCCGTTTGAGTTTGTGATAATACCGCCCCAAGTCCCACATCAGATGCATCAGTCTGTAAGAAAAAAGGTCTATGGAAGTCTGGACAGCATAATATCGGATCGGTGGGCAGGGCCTTTTTTAGATGGACAAAACTGTGATGGGCTGCTTCGGGAAGTGAGGAGAAGGTTTTAGGAGTAGTATGTTTAAGTAGGTTGGTTAGAGGTTCGGCCACTGTGGAGAACTGTGGAATAAACCTCCGGTAGTATCCCACAAGACCGAGGAAAGCACGTACGTCCTTTTTTGACTTAGGTACTGGGATCCGTTGGATCGCCTCTACCTTCTCTATTTGGGGCCGTACCATTCCCTCCCCCAAGACATACCCTAAATACCTGATCGTTGTAAACCCTAGTCTACATTTCTCAGGATTAGCTGTTAAATGGGCTTCCCTCAATGCCTGTAGGACCGCCCTCAAGTGGCTGAGATGATCAGTCCATGTCTGGCTGTATATCACTATGTCATCTAGATAAGCGGCTGCATATGGCTGGTGGGGACGTAGTACCTTATCCATTAGTCTTTGAAATGTGGCAGGGGCACCATGTAACCCAAAGGGAAGAACAGTAAATTGGTACAACCCGGAGGGTGCCGTGAAGGCGGTCTTTTCCTTGTTCCCTGCTTTTAAGGGGATCTGCCAATACCCCTTTGTTAAGTCCAGGGTAGACATGAACCAAGCTTGTCCTAAGCTTTCTAACAGCTCGTCAATACGGGGCATTGGGTAGGTGTCAAAATAGGTCCGTTCATTGACCCTACTGTAATCTACACAAAACTGAGTACTCCCATCCGGTTTTGGGACTAACACTACGGGAGAACACCATGGACTTTTGGACGGCTCTATGATTCCAGCTTCCAAAAATTTTTGACCTCTTGTTCTATTAAGGCTTTTTTTGCCTCTGGGATACGATAGGGTCTTTGTCTCGATATAGACTCATTCTTGGTGCGAATGATGTGTTCAGCTAACGGGGTATGTCCGGGTTGTTTGGAAAATACATCATTATAGGTATTCATAACCTGTAAGAGAGATATTAATTGTGTATCTGGGAGGGATGTATTAGTTTGGGGCCTGGATTCCTCCTGACCGTGTGGGAGGGAAAGGGTTGGGTACGGGATATCTTCTTTATTGTCAGTTGTAATGTACTGGACTGGGTGGACACTAACGGGTTCCTGCCATTTTTAAAATATGTTTATGTGATATATCTGCTCCCTACCGTGGCCGTGGGGGAGAGCCAGTTTATAGGTTGTGAGGTTGATCTGTTCCAGCACCTTGTACGGTCCCTGCCACTGTGCCAATAAGTTATTCTCACTACTGGGAAGGAGGACTAGTGCCTCATCCCCTACTTTTAGAGTACGGAGCAACACCTAGTGTCGTACCCCTTCTTCTGTTTTTCTTGGGCTTCGCGGAGACTGGTGTGGGCCTTCTCCCAGACCGACTGTAGGTTTTCCCTCAATTCCTTGGTTTAAGTAAGGAGATCTTTTGTCTCATCGTCAGTCTCTTCCCATTGTTCGGCAAGCATTTCGAGAAGGGTATGGGGTGGCCGACCAAATAACAATTCAAATGGACTATGACCTAGGGAAGATTGAGTATGCGTGCGTATCGCGTACAATACCAGGGGTAGTTTTTTCTCCCAGTCCCTTCCATCCTCTGCGATGCTCTTTCTGAGTAAGGACTTAATAGTCCGATTGTATCTCTCCACAAGACCGTTGGTTTGTGGATGATATACTGATGTTCTGATCTGTTTTATCCCCAAGGTCCTGCTTACTTCCCCCATAAGTCTGGACATAAAAGGTGTGCCTTGGTCGGTTAAGATCTCTTTAGGAAAACCTACCCTTGAAAAAAACGCAATAATTGCTTGGCCGATTATTTTCGTGTACATGCTGGGGAGGGGAATAGCCTCAGGATAGCGGGTGGCATAATCAACCAATACCAAGACATACTGTCTACCTCTACTGGATGGGTTGAGAGGGCCGATGATATCCATGCCTACCCAGGAAAAAGGGGTCTCTATAATTGGGAGAGGCTGTAATGGAGCAGGGGGTTGTGTGATGGGATTATATAATTGGCATTTCGGACAATTCAAACAATATCTACGGATATCCCCGAAGACCCCGGGCCAGTATTGCCTCCTCGGTCTTCTCCCTACCTAGATGCCCTTCCCCCTTGTCTCCATGAGCCAATTGTAGGACTTGTTGTCGGTGACTACCGGGGACTAACAATTGTCTCTGCCTGCCATCAGGAGACTGAGGAATCCTATATAAGAAATGGTTCTGGATGAGGAATTTAGGTCCTACCCCATGCTCCTCGTTATGCAAGGCCTGTTGCCATGCGTTCTTTAAAGAGGGATCGTCCCTCTGACTCTGTCTAAAATCTCCTGCCACCGTATATACCTTGCCTATGGCTCCTGGATCCGTCTTACTGTTTTCATAGACTTTTAAGGAGTATTGTTGTCGTTGTATCCTTTTCTGTCGTTTACTTAGATGACTTCTAGGTTGCTGAATATGGGACTTCTTTCCACCACATTTTCATTATATGTTCTTGTCCTGCTTTGGTCAATAAAAGGGAAAAGGCCGCATAGTCAGTCCCAATGATAATATCCTCTTCCAGGTGAGGTAACACCCCCACCTTGAGAGATTCTTTATCTCCTCTCCACTGAAAATTGATGACTACCACCGGATAGTATCTCTGGTCCCCATGGACACAGGCGATCAATACTTGTGCCTGGGTTAACCCTTGTCCGGGTTCAACCAATTCCTGATGGATAACACTCTGGCTGCATCCTGAGTCCACCAGGGCCACCCTTTCCCTTCCATTGAGAAGGATAGGGAGGGTATATGTAGGTTTGGTTTCTCCGGCCCAAAACATCCTTCCCTTTGAGACTCCAATTTCCATTGGTTCTTGCACGTCCTTTTTCTGGGGCAATACCATGCTATGTGACCCCACTCTGAGCAGTGATAACACTGAGGCCCTGTCGTGGGGAAAGTCGATTGTAGAGAATGGGGTATCCGTACCCTTTCTGGATCGTGTGCTCCCAGAGGTCTTGGGGTGGCTCCTTTTACAATAGTGGGCCGCACAGGGGAGGGGACTGGGCTTCTGCTGGAATTTGCTCTAAAGTCTGGACTCCTGTGGAAGGCACAAACTAGGTCAATGGCTGTCTCATTGCTCAACCTGTGGTGTTGGCGAACCCAATTACGGGTAGTGCTGGGCAGGGCGTCTAAAAATTGTTCCAAGACGATCACATCAAACATCTCTTCTCGGGTCTTTTCGGTGGGATGTAACCATCGATCAGCAGCATGTTGCACCCTGTAGTATAGGGTACATGGGCTCTCCTCTGGTTGCCACTTCATGTGGCGGAACTTGAACCGATAACTCTCACTGTCAAGCCCTACCCTTTCTAGGATGGTCTTCTTTATTAGGGAGATTACCACTACGATTGATAGCCTGGTAAGTGGCTTGAAGTTGTCCCGTCAATAACGGGGCGATATACTGCCCCCACTTATCCTCTGGCCAACTAGCTGAGCTTGCCACTCTTTCGAAATTGAGGAAAAAAAGAGTCTGGATTTTCCTGGTCCTGATATTTTTGTAACACACTGCTCGGTACGTTGGGATGCACCTTAGTGTGGGATATTGTATCGGTTAGCTTTCCAAGGGTTGTTTCATGGACTAGTTGGTTGTTAGCCATGATTGTGGCTTGGCTCTTAAGGGCTGTCTGTAGTGCCTCGCGTTCCTCTCGAGCCTCCTTTATCTGTTGTTCCCACATTAATTGGAGGTGACGTTGTCCTTCCGCTAACTGCGCTATAACATCCGCCATGGTGGGTTTTTCCTCCATTCTGGGAATTTTCTGGGGAACTCCCACTTCTGACACCACGTTGTCGTAGGTTGGCCGATATCAAGTACACCAGACTGCTTGTCTCTATGGTAAGTATGATTTATTGTTATTTTACAGAGTACTTTCCAATGGGTAAGTCTGAGGTAGTTGGTTGTAGATGTCTTATCACGTCTGGGTACTAATCTCTTCTTCTTCTTTCTTTCCTCTCCATAGGCCTCTCGGGAAGCATGTGGGGACAAAAGAAGAATAGGTACGGTAAGTGATTGCTTAAACTCTTTCTCTCTTCTTTTCCTCTATCTCTTCCTTTCACTTTAAGGTCTCAACCTTTACTTTCTCTTTCTCTTTCTCTTTTCCTGTCTTCTGCTCTTGTCTTGTCTTTTTTGTACTGGCTCTTCCTTAGCCCTGTTATCCTGGCATTGCACTTCTCCCCTGTTTTCTGGGGGGGTGTTTTTTTTTGTTTTTCTTATCCCTGTCTGTTTGCGTGCTTATGCTATCCGCTTTCTCTCTTCTCCTGTATCTTTCTTTCTTCTCCTCCTTCTCTTTAGATTCTTGAGTTGTCTGCTCTTTTCGTTATTATTCTCCCTCCTTTGTCCTTCCCGCCGGGTCTGCCTCTGTTTCCTTTCTTATCATTCACCTAGTCTGTGCTCATAGTATCGTCCCGCTTGTTTGTCTTTTCTTTCCCTCCCCTCCTTTTCTATACTGATTCCCACCCCGTGTTCCTGCTAGTTTTGTTGTTCCCGTGTACCCCCTCTTCCTCCCCCTTCCCGCCCTCCTCACCCGTGTCTAACTCCGTACCTGGCTTGGCCACGCTTCTCCGGAAGCGTGGGGAGTCCTAGGCGTGTGCTCCCCGGGACCAGCGATCTTCGTCCCGGGTCGGGACTGTGAGGGTTTCAGATCCAGACTGCTTTTCTCCCAGGAACTCCGGACGTCCCCCGGTTCTGCTCCTCCTTGTTCTTCTCCAGTGTTTCGGTTCTGCTCGGCTGTCGCCTCCTCAAGAGTTCCGCTCCGGATGATCTCCTCCCGACATTTCCGGACCTCCTCTTTTACGGCCCCTCCGTCCCGCGGGCACCACAGAGAGCCAATAGGAAGGCCGGCTCCTCGGGTTGCTTCCGGGACGTTATTAGCAGAGACAGCACTAGTCGCAATTGTGTGCGGGTCGGCACAGTCTGATCCGTCACAGGAGTGTTGTACGGTGGAGTGTCATAGAGTAGAGTGGAGTGGCATAGAGTGGAGTAAGTGTTACAGAGAAGAGTGGAGTAGAGTGTTGCAGAGTGGAAGGGCATAGAGTGTTATAGAGTGGAGTGGAATAGAGTGGCATAAAGTGGAGTGGCATAGTGGAGTACAGTAGGGTACTGTGTCAGGTTAGAGTGAAGTAAAGTGGTGTGGAGTAGAGAGGAGTTGGGTAGAGTGTGGTGGAGGAGAGTGTCTTAGAGTGTCATAGAGTGGAGGGGCACAGAGAGAAGTAAAGTGGAGTGGCACACAGTGAAATGTTGTAAAGTGGTGTAGAGTGGAGTAACGTGCTGTTGAGTGGAGCAAAGTGGAGTGTTGTAGCATAGAGTAGAATCGTGTAGAGTGTAACAGAGTGAAATAGAATGGAGTGTCATAGAGTGGAGTGTCATAGAGTGGAGTGTCATAAAGTGTTGCATTGTAGCATGTGGTCTCGTGGAGTGACATAGAGTTTTGTGCTGTACAGTGGTGTGGTGTAGAGTGGATGGGATTAGATTGGAGTGGCATTGAGTGGAGTGGCATAGAATGGAGTGTTGTAGAGTGGAGTGACAGAGTAGAGTGGTATATTGTAGAGTAGAGTATTATGCAGTGGCATGTAGAGTGGAGTGTCACAAAGTAGCATACAATGGAGTGGGGTTGAGTAGAGTGGTGTAGAATGCAGTGTGACAGAGTGAAGTGGCATGTCAGAGTGGAGTGGCAATTCAGAGTGGAGTGAAATGTCACAGAACAGAGTGGTGTGTCAGAGTGGCATAAAGTGGTGTACAGTGGAGGGGCATAGAGTGGAGTCGTGTTGTGGAGTGGTTTAGAGTGTCAGTTGTCAGAGAGATGCACAGGCTGCGAACTGCATAAAATGCTGGAAAACAAGTGGCAGATTATCATTATGTTCACCAATCAAAGAATACAAATAAATTGGAATTTGCAGCTGCTGTCACATTTCCATGTAACTTTATGCCCACCTAAAGCAGAAGCACTTACTAAATAAAAAGGAAGCTCATAAATAAATATATAAATTTCACGTCAGATATTTGCTGCTTAAATATCCAAACAGTGCTGGACACATTTTGAAAATACACCATTTTAGAATTGGTATGATTTCGAGAACTTTAATATGGATTGATAGAGAGGAACGTAAATATGATCGCAGTTGGGTCAAATTCAGGAAGAGGCGTCTTGTCAGGACTTGAAGACGTTTGTGGTGTGACCTTCTTCGAGTATTGTCTACATACTGCCTTATACTCCCCGGCAGAATCAGCTTTCTCCAGCAGTCTTCACAATACCACAAGTTGCACTCTTACTATTTTAAACCGTTATTTCTATTGTTCACTATTTTCCATGATTTCTTGCAGATGTAATTTGGGCAATTTTGGGTGGTACTGGTAATTAAGGCTATCTCCCCCCTTTTGGAATTTTAGGGTCTCTTACACACTTGGTAGAATACGTGAAAATCCAGTCAGGTGGACCAGGCCTACCAGTGGTGTAACAAAACTTGAGGGGGCCCCTTGCAACGTACCTGGAGGAGGTCCCCTCTCCCATGGACCCAGTCTGGGGCCTTTCGTTTGTGCAAACTGTGCAAGGGGGTGGGGGGTACAGGGGTCTTTGTTATGCCACTGTCTCTTGCCCACCCCAGGCCAATCAGAACTGAGAAACAAGAGTTTTTCTCCCTGATATATCACAGGGGCGTGACACTTTGTGGGCTTAGCCTCATTGTTTATTTAATTATGAACATCATTGACATGGGTTAGCTTCAGGCCTGGGGAGTGGTGTCAAATCAGCAGGGATAGTAACTGATATGGTGTACAAATGTACACCACAGACATCCTAAACACTTTCACTCACTCACTTTAAAGAGGCTGCAGGCTCCCATCAAAAGATACATTGGAGCTGAAAACAATGATATGACAAGAACACTTTGCAAAGGATTTTCATTTTCCCAGGATAGTGATTAAAATGTGTATACAATTAGGATATAGATTTACTCAGGGTTTGTTTTATATTCTTCCTGCTATGAGGCCATTACATGAAGAATAAATTAATGGAACAGTTAACAAAAGAAAAGTTTTATCTTGTCATTGGCTATGTATAAGCACATTGCACGCATCGTTACATTAATTCATACCACATTCACATGTATTGATTACAGACACTGCCGCACTCAAGAAGTTCTTGGATAAATCAGTTCTTCAGTTAAGAATAGTTGCAAATTGTTCCTTTATTAGAAGGTATCAGCATAGGTCCATCGAGTGATCAACATTCCTTAACCACAGCCATTGTGTTCAGTTGGATGAACATTGTTCCATAAGCAAGCCAACGCGTGTTTTATCACACCAAATGTATTTTTCAAGGCTGCAAGGTATATACAACAGTTATGGTAATAAATCCCTTTTAAGGAACGTTTGAGGATGATAGCATGTTAAAATGGAGTGTGAGGGTACAAATGGAGAAGCATGCGGCAACAACGGAGAAAAAGTGGTGAGTTGCCAGTATACCAATAAGAAAGGAAGCAGTGAGAGAAATGATCGTGAAAGCACACCTATTATATAAGTTGGAAAGTCAGGATATGCTGACACAGGGTGCTCTAAGTAATATACCATAGTAGTGATGGCGTTGGAAACATGTGGTGAGAATGTTGCATTAAAGCCCCAACACCAACTTTCGTGCTCGTTATGTACTGAAAATGTACAAGGAGTTATCTAGGAATGGTGATAAAGTATCATAACAGGAAAATTGAGAAAAGCATACCTCAAAGCGAAGGCGCGGTCGGGAAAGTGCCAACTGAATGAAGAAAGGAGACAGAATATGCCTCAGAAATATAATTTTGAGTAACTCTTTCGTAGTAGTCTCAAAAAAGAATGGAAGTTGTAGAGACCATGATAAGTCCCAAGTCTGTGAGAAAACAAAATTCTTGGTAAGATTTGAGAACGTTGAATATCTGGAAAATATTTAAAAAATGTGGAAAAGGCAAGGACTAAATGTGGACTGATTACTATAGATAAATGGCAAATTTTATAAAAATGGTAAGCACAACCATCTTAAAGTGCAAAAAGGGTTAGTAAACCTAGTAAATGGACGCCAGCTATTATGTATGGTACGAGTTTATAGTATGCAATATAGCTAAGTGAAGTTAGAGCTGGCGGTGCAAGAAAAAAAGTTAGAAAAAAAAACAAAGTCAAAAGTAGGTGCATTATTGGGTAAACGAAACAGAGATGCCGAAGAAAAAGCAGGTAGTAAATCAGGTAAGGGACTACCAGATTAAACATGACTAAGGCACAAGCCTGAAGCTGTGCTCAAAGTCTGCTGTGATGCGGTATACATTGCAGGCGGCAGTGGTGGGGGTGGAACAGTCTGTTTTGAAACAAAAAGCCAACAGAGAAACCAAAGATGATATATATAGATTAGCTTACCTCGGAGTACATGTTGAGGAAGGTGCTGGCGTGGAGACGTGTAGTAAAATGTCAGCCATGTTAGTGAGCCATTTAAGGGCTTCGTAGACACAGACATAGAAAAGGGGGGGGGGGGAGGGGGAAACAGCGTGAGGGAAAACAAATGTGGCAGCCATTTTGGAGTATGGTTAAAATCTATATTAAAATAAAACAAACAATGAGGGGCCCAAAGGTGATCATTGATTTATGTCAAATAATTGGCATACCCTGGAGCTACATGTCGATGAAAGTGCTAGCGTTAAGACATGTACTAAAATGTTGGCCATGTCGGTGAGCCATTAAGGAGCTCCATGGACATAGAAAAGGGCGGGAGACAGCAGGAGAGAAAACCAGATATAGTGGTATTGAGGCATGCGTGTTATACTGGTGATAATGTTAAGGTGTATAGAGAAGGGGAGATAAAGGGGAAGATAGAAAGTAAAGTGAAACACAACAGTGGTACCAATAAGGAGAAAAACACATAGTATGATTGCATAACAATCTAGGTAATCTGCAAATCGTAAAACACTATACAGGGTAAGCATAGTGACAGCAATTTGAAACAAGCCTTACAAATATAAGGAGCAAAGTGTATAAATAAAAATAACAAGATATAGAAACAGACATGTATATTACCGCAATAATATACTTCAGTTTAAGAAAAAATAATAGGCTATAAATATTATGTACAATGCAACAGAGAGCCGTGAGTAACCTCTCTAAATACAAGTACCAATAGAGAACAGAGTAACTTGAATGTGTGACGTAGTAACAACCTCCAATATGATTACTAAAAAGTTAGTGGAGGAATGAGGAAATCATGATACAATCGGATAGTGTCACAAAAAGAGTTCTAAGAATCATGTATATATATTCAAACCAGCACAACAAAGATTAATTGGAATGTGTACTAGAGTAAAACATGTAGGGAGTGATTCTAACCCTGACGGGCGGCGGAGGCCGCCCGCCAGAGTTCCCCCCTCCAGAACACCGCTCCGCGGTCCTAAGACCGCTGCGGTGATTCTGGGTTTTCCACTGGGCTGGCGGGCGACCGCCAAAAGGCCGCCCGGCAGCCCAGTGGAAAACACCCTTCCCACGAGGACGCCGGCTCCGAATGGAGCCGGCGGAGTGGGAAGGTGCGACGGGTGCAGTTGCACCCGTCGCGAATTTCAGTGTCTGCTGAGCAGACACTGAAATTCTTTGTGGGGCCCTCTTACGGGGGCCCCACAACACCCCATACTGCCATCCTGTTCCTGGCGGGAGAACCGCCAGGAACAGGATGGCGGTATGGGGTGTCAGAATCCCCATGGCGGCGCAGCGAGCTGCGCTGCCATGGAGGATTCATTTGGGCAGCGGAAAACCGGCGGGAGACCGCCGGTTTTCCACTTCTGACTGTGGCAAAACCGCCGCGGTCAGAATGCCCTGCGGGGCACCGCCAGCCTGTTGGCGGTGCTCCCGCCAACCCTGGCCCACCCCCGTAGTTCTCTATCCACGTTTAGGCCCAGATCAACTGCACGAAGATTAATGATCCATTGGGCTTCACATTTCGTGAGCTTGGAGACCAAATCGCCCACTCTAGCATCACTAGTGATGCGTGCAATGCCATGGAATCTGATTCCTAGGACCTCAGATTTCGTAAGTACTGAATTGTAATGGACAGTCAAAGGGTAGTTAGGGTGATTGTTCCTAATGGCTCTGATGTGCTCTTGAATTCGTTCTTTGAGAGGACGAATGGTACTTCCCACACAGATAAGTCCACATAGGCAAATGATGCAGTATACCGTGAATTTACTGTTACAATTAATAAACTGTTGTATCTCATACATAGATATAGAGTTATATGAAAACGTAACCAGTTTATCCATAGCAAATTGACAGACATTGCAACATGAGCATCTAAAAAAAACGCAAGGTTGGGGCGGTAGCCAATTAGAGGATTGATTATATGTGTACATCTCAATGTAACTAGGACATAACTTATTTCTAAATGTCTGTCCACGACTGTAGGTGATCTGGGGTCTCTGTATTTATGTACTGTCTTATCTAGTAGCAGAAGATGCCAATGGCGTTCAAAAATGCAATATACTACATGACTTTGTTGACTAAATGCAGTAATCACGTTAATGTGTCTTTCCTGAAGCCTTATACCTGCTCCCTGTGTCAAAAGGGATGGACGTGAGGTGTGGAGAATTTTGGTTTTGATGCTTTTTTTTTTTTTAGAGTAACCTCTTTGTAGGAACCGTAGTTCAACCAATTCCAATTCCTGGGTAAAAACATTTTCATCACTACAATTACGTTGTACTCTGGTCATTTCTCCTAGTGGAATGGCATAAATCTGTGAAGATGAGTGAGCACTATGAGCATGTAGTATTGAATTGCAAGCAGTAGATTTCCAATACAGTTTGGATATAATCGTATTGTTTTCATGATATAAGGTAAGATCAAGAAACTCAATACTTTAGTTATTTATGTGTTATGTAAAGCGCAGGTTCTAATCATTATTGTTAAGGTGCTCACATAGGGGGTCATTCCAACCCTGGCGGTCGGTGATAAAGCGGCGGCCAACCCGCCAACAGGCAGGCGGTCAAAAAAAAGGTATTCTGACCCTGGCGGGAACCGCCAACACAGCCCCCCACTTTAACACTCCGACCGCCACGGCGGGACAGACAAACAGCGCGGCGGTCACCGCCAACAGGCAGGCGGCAGACAATGTACCGCCCACCCAATCACAACTCACCAATCCGCCACCTTTTCCGGGGCGGGAGCCCCGCCGATAAAAACACGGCGGAAACAGACTACGAACGGGAAAACGCTCACCTATACACACTCCACGAGGACAGAGAACAGCATGGAACCCGAATTAAACATCCTACCAGCTATTGTCTACCTGCTCATCTACCACGAGTACGAACGCCGGCGCAGACGACAACGGTGAGTACTGCACCTACGACACAGGGGAGGGGGGAGGAGGAAAGCTTACGGGCACCTACATATGCACCCCCCCACCCCCCAACTATCTACACACCAATGCAGAGCACCAAGTCACAGTGACACCACCCAAACCCCCCGGAATAATGCAAAGACATAATTAAAGTGAGAAACAACATTTATGTATAAAAGAGGTTCTTTGAAGTCATGGTAAAATAGCAATATGAATTGTAAAAAATCAAGTAAGAACATTGTGAAACCGATAAACATAGGCAATAAGTCCTGCACAGTCACTTAAATTTCCACTGTCCGTGGGCCAAAGTGTATCAACACATGGGCAAAGCCCACACAGGAGACCTGAGTCCGTTGGAGAGAACACTGCTGGGGCATCAGATGACAAAACTACAGGCACCTCAGGGGGAAGGGAAGGGGGGGCACCTCAGCCACATGAGTCCACGACGCCAGATCCACGAAGGGTCCACCATGCCCACTGTGCCATCCTGGGGAGTGCAAAGCCACAGTCTCACAAGTCTCTACAGTGGGTGGTCTGCCCACTGTGCCATCCTGGGGAGTGCAGAGACACAGGCCATCAGGTGGATCACAGACTCCACAGGTAATGGAGGAGGCAGGGTGCCCCGAGTGCAGCGTGAACACTAGCTCGACACAGAACCGGCACTGTCAATGGGCCAGCGGTGCTTGACAGGAAGGGCCCAGCGGAGCGGTGCTTGACAGGAAGGGCCCAGCGGAGCGGTGCTTGAGACGGCGGGGCCCAGCGGAGCGGTGCTTGACAGGAAGGGCCCAGCGGAGCGGTGCTTGAGACGGCGGGGCCCAGCGGAGCGGTGCTTGACAGGAAGGGCCCAGCGGAGCGGTGCTTGACAGGAAGGGCCCAGCAGAGCGGTGCTTGACAGGAAGGGCCCAGCGGAGCGGTGCTTGACAGGAAGGGCCCAGCAAAGCGGTGCTTGAGACGACGGGGCCCAGCGGAGCGGTGCTTGAGACGGCGGGGCTCAGCGGAGCGGTGCTTGACAGGAAGGGCCCAGCGGAGCGGTGCTTGAGACGGCGGGGCCCAGCGGAGCGGTGCTTGACAGGAAGGGCCCAGCGGAGCGGTGCTTGAGACGGCGGGGCCCAGCGGAGCTGTGCTTGACAGGAAGGGCCCAGCGGAGCGGTGCTTGAGACGGTGGGGCCCAGCGGAGCGGTGCTTGACAGGAAGGGCCCAGCGGAGCGGTGCTTGACAGGAAGGGCCCAGCGGAGCGGTGCTTGAGACGGCGGGGCCCAGCGGAGCGGTGCTTGACAGGAAGGGCCCAGCAGAGCGGTGCTTGACAGGAAGGGCCCAGCGGAGCGGTGCTTGAGACGGCGGGGCCCAGCAGAGCGGTGCTTGACAGGAAGGGCCCAGCGGAGCGGTGCTTGAGACGGCGGGGCCCAGCGGAGCGGTGCTTGACAGGAAGGGCCCAGCGGAGCGGTGCTTGACAGGAAGGGCCCAGCGGAGCGGTGCTTGAGACAGCGGGGCCCAGCGGAGCGGTGCTTGACAGGAAGGGCCCGGCGGAGCGGTGCTTGACAGGAAGGGCCCAGCGGTGCGGTGCTTGACAGGAAGGGCCCAGCGGAGCGGTGCTTGAGACGCCGGGGCCCAGCGGAGCGGTGCTTGACAGGAAGGGCCCAGCGGAGCGGTGCTTGAGACGGCGGGGCCCAGCGGAGCGGTGCTTGACAGGAAGGGCCCAGCAGAGCGGTGCTTGAGACGGCGGGGCCCAGCGGAGCGGTGCCTTTCTGCACAGCGGGGCCCTCTTCAGCGGTGTCTTTCTGCACGGCGGGGCCCTCTTCAGCGGTGCCTTTCTGCACGGCGGGGCCCTCTTCAGCGGTGCCTTTCTGCACGGTGGGGCCCTCTTCAGCGGTGCCTTTCTGCACGGCGGGCCCTCTTCAGCGGTGCCTTTCTGCACGGCGGGGCCCTCTTCAGCGGTGCCTTTCTGCACGGTGGGGCCCTCTTCAGCGGTGCTTGTCCAGTCATTCAAGGGAGCCAGACCTGGCCAGGACTCCCTGCTTAGTCGCCCTCCGACCGTGCAGTTGCTGGACCCTTCTGTGACGGAGTCCTGGGCCCGTGGGTGTCCTCCCTCACACCCGGGATGGGGCTTGTGGGGCCCTCCTGGTCCGCGCCCCTGCTGGCTGACTTCTCCGCCCTGCTGCCCTTGCCCTCCTTCGATGAGGCTCTCTGGCCCTTGCCTCCCCTGGATGTTGTGGCAGGTGACGGCCCAGGACTTTGCTCCTTGGGGGCAGCCGTGTCAGTCTTCTCGCGGCGGCCCTTGATTTTACGGGTCCTCTTTCCAGGGGGGGGGGGGCTGGCTGTCCCCTTGCTGCTGGCCGATGTATCAGTGCTGGGAAAGGGTGGACTCCAAAACTCGTGCACAATGGTGACACTTGAAGCAGGGCTGGTGGTGGCTGAGGTGCTCTTGGGACTCTTAGCAGATGGAGGGGGTGGGTCAGGTGGGGCAAAGAGGTTAAGTTTGGAGAGGTAAAGTTTTTTAGGACCAATGTAAAGGGTAGGTGTAGTGGGTATGGGAGTGGAGGAAGAGGATGTGGTTGTAGGAGAGTCAGGTGTGCTGTCTTTGGGTGCAGGTGCTTGTGACGTAGGCTGTCTTGAGGTGGTTGGCTGTTGGGTGGGTGGCTGCCTGCGTTTGTGTGTCTTGGAAGAGGGGGTGACAGACACAGTGGGAGAGGACACAGGGGACGTGTAAATGGCAGTGGGGGTGGTGACTGCACGTGTGCGGACTGTATTGGAGGGTGTGCTGGTGATGGAAGTACTGGCTGATGGTGGTGTGCATGCAGGTGTGAGTGGAGACGTCACAGGGAGGGAGGAGGGAGACGAGGAGGAGGGGGACACAGGGGTGGTAGTGACTGTTGGCATGTCTGCATCTGGGTGTTGCTTGGGTGAATGCTTGTGTGATCTGTGGTGCTTATGTCTGGATGAGCTGCCCTTGGGTGTTGAGGTGTGTGCAGCCTGGTCTGATGGTGTGGATGGGATAGGCTGAGGAACAGGAGACAGAGACAGGGTGGAGGCAGTTAGAAGAGGGAGGCTGGAAACAGGGACAATGGCTGCCGTCAGTGCTGAGGCCAGAGCATTGAACGATCGTTGATGGGCAGCCTGACCCGAATGAATGCCCTCCAGGTATGCATTGCTCCGATGCACCTCCCTCTCTACCCCCTGGATGGCATTCAAAAGGGTAGACTGCCCAACAATGATGGTCTGTAGGAGGTCAATGACCTCCTCACTGAGGGCAGCATGGCTAACATGGGCAGGGCCTGAGGTGCCTGGGGCGAAGGAGATGCCCGCCTTCTCGGGCGAGCGGGCACGGAGCGAAGGCTGAGGGGCTGCTGGGAGGGCGGAGCTGGTGCGCTGGGTGGCGGCTGTACCTGTAGAGGCGGGGGGCCCGGATGTTACTGCCACCGCTAGGGAGCTCCCTTCCGAGGACGTGTCGGTGTCGCTGGTGTCACCACGGGTCCCCGTTGTGGTGCTCCCCTCGCCCTCCGTATCACTGGTGACCTCGGTGTCTGTACCATGGCCCACCGGGGCCTTGTGAGTTGCAGCTCCCTCGTGCTCCGATGCCAATTCTCCTCCGCCTGATGATGCTAATGCACACATGCACAAGAAGATAAAGAAAAAGGGTGGGGGGAGAAATAAAAACAGGTTGAGTGCATGCATTGTCAACACCGTTGGCGGAGAGGACAGACACAGGAGCCTCATGCACTACGCCGCGCAATCGGGGTACACTGCTCAGTACTTGTGACTAGGCCAACAGGTCTATGGACAACAAATGCGCACATGGGTGATGCTGGACCATGGATTGCTGTACTTGGCACCCTACAGAGGTGGGGGGCGGGGGCACAGGGCCATGCCTAAAGGAGGGGACTACACTACAGAAAGCGCCCTGGCCTAATGTCACCCACAGCCCTCCTCCCCCACCCAGACGCCTCCACTGCGGTTAAAGATAGCAGAATGTGCTGGTACTCACCCCCTTGTGTCTGCTGTGATGTCCTCACGCGCCCATCCAAATCGGGGTAGGCCACCGCCAGGATCCGGGACAACAGGGGGGTCAAGGTACGACTGGCACCCCTCCTACGTTGGGAGGCCATCCCCAGCAGTGACTCGGCGGTCTTCCTGGTCCCGCGGCGGATGTCCTCCCACCTCTTTCGGCAGTGGGTGCCCCGTCTGTTGTGGACCCCCAGGTCCCGGACTTCCTTGGCGATGGCACGCCAAATGTCGACTTTCTGATGGGCGCTGACCTATTTGGGGGTGGGAAAGGAAATGTCAACATTTTTCTGCATGTTAGATGTGATTGCCCCCCCTCCCCAACCCTGCCATGTGGCACATGCTCTCATCTGTCGTGCCTTGCACTCCTCATTCGCTCCCCACCCCACCATCTTACATCCACCATACACAACCCAGGCATAGCCCATTCAACGTGCACCCAGTGTACTTACCTGTTGGTCTGGAGGACCGTAGAGTAGCGCATACTGGGGCAGGACCCCATCCACAAGTTTCTCCAACTCTTCTGAAGTGAAGGCAGGGGCCCTTTCCCCAGTCGCAGCAGCCATTGTCTCTTCAGACCGAGGTCACAGCAGCACTTGCAGTATAGGTCCTCTCCTGTGGATGATCAGGTCTCGAGTGATTAAGCAGATAGAAAATGGCGGTCACGCCCGCGGCGGTGCGTACCGCGGCGGTGCGTACCGCGACCGCCGCGCACATCGTCATTGGCTCCTGAGACCCATAGGGTTCAATGTTAACCAATGCTGCTTTGCGCCGCGGTCTTCGACCGCCTACCACCACGGTGTGCCACGCCAGCGCAGTGACCTCACATCCCACTGTCACACTTCACAGGTCAGGCAGCCGCCATTTCAAGGGCCCACATGGCATGATTTCTACTGCGTCACACAGGCCTAGGCCTTGCATTGCCACTCATACAAGCCTTTCAATGCATAGCGATTCGTGTACTGTGCAAGCTGTGGGAACGAACCTGTGGGTTGCTTGACTCTGTGCTCCATGTTGTCCTTCCTAGGCACCGTCCGCTGGGACTTGCAAGGAGAAGGATGAATCCTCCCGTGTACCGACCGCTGGTGGACCTGTCGACAATGGAAGAACGACATATTATACTTCGATACCGACTTGACCGAGCCACTATACATGAACTGTGTGCCCAGTTGGAGCCAGACCTGATGTCCCCCATCCGCCAACCCACAGGGATTCCCCCTCTGGTGCAGGTTCTGTCAGTACTCCATTTTTTGGCAAGTGGGTCTTTTCAGACAACAGTGGCCATGTCATCAGGGATGTCTCAGCCTATGTTTTCTAAGGTTTTGTCCAGAGTGTTGTCTGCCCTGATGAAATACATGCAGAGATACATTGTTTTCCCTGAGGAGGGTGATTTGGCCACTGTGAAGGGTGATTTCTATGCCCTTGGACATATCCCCAACATCATTGGTGCCATTGATGGGACCCATGTGGCTTTAGTACCCCCAAAAGACACTGAGCAGGTGTACAGAAATAGAAAAAATTACCATTCGATGAATGTCCAGGTGGTCTGTTTGGCTGACCAGTACATCTCCCATCTAAATGCCAAGTTCCCGGGGTCAGTGCATGACGCGTATGTCATGTGAAATAGCAGCATCCCTTATGTGATGGAACAGCTACAGAGACACCGTGTGTGGCTAATAGGTGACTCTGGTTACCCCAACCTGCCTTGGCTATTGACCCCAGTGAGGAATCCCCGGACCAGGGCAGAGGAACGGTACAATGAGGCACATGGGCGAACTAGGAGGATTATAGAACGGACCTTCGGGGTCCTGAAGGCCAGGTTTAGGTGCCTGCATATGACAGGGGGATCCCTCATGTACTCACCAAAGAAGGTGTGTCATATCATCGTGGCCTGCTGTATGCTTCACAATCTTGCATTGCGACGCCAGGTGCCTTTCCTGCAGGAGGATGGTCCAGATGGTGGTGTTGTAGCAGCTGTGGAGCCTGTGGAGAGTGAAGAGGAGGAAGACGACGGGGACGACACAGACAACAGGGACACAGTTATACAACAGTATTTTCAGTAGCACACAGGTAAGAATCACCCACGCCATTTTACATTTACTTCTGACCTCCTGCATCTCTACTTTCTGTGTTTCCCCCAGTTCCTTTTCACTGATTTTTGACTTTCCCTTCCCTTTTCAGAGCTGTATGACCCACAGCGTGACTTCTGCTTTGTTTGCCCATGGACTAATGCTTATTGACACTGGTATGTTGTCATCACAATGTAAATGAACATTATTGCACCGTTATGTGTAATACATTTGTAAAGAATACAAGCAGACTCCTGACATTTGAATTGCAATTGGTGATTTATTTTAAGTGCTGCGTATAGGTCCATGATAGTAAAACAGTGATGGGTGGGGGTGGAGTAATGTCCATGGCAGAGTCCAGTTCTCAGTAGCACAGGTGCATTGCCCATATGCCTGTGGAAGGATGGAGCAGGGGCAGTTCAAGGTTGGACAGGGTGACAATGTGGGACAGTGGGATGACATCAGGGGGTATCGTTTGCTGGCGGGGGTCTTGGCATCCTACTCTGTCTTCTTGTGTGATCTCAGGTTCCGCTTGCGGGGTGGTTGATCTTCAGCAGGAGGTGGGGTTCTGGTGGCCTGTCGTGGTGTGGGGGCCTCCTGTCCACAAGCGCCGGCGGAGGTGGTAGACTGTTCGTCGTCAGGGCTGGTGTCAGGGGCCCTTTGGGGTGCCACATGGTCCCGCAATGTGGTGACTATCTGGTTGAGGGCCAGGACGATGGTCCCCATTGCGGTACCGATGTTCCTGAGTTCATCTCTGAACCCCATGTACCGTTCCTCCTGCTGTGCCTGGATCTCCTGGAACCTGGCCAGTACCGTCGCCATCGTCTCCTGGGAGCGGTGGTATGCTCCCATGATGGTGGTGAGGGCCTCTTGGAGAGTGGGTTCCCTGGGCCGGTCAACCCCCTCTCGCACAGCAGCCCTCCCAGTTGCCCTGTTTCCCCGGGCCTCTGTCCCCTGGACGGTGTGCCCACTACCACTGCCCCCAGGTCCCTGTTGTTTTGGGGTGGTGGGTCAGCCTGGGTGCCCTGTAGTGGCGGACACACCGCTGATTGACGCGTCCTGGAGACAGAGGCATGGGCCCGCTGGGTGGGAGCTGTGCTGGTATTCCCAGAGGGGGTTGGGTCTGCTGTGGCCTGTGTCTGTGTGTGGGGAACCGACTGTCCAGCGGTCCCCGATGGTCCGGGTCTGGTCATCAGGTTCTAGGTCGACAGAGCTGCTGTCATTACTGGGGGCCTGTTCTGGGGGCGGGATGGACAAATCTGGACCCTACTGGCCGGTGTGTTGGCGTTCGGGCCCTGCAGGGGTAAAAGAGTATTGTAGGAGGCTGGACTGGCTTGTAGTGAGTACCAAGGGGTACTTGCACCTTGCACCAGGCCCAGTTATCCCTTATTAGTGTATAGGGTGTCTAGCAGCTTAGGCTGATAGATAATGGTAGCTTAGCAGAGCAGCTTAGGCTGAACTAGGAGACGTGTGAAGCTACTACAGTACCACTTAGTGTCATATGCACAATACCATAAGAAAACACAATACACAGTTATACTAAAAATAAAGGTACTTTATTTTTATGACAATATGCCAAAGTATCTTAGAGTGTACCCTCAGTGAGAGGATATGAAATATACACAAGATATATATACACAATAGCAAAAATATGCAGTATAGTCTTAGAAAACAGTGCAAACAATGTATAGTTACAATAGGATGCAATGGGGAAACATAGGGATAGGGGCAACACAAACCATATACTCCAAAAGTGGAATGCGAACCACGAATGGACCCCAAACCTATGTGACCTTGTAGAGGGTCGCTGGGACTATTAGAAAATAGTGAGAGTTAGAAAAATAACCCTCCCCAAGACCCTGAAAAGTGAGTGCAAAGTGCACTAAAGTTCCCCTAAGGACAAAAGAGTCGTGTTAGAGGAATAATGCAGGAAAGACACAAACCAGCAATGCAACAACTGTGGATTTCCAATCTAGGGTACCTGTGGAACAAGGGGACCAAGTCCAAAAGTCACAAGCAAGTCGGAGATGGGCAGATGCCCAGGAAATGCCAGCTGCGGGTGCAAAGAAGCTTCGACTGGACAGAAGAAGCTGAGGTTTCTGCAGGAACGAAAAGGGCTAGAGACTTCCCCTTTGGTGGACGGATCCGTCTCGCCTTGGAGAGTCGTGCAGAAGTGTTTTCCCGCCGGAAGGTCGCCAACAAGCCTTGCTACACGCAAATCGTGCGTTTGGCGTTTTTGGACGCTGCTGGGGCCCAGGAGGGACCAGAAGGTCGCAAA
Source organism: Pleurodeles waltl (assembly GCF_031143425.1). NCBI lineage: Eukaryota > Metazoa > Chordata > Amphibia > Caudata > Salamandridae > Pleurodeles > Pleurodeles waltl. The sequence continues at coordinate 693,381,200 of NC_090450.1, forward strand.
TTGGACCTGAAGAGAGAGGGGACGTCGAGCAAGACAAAGAGCCCTCACTGAAGCAGGTAGCACCCAGAGAAGTGCCAGAAACAGGCACTACGAGGATGCGTGAAACGGTGCTCGCCGAAGTTGCACAAAGGAGTCCCACGTCGCCGGAGACCAACTTAGAAAGTCGTGCAATGCAGGTTAGAGTGCCGTGGACCCAGGCTTGGCTGTGCACAGAGGATTTCCGCCGGAAGTGCACAGGGGCCGGAGTAGCTTGCAAAGTCGCGGTTCCCAGCAATGCAGCCCAGCGAGGTGAGGCAAGGACTTACCTCCACCAAACTTGGGCTGAAGAGTCACTGGACTGTGGGGGTCACTTGGACAGAGTCGCTGGATTCGAGGGACCTCGCTCGTTGTGCTGAGAGGAGACCCAAGGGACCGGTAATGCAGCTTTTTGATGCCTGCGGTTGCAGGGGGAAGATTCCGTCGACCCACGGGAGATTTCTTCGGAGCTTCTGGTGCAGAGAGGAGGCAGACTACCCCCACAGCATGCACAAGCAGGAAAACAGTCGAGAAGGCGGCAGGATCAGCGTTACAGAGTTGCAGTAGTCGTCTTTGCTACTATGTTGCAGGTTTGCAGGCTTCCAGCGCGGTCAGCGGTCGTTTCCTTATCAGAAGGTGAAGAGGGAGATGCAGAGGAACTCGGCTGAGCTCATGCATTCGTTATCTAAAGTTTCCCCAGAGACAGAGACCCTAAATAGCCAGAAAAGAGGGTTTGGCTACCTAGGAGAGAGGATAGGCTACTAACACCTGAAGGAGCCTATCAGCAGGAGTCTCTGACGTCACCTGGTGGCACTGGCCACTCAGAGCAGTCCAGTGTGCCAGCAGCACCTCTGTTTCCAAGATGGCAGAGGTCTGGAGCACACTGGAGGAGCTCTGGACACCTCCCAGGGGAGGTGCAGGTCAGGGGAGTGGTCACTCCCCTTTCCTTTGTCCAGTTTCGCGCCAGAGCAGGGGCTAAGGGGTCCCTGAACCGGTGTAGACTTGCTTATGCAGAATTGGGCACATCTGTGCCCAAGAAAGCATTTCCAGAGGCTGGGGGAGGCTACTCCTCCCCTGCCTTCACACCATTTTCCAAAGGGAGAGGGTGTCACACCCTCTCTCAGAGGAAGTTCTTTGTTCTGCCATCCTGGGCCAGGCCTGGCTGGACCCCAGGAGGGCAGATGCCTGTCTGAGGGGTTGGCAGCAGCAGCAGCTGCAGTGAAACCCCAGGAAGGGCAGTTTGGCAGTACCAGGGTCTGTGCTACAGACCACTGGGATCATGGAATTGTACCAACAATGCCAGGATGGCATAGAGGGGGCAATTCCATGATCATAGACATGTTACATGGCCATATTCGGAGTTACCATTGTGAAGCTACATATAGGTAGTGACCTATATGTAGTGCACGCGTGTAATGGTGTCCCCGCACTCACAAAGTTCAGGGAATTGGCTCTGAACAATGTGGGGGCACCTTGGCTAGTGCCAGGGTGCCCTCACACTAAGTAACTTTGCACCTAACCTTTACCAGGTAAAGGTTAGACATATAGGTGACTTATAAGTTACTTAAGTGCAGTGTAAAATGGCTGTGAAATAACGTGGACGTTATTTCACTCAGGCTGCAGTGGCAGGCCTGTGTAAGAATTGTCAGAGCTCCCTATGGGTGGCAAAAGAAATGCTGCAGCCCATAGGGATCTCCTGGAACCCCAATACCCTGGGTACCTCAGTACCATATACTAGGGAATTATAAGGGTGTTCCAGTAAGCCAATGTAAATTGGTAAAATTGGTCACTAGCCTGTTAGTGACAATTTGGAAGTAATGAGAGAGCATAACCACTGAGGTTCTGGTTAGCAGAGCCTCAGTGAGACAGTTAGGCACCACACAGGGAACATATACATGCACACCTATGAGCACTGGGGCCCTGTGTGACAGGGTCCCAGTGACACATACATATAGGCCACAAACCTATGAGCACTGGGGTCCTGACCAGCAGGATCCCAGTGACACATAACAACCATACTGAAAACATAGGCCCGTATTTATACTTTTTTAGCGCCGCATTTGCGTCGTTTTTTGACCCAAAAACGGCGCAAACTTGCAAAATGCCATTGTATTTTGTAGGTTTGCGCCGTTTTGCGTCAAAAAGCGGCGCAAATGCGGCGCTAAAAAAAGTATAAATACGGGCCATAGTGTTTTCACTATGAGCACTGGGGCCTGGCTATCAGGATCCCAGTGAGACAGTGAAAACAGTGACAAACACCCTGACATACACTCACAAACAGGCCAAAAGTGGGGGTAACAAGGCTAGAAAGAGGCTACTTTCTCACACAACCCCCCCCCAAACGAAGGACAATAAGGCTAACCTTGGCCAGTTGAGACTTTATTGTCTAAGTGGCGATAAGTAGAGAGTAGCTCTGCAATAGACTGGTTACTCCCTTTATCATCAACTATATGGTTACTTCCCTGTGGGGATGTAAACCACCCTGTTTGAAGTTTTTTAGCTAGGCAACAATGTGAAGATGTATTTTCAGAGTTTCTATCAGTAAGTTTTAGTTTAGAGCAGTGGGAATTGTCCACTGAACCTATTTGTAGTGATGGAAATGCCAGACAGGGATGCTGTCTCAGTAAAGCCATAGCTGGGCAAAAACTTTGTCCATATGGCTGGAAGAGAGAACAGGGATGCTGTTTCTCTTGGGTTGGAGCAGGGCAGGGATGCTGTCCTATCAGCTCCTCACTAGGGCAGGGATGCTGTCCTAAGTGTTGTGAGGCAGTGCAGGGTTTCTGCACTAAAGTTTCTCTGGGAGGGTTGGAGGGATGCTCCATGTTAACTAAAATGGTGCTCTTTTTCTCACCAATGTTAGTTATCCCACAGAGAGGTACTTCCACCTCAGGGAGTACAGTTTTGCCAACTGATGATTCCCTTGGAACAGGTGCCACCCCAGGAGAGGTTTCTCCCACCACAGGAATGGTATCCTGAATGGTAGGGTGGTTAGGGGATACTGTGATACCCTTTTTACCTGTTGATGGAGAGGGATCCTGAGTTTTCAGGCCTTCTCTCCTTTGCTTTTTCATTTCACTTGAAATGAGAGGGAACAATTCCTCTGGGATGCCCAGCATGGCTGCATGGGCATAAAACTCTACATCAGCCCAACCTGAGGCCTCTAGGTCATTACCTAAGAGACAGTCTACAGGTAAGCTAGGTGATACCACCACCTGCTTAGGGCCAGTAACTCCACCCCAACTAAACTGAATTATAGCTAAGGGAAGAAACTTAGTGGAGTTATGGACATCAATAATCTTATACTGTTGTCCAATGATGTGTTGTTCAGGAGCTACAAGGTTTTCAGTCACCAAAGTGAAACTGGCACCTGTGTCCCTGTAGGCCAAGGCCTCAACACCATTTATTGAAACTGTCTGCCTGTACTTATCCATTGTAAGGGGACAAGCAGCCAGTGTGGCAAGGCCAATGCCACTAGGTGTGACAGAAACTGTCTTGGGACTGATTACATCAGTTTCCACTATGGACCCATAAGTGAACCCAACTACACCCTTTTCTTGACTGTTGCCAGCAGTCCCACCACTAGTACCACTACTGCTAGGGGCACTAGAGCTTGATGTATTAGTGGTGGTAGGCTCAGGGGGTTTACCTGGACAGGACTTATCCCCTGGCCTATGGCCTCTATTTTTACACACAAAGCACCAAGGCTTTTTAATGTGTGCAGGTTGGGAAGAAGAGGAAGAATTTGTTTTATCCCCACCCTCTGAAGAGTGTTTAAGATTTGAAGTGGGATCTTTGGTTTTACCCTTATCCCCATGCTTATCTTGAGATTTTTCACCATCTTTCTTCTTATTGCCATCTTTGTCACCCCCTGTATGAACTTTTCTGTTCACCCTTGTTCTGACCCATTTGTCTGGCTTCTTTCCCAATTCTTGGGGAGAGGTCAGATCAGAGTCTACCAGGTACTGGTGCAACAAATCAGACACACAATTATTAAGAATATGCTCTCTCAGGATCAAGTTTTACAGGCTGTCATAATCAGTAACTTTACTGCCATGTAACCACCCCTCCAAGGCCTTCACTGAATGGTCAATGAAATCAACCCAGTCTTGTGAAGACTCCTTTTTGGTCTCTCTGAACTTTATCCTGTACTGTTCAGTGGTTAAGCCATAACCATCCAGGAGTGCATTCTTAAGAACTGTAAAATTATTAGCATCATTTTCTTTCACAGTAAGGAGCCTATCCCTACCTTTTCCACTAAATGATAGCCATAGGATAGCAGCCCACTGCCTTTGAGGGACATCCTGTACAACACAGGCCCTCTCAAGTGCAGCAAACCACTTGTTAATGTCATCCCCCTCCTTATAAGGGGGAACTATCTTGTGCAGATTCCTGGAATCATGCTCTTTTACAGGATGACTATGGGGAATACTGCTGCTGCCACCATGGGTATCTAAACCCAACTTCTGTCTTTCCTTCTCTAATTCAAAAGACTGTCTATCCAAATCCAGCTGTTGCTTTTTAAGCTTCAGTCTGGTTTGTTCCACCCTCAACTTATTGAGTTCCCTCTCTAACATTCTGTCATCAGGGTTGGTGGGAGGGACATTTATAGAAACAGAGCTATGATGGGAATGAACAGAAGGAGACCTGTCCCTTACAGAAGCCAACTTAACAGCTTGGTTTACAGAAACATTACTACCAGTATGGTGAGAATACATGCTTTTGCTATGATGTGAGACAACACTATTTATTTGGTGTGGCTCATCATCATTACCATCTATGCTAGATTGTCTAGTAATGGGCAGGCTATGAAGTTTCTTTCCTGAATCTTTTCCTGGGGGAGTCCCTGAATCAGATTGGGAACTATTAGGTACTTTTTCAACAGATGGGGCACCTATGGCCTTATCCTGTTCTCTAAGCATGTTAATTAACAGTTCCAAGGCAGGATTCTTCCCTACACTCAAACCTCTCTCTATACAGAGACTCCTTGCTCTTTTCCAGCTAAGGTTGTCATATGCAAGTTTGGACAGATCAACACTTTGGCCTGTGCCAGACATTTTTTAGAGAGAGTTAAAGTGATAGAGAAAGAGACAAAAGTTTTCAGAACTTTTTGGAAAGACAGAAAAAAAACTTTTAAAACTTTTAAGAACTTTTTGAAAGTTTAGGAGTACTTTTCAGCACTTTAGAAAAGAGTGAAAAGAGGAAATGCAAAACTTTTTGGCTATGTGTATATACACTGACCTTGTTTTGTATATTTTTCTCTTATGAAAAGTACAATGACAAGAGTGGTAAGTAGTCTCAAGCACTTATCCCACCACTGCACAACCAATGTAGGAGGCTGGACTGGCTTGTAGTGAGTACCAAGGGGTACTTGCACCTTGCACCAGGCCCAGTTATCCCTTATTAGTGTATAGGGTGTCTAGCAGCTTAGGCTGATAGATAATGGTAGCTTAGCAGAGCAGCTTAGGCTGAACTAGGAGACGTGTGAAGCTACTACAGTACCACTTAGTGTCATATGCACAATACCATAAGAAAACACAATACACAGTTATACTAAAAATAAAGGTACTTTATTTTTATGACAATATGCCAAAGTATCTTAGAGTGTACCCTCAGTGAGAGGATAGGAAATATACACAAGATATATATACACAATAGCAAAAATATGCAGTATAGTCTTAGAAAACAGTGCAAACAATGTATAGTTACAATAGGATGCAGTGGGGAAACATAGGGATAGGGGCAACACAAACCATATACTCCAAAAGTGGAATGCGAACCACAAATGGACCCCAAACCTATGTGACCTTGTAGAGGGTCGCTGGGACTATTAGAAAATAGTGAGAGTTAGAAAAATAACCCTCCCCAAGACCCTGAAAAGTGAGTGCAAAGTGCACTAAAGTTCCCCTAAGGACAAAAGAGTCGTGTTAGAGGAATAATGCAGGAAAGACACAAACCAGCAATGCAACAACTGTGGATTTCCAATCTAGGGTACCTGTGGAACAAGGGGACCAAGTCCAAAAGTCACAAGCAAGTCGGAGATGGGCAGATGCCCAGGAAATGCCAGCTGCGGGTGCAAAGAAGCTTCGACTGGACAGAAGAAGCTGAGGTTTCTGCAGGAACGAAAAGGGCTAGAGACTTCCCCTTTGGTGGACGGATCCCTCTCGCCTTGGAGAGTCGTGCAGAAGTGTTTTCCCGCCGGAAGGTCGCCAACAAGCCTTGCTACACGCAAATCGTGCGTTTGGCGTTTTTGGACGCTGCTGGGGCCCAGGAGGGACCAGAAGGTCGCAAATTGGACCTGAAGAGAGAGGGGACGTCGAGCAAGACAAAGAGCCCTCACTGAAGCAGGTAGCACCCAGAGAAGTGCCAGAAACAGGCACTACGAGGATGCGTGAAACGGTGCTTGCCGAAGTTGCACAAAGGAGTCCCACGTCGCCGGAGACCAACTTAGAAAGTCGTGCAATGCAGGTTAGAGTGCCGTGTACCCAGGCTTGGCTGTGCACAGAGGATTTCCGCCGGAAGTGCACAGGGGCCGGAGTAGCTTGCAAAGTCGCAGTTCCCAGCAATGCAGCCCAGCGAGGTGAGGCAAGGACTTACCTCCACCAAACTTGGGCTGAAGAGTCACTGGACTGTGGGGGTCACTTGGACAGAGTCGCTGGATTCGAGGGACCTCGCTCGTTGTGCTGAGAGGAGACCCAAGGGACCGGTAATGCAGCTTTTTGATGCCTGCGGTTGCAGGGGGAAGATTCCGTCGACCCACGGGAGATTTCTTCGGAGCTTCTGGTGCAGAGAGGAGGCAGACTACCCCCACAGCATGCACAAGCAGGAAAACAGTCGAGAAGGCGGCAGGATCAGCGTTACAGAGTTGCAGTAGTCGTCTTTGCTACTATGTTGCAGGTTTGCAGGCTTCCAGCACGGTCAGCGGTTGTTTCCTTATCAGAAGGTGAAGAGGGAGATGCAGAGGAACTCGGCTGAGCTCATGCATTCGTTATCTAAAGTTTCCCCAGAGACAGAGACCCTAAATAGCCAGAAAAGAGAGTTTGGCTACCTAGGAGAGAGGATAGGCTACTAACACCTGAAGGAGCCTATCAGCAGGAGTCTCTGACGTCACCTGGTGGCACTGGCCACTCAGAGCAGTCCAGTGTGCCAGCAGCACCTCTGTTTCCAAGATGGCAGAGGTCTGGAGCACACTGGAGGAGCTCTGGACACCTCCCAGGGGAGGTGCAGGTCAGGGGAGTGGTCACTCCCCTTTCCTTTGTCCAGTTTCGCGCCAGAGCAGGGGCTAAGGGGTCCCTGAACCGGTGTAGACTGGCTTATGCAGAATTGGGCACATCTGTGCCCAAGAAAGCATTTCCAGAGGCTGGGGGAGGCTACTCCTCCCCTGCCTTCACACCATTTTCCAAAGGGAGAGGGTGTCACACCCTCTCTCAGAGGAAGTTCTTTGTTCTGCCATCCTGGGCCAGGCCTGGCTGGACCCCAGGAGGGCAGATGCCTGTCTGAGGGGTTGGCAGCAGCAGCAGCTGCAGTGAAACCCCAGGAAGGGCAGTTTGGCAGTACCAGGGTCTGTGCTACAGACCACTGGGATCATGGAATTGTACCAACAATGCCAGGATGGCATAGAGGGGGCAATTCCATGATCATAGACATGTTACATGGCCATATTCGGAGTTACCATTGTGAAGCTACATATAGGTAGTGACCTATATGTAGTGCACGCGTGTAATGGTGTCCCCGCACTCACAAAGTTCAGGGAATTGGCTCTGAACAATGTGGGGGCACCTTGGCTAGTGCCAGGGTGCCCTCACACTAAGTAACTTTGCACCTAACCTTTACCAGGTAAAGGTTAGACATATAGGTGACTTATAAGTTACTTAAGTGCAGTGTAAAATGGCTGTGAAATAACGTGGACGTTATTTCACTCAGGCTGCAGTGGCAGGCCTGTGTAAGAATTGTCAGAGCTCCCTATGGGTGGCAAAAGAAATGCTGCAGCCCATAGGGATCTCCTGGAACCCCAATACCCTGGGTACCTCAGTACCATATACTAGGGAATTATAAGGGTGTTCCAGTAAGCCAATGTAAATTGGTAAAATTGGTCACTAGCCTGTTAGTGACAATTTGGAAGTAATGAGAGAGCATAACCACTGAGGTTCTGGTTAGCAGAGCCTCAGTGAGACAGTTAGGCACCACACAGGGAACATATACATGCACACCTATGAGCACTGGGGCCCTGTGTGACAGGGTCCCAGTGACACATACATATAGGCCACAAACCTATGAGCACTGGGGTCCTGACCAGCAGGATCCCAGTGACACATAACAACCATACTGAAAACATAGTGTTTTCACTATGAGCACTGGGGCCTGGCTATCAGGATCCCAGTGAGACAGTGAAAACAGTGACAAACACCCTGACATACACTCACAAACAGGCCAAAAGTGGGGGTAACAAGGCTAGAAATAGGCTACTTTCTCACAAGTATGGTTATTGCTTCTGTGTGTGCCATGGCGTGCGATTTGTGGGTGCCCTTGTCCCCCAGTGCTGGCATTCCCTTGTGGGAGGAGTTGTGAGGGTGGTTTGTGGGGGGGGGGATGGGTATGTGCAGTGGTCATGCTTGGGTAATGGGTGTCCATGGTTTGTGTTGGCATTCAGGGATTGGTGTTGTGTTGGGTGGGTTGTGCTGGTGAGACATTGGCAGGGAGGATGTGTGCTGGGTGGTTGGGGGTGAGGGTGGGGGTGTGGGATGGCATGCTGGTGGTTGGGGGGGGTGAAGTAGTTGGGATTAGACTTACCAGAGTCCATTCCTCCGCCTACTCCAGCGAGGCCCTCAGGATGCAGGATGTTCAAGACCTCTTGCTCCCATGCTGTGAATTCGGGTGGAGTGGGTGGGGGTCCGCCGCCAGTCTTCTGCACAGCGATGTTGTGTCTTGACACCATCGACCGCACCTTCCCCCGTAGGTCGTTCCAGCGCTTTCGGATGTCTTCTCGGTTTCTGGGATGCTGTCCCACAGCGTTGACCCTGTCGACGATCCTTTGCCATAGCTCCGCCTTCCTGGCTATTGTGGTGTGCTGCACCTGTGTGCCGAATAGCTGGGGCTCTACCCCAATTATTTCCTCCACCATGACCCTGAGTTCTTGGTCCGAGAACCTGGGGTGTCTTTGGGATGCCATGGGGTGGTGTGGGGTGGTGTTTGTGGTGATGAGTGTGGTGTGTGTGGTGGTGTGTGGTGTTTTGTGCGTGGATGTAGTGTGGGTGATGATGTTGTGTTCCTCTGTGTGTTGGGGTTTTCGATAGCTGTGCTCTCTCTCTCTCTCTCTCGCCTTCTCTCCAAATTTCTAGTAGTGGGGGTTTGTGGGTGATGTGGGTGTGTGTTTTATAGTTGATTGGATGTGTGGGTGTGGTGTGTGTATGTGTATCAGGTGTGTGTATTTCGAATTGTCCAATGTGGCTGTGTTTTGTAAAGGTGTGTGTATTTTGACCGCAGCGGTGTGTACCGCCAATGGAATACCGCGGTTGAAGGACCGCCGCGTGGATTCGTGGGTCGTAATGGCATGGGCGTGTTTGTGTTGGCGTGACGGTGGAGGTTTGGTCATCTCCAGTTTATCGCTGACCGCTGATGAGGCGGCCTTCCGTGGATGTCGGGTTTTTGGCGGTTTGGCAGTTGTGGGTCAGAATGACCGTGGCGGTTTACCGCGGCCGCGGCGGTAGAATGGCGGAATTCTGACCGGCGGTAAGATCCTTTTACCGCCGAGGTCAGAATGACCCCCATAGTGTTTCAAAGTTTTCTGCGCTGCCTGTCCAGATTATGATGATATCATCGATATACCTTCCCCAATTTAAAATGTAGTCAGTAAGACCATGCGGGCAAGACGTCCATTGGTAATGTTTCTCAAAATGGCCCATGTATAAATTTGCATATGATGGAGAAAATTTAGCACCTATGGCCACTCCCTGAATCTGCTTATACCAATTGTCATTGTATAAAAACACATTATTTTCCAGAACCAATTTGGTCAATTCAATCAGCATAGTGGTATGCTAAAAAAAAGGTTGTGTCACCATCTGAGAGGGAGGCAGTGAGTGCTGAAATGCCCTTGTCTAGTGGCGTGCAAGAATATAAGGAGACAACATCAAGTGTAGCAAAAAAACATTCAGGCGTCCAGTCAATATCCTCTAGTTGACAAAGTAAATGTTTAGAACTGATAACGCGTCCCTTTATGATAATTTATTACACATCAGGACTCGTTTTAGGCCAATGAATCTTTTGACCCAGTTGAGAGACACCTTAGGATGAGATAGCTAATCAATGTCAATCAATACGTCAATAATGTCATCAATATTTATCATAACAATACATTTCAAAGTCATTAATCAATTCAAAACTCTACCATGACCTTGCAGCAGCCATGAATAACCACACCAGTTGAGTTGAATTTTATAAGTTTTATTCTCTATTAATCAAAAATCTAAGAGCAGATGCGTTAATCTCAAAACCAAGAAACATAATAGCATAGTTACGATATGGCAACTTTGGTAAGATTTCATTAAGGCGAGAATCACAAACATCAGAACATAACACGGCGTAAACATAGAGCAATTTAGCAGAGTGTCAATAACGCGTCAGTTCAACAAAGCATAGATTCGGTCGTTTGTCTATTTGCGTCAGTTTAGTGAACGCCTGTCCTAACCACTGATTAGCATTAGCATGTTGGACTTCATGCAAAACAATTTAGAACACCAATTTGGAAAAACATCTAACTATGGTCTCTGTCAAAAGTAAGCAGTTGGTACCTAGAAAGGAAAAGCAAACAGACAAATCACAATTCTATTGTCATAGTTACCCTCCAAAGTTTAGTTCAGCGCACAGGCTCAGTCTTCGTCTTCAGGACATCAGTCAAATCGCCATCAGTCAGAACTCAGCTCCGGGGCAAAAGGGCACTTCCCTCATAAGGAGGTAAAGTGTAAAATGGGCAAATCTAAGGGCGAGGATGGTTTTAAGTAAACCAACAAGTCACCAAACAGAGTGACAGAGTTTCTGGATAAAATCAATAGCATTCCCAAGCCCACCTAAATGGCTCCCTGTGTCATGGGTTTTTATCCCTTTTCCGTTGTACATTCCCCCACAATTCTATTAGACATTTGTTATACCCCACTATCTTTAACCTATCAGAAAACACATTAGGTCACCTAACTCTTCACCCCATATTATTTAAGTCTTTGATTGGTTCCCTTATTCGATGTCTTCAGAGGTGGCACGTCCGGTATGATTTCATCCTTCTGTAATTCTTTGCACATCTTTTGGTCAGTAGCTCCATTGTCTTCACCGGTTTGAATGACCTTGTACATTACATTAATCTACACTGTTTCATTTTGTTTTATCATTATTCTACAAGTAATGAAAAATTCATGGGAACGGATCTAGTATGGTTACATTCGCCTTCTAGAAGAGAAAAAAACAAAGGTCATGTCCTTTTGTGAGTCAGCACACTGCAAGATAGGAAAAATACATTTAATATGAGAGCCACACAGCTAAGCTTCGAGTCATGCTAACTTAAGGCCTATAAGGATTTCAGTACAAATTCAATAACACAATTATTGCTTAATTAGTATAATCTTATCCAATATATTGATACATAAACATCTTAATCACCATTATTAGTCCACGTATACATTGGCGGCCACTCCCCGTGGTCACATTTCAGGTGCACGTTTAAGCAAAAATTACTATTACAGTTTCTATGCAGCATTATCACACATTAATTCATAAACATTTCATGTTAATATAGATTATATAAGCTATGCTCTCTCAGTATCACGAATATAGGATGGTAAAATTTGCACCAGTGGTTGGAGATAAACATCTATAAATTCTGAAATATGTTCCGTGGAAGAGCCTATCCCAGATATGATAGGTCGTCTTGGTGGAAACAAACCTAGTTTGTGTACTTTAGGTAAAGTGTATATGCATGGTGCACTTGGAGTCGTATTAAGTATATATTTGAATTCTGAGTCAGTGGTAATGCAAACATCTCGCCAGTGTGTCAGTTTTCCCTTAATCATATTGGTGATGATAGTTAGAGGGTTACCACTAAGTCTAGCATATGCTTGACCATCCTTAAGTTGTCTGTTTATCTCATTGATGTAATCACGGCTATTCATTATAACCACGTTACCCCCTTCGTCAGCTTCTCTAATAACTATGTCCTTGTTGTTAATTAATTATTTGAGAGACTAAACTCCTCATTGGTGAGGTTAGTATGTATATTGTGGATTTTATGGTTATGTTTATCCCCCAAGCGGTACAAATCTTTTGTGACTGCCTTGTAAAAAAATATCAATGGAATTGCCTGAAGGGAGCACTGGTATGAAGGTAGATAGAGGTCGGAGACTACTATCTAAGTCACAATTAGGGGACATATTCAGATGTTTTAATAACACTGCCATAGATGGTGGATTGTCTTATTCCAGGGACATCAATAAATGGATGTTCTGAATGTCTTTGATAGTCCTGTTGCTAACTGGTGTAGACAGAGTGTGGGGAAAGGCGGGTGTAAGTCTGTCATAAAAGTGTTTCTTCAGTTTCAAACGTCTAGTAAACTTGAATAGGTCCACATGTATTTGTGCAAAGTTGGGAGATGAAGTAGGACAAAAACTCAATCCTAAATGCAAGATTTTTATTTGTGCTTCAGTCAGATGTAGATCAGACAGATTAATATTTTGCACACCCTCATTAACAATATTAGAAGTATTACACAGAACCTCAGGTTTTTTAGTTAGTTCTTCTGATTTCGTGTCCCCAATCTGGTTGTCATCTGTTCTCCTGGGTTCCCTCTGCTTGCCCTTCCTACCTCGTCTAGTTCTCTTCTTTTGTCCCCTGATTTGTTGTGGTTCAGTCTCTGTCCTCGCCTGAACTGAACTAGTTCCTCTAAAAAAGAAAAGCATATTTGCTATGTGTCGTGTTGTTATATGTACCACTAGAGTTGCTGGTGTTTCACTGTCCCCACTAGAGATGCTGGAAACATCAGTTGTGCTGCCTGAGATATTATGGGAAGTCACATGTATGTGGATGGTTACATATGATAGAATGATTCCTTATGCAAGGAAATGTGGACAGGGCTACTGGAACAATGCGATAGTGCAGATACTGTGATTTTTGCATAGTTATGAATTTACCAGATTTGCGTCATAATCCATTATCGGCTGCAGAATCTGCAAATTAAAAAAAAAAGTTAATTCTAACTCAAATGGATCAAAACTTACTAAAACGCACCAAGATGTGTTGGTGTGCAGTAGTAGGTCCTTTCCAAAGATTGACTGGTCACCTTAAACTGGTACCTATAAGGTGCATTTTATGTCCAGAAAGTGTTAACAAGTGTAAAAATGTCAAAATAATTGAATGATGCTAGCACAAAATGTGCTGCATCACACCACACAATTTGTTTTTTCTTGCCTCATAATTTAGTCAACCCTGTCCCATAATTAACCCCTCCCCTGATGCATAATTCCACTGCCCCTGCCTATGTGTAACCGGCAGGACACTTTTATGATTCTCAGTATGGTCATCTCTGGATTTCATTCCTATGAGGCTCATAAAATGAGTGGTCGACTAATAGGAACACTTGTGGCAAAGTATGAGATAGCAGATTCCACACAAAAGTGGTTCTATATTTATTTTAAGATTTTAAAAAAAACAAAGCTTTCAACAGACCTTAAAGCTATAGCTGCTACAGTAAGAATCAAGCATTTGCAATACAATAGGTCGCGCATTTTCTTGAGTTAGAGCTATTGGCATCTAAATTCATAACTGGATTTTTCTTGCCACATAAATTGGTCAACCTGCCTCATAATGTTGTCTTTTCCTGCCATATAATTCCAGTGGCCCAGCATTTAAAGTACTTTCATTTATCTTCTTCCTCTATCTTAAAACATATACAGCTATGATAGAAACAGAAATAAACGTTTGGTATTAGAGTGTAATGCTCAAAACACCATAACAAAAATATCATTTGAAATGGATTGGAGGCTGAAAAGAAAGAGGGAGTTGGGAGTAAAGATGGAGAGGACAAGTGGCGTAGTAATGGTGTCATCGGCCTTAGAGTAAGAAAGGAAAAGGGTTGACTTCAATTTCAGTAGGAAAATACATCAGTAATTAGAGTTGAGTGAGGTCCATAGGTCTCTGGGCCCCGGTGCCACTCCTGCTGCTTCGTTGATAACTAAGCCTCAGGAGAGAAAACAGATGAGGCAGAAAAAGAGAAGAAAATGCATGCAACAGACAAAAGGAAGAAAGAGAAGGGGTCGCAAAGAAATAAAAGAAAGAAGGAAAAGAAAGTACGAGAAAATGAATACACAACTAAGAGAAAAAATAGAGCAGACGTGTGAGGCAAAAGAAAAAAGTGAAGGAAGTTAGCTGGCGAAAGATAAATAGGAACAAATAATGAAAGAAGTGTGAAAAGAAAGAGAAAAATGAACATTACAGAAAATAGAGAGATGGTAAGAGAAACAAGCGGAGAAACAACCAGGGCATGTATGTACTTACAAATTTCCCACAGACTCAGAATGGTAAAACCACTTTGACACTTTGGTCCTGACAAGTAAAATGTGGATTGACAGATAAAGATAAGAAAAACACCAAAGAAAGGAAAGAAGAAAGATAAAAAGAGTGAAAGGATGCATACCGAGTCAAAGGAAACAGCAAATAAAAAGAGACAAAGAAAAAATTACGGGAAGAGAAATAAAAGTGAAATAATGAACGCCTCATTAAGAAAGAAGAGAGGAATGAAACAAGGAAAGAAATAACCACGTTTTTGTGAGTTTGAAAGAGGAGGTAGCAAGGGGAATAGGGAAATAAATAAAGAGAGAGGAGTAGAAATAAATAGTTGAAAGAGAGAGAAACTGTTAACATGTAGATTTTAACCCCTTAACTGCCAGGCCTTTTCCCCTCAGGTGCCAGGCCTTTTTTTGGCTATTTGGGGGAGTTCGCGCTTAGGCCCTCATGACTTTTTGCCCACATAAGCTACCCATGCCTAATTTGTGTCCTTTTTTTCCAACATCTTAGATATTCTAGAGGTACCCAGAGTTTGTGGATTCCCATGGAGTAGACCAAGAAATTAGCCAAAATACTGCAAAAAGTTCATTTTTTTTTCAAATGGGAAAAAAGGGCTGCAGAAGAAAGCTTGTAGTTTTTCCCTGAAAATAGCATCAACAAATGGTTTGCAGTGCTAAAATTCACATCTTCCCAGCTTTCAGGAACAGGCAGACTTGAATCAGAAAAACACAATTTTCAACACAATTTTGGCATTTTACTGGGGCATACACCATTTTTACTATTTTTTTGTGCTTTCAGCCTCCATCCAGTTAGTGCCAGAAATAGGTGTGAAACCAATGCTGTATTCCGGACAGCTAAACATTTCTGAAACATAGACCAAATTCTGAATTCAGCAAGGGGTCATTTGTGTAGATTTTACAAGGTTTTCCTATCAAACGTAACAGCTAAAATAAAACAAATATTGAAATTGTGGTGAAAAAAGAGCCATTTCTGTCCATGTTTTCTTCTATAACTTATTCCACCTATGGCAGATTTTTTAAAGCAATATACCGTTACGTCTGCTGGACTCTTCTGGTTGCAGGGATATATAGGGCTTGTAGGTTCATCAAGAACCCTAGGTACCCAGAGCCAATAAATGAGCTGCATGTTGCAATGGGTTTTCATTGTATACCGGGTATACAGCAATTCATTTGGTATAAAATATAAAGAATGAACAATAAGTATCAAGGAAACCTTTGTATTTCCAAAATGGGCACAAGATAAGGTATTGAGAAGCAGTGGTTATTTGCAAATCTCTGAATTCCAGGTCACCACACTAGCATGTGAACTACAGGGCATTTCTCAAATAGATGTCTTTTTTACACACTGTCTTACATTTGGAACTAAAAAATGTAAAGAAAGACAAGGGGCAATAACACTTGTTCTTCTATTCTGTGTTCCCCTTAGTCTCCCGATAAAAATGGTACCTCACTTGTGTGGGTAGGCCTAATGCCCGTGATAGATAATGCAACATGGACACATCACATTTTTACATTGAAATCTGACGTGTTTTTTGGAAAGTGCCTAGCTGTGGATTTATGGCCTCTAGCTTAGGGAAACTTATCAAACCTGTGCATTTTATAAAACTAGACACCTAGGGGAATCTAGGAAGGGGTGACTTGTGGGGCTCTCACCAGGTTCTGTTACCCAGAATCCTTTGTAAACCTCATAATTTGGCCAAAAAAACAATTCCTTACATTTTGGCGATAGAAAGTTCTGGAATCTGAGAGGAGCCACAGCATTCCTCCATGTCTCCTGGTACAAATGGTACCTCACTTGTGTGGGTTGGCCTAGTGCCTGTGACAGGAAATGCCTCAAACACAACGTGGATACATCACATTTTCCCAAAGAAAACTGACCTATTTTTGCAAAGTTTCTAGCTGTGGATTTTGGCCTCTAGCTCAGCCGGCACCTAGGGAAACCTAGCAAACCTATACATTTTTGAAAACTAGACATCTAGGGGAACCCAGGATAGGGTAACTTGTGGCACTCTCACCAGGTTCTATTACCCTGAATCCTTAGCAAACCTAAAAGGTTGGCGAGAAACCCTTGCCTAAGGGGTCGCTCCCCATCTGCAAACATTTTTCTTTAAAAAAATCCCAGGTGTCTAGTGGGTTCTGTCCCCCCTAGGGGGCAGATCCACCTAATTAAAATAGGCCGATCTGCCCCCAGGGGCGGCAGAAAAGGCCTAATAAAAAAATCCCCCCCTTGGGAAGTGACCCTTGCCAAATGGGCCACTCTCCTTATACATAAACAAAAATAAACAATAATCCCTGGTGTCTAGTGGGCATTTCTGCAGCCCGATCGCTTCACGATCTTCTACTGGGAAGAAATGTGCACTGAATGTTAGAATTGATGGATTCTGAGGGAGCTGGGGTGGTTCCCATCAACAGTGGTGTTGGATGTTAGACTTGAGGTGCACTGGCTGAGCTGTGTTTTTCTCTTTTGGGTCCAGTACTAGCCTGGTAGTGGGACTGAATTTTAGAATTGAGTTGCTGTAATGAACTGGGGTCCAAGTATAGGAAAGGAAGTGGCCTCGCCGGGGTAGAACTGTAGAACTGAGGTGCACTGATGGAGCTGCACTGGAGCGGCAGAATGTACTGACTGTAAGAAGTGAGGTGCTCTGGCAGACAGCGTATGTAGGATTCTGGCACAGCTAAGGGGCTTGGAGTGTGTGAACTGAGGTGCACTGATGGAGCTGCGCCTGAGATCCCAGTACTGGAGCAGCAGAGTGTACTGACTGTGAAAACTGAGGGGCTCTGGCAGATAGGGTGGGGGGGTTCCTGGCCACGGCATAGCTGAGGGCTTGGAGTGTGTGAACTGCGGTGCACTGATGGAGCTGCACTCAAGGTCCCAGTACTGGAAAAGCAGTGTGTACTGACTGCAAGAACTGAAATGCTCTGGAAGACAGCATATGTGGGGTTCCTGGCACGGCTGAGGGCTTGAAGTGTGTGAACTGTGGTGCACTGATGGAGCTATGCCTGAGGTCCCAGTACTGGAGCAGCAGAGTGTACTAACTGAGAAAACGGAGGTACTCTGGCAGACAGGGTGTATGGGGTTCCTGGCACTGGCACATCTGAGGGCTTGGAGTGTGTGAATTGTGGTGCACTGATGGAGCTGCTCATGAGATCTCAGTACTGGAGCAGCAGAGTGTACTGACTGAGTGAACTGAGGTGCTCTGGCAGACAGGGTGTATGGGGTTCCTGGCACTGGCACATCTGAGGGCTTGGAGTGTGTGAACTGCGGTGCACTGATGGAGCTGTGCCAGTGGTCCCAGTACTGGAGTAGCAGAGTGTACTGACTGCTAGAACTAAGGTGTTCTGGCAGGCAGCGTGTGTGGGGTTCCTGGCACGGCTGAGGGCTTGGAGTGTGTGAAATGCGGTGCACTGATGGACCTGCAATTGGGATCCCAGTATGGAGCAGAAGTGGGTACTGTCTCTAAAGACTGTGGAGCCCTGGAGAGCTGGGTGCCTACTCTATAGGCAATTACAAGCGATCCACCCTTGCTCTCAGCACACAGGCAGGCACACTTGGTAAAGAAAATCCAAGCCAAGGAAGGGTGGGAGCCAGGCCGCTGAGAGAGAGTGCGAGAGCCCACAAAGACCAAATTGACCAAGATAGCCTGATTTATAGCCTTTTTCACAGCTAAGCTCAGAGGAAGAATGCTCTGCAAATGAAAAGGGATGCTTCCCTGGACAGGAGCAGGAAACAAAGTTTTAAAAAAAGTCCCCTACAGACCAGATAAACAGGACAAAGCGTAATTACACTGTAGATGGTCCCTGTTCCCACACAGAAGAAGGCGTGACAAAGAGGCATGACTGACTACTAGCAAGCAAAGATTTTTAAATGACACTGAAACTTACGCTCAACCTAAAAACAGGAACTTCAGCAACAAAATCTATCCAGTACTCAAACATAGTTGAGGTGCTAGGAAAAAGTATTATAAAACTATAACAATATATCAGTTATTCCTAATCGATACAGTAATTTGTATTAATTCTGATGAATATTCAGAATTAGGTAAACATTTTTATAACACAATTAAGTTTTAAATCACCTTATATGATGTATTCCAGTACATCTGAGATATGAGTGTTAAGGTTCATAGTGTGCACCCAGAGTGCCCTTAACTCGTGTTAAAATCTTTGTTTTAAATGAATGGCTAAACACACCTACGTATGCACAGGATAGCGTTGTCTGGTCTGAGCACCTATGCTTGCTATGTTTGTTTAGTACATGGCATGGCTACATCTTTTTCCTAAAGGAGTAAAGCTTTTTTTTGGTCAGTTCAGTTGTTCAGTCGGTACATGCTATGCACCATTTACACAAATGCATGCCAAATACAAGTTACAAAACACCCAAACGACTAAATAGTTAGGGTGTAGTGGGATTACTTGAAGTATCACCACTAGAGTTAAAGCTGCTAGAGGTTGGAATGGCCAAAAGAAGCAACATCTCAGACAAAAAGACTTTGACAGCATCAAACCAGATGGGAGAAAGACGCCGGCCCAATAGAAAGAGGATTGTGGGAGGAAGCATTTACCTAAAACCCAGACAGTTATCAGCAAGATCTGGGGCCAGATGTAGCAAAGTATTTGCACGTCGCAAACGGCGAAAATCGAAGTTTGCAAGGTGTAAATGCCTCTTTGCTATGCAGAAATGCATATTGCGAGTCGGTACCGACTCGCAATATGCATTTCAGAATCGCAAATAGGAAGGGGTGTTCCCTTCCTATTTGCGATTCGGAATGGAATGCAATACCATTTGCGACCGCATATGCGGTCGCAAAGGGTATCGCAGTTACCATCCACTTCAAGTGGATGGTAACCCACTCGCAAATTGGAAGGGGTCCCCACGGGACCCCTTCCAGTTTGTGAATGGACCCAAAACATTTTTTTCAGGGCAGGTAGTGGTCCAAGGGACCACTGCCTGCCCTGAAAAAAAACCGAAACTAAAGGTTTCGGTTTTTTTTTAAGTGCAGCTCGTTTTCCTTTAAGGAAAACGGGCTACACTTAAAAAAAAAAAAAACTGCTTTATTTAAAGCAGTCACGAACATGGAGGTCTGCTGACGACAGCAGGCCTCCATGTTAGCGAGTGCCTATACTCGCTATGGGGCCGCAATTTGCAACCCACCTCATGAATATTCATGAGGTGGGTCATTGCGACCCCATAGCGAGTCGCAGTCGGTGTCTGAGACACCGTACTGCATAGCGACTTGCAAATTGCGAGTCGCAGGGACTCGCAATTTGCAAGTCGCAAATTGCCGTTTTGCTACATCTGGCCCCTGGTTTTTCTAGGTTCAAATGAACATTTTGCAGCATGTACTACAAGCGTTCAGCTGTGAATTAATAATGAAATGTGTCCATTACGTTGTGACTGAGAGGGTACTTTTACACAAACACACTGAGGAGTTACTCAATTATAGAGAAATACTGGGAGTAATTTGATGGTGCTCCACTAGCAAAGAGAAATGCAGGTCAATGATGGGGTGGCCCACCTCTACCAGACATTGAGAAATGTACCTCACAGTATGTACTGGTGTATGGCAGCAGACAGGGTTGTATATAAAGGAAGGGGATGGCCCAAGAAATTTGAAAAATATCTTGGGGGATACGGGCGGAACATAATGTACTTGACTAATTGAGAAGACAATTCAAGTGAACTGGGAAGTTATGTACTATAGCACTGTTAGCTAAATGCTTAGTCATTATGAAAACTCAAACATCTATCCTTTGATGATAGATGAAACCACTAACAACTGTACATGTGGAACACTGTGCCATTTGCCTGCATTATTTACGTATTTGATCATTACTGCAATATGTACATCTTGCAGAGACTCCACATTTTCCTTTTTTAATGCCACGAAAAGTTCACCAATTGTTTGAGCGAACATAAAAATGAAAACCTCAATCCAATGCATATATATTTAAATATGGTCTTTATTCTATAAACTAGGAAATCCTTGATTAAGATTCACCTACCTTTGTTTATGTAACCAAATGCACATATCTGGATTGTATTCGAAATTCGGTAAATACCTATTAGGTAACTGCAATATGGTCCAATATTGCATTGAGTTGTTCTGGTGACATCATAAAATGAAGCCGAAGACTGGGTGGTTTATAAATGCCAGAGCAATGGGATGGCAATACAGGACCATATTAAACCTGGTACTGTTATTTATTGTTTATATTACATGTTTATTTTGTGTAGTTAGCTTGAAAAGACTGTTTACCTCTGAGTAAAACTAAGAATGGAACTGAGGAGGATTAAAATGTTTAGGTTTTGTTTACATTTCTTGAAAAAATGGTTAATAAAACCCAACAGAAATATCAATGGTGATAGTCAGTAGAGTTAGGTATCCATTGTCTGCAGTGTTTACCACATATTTATGGATTTATTGAATTTGCCACAATTTGTAAAATTTGCAGATGATGCCAAAAATGTTGTTTTCTTAGATGGATTAAAAATAAAAGTAGACAAAGTGCTGCATAACTTCCATTTTCGTTGCATAATTTAGATGTGTATAATTTGGTCCTCCATGCCTCTTATTCCTAGCCACCCTGACAATGTCAAAGCTCTGTCGTGTGGTATAGGGTGTGCCATGATGACGATAAAATCCATATGTCACAGGTAACTGTAAAAAAAAAATCTGTATTTCATAGTTCTCTGTGAATTGTAGGTTCTATATTTTTGCACATTATGCAAAAAATCACCAAACATGACATTGATATATATATATATATATATAGATATATATATATATATAGATATATATACATATATACATTTGCAGAAAAAAATGTAAAGCTGTAAAGGGGCTATTTGTGGCTACACAAACGTTCACTTGCTGCACATGACCAGAAGCATGCTTCAGTCTTAACGTTCCTGCATCTCCATGCTAAAGTTCTAACAAGCAACGTCCCTCCCCTTTCCCAAAGTAGCTCTTTGGGTGGTGGTTATTGAGAAAAATTCCACTGAAGTGTTTCAGGTCAGTGAGATGGCGAAGGGAGGCCTCAATGAAGAACACAAGGGCCATTATAATGAATCAGAGATAGACCACTGTTGTGACAGGAGTCAGTGAAACGTGAATGAGTGAGACACTACTGAAGTACACAAGGCCAATGATGGGAAGAAAGAGGCTCACAAGACCAGGAACGAGTGAAGTGCATTTGACCAGGATAGGAGACCCGAAATGGGGAAAGAATGAGATCCACTTAGGTGTACAAGGCCGAAGTATAAGAAAGATTAAGTATAACTGATGTGTACGAGCCACGCATCTGGCTAACAGGCCAGGTATTGGTTCTGCCTCTGTGATGGGCCCATGTCCTCCTACTCCCAGGCCCATCTAAAACTGACCAGTTGGACATCTCAGTTAAAGGTCTCATGTTTAACTGTTGTTTGTACTTGGTTTATGGCTATTGCTATCTCTAAGTCATTTATTCCTGTTCCTCAGACTGAAAATATGCATCACTGTATAAAGTGTATGGCAAAATTAAACCCGCAACAACTGAAGTGGATACCACAACCTCCTCTGATAATGCCGCCGCATAGCTTTGACATGGTAACATTACCTCTACGTTCCTCGTCCTAGATGTTACAATAGCTATATGAGTTTATCTTGACAGATGCAGTATCTCCCGAAAGACCTCTCCATTACTTTTGGCCATTCTGGACAGGGTAAAAAGCCTGTAAAAGAACATTAATCACATGGATTAAAGAGACGATTAGATAGATTGGTTTATGCAAATCACAGAAACACTTTACCTGAGACTATCCAAAGTCATTCTACCCATTCTGTGGCAGCGTCCTGGGCACCTGTTCAGGAAGTGTCTTTGGGGAGTTCTGTTGTTGGGACTTGGGCCTCAGACAATACATTTATTAGACATTATAGGCTTCATAATGTACAAGGTGTACAGAAGAATGTTGGTGTAAAAGCCTTGCATTCTGCCATGACACAATTTCTGTCATTTCGTAACAATTAAATACAATGGGTGTTGCATAATTTTTCTGTTTAACATGGGACCTTTGTGTTTTTGTTCAAAGGCCCTATTCCTTTTGCTTTGGTAACCTCACCAAGTAATGGATGAGGCAAGGGATGTAAAGGTAAGGGCCTGATTACTTGACGAGTAATCTTCAGTTACAAACATGGTATGGCATGTAAGACTCAAATGTCCAATAAGCTATCATTCTCAACACAGGCCCTACGGCACTCCTCAATCAAACTGTCCACGTTTTCAGAAGACAGGCTTTACCCCCAATTAGCGGAACAGGTTTGCCATTTTAATTTGGTTCTGACACAGGATCTGAGATGCCTCATTAGAAGCTAATTACTAACACGCAGACAGGTTCATCCTTTTTAGATTGAGCCCAGGCAGCGCTGTCTGCAAGACATGTTGTATTCAATCTATGGGCTTTTGACCACGCCCACTCTTGCCATTTATTCTTTGTTGTGCTAGTCTTTAATGCTTCCCTTTTATTGGTGCATTTTTCTAAATATCCCATCCTTTTGTGCTCAGTTCCCTCCCAGGCGACTCACTAAGAGAAAAAAACTTTGGGCCATCACGCTACCTTCACGCTTCCTCCTGTTACAGCGTGTGACGGCCCCTCCTCCCAGTGGACTTCACTGACTGATTCTTTTTGTTGGCCATCTCTGGCCATCTGTTGCCTCCTCGTTCGCACCCCTCCCTCCCGTTATTGCTGCCATCCTTCCTGCGCCACTGCTTGTTCCTAAAGCATTTTGACTGCTGCTCGGAGGAAGCAATACATGGTTCCAACATTGAAGAAGTTATAGAAAAAGTACAATTGCTGAAAGCTCTTTTTATTTACCTTCCCTAAAGGGTGTATTCTGATCCTTCGGTTCAAACTGCTCAAGATCAGAGTTGGCATTCCCACATTCATCATCAGGCTCTATAAATATTGAAATACAAGCCCTGGTCACGAGCCAGTAGTGCTGCAGTGAGTCCAGCCCGTCCCAGCGCAGACGGGGGGCTAAGCTGAGGAAAAACTAACTTCTCTTTTGGTTGATATTGTGCACACTTTAAAGGGAGACTGTGCGAAGAAAGAGTCGACACTGAGGCAAAGAAGAGATGAGATTGCTAAGGGGAGGGAGTATTGCGCAATATGTTAATGGCAGCCCCTTAGAAACTGAAAAAAAAAATGCATTAAATATACTTATTTGTGTATCATGGTATTAAAATTCCTGTTATACTTTTCCTTATAGACACGTCTGCCTCTATGAACCAGCCGACTTATTTAGTAACATCTCATTTGGACACTTCCAGAGGCATGGTAGAGATTTTTATGAAGGTAACCTGTGTTTTTAAATAATATTTAAGCGAAGGGTCTCTCCTGGATATACGCACTAAACGAAACACATTTACCTTTTTTCTGCTTACTGCGTGCCCGGTGCCCTTTTCGTCTGGGAGACAGGTACATTCTAGTTGTATTCGACGATGCACCGTACTGCATTAGGGTAAATAAAATACTTTTTTTTTATTTATTTCACTGCATGTTTTTTGCTTACTGTAGGAGGCTGGCCTGGCTTATAGTTGGTACCTTGTGGTACTTACACCCTGTGCCAGGTCCAGTTATCCCTTATTAGTAGAATAGAGGTGTTTCTACCAGCTTAGGTTGATAGAAGGTAGCTATGGCAAAGCAGCTTAGGCTGAACTAGGAGACATGCAAAGCTCCTACTATACCACTTATATCATATAGCACAATATCATAAGAAAACACAATACTCAGAGTTACTAAAAATAGAGGGACTTTATTTTAGTGACAATATGCCAAAAGTATCTCAGAGGATACCCTAACTTAGGAGGTAAGTAATATACACCAATTATATGTACACAAACCCAAAACAGGTAAGTAACAGTAGGAAAAGTAGTGCAAACAATGTAGAATCACAATAGGATGCAATGGGTAGACATAGGTCTAGGGGCAACACGAACCATATACTCCAAACGTGGAATGCGAATCACGAATGGACCCCAGACTTATGGGAGGTTGTAGAGGGTTGCTGGGACTGTGAGAAAACAGTAAGGGTATCCAAAATACCCCACCCAAAGACCCTGAAAAGTAGGAGTAAAGTTACCCTACTACACCAGAAGGACAGAATAGTGGTGATAGGGGATTCTGCAAGAACCACAAGCACCAGCAAAACATTGAAGACGGATTCCTGGACCTGAGGACCTGTAAAGGAAGGGGACCAAGTCCAAGAGTCACGAAAGTGTCCAGGGGAGGCAGGAGCCCACTAAACCCTGGATGAAGGTGCAAAAGGGCTGCCTCTGGGTGGAAGAAGCCAAAGATTCTGCAACAACGAAAAGGGCTAGGTACTTCTCCTTTGGATGGAAGATATCTCAAGGCATGCTGGAGGTTGCAGAAGGGTTTCCAGGCAGAAATACGTCAAACACGTCTTGCTAGCTGCAAGAGTCGCAGTTGAAGATTTTGGGTGCTGCTGGGGACCAGGAAGGACCAGGACGTCACCCCTTGGAGGAGGAGACAAAGGAGGCGCTCAGCAACTCAAAGAGCCCCCACAGAAGCAGGCAGCACCCGCAGAAGTACCAGAACAGGCACTTAGAAGATCTGAGGACAGCGGTCGACTCAAAGTCACAAAGGAGGGTCCCACGACATTGGAGTCCAACTTAGCGAGTTGGGCAATGCATGTCGGAGTGCTGGGGACCCAGGCTAGGCTGTGCACAAAGGAAGTCCTGGAAAAATGCACAGAAGCCGGAGCAGCTGCAAATCATGTAGTACACAGGTTTGCTGTCTGGCGTGGGGAGGCAAGAACTTACCTCCACCAAATTTGGACAGGAGGGCTGTGGTAAATAATTTAAAATACCTCTGAATTTGCTTTGTAAGTTAAATAAATAATAAAAAAGGAAAGAGACGGGGTCCGAGATGTAGAGAATAATCGGGATTTATTCAATGACTCGAGTTAAGGGAGAGCTCCTTCACCAAGCGGGTTAGGGAGTAGTCTGTCTTACTTCGCGCAGCATAGAGCTTTTATAAATTTTTCTACTACATGCAAACAAATGGCAGGTTCAATCATTTTCCACTAGTTAAGTATAAAAACATTTGTATGCCTCAGGGGAGTGGAGTGGGAGATTGCTTGCAAACAAAAATGTGCAAACAGCTGAAGCGTATAATAGTGTGTAGTAAATGGCAGGTATGACCTTGTTCCAATTGCAGGTTATTCCGTGAAAATTAGTTTTTCTCAAAATTGGCTTAACCGCAGGTATGTGGCCGGTCTGGTATTCGGCCTTAGGCATATTACACGATGTGGCTGCTTTCAAGCTGCATCTTTTTCTGCCTATTTCCTCTGCGACGGGGTGTTTAAAACACTCACAAAATGGATGCCATATTCAATATGGTTGTCCTGATGTCAAATGAACAGTGGTTGCACGAAGGGTGAGAAACTATTTTTCCACATTCCCTCCTTGCACCAGAGTGCAACCATTGTCCTCTATCTCGATGGCCATAAGATCATCAATATGATCTTGGAGCATAATCTTAACATTTTCTTTTTTCTGGATGTGTGGTTTAGGAATGCACATGGTAGCACACAATCCACAGAGTGGCGGGCCGCACTGGATGCACAGGCAGCATCCCATTAATGTAAACAATGCTATGCCATAGCAGAAATCAATTTCCAGCCCCATGTGGAGACTAGTCCCCAAAACCATCCTGACCAGGTCCAGTTGCCAGGATCCTGGTGTAAGCTGGACGCAATTTTGTGCAATTTAGAAATAGCCTCATAGACAGAGGGGGCATTATCAGGTATGAAAACACAGCAGCTCGACCCGATGATTTTACATGCTCCGCCCCTCTCTGCTAGTATGACATCAAGAACAAGACGATTTTGAAGCGCTACCATTCTGATAGCGGATTGTTCCTGTGTCAAATTTCCCAGAGCAGCTATAGTCTGATTTACAACTGCTTCTACTGTTCGAGTAAGCCTACGGATAAGCTTACTATTCTGAATCGGTCAAATAAAGAAGAAGAAACCTCTATTGAAGTCTGTATACTGTTCCAGGGTAGTCTCTGTTTGGTCTATCCCCGAAGTATCTATAGATCTCTTATGCCTCTCATTAGGGAGTAGGCGATCCTTATGATACATCGGCGGGGCAAGGAAAACGGGAGGCAATAGGAAAGATATATAGCATCTTCCTCCCCATCCGAGGGGAAGACGTATATAGGCTATCTCTCCACAGACAAAATATATATGTCTAGACGCTGGAAACGTTCATTGGCCTTTGTCCTCGAAACTCACAGTAATATTACATTCACTGTGTCCTACCTGGATTATAGCAGTCTTCTGGACACACAGCTGTCCTTTCATTTTGGAAACAGATATGGAGGTTGGTCCGCCTTTCTTTTTAGGCTTGGTATTTACCAATTTGGAAGACCAATACTCCTGTTTATACTCTTCACTTTCGAATATAGTCCCCTTAGCCTGTGGTATTCCATTATCGTCGGAATAACAGACTTGATTAAGGACGGTATTCAGATCTCCCCATGGCCACCCATTCTTACATATCCGAGCATCTCCTTCAGGGCATGCGGAATTGGAGGTATTGTACGCTGTTATTAAGGCAAACCAAGCCTCACAGGTACCATTATATGAAAATGGAAAAGGTACCAGTGGCATCCCTCCGTCATTCTGAAGAGGGGGAATCTGTCCACATATCCAGCAATCGGTAGTATTGGCAACCTGGTGAGTATAGTGCAACATCCGTACAAAGGAGTTATTTTGCATAGCTAATCTGTGGGCCCGTTCATGAGGAGTAAGATCATAATAGGTATGTTCTTGTGTACTGTTGGGTGAGAATATAGGGAATTGACTAGATGGAAAAATTCAATGTAAAACCCAACCTAAACACATTGCTGCTGCCAGAAACAACATTAACATCATTATACAAAAATTTCTTTCCGCACACATTTTCTTTCTATATTGAAATCCGTCGTCATTTTTGTCAGGTACACTTCTCAGAGCCCCTGCCGTTTCACCAACAAGTAGAGCTTGTTTGGACTTAATTGACCTGGACTTGAGTTTAGATCTATAAGTCTGGTGGAGACTTTCTTCTGTGGGTAATGTCAATTGTTCTGCGTTCTGTTGTGTCTGAAGTGGCGATGTCTGTCCACTTTTTTCCTTGGGAAAATGTTTCTTACAGTGACTGGCATGGAGCCATCCCTTACGACCTTCGACTTTTACAGCTGTCCTGGTAACCAGTAGAACGAGCTTCGGTTCCTTCCATCGAGGCTCAAGAGGTGTTGTTCGATCAAAATTGCGAATATAAACCCAGTCGCCTGGTTTGATCTGGTGCTCTTTGGGCTCAGTATTATCAGAAAATGCGGCTGCAACCTGTGAACGACAAGATTGAAGTGCAGACATCAAGGAAGCCAGGTAATCAGTCAGTACAGGCATTTCAATATCTGTTATAGCTTTCGCACGTGGTATTCCCCATATGTTAGGAGGCCTACCAAAAACTATCTCGTAGGGCGCGAGCACCATTCTGGAATGAGGAATCATACGCATGTAAAACAGAGCTACTGGTAAGGCAGTAATCCAATCAACTCCCTTTTCAGCACATATCTTTGCCATCTTGTTTTTTAAAGTCTGGTTATGTCGCTCAACCAGGCCTGCTGCCTGTGGATGACGCACACAGTGAAATTTCCACTGGTATCCCAACAGGAGCAATATCTTTTTCATTAATTCAGACGAGAATGGTTGACCATTATCAGAATATATAACTCGGGGCAGACCGAACCTAGGGAAATACTCCTTAATCAATTGTTTAGCTGTAGTGCTGGCAGTATAGTCAGGTACAGGATAAGCTTCGGTCCATCGTGTTAATGCACATACTACTACGAGTACATACTTCTGTCCTCTGCACCTTTCCATTTGTATATAATCCATCTGTATAACTTCAAAAGGGTGCTCAGGAGGATGAAATCCTCCTGCCCCTACTGTTGTGCCTTTTCCAATATTATACTGACAACATATCATACATGTTTGGACTCTTTGTTTGGCTGCTGCCCTAAGATGTTTATTGTCCCATATATGTTGTATTGCGTCTAGCATAGCTTTTTCCCCAAGGTGGGCTGGTCCATGTATTGTATCTATAATAATCTGCACCATGGCATCGGGAAGATACCATACTGCTTTATGTGATGTCATCCATCCTTGATCAGTTAGTATCCCTCCTTCCTCTTTCCATTTTTCTTTTTCTTCATTTGTGGCGTGACTCTGTATGTCTTGGATGTCCATAGTTATATCTCGTGTGACCTGCATATGCATAAATTCGGGACCGTGATGCAGCGTACTCTCTACATCTTTCTGTGTCATGTCTTGAGCTGTTTGATCTGCTAATGCATTTCCTAATATAACATGATCTGTCCCCTTTGTGTGTGCTTTGCATTTTATTATAGCTATTTGTTCTGGTAGATGTATATCATCTAACAATTGTGTTATCAAGTCTGCATGTTGTATTTTTGATCCATGCGATGTCATGAATCCTCTTTCTCTCCATAATGTTCCAAAATTGTGTACTACTCCAAAAGCGTACTGTGAATCAGTATAAATATTTTTTTTTTTTCCTTTACCTAATCGACAGGCCCTACTCAATGCTATCAACTCGGCCGCTTGTACTGAGAGAATGGGTATCTGTTTACTTTCTAAAATTTGAGTATTTGTGATAACAGCATAGGCGGCCCTTATCTCCCCCTTTTCTGTTCTTTTACAAGAACCATCCACGTAAATATTTTCTTCTGCATCTGGTAATGGAGTGTCTTTTAAATCTGATCGTGGTTTCGTCACTTGTTCAATCACCTCCATACAGGGAGTGCAGAATTATTAGGCAAATGAGTATTTTGACCACATCATCCTCTTTATGCATGTTGTCTTACTCCAAGCTGTATAGGCTCGAAAGCCTACTACCAATTAAGCATATTAGGTGATGTGCATCTCTGTAATGAGAAGGGGTGTGGTCTAATGACATCAACACCCTATATCAGGTGTGCATAATTATTAGGCAACTTCCTTTCCTTTGGCAAAATGGGTCAAAAGAAGGACTTGACAGGCTCAGAAAAGTCAAAAATAGTGAGATATCTTGCAGAGGGATGCAGCACTCTTAAAATTACAAAGCTTCTGAAGCGTGATCATCGAACAATCAAGCGTTTCATTCAAAATAGTCAACAGGGTCGCAAGAAGCGTGTGGAAAAACCAAGGCGCAAAATAACTGCCCATGAACTGAGAAAAGTCAAGCGTGCAGCTGCCACGATGCCACTTGCCACCAGTTTGGCCATATTTCAGAGCTGCAACATCACTGGAGTGCCCAAAAGCACAAGGTGTGCAATACTCAGAGACATGGCCAAGGTAAGAAAGGCTGAAAGACGACCACCACTGAACAAGACACACAAGCTGAAACGTCAAGACTGGGCCAAGAAATATCTCAAGACTGATTTTTCTAAGGTTTTATGGACTGATGAAATGAGAGTGAGTCTTGATGGGCCAGATGGATGGGCCCGTGGCTGGATTGGTAAAGGGCAGAGAGCTCCAGTCCGACTCAGACGCCAGCAAGGTGGAGGTGGAGTACTGGTTTGGGCTGGTATCATCAAAGATGAGCTTGTGGGGCCTTTTCGGGTTGAGGATGGAGTCAAGCTCAACTCCCAGTCCTACTGCCAGTTCCTGGAAGACACCTTCTTCAAGCAGTGGTACAGGAAGAAGTCTGCATCCTTCAAGAAAAACATGATTTTCATGCAGGACAATGCTCCATCACACGCGTCCAAGTACTCCACAGCGTGGCTGGCAAGAAAGGGTATAAAAGAAGGAAATCTAATGACATGGCCTCCTTGTTCACCTGATCTGAACCCCATTGAGAACCTGTGGTCCATCATCAAATGTGAGATTTACAAGGAGGGAAAACAGTACACCTCTCTGAACAGTGTCTGGGAGGCTGTGGTTGCTGCTGCACGCAATGTTGATGGTGAACAGATCAAAACACTGACAGAATCCATGGATGGCAGACTTTTGAGTGTCCTTGCAAAGAAAGGTGGCTATATTGGTCACTGATTTGTTTTTGTTTTGTTTTTGAATGTCAGAAATGTATATTTGTGAATGTTGAGATGTTATATTGGTTTCACTGGTAATAATAAATAATTCAAATGGGTATATATTTTTTTTTGTTAAGTTGCCTAATAATTATGCACAGTAATAGTCACCTGCACACACAGATATCCCCCTAACATAGCTAAAACTAAAAACAAACTAAAACTACTTCCAAAAATATTCAGCTTTGATATTAATGAGTTTTTTGGGTTCATTGAGAACATGGTTGTTGTTCAATAATAAAATTAATCCTCAAAAATACAACTTGCCTAATAATTCTGCACTCCCTGTACAATCATGTACCTCATCTATGTCCTCGTGAATGGGTAAAAGTGTGGCAGGGTTCAGGGTATTGCATCTTAAGATCTGTATGTGAGGTTGAAAAAGTGTCAGTTCATACCCTGACAGTCTTGCTATTGTTAGATGTTGTGTCTGTGTTCTGTTAAGTAATAGTTCTACTGCATGGGGAACTCGTACTATCAAAGGGTGTCCCAATACTATAGCATCGCTTTGTCTAATAGCTTGAGCTGTTGCTGCTACAGCCTTCAGGCATGCGGGAAGAGCTTGTGCTACAGGATCTAAGGTGGATGAAAAATATCCACATGGTCTTTGTTTTCTAGCTTGCTCTTGTGTCAGGACCGATAGAGCGGTCCCATTCTTTTCAGTAACGAATAGTGTAAAATCTTTATGATAATCAGGGGTGGCCAACACCGGGGCCTGACACATTGCCTCTTTCAATGTTTTGAAAGCGAGCGTGTGTTCCTCTGTCCAGGGAAGCTGGGGAGACGTGCTGGCTTCTGATGTCGTCAATTTTACAAGTGGTTTTGATATTAGTGCAAATTGTGGTATCCATTGTCTGCAATAGGACGTTAGTCCTATGAATTCACGTACCTGTCTGTGTTTTTGGCTGTGGTATATTTTGTATCAATTGTATTCTCTCCTTTGTTAGCTGCCTTCCCTCCTTTGACAGTAAGTGCCCTAAGTAGGTCACTTGCTGTTGACAGAATTGCAATTTCTTTGGCGACACTTTGTGGCCATTTTCAGCCAAGAATGTTAATACCAATAATGAAGCTTCGACACATGACTGCTCAGATCTGGCCGTAATGAGTATATCATCGACATACTGCAGAAGAGCTGTTTGATCAGGCATTTGTATGGTGTCTAGCTGTCTTTTTAGTGCTTGGCTCTAGATGCTCTGGCTGTCAGTAAATCCTTGAGGAGCTCGGGTAAACCGGAAACTCCTTCCGGATAATGAGAACCCAAACAAATATTGACTGTCTTCATGTATTGGTACACTGAAAAACGTGTTTTTGAGATCGATAACGGTAAAATGTGTGGCTTCACAATCAATTGTTGTTAAAAGGGTAGATATGTCTGGTACGACAGGATGTTGTGCCACAACACATTTATTTAATTCCCGTAAGTCTACCACAAGTCTATAGTTGGTATTTTCTCCTTGTTGTACTTTCTTTGCCACAGGTAATACGGGTGAATTCACGGTATTTGATGGTACTTCGATCACCACTCCACTAGTGATGAGGTCCGCTATAATGGAGGTAAGGTCTTTCTCAGCTTGTGGAGGCATTTTATATTGACGGAGTCGTGGTAGTATGGCTCCCTCCTTTAAAATGATCTTGTGGGGCGTAATGACCATCCGCCCGACCGATGTGGGACTGGTGGCCCACAACTCGGCTGGGAGGTGGGCCAATCGAGGATCTAAATCTCTGACTGTATAATGGCCCTTGAAGTCTCAAAGGAACAGACGCACATCCTGGGGGGAGCACACTATTATGGCTCCTAATTCTTTCAATTGTTTTATTCCTAATAGATTCTCGGGGCAAGCATCAGTCAAGAGAAGATCTGTCGTAGTGGTAAGGGGGCCAATTTGTAAGGGTAGTGGCTCTGATGTATTACTCGTAATGGGTTGACCAGAGAAACCCAGTGAAATATTTTTATTCCCAGAGAGTGGAGCTTGCGGGAGCTCGTTATGATCTATCGTTGTCTTACTTGCCCCTGTATCCAATAGGAATTTCTTATCTTGTCCCAGGAGGTGAACGTCTACATATGGACCAGTTTGGTCCACAGGTATAGGAATAAGGGGCAATTTATCCTCAACCCCCCCTGGGCAGCCTCATAAAAAACTGGGGAAATCGGCATATCCAGTATTTTCATCAGATATGTACATTGGCGTTGTGTTTGGTATTCCCTGATTCTGTTCTTGGGGCGTTCCTTCTTGAGGTCTGTACTGATCTCGAGGAACATGTATTCTGGGTGTAGTTTTTCCAGTGGCCACATTATGTTTTAGAACTGGGCACGTAACGTTCCCTTCTAAATCTTTAACATAATGTCCTGGTTTTTTACAATAGTTACAAACACCTTTAGAGTTATTACCCTTTCTTTGTACCTGAGGTTGTGGCCCTGATTTGGGCATCACTGTTTGTGCCACTAGTGCTCTTAACTTAGTCTCCTTTACCCTAACCTTTTCGCTTTCTTCTTCCCCCCTTATCCTGTTTTGGTGGTATTGTAATATTCGTAGGACTTGGGAGGGACTTTGTGCTTGCCAGGAGCTCTCTACCTTTTGAACTCTTTCCCTTAACTTCGGGAGGCTGTTTTCCACCAATTTGGATACAAAAAGATGTGCATATGAATCACTTTCTAATTTAAGACCACTATTGGCAGTGAAACATTTCTCTAATCTCGTATAATAATCCCCTATATCTTCACCTGGCTTTTGTTTACAGGCGGAGATAGCATCCCAATCCTCTTTCCTTGTGGTAAGAAGTTGGGGCAACACTTTAAGAATGAGGGTCGGTGCTAATTTCACATCATCTGGTATGTCGGCTCCAGCTGTCCTGGCGTTGTCATTTGTCTCTAAGGCGGCCCAATTCAAATTAGCGTTATCCACTAACCAGTCCTGTCCCCTTAATTTCTCATAAATACCTGGGGGCAGCAAATTTTTTTGTATAATTGTTAGATCGGTTAAGGTATATATTCCCATAGTAAGGACGTCTGTGAGTTCCTTAAAAAACCCAACAGGATCCTTAGAATGCGGTGGTACCATTTCTTTCATTTTCATTATTTCTAATTTAGTAAGAGGTGTATACACAAACACTTTCTGCAATTCATTTGCGGCGTTTACTCTAGGATGGACCTCTCTGAGAGGGTATTGTCGATACCTTTCTTTCTCCCGATCATCAGTATGGCGGGCCCGAAGGAGTGTCCTAGCCACTTCATCATGATATTCCTGTCGTGCATCTAAAAATATGTTAAGGAAGTGTGCAGGATCTTGCAAGAAGGCCAAGATAACAAGTTTTCAAGGGCTGATTGATGGGGTCTGAAAACTCTATTCAGTGTCATCAAGTGTTGTGTCATGTACAGACTTGCTAACCTACGCTGGATGAGGGGTAAACTAGAGTATAACTGGGCTATAATGTCCGAATTATAAATCTTCGGTTGTGAAGTCCATAGGGTAGCAGTACGGACCATTTCTTGTTCCTCGGCTGTCAATGGCGGTTCTTGTTCAAAGAACCAGTCGAGAGCTTCCTCAGTTTCCTCATATAATTCTTCACTACTGGGAGGTTCTGGGAACGCGGGTAGGGAAGCAAACCTATCCCCTAGGGGTGGTACGCATCGTACAGGGTGCTGTTTACTGATTTTCCTCTCGGGAGTTACTGCTCCTTCTTTAAATTTATGTCTATGTTCCCTCATGAGATCTAATAATTTGTTTAATTTGGAATCCACTCATTCTCCCTTATCCCCCCTTCCTCTTCCTCCGCCACCTCTTCCATTAAATCTTCTAATTTCGCCGGATTTCTTAATCTCTTAAATTGGAAGTATCGAGCAAATAGATATAACATGAAGGTATATATATACATTTGTTGTTTTCTGTTTCTTCCTTTCAGAACATCTTGATAGGGAGTAGAGTCGCCCCCCCTTAACATGAATTCTAGCATACCATTGATATTATTTTGTACAGCGGGGATCTTTTCTATTTTTTTCCAAATGGCAACTAGTCTTTTTCCCTCGTCCCCTAAGGCGGGATATACCGGGGATAAGGGATCGTGTGGGCACTGTCCTTCTGGTTCTCCCCCCCCCCGCTTCGTCCTTCTTATCGTCTTCTGCTATAGAGAGGAATCTCGCGGCTTCTGAGAGATCCTCAACAGTTTCAGGAGAAACCGATGGTGGTAGATTATGTACGGGTAAGAGTGGTCGTGTATTGGTAGAATATGGGGGTGGCACATCTAATAAGTCTATAAGCGCCGAATCATCAGGGGGCATAGGTGCACTGGGAAGGAGAGGATTCTTTTTTGATTTATCGGGGCAGGGGTTTTCACAACTGGCAGTACGGGGTATAAACCTGTAACATTTCCTTGACTTTCCCTTATCATCTGCTCGAGAACTACCTCCTTTCCTTTCTCTTGTAGTTCCTCCTGTCTATTTTTTCCTGACATTCTCTGGGCTTTCTCAACTTTTCCTTGAGCTTTCTCTTGCCTCCGTTGGGCTTCTTTCCTCCACCAGTCTATGGCCTCTAACTGGCCCTGTCTTGCTTTTCTCCTGAACAACTGTTCCTCTACTTTGAGGACTTTTTCTATATCAAAAGTCCCCGTACTTGGCCATTTAAATCGTTCTGCTAATTGACTAGTATATTCTACCCATAGGTCCAAGAATACAATGGCGGGCATACCATGTTTGTTATACATGAACCTGGCTGGAGTGTCCTTGGGTGGGAGTGGAATCGCCCTCTCTAACAATTTTTTCTCTTTTGCCCGATACTTGAATTTAGTAAATAATGACATTCTTAATGTATATCTGTACCGTTTCTGTTTAAACAGAAAACGTCTTGATACTTTTCAGCAGTACTCACCGAAAAGCAAACTCTTTATTCTTCGATCGAATCCAGACGCTGCACGTTTTGAGGGGTCTCGGACGTCTCGGACTCCTCTTCTCCTCGTTGTCGCACTCGGGTATGGACTTTCCGCGTCTCTCACCGCCTCATGTGTATGCCGGGCGCTGGTCCGCCCCTGGGTCTCCGAGGGGGTTCGGCGGGAAATCCCCACCGGGTGCACCTAAAGTCCGTCGTGAGAGAGAGTAGGGGAAAAACCTGTGACCGGCAAAACCGGCGCGTGTAGAGAAGGGAAAGTCCCTGTTCGGGCGCCAAAATGTGGTAAATAATTTAAAATACCTCTGAATTTGCCTTGTAAGTTAAATAAATAATAAAAAAGGAAAGAGACGGGGTCCGAGATGTAGAGAATAATCGGGATTTATTCAATAACTCGAGTTAAGGGAGAGCTCCTTCACCAAGCGGGTTAGGGAGTAGTCTGTCTTACTTCGCGCAGCATAGAGCTTTTATACATTTTTCTACTACATGCAAACAAATGGCAGAGGTTCAATCATTTTCCACTAGTTAGGTATAAAAACATTTGTATGCCTCAGGGGAGAGGAGTGGGAGATTGCTTGCAAACAAAAATGTGCAAACAGCTGAAGCGTATAATAGTGTGTAGTAAATGGCAGGTATGACCTTGTTCCAATTGCAGGTTATTCCGTGAAAATTAGTTTTTCTCAAAATTGGCTTAACCGCAGGTATGTGGCCGGTCTGGTATTCAGCCTTAGGCATATTACACGATGTAGCTGCTTTCAAGCTGCATCTTTTTCTGCCTATTTCCTCTGCGACGGGGTGTTTAAAACACTCACAAAATGGATGCCATATTCAATATGGTTGTCCTGATGTCAAATGAACAGTGGTTGCACAAAGGGTGAGAAACTATTTTTCCACAGGGCCACTGGACTGTGGGAGTCACTTGGACCCAGCTCCTGTGTTCCAGGGACCACGCTTGTCAGGATGAGAGGGGACCCAGAGAACCGGTGATGCAGAAGTTTGATGCCTGCGTTAGCAGGGGGAAGATTCCGTCGACCCACTGGAGATTTCTTCTTGGCTTCCAGTGCAGGGTTAAGGCAGACAGCCCTCAGAGCATGCACCACCAGGAAACAGTCGAGAAAGCTTTCAGGATGAGGCGCTACAACGTTGCTGGTAGTCGTCTTGCTACTTTGTTGCGATTTTGCAGGTATCCTGGAGCAGTCAGCGGTCGATCCTTGGCAGAAGTCAAAGAGGGAAGTGCAGCGGAACTCTGGTGAGCTCTTGCATTCGTTATCTGAGGATTAGCCCAGAGGAGAGACCCTAAATAGCCAGAAAAGGAGGTTTGGCTACTGAGAAAGGAGGCTTGGCTACTGAAAGAGGTAAGCACCTATCAGGAAGGGTCTCTGACATCACCTGCTGCCACTGGCCACTCAGACCAGTCCATTGTGCTGCAACACCTCTGAATCCAAGATGGCAAAGGTCTGAGACACACTGGAGGAGCTCTGGGCACCTTCCCTGGGAGGTTCTGGTCAGGGTAGTGGTCACTCCCCTTTCCTTTGTCCAGTTTCACGCCAGAGCAGGGCTGGGGGATCCCTGAACCGGTGTAGACTGGCTTATGCAGAGATGGGCACCATCTGTGCCCATCAAAGCATTTCCAGAGGCTGGGGGAGGCTACTCCTCCCCAGCCCTTCACACCTATTTCCAAAGGGAAAGGGTGTAACACCCTCTCTTAGAGGAAATCCTTTGTTCTGCCTTCCTGGGACTGGGCTGCCCAGACCCCAGGGGGGGCAGAAACCTTTCTGAGGGGTTGGCAGCAGCAGCTGCAGTGGAGACCCCGGAAAGGCAGTTTGGAAGTACCCGGGTTCTGTGCTAGAGACCCGGGGATGCATGGAATTGTCACCCCAATACCAGAATGGTATTGGGGTGACAATTCCATGATCCTAGACATGTTACATGGCCATGTTCGGAGTTACCATTGTGAAGCTACACATAGGTAGTGACCTATGTGTAGTGCAGGCGTGTAATGGTGTCCCCACACTCACAAAGTCTGGGGAATTAGCCCTGAACAATGTGGGGGCACCTTGGCTAGTGCCAGGGTGCCCACACACTAAGTAACTTGCCACCTAACCTTCACCAAGTGAGGGTTAGACATATAGGTGACTTATAAGTTACTTATGTGCAGTGATAAATGGCTGTGAAATAACGTGGACTTTATTTCACTCAGGCTGCAGTGGCAGTCCTGTGTAAGAATTGTCTGAGGTCCCTATGGGTGGCAAAAGAAATGCTGCAGCCCATAGGGATCTCCTGGAACCCCAATACCCTGGGTACCTAGGTACCATATACTAGGGAATTATAAGGGTGTTCCAGTGTGCCAATGAGAATTGGTAAAATTAGTCACTAGCCTGCAGTGACAATTTTAAAGCAAAGAGAGAACATAAACACTGAGGTTCTGGTTAGCAGAGCCTTAGTGATACAGTTTGGCACCACACAGGGAACACATATAGGCCACAAGTGACACATATCAAAAACACTGACAACATAGGGTTTTCACTATGAGCACTGGGCCCTGGCTAGCAGGATCCAAGTGAGACAGTAAACACACCCTGACATATACTCACAAACAGGCCAAAAATGGGGGTAACAAGGCTAGAAAGAGGCTACCTTCCTACACTTACGGGAAAGATCAGTTAGTGTGCTCCTCTGCTCTGTTTTGTGGTTTTTTTTTTTTTTCGGCACAGCAAAACCAACACCTCCAATGGCAACAACAGCAGGAATGCATTCCTAGGTCAGTTTTCAGAATGTCCTCAAGATATCTTTAGCAAACCAGACAGCTGTACTGTCTGGTAGGCCTTGACCTAAATAAGGGCTTGAATACCACCTGTTGATTACCATTTGTTGGCTTGCATGCCACTGTTCTTTACAGCTGCATAATTGACCACTGCTGGCCTAGCATCATTTCCGTTCCTTTCTGAAGAGCAGGGACCAAGCACTGTTTGATTCAACTTAACAAGTGCCTATTTGCTGCTCCCCACATGATTGAGCTACTATTTTGTTCTTTTTAACCTATAGTGCCCTGCAAACAGAAGGTATGTGATTGGCAAAAAACATGCTCAGCAGGACAAACATTGCTACAAAGTTTTAGTTTCTGTAGTTAATATTATTTTATTTTACCAAGTCTTCATTTCTCACTTGTCACTCATGTTTTGTTTTTGCTTCTGGGCCCTGTTCTCAAAAGATGATGATTATCTTGTTTTAAAATATCGCAAAGGGACGTTGTTTCTTTCTTATGTGTAATTTCCAAAAATATGGCTTAGCACATAATTGTCAAGTACACCCCACTGCAGCTCAATCCACCCACTTCAATCCACCCCATGTCACCGCACATCAATTCACTCCATTATATCCATTCCACCCCAGAACACTCCAGTACACCCAACTCCAATTCACTCCACTCACCCCAATCACATCACCACACTCCAATCCTCTCAACCCACCCCAATCCAATCCACCCCACACCAATCCACCACAATCCAATCTAGTCCAACCCACCTCACCCCACACAATCCACCTCACTCCAATTCGTTCTATTCCAATCCATTCCACCCCACTCAATCTAATCCACACCGGTCCAATCCACCCCACCTCACTCCAACCCAATCCACCCCACTCATATCAATCCACCCAACTTCAATGCACCACAATCCACTCCAGCCCAATTCAATCTATACTACTCCAATCCAATCCACCACAATTCACCCCAATCCAATCCACATCAATCCAGTCCACCCACTCCAGTACAACCCACTCCATTCCAATCCACTTCACCCCATTCTAATCCAACTCACCCCATTCCAACCCACCCTTCTCCATTTCATGCCACCTCACTCCGGTCTAATGCATCCTTTTCCAATACACCCATTATGTCCATTCCAGCCATTCCAAAATAGTCCACCCCAGTCCAATCCACCCCC
Source organism: Pleurodeles waltl (assembly GCF_031143425.1). Lineage (NCBI taxonomy): Eukaryota > Metazoa > Chordata > Amphibia > Caudata > Salamandridae > Pleurodeles > Pleurodeles waltl. The sequence continues at coordinate 693,420,735 of NC_090450.1, forward strand.
CCTAATCCAAGCATCCCACTCTAGTTATATCCACTTTAATCTACCCCAGTCCAGTCCACCAACTCCAAACCACACTAATCCATCCCTTTCCAATCCACCCCACCCCAATCCGCACCACATCAATCGAAATGACCCCACTCCAATGCACCACAGTCTAATCTACTCCAGCCCATTCCAGTCCACCCCACCCCAATCCACTCAAATCAAGTCCAATCCAATCACCCCACACAAATAAATCCAACTCACTCCAGACCAATCAACCACTCCAAACCAATCCACCCACTTCAATCCACCCCACCCCACCCCATTCCAATCAAACTCACTCCAATCCAATCCACGCCATCTAATCCAAACTACTCAATCCAGTTCACCCCACGCCAATCTAATCCACCCCACCTCAATGGTAACCAACCTAATCCAATCCACCCCATCCCGTTCCAGTCCACTCCACCCCATTCCAATCATCCACCCCACTCCAATCCACTCAGTCCACCCCTCTATTCCAATCCACCCAGTCCACTTCACTCAATCTACCCCGCCACACCCCAGTTCAATCCACCCCACTCCAATCCACCCTAATCCAGTCTAATTCACCCTCTTCAATCCACCCCACTCAATGCAATTCGCCCCACTCCAGTCCAATCCAAACCACCCTACTCTAATCCAATTCACCCCCCCAGTTCTATCAGTCCAGTTCAATCCATACAACCAATCTACCTACCCCAAACCAATCTAATCCACCCCACCCAATCCACCTCACCCCATTTAACTCTACCCCACTCCAATCCACCCACCCAGTGTACCCACTCCAATCTACTCCAGACCACTCCACCCTATTCCACCCCACACTACCCTGCTCCACTTAACAACGCTGCACTCTAGGTCATTCTCTGCCACTGAACTCTACTCAACAACTCTACTCTACTGTGCAACACACTGCCCCAACAACTCCACTCTACTCCCCTACCCCACTCCAGGACACTACCTTTTACCCTTTTCTGAACAGCAGCCACGCTGGTGTACAACGTGGCAAAATCACACTGCTAAAGGGAATAGCTCTTGTACAGGCGAAACCTATTAGTTTTGCCAGTGCTTGTTTATTAATTTCGCCAACACCTCCTGTTTCTTAAACTCCTTTGTCTGCACGAAAGGACAGTTCGCCTGCTCCCCAGAGCACCAAAAACTCAGGCGGCTCGGAGGGGAGTTCAATTTGTGCAATAACGAGTCGCGCGTGACACAGTGACATGGCCCTCATCGGTATTGTTAAAGGCAATAATTTGTCTCCCCACTTGAAAAACTGTAATTGTTTTCTTGCGCCCCTCTAGGCCTTAAACCCCTGCTGTTCGGTCCAACACTTAAAATGGTGGTTTGTTGGCTACTGTAAAATCTTGACATTGGGTATGTTTGTCTATTCAGCGGGGGCACTGTAAATGGAGACAGATGTAGCTAATTCCAAAAGGAGGTGTGGGGGGGGGGGTGTTTGGGGGCATAGGAATGCACAAATTCCTTCTTCTAGGGTCTCACGACACGCAAGGACCACCGAATCAGGCAGTCTATTCGAATGGTCTTTCGAAGTAAAGAAAGTAAAGATTTTCCTTTACAGATTAACAAAATCCCATCTCTCCAGTTATTTTATGATATTATACTGTGCTGTAATTTAACTATTTCTTGTGGGCCACTCTCATGCACTGACACCGCGTAAAGATAAAAGGCGATGTGGACAACTTTTCGTTTTTACTTCGTAGGACACTTTTGCCTACCGTTACAAACATTTTTGCTCGGGGTTCATGGTAAAAGACAGGCCAGGGTCTATTTACTTACCTTTATAAAGGCCTACTTTAGCAGCAGTACGTACTGTTGCATCCTGCAAACGCCTCAAACTTTATTAAATCTGTGCCTTTGTACGTGGAGGCCTTTTCAGAGTTCTCAAGCTTAAATTCTTAAACCAGTCCAAATGTTTTTGTTGCTTGAAGAGATTCGTAGCCCTGTTTGACCAGTTACAAAACCAGGACTACAAGTCACACAATTCAAAGAAAATACCTGGAAAGTCTGGGCTAGTCTTGTGCAGAACAGGGAACTTGGGCATAGCTGGCAAGTTTTCCACGTCCATGCTTGATGAGTGGCTCTAGTCGAGGTCTTATTTTTCCCCTTTGAATTCTGGGACTTGTAGCCCCGGTTTTATAATGAAATAAGACTACAAATCCCAGAATTCGAAGAAATAAAGCTAGCATGGGCCAGCTAGTCACATGTAGTATAGGTACATTTGGCTGTGCTATTTGAGAGCTCTGACATTAGTTCATGGGGAGTCACTTTGTTCTTCCGGAGCGCTCAGAAAATCTTCATCTGGGGTGAGGTAAACTGTGAGTCCCTAAATACATTTTTGGGATTCCAGGCCTTAACGCCTTCTTCAAAAACAGATCCCTAGTCTCTTTAAAAGATATAGGTCTGTGCTGATTCCGGGGCATCTTCAATTTAGATTCTCAAGTTCTTCACTGTATTAGCAGAATTGGTTTCTTTCTCTCATAGCTCAAGCCTCAGAGGCTCAGGTTTCACTCTTCCAGCCTGGGTAGCTCCACCAGTCCAGTACTTTGCTTTCTAGTAATAAAGTAGTTCTATTTCCTCCTGTCACACAGTCAAGAGACATTTATTTCCAAAATCCAAACCAATAGCCTGGACAGGCTAAGCGAGGCCTGCTTATAACTAAGAAACTTGACAGCTCTCCATACCTTGACCTGTAAGTTAAATGTTTTTGCAACAGGTACATTATCTAACCAAGTAATGTTACTTGCTGGCTGGCTATAAGCGTGGATCGCAGAAAAATCCACGACACTGCGATACCTTGTCACCAGTTATGGGCTTTTATTTAAAAACTGCTACATTCTGGGATTTATAGTCATATTTGCAGCTCAGTTGGGCCAAAATGCCTGGAAATAATAATTTGTGCTTATAGCAACCACGTTTACCAGGTATTGTATTCTGGGACTTGTGTTCGTGGATTCAAATTGTAATAAGCAAACATACCAGTCTCGAATTCAAAAACAAAATGTGGGCTGGAACAGCTAGTAGGACATGGCCCTGGGAAACTTGGCAGGTCTGTGTGCAAGAAAAGCTGTGTCCCGGTACTGTGGAACAAGCTTTGTGTGGTGTTATGGTATCTGTCTGGGCAAGGATTGGCAGTCATGTCAAGTTTCCCAAATCCATGCGTGATGTGCTGTTCCAGTCCATGTTTTTTTCTTTGAATTATGGGACTTGTAGACCTGTTTCATAAGGAAATAAACAAGACTACCAGTCTCAGTTTTCAAAGAAAAAAAACTTGCCTGGAACAGCACATCACACATGGACCTAGGAAACTTGATAGGGCTGTCACAGTGTTCTATTACCAACTCTAAGACCGCCCCTGGAAACCTCCGAGGGGTGTGGGGGAAAGGATGTCTGGGGCATTGGCGATGGGGGTTCTTATATTAGAGGTTGGTCCTCACGGCAATGAAGGGTCTATGTTTTCAATATATTGTTTTTCAATTTAAAAAAGGAAGACTCTTTTATTGGGTTTTTACATCGTCAAAAATATTGGAAATATTAACATATGGATGTAGAACAAAACCATAGAGGAATGAGTTAGAATAGTTATGTAAAGGGCGACATAATCAGAAGTACAATACAAAACCTATTTGAAAGACTGCACATGCGCAGAAATTAATTGCTGGTAAATAAAACAAGTGTGAATAAGTAGGTGGTAAGGGGGCTGCGGGGCGGTATTTGTTTAGTAGGGGAGGTTAATTATCAGCCATTGTCGTTACCTTAAGCCCAGTGTTGGCACCAGCACAGCTCCTATTGTGATGGGCGGGGATTACATCAGCCCCTGCACAATTATCCCCCATTGTGGTGGAAAATGCACCACTGAAATGAGCGCCGTCCCTGAAATCAGAGCACTTTTCATAGGCTGATGTGGGTCCAGCTGGGGGGACGTTTGTCTCCTCGCGCGCAGCTGGATCCCAGCGCGAGACCGCGGCATCAGCAGCTGCACGTGGGCCCCGATGGTGAAGGCCGGGCTTGCTCTTCGAAACGCTACCACCCTCGATGGTTTCTAAAAGGCCGGAAACTCAGGACAGAGTCAGTCATGTGCTGCTGACTCAGTTCCAGTCCTGTCGGCGTCTCAGAGATGCATCCTCAAAGGCATATTGCTCCACGTCAGGACTGAAAGAAGTAACGCTTAGATGGATTGAAGGACGGGACAGTGATAAAAGCTCATGCAGAGGAATGTGTGTTGAGTTTGAATTACACATTCACCTTTAATAAGGACTAAGCTTGACAAGCGACTTTCTTTAGTCATTGCCAAGGCTACACTTTTAACCCTAGATGCACGTAACCACATTGTATCCGAATGCTTTTCTGCAATGTTGGACATCGGGCCAGTGGTTAATTTGTAAACAAAAACGTGCCTGTGCCCAAAGCTCGCCTCTGAAACATGCGGCTGCTGCATTTAAATGTGCGAACACAGAATACTGAGGCAGAGTAATCCTAAAGCCATCTCGTGGCTCTTTTATCCATCCACAGCCACTCCCTACCCCTTCAGCTCCCTCCTGCAGCTTTCTGCTTTCTCCCTTTTTGACGCTTTTCCATTTTTCTTTGCTCCGTCTTTACCATATGTGTCTTTTTATTGCAGTGATTGCGTGATGCAGGAAAAAAAGTTCAGGTCCTCAAAAACAAGTGTTGGTGCCACGCACCGGAAACCACAGGCTCAAATTAAGCACTGCATTGAGGTCCTTATTCTAGAAACTTTGCATTAGTGCAAACAAAAACAAGCATTTGCAATGCAACGGGTCTCGAGTTTGCTCGCGTTAGAGCTATTAGCGTTGTAAACGTTGTAAACTCCTAACCAGACTTTTCTTGCCACATAAACTACTAATGAAAAGTAAAACAGTTTCACATATGCGAGCCGATGGTCGCCATGAGTGTGAAGGAGACACAGCACAGGAAACAGAAGTTCGCTCGCAGTGAAACGTACCGGCAAAAGTGCAATTATCCATGTTACTGGCAAAAGTGCAATTATCCATGTAGCAGGGTCGATGTCATGCAAAGTGCTCGACTTCTGCCCAGCGAGATTGCGCTGCGCAGGAAAGGAAAAGATAAAGTAGTCCAGAAAACAGCTGAAAACTCGGAGCCTCGTATCTTTTCAGTAGTTTACCGGTGCGCTCTTGGAGGGTTAAACACCGGAAAATGCATGACGTATGCATGCCTTTCACAAATGGAATTAATCGATTTTTAAAAGGCAAGCCCATGACCTAATGAAAGTGACAGGCATGACGTGGGTGTGGTTAGAAGCCCACAGAGAGATTACAACATGGTCCAGAGCGCTTGTGCACTTGGCCCTAAAAAAATGAGGGCAAACTTGTTTGCACAGTTTTTGCTACTTGTGTAATGGGAAACTAGGCAAACAGTATTTGAACTAGAACACACACAGCATAAACCTCTTTCAGTTTATTTCTGCTGTTTTTGCATAAGAAGAAATAGAGACAATACAGATACTCTAAATTTTATAAATGTAGCATGGAACAATAATAAAAGCTCGATTTACTCTATTTTTAAAAGGTTGGACATGTCTTATATATGCACAGCAATACATCCAAAATCCATGTTCACAGTTTCCCCTGGTGCAAACATCGTCCTATAATACAGACGGGAATACCTTTTGCCCTGTATTTGCATGGGTGCAAAGATTCTGTAACATCTTCTCTGAAGAACTTACCTTTCCTTTTCAGGGATGAAAAAGTAAGACACTCAGCCCGCAAGGCAATGATGCATCTCAGAACCAACATTTTTTAAAATCACCTTGACAGGGTTGTCGCCTCAATTGAGCCTTGGTGGTGTTACATCAAGTGTGCCAAAACTCATATACTTTCCTTTTGAATGAAAGGTCAGAAACTTTATGCAAAATTATGTGAAATGCAAATCTGGCATTTAGGTTAATATTTTGGAATTAAACTTGCCCACCCATCCAATTTGCATGTGAGAACCCGTTGCGCGCTTTTCGAGCTAAAAAAAGAGCAAAACAAAAAATAAAATTGTTAATGAACAACAGCCACATGTTCTGTTCCTTTGTGTTGTTGAGCCTGTGCTCCTGCAAAAGGACTTTTACAGAGACCTGAAATTACGCAACAGGGGTGTAATTTCAGGAATATAGTTTAATAAGCATAAAGTGAAATGCTGAAAATTACATAAAATTACACTAGCATAACGAACATTTTGCCCGGGCCTAGTTATATCCACGATAAATGCATTCTCCTTTGGGAAGTTGGGTCCAGAAACTGTCAGTTACACATGACCTAATTTAATGCTGTACCATGCCTACTTACCACATTTGGGTTTCTGAGACCTGGATTTACAGAGTATCTGTCACCATCCTTTATGTTATCAACAGAATAGGAGGTGTAAGAGGATCTACGGAGCTTTGGGCAGTATTTGTGTACTACTGCTTTATAGTGTTTGTATTGCAGTTTTTGCCTTGCGGGAAAGCTATGCTCAACACAGCAGGACTGAGTTGGTTATGGTGACAAGCCATTGATCAAGGGTATGGGCCTGATCTGCATATTATGAAATGTTACTATAAAGGCAGTAGGCCTTACTATTTATTGTAAAAAGCTGTATTAAAGCCAAAATCCTTTTAAGGGTGGATTATCATGATCCTATATTAAAGCTTGCAGACAGTTACCTTGTTACGAGGAATCAATTTACCATAGTAAGCAAGGGCTTTGGTGTTGGTTAATCCTGTGACAAACCCTCGGAATAGAATATTTGCAGTAACCTTCTTATGCCTTTTTAGAAAGTGTTGACATTGTTTTGCCAACTGTAATTTTATACGTTTATAATGTTTTTCCTGCAGAGGAAGGGGCATTGGTTCTGCCTAAATGCTGATGCCTTTGAAAACACATTTTGATTGGCAGAATTTGTGTCCTTCCACTCAAAAGTAGTACTTGTATTGCATTTTTTGCTTTGTGGTTAAGCTTATGCTCATTACTGAGTTGGTTGTGTTGAATAGCCATTAATCAAGGCCATAGGCTTGATATGTTTATTACAAAATGTTATAATAAAGGATGTAGGTCTAACTTAATTATTGTTGAAATCAGATGTAAACATCGATAGGCATTTAAGGGTGTAATTTCATGGCACTATGTTAAAGTTTCCAGACAGGTATTTTTTTACCAAGCCATCTCACAGATTACCATAGTAGGCAGGACTTTTGGCGTTGGTTACCCTTTGTGACAAACTGTCAGGGTAGGAAATGTGCACATTGAGAATCCATGTTCAGCATTTTACAAACAGTTTTATATGTTCTTTTCTACTGTAATTTTGTACATATTTGCTATTTTATTACTGTAAACCAATAGCTACCTTGTGGGAAAGCTTGTGCAGAATAGGGTAGGCTTGCATTAGTTAGTATGACAAGCCAGTGATGAAGGCTATAGGCTTGATTGGTTCATTTAAACTGTCATGGCAGAGACTATAAGTCTAAACGTTTTATTATCTACATTTACAATAAACACAGTACACGTATATTATTTATTATATAACCATTTGTTAAACACAATGGCCCTCATTATGACATTGGTGGTAAATCCCGTTCACCGCCACGCTGACAGCTGCCAACTTACCGCAACGGTGGCGGATATCCGTTCACCATATTATGACACACATCCACCAATCCGACAGAATACAGCTACATACACAAATCCGCCCGCCCAAAGGTCAGTGATAAAATGGCGGTATCAAAACCCACACCGTTACGCCAACAGAACAACGCCCATCACATTATGACCCACAAATCACCACAGCGGAAATTCAATGGTGGTAAACCATTGGCGGTACATACCGCTGCGCTCACAATGGACACCTACATTCAAAACAACACCACATTGGATAATTCAAACAACACACACCTGACACTAATACACACACCACACCCACACCACTATAAAACACACACCCACAGTACCCACAACCCTTTACGATTACAAATCATTGCAACCAGAGAGACACCAAGACCACTGACACAACTAGAGCTACACACAACTCACACCTATACACCACTCATGCACTCCACATCACACACCCCAGCACACCCTCACCAATGCTCCTCACATAACACCCGTGGCACCACAAAGACACCCCCGTTTCACAGAGGAGGAGCTAAGGGTCATGGTGGAGGAAATTGTCAGGGTAGAGCCACAGCTATTTGGAGCACAGGTGCAGCAGATATCAATAGCCAGGAAGATGGAGCTATGGTGGAGAATCGTGGGCAGGGTCAACGCCATGGGACAGCACCCCAGAACTAGGGATGACATCAGAAAGAGGTGAAACGACCTACGGGCAAAGGTACATTCCATAGCAGCAAGACACCAGCTTGCTATCCAGAGGACTGGCAGTGGACCCCCACCTCCTCCCCTCCAACTCACAGCATGGGAGGAGCAAGTATTGGCAATACTGCATCCTGAGGGCCTGGCCGGAGTCGGAGGAGGACTGGACTCTGGTAAGTCAACTCTCTACTATTAGCACCCACTACCTGCATGCCATCACATACCCTCACCCTCACTCCCATGACTCCACTACAACCCACACACTCCACCATCACATATCACCTATCCCAATGCCAAATCCTGCATGCTGTACCAATTCATGGACACCCCTCACAGCCCTGCATGGACACTCATCACACAAGCATGCACAGCATAGAGAGCAAACAATCCCACCATACACTAACATACAAAAGTGAAAGCTTACAGGGCAAATCGAACCATAGAAGGGAAGCCAGGGATGTACAATATGTCACGCACATCAACCATAACACATCATTTACATCCCCACAGGTACCCCAGCCAATGTCACCGGAGAGGAGGTGCCAATATTATCCAGTCCCCCAACAGAAGAGGCCCACAGTGATGACAGTAACTCTGGTCTTCAGGATCTGGACGATCTACCTGGCCCATCAGGGACCACTGGACAGCCAGTTACCCAAGCCCAGTCACAGACCACCACAGAGCCTCCCCCATCAGGAAACAACACCTGCACCCACCCAGCGTACCCACACCTCTGTCCCCAAGACACGTCAATCAGCAGTGTGTCCACCTCTACAGGGACCCCGGCCACACCTCTCACACAAGACAATCAGGGACCTGGGGTCAGTGGCAGTGGGCACACAGTTCAGGGGACAGAGGCACATGCCAGCAGGGAAACTGGGAGGAGTGTTGTGCACCGGGGGAGCACAGGCCCAGGGAACCGACTCTCCAGGAGGCGCTCTCCGAGATCCTGGGAGCTTACCAACATTTCCAGGACACAATGGGCCAATCCTGACAACGTGCAGGAGAACAGGTGGCTGCAGGAGGGATAGTACCAGGGGATCAAGGAGGTCTTTCAGGCCATCAACAAAACCCTGATCTCCATAGCAGGGGTGCTGGCAGACATGGCCAACATTATGAGGGAGACAGTCTCACACTAGCGGGCCCCTGCCACTAGCCAGACATCTGAATAGCCTTCCATTTCTGCTAGTAGCCAGGAGGCCCCGCCACAGGACTCACAGGCCTCCAGTACCCCTCCCTCTGCACAAGGTGAACCACCCCACAAACGTTCCCTGCGATTCAGACGGAAGCAAGAGACATATGACAAGACCCCTGCCAGGAAATGAGACTCTCCTGATTGTCCGCCTTGTGTCCCACTTAGTCACCCTGTCCACCTTGAACTGCCATTGCTCCCCTTCCTATGTCCCCTTGGACAATGCTCCTGTGCTACAAACAGACTGGAACAATACCCTGGACTTTTCTCCATCATCACCCCATCCCATTGCACTTTCCCCCTATATGTTAGCACTCTAATAAACACCCTTTGAAAAACATCCATTTGGAGTATGTCATGTATATCGAATATGTATTTTTTAAAACAGGTACAAACATTGCAAATGAACTGTACATAGAATGAGCATAGATTAATGACCTGTAGCTGGCTGTAGTGATCACGCCAGGAGTATTTGTCAAATCACCAACATCTGCAAAATGAAGTGTCAGAGGGAACAGTAAGTGGGCATAGAAGTGGGAAATATCAGCATGCCATTGCCACACAGATTACAACCAAAGTCATTGAAATGTAAAGTTACACTGTCTTACCTGTGTGTCATTGGAAGTATTGACAGATCACAGATGTTCTGTTTTCCTCATCCTCATCCTCATCCTCTGACTCCTCATCCTCACTGTCCACAGGGTCTACTGCTGCCACAGGGGCATCTCAAGTCTTCTCCTCCTGCAGAAAAGGTACATGGCGCCTGAGGGCCAGGTTGTGCAACATGCAGCATGCCACTACTATGTGGCAGACCTTCTTTGGTGAGTAGCACAGGGATGCACCTGTTAGATGGAGGCACCGGAACCTGGCATTCAGGAGGCCAAAGGTTCTCTCAATTATCCTTCTGGTTCGCCAATGTGCCTCATTGTAACGTTCTTCTGTCCTTGTCCTGGCATTCCTCAGAGGGGCCAGTAGCCATGATGAGTTGGGGTAACCAGAGTCACCTGCAAATATTGAGGGACAACATTTAGCCACACACTATCCCTTATGGCCCACACCATACCCATACACCAACATATACTGGGTGGGGACCAGGGCTCACCGATTAGCCACACCCTGTGCCTCTGTAGTTGGGCCATCACATTTGGAATGCTGCTATTCCTCAGGACAAAGGCATCATGCACCGATCCAGGATACTTAGCATTGACATGGGAGATGTACTGGTCCGCCAAGCACACCATCTGTATATTCATTGAGTGGAAACTCTTACGATTTCTGTACACCTGTTCATTTTGACGGTGGGGACAAATGCAATATTTGTTCCATCAATCGCCCCAATTATGTTGGGGATATGTCCCATTGCATAGAGGTCAGCCTTCACTGTGGCCAAATCTTCCACCTGGGGAAATACAATGTAGCTGCACATGTGTTTAATCAGGGCAGACAACACTCTTGTCTGCACAATTGAGAACATTGTCTGTGTCATTCCTGCTGCCAAGCCCACTGTCACTTGGAAAGAACCAGTTGCCAGGAAATGGAGCACTGATAGAACTTGCACAAGAGGGGGGATCCCAGTGGGGTGACGGATAGCAGATATCAGGTCAGGCTCCAATTGGGCGCACAGCTCTGTGATTGTGGCCCTATTCAGTCTATAGGTGAGGATGATGTGCCTGTCTTCCATTGTTACCATGTCCACCAGGGGTATGTACACGGGGGTATGTCTCCATCTCCTATTCATCCGCAGCAGTAGCAATCTAAGGGACAAAAGAGTGAGGAGTTGGTCACAAACTGAACAATGGGGCAACAACAGTACTATGCATGCTGTCAAATAGTAATGGGTCAGTGAGAATTGTCCTGTATGTCCAAATTTAAAGATTGATACAGTAATTATCCAGGGCCTCACCCCCCCGAAATGGCGTCTGCCTCTCCTGTGTGGGGGGACAGGTGGAAGTGAGGTAATTCCGCTGACGTTGTGCGCTGTTGCAGGAGGCAGTCGGGAACCGCCGTGCAACTCCTTATTGGTTAACATTGGGCCCTATGGGTTACAGTGGCCAATGGTGATGTATGCCAGGGTTGGCGGTATGCACCGCCGCGGACATGACCGCCATTTTCTATCTGATTCCTCACTTGCTACCTGACCTTCAACAGGAGAGGACCTACCCTGCATGTGCTGCTGTGACCTGTGTCTACAACCTACCATGGCCTGTGTGACTGGAGAAAGGGCCCCTGCCTTCACTTCGGCGGAGGTGGAGAGACTGGTGGATGGGGTCCTACCCAGTACGGACTGCTGTATGGGCCGCCAGACCAACAGGTGAGTACACTGTTGGCACGATGCATGTGGCACGAATGCATGTAGTGGTGTGTGAAGGCCTTGTGTAAGGGGGATGGGTGGATGTCCCCTGGGCGGAGTACAGGTTGTGTGCTGGGCCATGTGTGTGTAAATGGTGATGTGAAGGGGTATGGTTGGCCATAAGTATAACAGGCAGGACTGTCTGACTAATACTATTTTCCTGTCTGTAGTCTCTCTGCAGGTCAGCGCTCATCAAAAGAAGGGTATATGGCGTGCCATCGCCAAGGACGTGTGGACCCTGGGGTCTATGGCAGGCAGAGCACCCATTGTCAGAAACGGTGGGAGGACCTGAGACACTGGGCACGGAAGTCGGCGGAGGCCAAGCTTGGGATGGCCTCCCAACGAGGAAGGAGTGCCCGTCGAACCATGACCCCCCCCGATGGCCCGCATACAAGCAGTGGCCTATCCTGAGCTAGATGGGCGCTTGAGGGCATCACTGCAGCCACAAGGGGGTGAGTACAGTGCCCATCATTACAACTTACGCATGGTAGTGTGGTATCCGGGTGGGGGATGTGTGTCAGTGGGTGCCCCTAGGCCCGGCCTGATATAGCAGCAGCATAGGTCCCCTATTGGCAAGAGTCCAGAAGGGATAATCCTGCTACCTAGCTCGTAGGCATCCACTACTGGTCAAGGCTGCGTGGGTCCCAGGTATGCTGGATTTGCCGGTGTGTGCCCCTCCGAATGTCTTGGTGGCTAGTAATATCACTGGTAGTGCAATGCATAGTGGGTAGGCCTGTACCCTGTGTGTGAGTGTGCTGTGTACGCCAACGGTGGTGTTGGTGCAGCCATTGACTAAGTGTATCCTTTGTCTCTCCCCCCTTTTTGTTTTGTTACCCTGTCCTTATGTGCATTAGCATCATCTGGCGGAGGAGCAGAGGCACCAGCGACAGAGGGAGCTGCATCCCACAGGACCCAGGAGGCGGAGTCCACCAACGGTGAGGGCACTAGTGGGACGGATGGCGAGGGGAGCACCACTGTGGGGACTGGAGGGGACAGTTCAGACACAGATACCTCCTCCGATGTAAGCTCCCTGGTGGTGGCGGACACCTCTGTGACCACCCCAGCTACAGGTACAGCCACCACCCCCGTACCAGCACTGCCCTCCCAGCAACCCCTCATCGAGTTGCCTGTGCACGCTCACCCAGGAAGGTGGGCATCTCTTTTGCCCCAGGAACCTCAGGCCCTGCCCCAGTGAGCCCTGCTGCCCTGAGTGAGGAGGCTATTGACCTCCTGAGAACCATCTCTGTAGGGCAGTCAACCATTGTGAATGCCATCCAAGGGCTGGCAGCCCAGATGCAACAGACTAATGCATTTCTGGAGGGCATTCACACTGGCTTGGCGGCCCAACAGAGATCAATCCAGGCTCTGGCCTCCTCTCTGATGGCAGCCATTGTCCATGTTTCCACCCTCCAACTTCCTCTTCCCAATCCCATTCCACTCAACCCCAACCTATCCCAAGCACACAGGCAGATGAGCATGCACACAAGACAACACACAAGAGTTGGACAGGCAAACACAAGCACCACACATCATCCCACAGGCACTCACACAAACACCATCCAGATGCAGACATACCAACATCCACAATTTCCACTGTCTCACCCTCCTCCTCCGCCTCCACCTCCCTCCCAGTTCCATCTACACCCACACCTGCATGCACTACATCCTCATCCACTACCAGCATCACCACCACACCTAGCAGAACACACACCTCACTGGCAGGCACCGCCACAACAGCCATGCACCCGTTCCCTGTGTCCTCTTCCACTGTGTCTGTCCCCCCATCCTAAAGAACACAAACGCAAACACTCAGACACCCAACAGCCATCCACCTCACAACAGCATCAGGCCCATGGACCTGCACCCAAAATCAGCAGACAGACACCTCCAACAACCACTCTCTCTTCCTCCACTCCCAAACCTTCTCCCTCTTCCTGGCCCAATGTCCCTAAAAAGCTTTTCCTATCCACCATTGACCTCTTCCCTACCCCCCATCCTGCAGGCCCCGAGGCTTCAGGGGATGGGCAGGAGTCTCCGCCCACCAGCAGCAGCAGCACCACCACCAGTGTGCAGCCATCCGAGGCTGCAGGGGATGGGCTGGAGCTTCCCCTCACCATCGACTGCAGCAGCACCACTACCACCACTGAGCAGCTGTCACCACCGGCGGACAGTATGTAGTCCTGCCTCTATGGACTGCTGTGCGGCCTGCCCCCTGCAAATCCAGTGAGTATGACACCCACCTGAGAGACTGTGACCTTGCACTCCCCAGGATCAAGAGCACAGGGCACGAGGCCCCACCCGGAACCAGTGGGTAAGACACCCACCAACTCCAGCCTCCCCAGGATCAAGAGCACAGGGCACGATACCCCCTCCAGAACCAGTGGGTAAGACATCCACCACCCCAGCCACCCCAGGATCAAGAGCACAGGGCACAATACCCCCTCCAGAACCAGTGGGTAAGACACCCACCAGCTCCAGACTCCCCAGGATCAAGAGCACAGGGCACAATGCTCCCTCCCGAACCAGTGGGTAAGACACCCACCAACCCCAGCCTCCCCAGGATCAATAGCACAGGGCACAATATCCTCTCCAGAACCAGTGGGGAAGTCACCCACTCGAGAGACTGTGGACTTGCACTCCCCAGGATCAAGCACAGAGCATGTTTCCCCCTCTAGAGCAAGTGGGCAAGTCACCCACTCGAGAGACTGTGGCCTTGCGCTCCCCAGGACCAAGCACAGGGCAAGTTGCCCTCTCAAGAGCATGTGGGCAAGCCACCCACTCGAGAGACTGTGGCCTTGCACTACCCAGGACCAAGCATAGGTCATGTTGCCCTCTCCAGAGCACATGGGCAAGTCACCCACTCGAGAGACTGTGGCTTTGCACTCACCAGGATCAAGAACAGGGCATGTTGCCCCCTCCAGAGCATGTGGGCAAGTCACCCACTCGAGAGGCTGTGGCCTTGTACTCCCCAGGACCATGAACAGGGCATGTTGCCCCCTCCAGAGCATGTGGGCAAGTCACCCACTCGAGAGACTGTGGCCTTGAACTCCCCAGGACCAATCACAGGGCATGTTGCCCCCTCCAGAACCAGTGGTCTTGTTTCATCTCCCAGCTGAGGTGCCCCCCTTCCTCCTGAGGTGCCTGCCTATTTACCAACTGATGCCCCTGCAGTGTTCTCTCCGTGTTGATGCAGATGACAAGTGGGGCCTTGGGCTTTGGCCTGTGGCCATGTGGCCCATGCAAACCGTGGACTGGGCAGTGTCCCTTGACCTGTGCAATTGTAAATATCTATAACACTGGCTAAGTTATTTTTATAATGTGTTGCTTTTATTACAATCACTTTAGTAAATTAATGTTCTCCTTGCATTATTCAGCCGATTTAAGGGGAATAACTTTGTGTTCTTGTGAATGCTTGTGTGTATGGTGTGTGTGTATGTCGGGTGTGTGTTGTGCATGTGTGTTTCACTCTCTTTTTCCTCCCCCCTCCCTTGAGTGTTAGGGGGCTGTACTCACCGTCGTCGTCTTCGCCCGTCGTTGGTGTTTGTGGTGGAGCGAGAAGTAGAGGATCATGGGGAAGACATGCAGCTCGGGCTCCATGGCGGATTGGTTCTTCCCTGTGTCTCCAATGGTGAGTCCTTTCACTTCTGTGCAGTGTTTCCGCCAGGCTTTTTATGTTGTTGGTACCGCCCTGGAAAAGGTGGCAGATTGGCATGTCTTAATACGGTGGGCGGAACATTAACTTCCTCCTGGCTGTTGGTGGCTACCGCCGTTATGCCTGTTGTTTCCGTCCTGGCGGTCGATGTGGTAAAATGGCTGTCTATCTAAGATCTATCCGCCATGGTCATAATTTGGCAGTAATTAATGCCAGCCTGTTGGCAGTCTTACCGCCACTTTTACACCAACCGCCAGGGTTGTAATGAGGGCCCATAATGTCAATCATGACAAGCATAGCAGGCCAAAGTAAGGGCAATAAATGCGAACTTTGAATTTGGTATAATAAGCCAATCATAAAATCTTCCTAGCAATAGTTATGATCTTGAAGAGCATCTTCAAAGCCATCAAATTGAAAGGACCTCTGAAAAGAGGCCACATTGTCAGATGTTAGATCAATCACAGGATAGGGGGATGGATCCACTGAGCAGTAGTGTGTAGTAGTCTCTTGCGCAGGGCGGCCTGCAGGAGTGGCACTCTCCACAGCACTAAAAAGAGACAGATTGTTCACCAAGGGTGGCTCATAAGTGGCCTCGCGAATCAGCCTTAGTTTCAAGGGCCACGACCGTGAATTAACCCTCACCGGGGACATCAGCAGTGCTTGGTCGACTGAGACACTGGCGTAACAGAAAGCCACACCGTAGGCAAGTGTTCGAAGTGGCACCATACGCAGCAAAAGACTGGTTGCACGCACCATAGGAATTGTCGGAATGACAATGACCAATTATGCTCCAATTCCTCCAGCAACGGAGCATTAAAGACCTGAACCACGCGTTCACGGCACAGTTGAGCTGGTGGCAGTGGCTCCATTGCTTTGAGTAGCTGGAAAGACACAACCACTGCGAATGAGAAAAAATAGCAGGAGTATTCCATCTATT
Source organism: Pleurodeles waltl (assembly GCF_031143425.1). Classification (NCBI taxonomy): domain Eukaryota; kingdom Metazoa; phylum Chordata; class Amphibia; order Caudata; family Salamandridae; genus Pleurodeles; species Pleurodeles waltl. The sequence continues at coordinate 693,437,217 of NC_090450.1, forward strand.
AATGGCAAAATTACAGGACAGCCGCCGAACACACTTGAAAAGAGTGAATGGACGGCTGATGGAATGACTCCGAAAACAGTCTGGAAGATGGACACAAATCCAGACCCAACAGCCTTAAAGAAGTAGACAATTCCAGTAGTGCTTGAGGCGTTAAGAATTCTGGATACCAGCTCTCCAAAGTGGTTGGGGAAGTAGGTATTTAATAGGGATTGTATCTCGGCTGATGATCTTGCAATCTGGAGAGCATACGTCTCTCTAGCCGATGTCAACGTGACTTGTTTTTGGAACAGTAACGCCTTTAGTCTGCTCAGCTTGTCATAATTTACATTAGTAGTATCAATGTGAGCCCACATTTCTGATACTTTTATCTCTTGTGTGGGGGGGAATAAAACTTGTCCACAACACGTAACGACCTTAGAGACTGAAATTGCGTAGGCAATTCCTGGTTGCATACCGCAACAGCTTTGGTCGCTCAGCACCACATAACTTCCATTTGAAAGTACATGAAATGCTGGTCGAATCAAAGGGACAAAAGTACCCTTCAGAAAACAGGCCAAGTTCAAGATCCCTACATTGCAAAGGCTGTGAAGGGACACCTGCTTGCAGATCATTGAATGACTAACAGTAGTCTTGGAGCCGCTTCCGCTGAGAAAGACCTCTGTTTCGCCGTTCAGACATTTGTTTTAAAAGGACAACTCCCACTCTTCTTTAATATAGCTATCGCCTAGTCGCTCGTATCTGCCCACGGCAAGATGTTTCAGGCATTTTGAAAAACGAAAAGTGGAAATGGGCAGATTAATAATGCCATGTAGGAGCCATACTGTTGAAGGACTCTCTGGCACTGTGAAAGGCAACTATGGGGGTTATTCCAACTTTGGAGGAGGTGTTAATCCGTCCCAAAAGTGACGGTAAAGTGACGGATATACCACCAGCCGTATTACGAGTTCCATAGGATATAATGGACTCGTAATACTGCTGGTGGTAAATCCGTCACTTTTCCGTCACTTTTGGGACGGATTAACACCTCCTCCAAAGTTGGAATAACCCCCTTTGTCTGTTGTTCCCTGTATAAATTAAAAGCAGTGAACAATTCACTACTGTTAATATTCTTCTATGGAACTCGACCATTTTTCCAAATCTGTAACGTCCAACCTAACTGCATGATGGAACGCAGCAGATTTTGTCCATGATATAAAAGGGACATGTCTGTCTGAATGATATCTATCATAGACTAACTATGTTTGTCAGGGAAAAAATCATGCTGGACATAGTGTTCATGCCATTGTCGACAACAGCCAACGCCTTTTTTAATTTTCCTTGTCTATTCGCTTTAAAATGCGCAGCAGCTTCTATCTGGGAAAGCTTCCAGATCTCATTATACATAGCAAAGATTAATCTCTTAGAGCGTGGCTTTCAAGGACATAACAAAAGGTCCTGCAAGTCTATATTTTCAGAAGAGTGTCAAGATGTTTCTTAACTGTGGTTAACATGTTAGTCTGTACCCACTGTTGGCACAGTTTACCCACACTGTGTGTTGTAACTATACCTGTGTTTTGACCTGAGACAAAGCGAGAGTCTGGCCGGCTAATCTTGAAACCCCCTGAGGAATTCACAGTAGCCTGCCACCCATTTGTGTCTACTGGCCATAATAACTACCTGTCGGGACTGCAAAGTGAAGAGTCATAGGTACCAGCCTGAACCTTTGCAATTAGTTCTTCCTCAGTGACATTCAGGAAGGATTGCAAATTATTAAACTTTGCCGGTGTGGGGATACGGGGCATGTTCATTTCTTTGTTTTTTGCTAACCCCAGACAGGATGTCTGTTGAATGGTGTCATTCAAAAAGATCATTTGCACAGGAATAAGGCATGCTCTAAACAAAGCTTCCCCACCCTGCATTGGCCAATCTTGTGTTCCCCATACACTCTTTAAATCAATATTATGCTTCCAGTATTCGTAACCTTCATCTGCCAGACAGGAAACAAAAGAGTCTGAATAAATCAGTTTTGTGTCAATTAGCAAAAAATTCCTAATTTTCGAAGGAGGTAATTTGAAACAATATGACACTGGATTGGTGTAATTCCCGGAAAAATAAGTACATTTATCTGAATACAGTTTTGGGCTCCCCACAGGTTGAGCTGAACAGTGTTCCCACTGTGTGTTGTTAGGTACTGGTCTATGTCTAGTAGCATGGTGCAGGTAGTAATGTCCCCAGTTGTTATAGCAGAACATTTCCCCATAATTCATTGTATTTGTATATACATCATCACTTTAAAATACTGAATAGTCCTTCATTTCAGTTAACATTGAATCAACTTTCTGAAAATCCCAATCATCAGATACAGCACCAGGTGTAATTACATCAATCATAGACATTTTGAAGACATATGAAATTTTAATAACCTCACTAGGCTCGCATATATCAAATGGAACGTTGTCCCACACAATCCCACAGGGAATCGGTACAGCTGAAATGTTCATAAGGAGCATGTTTCTTCGGACCTTATGTGAGGAATGATATGGAGTTAAGACTTCATCCACAGGCTCAACAGTGGAGTGTTCAGGAAGGTAATGACCATTAATAAGTAAAAAGAAAACAGTCACAAAACCAATTCATAGGAACAAGGCAAAAAATGTCAAGCAGAACCATAAATAGTTCCATCGTTGAATTAAATAGTTATTTTTAAGCCATATATACAGCTTATGTGTCTTTGAAACATTTTCAAGCGCAGAAGTGGATGAGTCTGAAGAAAAGTCATCAATGTCAAGAAAATAACCAGAAGCAGTCTCTGGTAACGCAGGAGCAGGTGCATTACCAGTGGATGGATCCATTTCGCGTGGAGACTCATGGTAGACAGTTTTGTCAGTCTGTGTTGTGTTGGTGTAGAAAACAGCCAAATCTTGGACAGGTACTGTCGTTGAAGTGGTAACTGGAATCAGCAAGAGCTCATTTTACGCCCTCCCCATGGTCAAGGAGGTATGTGTAGCACCATTGGACATGCTTGTGTAGTCAGAAGTAGTGTTGTTATTTCTGCTTTGAAGAAGTATGTCCTGTTGGGTAGTGAGAGGGGACCGCAAACTATCCAAGGAACCTATGGGTCTACTGTGCAGGATCGGCCACATGGTGAAGTTTGACGTCATCAATGGAAATGAATCTGTTTGCTTTGGAACCAGGGAGCGGTGGTAAGATTACAGTTCTGGTACCTTGTACTCCCAGGACTGGGACAGTTGCTCTGTAGGATGGACCGAATTCCTTTTTCTCAGCAATCTTCTCACAAACCAGAACCCCGACTTTAGGAATGCAGCCAGTGCAAGTTGTTGCTAAATCCCTTATTCTTAAAGTGGCAGCACAGGCAGATTATTTATCATCATGAATTGCTGAAGCTTCTGTAAGACAGTGAGATGTTCATTTATGTCAAAAGGTGTATTTGCTGCCACCAAACCAGGGCCATCAAGATTGGGGACATACATAGGTATCCCAAAAAGAACCTCATAGGGAGTGTGTCCGCCCATGGACCGTATTGGCAGATTATTCAGTGCTCTCTTGACCTCATATAGGTGATGAAACCAACTGCGGCCTGAACCTAATACTCTAGCTGTTAAGGACTGCTTTAGATCACGATTCCTCCTCTACACGTCCAAATTTCCCTCGGGATGGTATGGTGAGGAGTAATGGAGTTCAACACCCATCGTGTCCCTGAATGCCTTGGAAGCAAAGGCAGTACCCTGGTCCAAATGGAATGCTGCAACCGCATATGTACCAATAAAGATTAGCAAGTCTTTTATAACAGTTCGAGCATCAGCCGACCGCTGTGGCCATACCTACAGGAATCTTGAACAAGATTCTACAGCGACTAAGATGTATTTGTATGCACCATCCGGTTGGAGCGGACCACAATGGTCCAGGTACACACATTGTAGTGGCCTATTGGACACTAAGAAGGATGTCTGTGGTGGGCGTTTGATGTTGGAGCCCTTGATTTACTGGCAAATGTCACTACAAAGGATGTATTGTTTTGTCTGTTTGTATAAACCTGGCCACCAAAAGCGTTTCTGTAAGAGTGTTACTGTGGCCGAAATACCAGCATGAGCAGAAGCGACACCCTCATGCGATGCTTTTATTAGATCTAATCTCTGGTCTTGGTTGGGAATCGCTCAATCTCCACCCCGGGAATTGTTTCATAGGCAACATTCTGTGCACTAATGTGGTAAGAATATTTTGTAGTGTATGCTTTTGGGAGAGACTTGCCTTCAGCCGAAGCTTTCACGGCAGTCAGAATTTCATTATCCAATCTTGTCTGAGAATGAGTCACTGCAGCCACAGAAGCCGAAGCTACTGCAGATTTGTCCGCTTCATCAGACAAAGTGTTGCCGATAACGTATACTCTTGCACATTGGTGGCCCAATGTATGTACTACATGGACACAAGGTAGCTTATCCTTAAGATCAGCCACCTTCCCCCACAAAGTTATGTGTTTTATGGGGTTCCCTTTAGAGTCTCTAAACCAATACAATCACCAATGATTAATATAATCATTGTAGGGCTGGACGCAGTAGTATGAGTAGCAGACAATCAAAGTCAGTAATCCTGGCTCTTTGTGTTCTAGCGCTAAGATAAGGGCTTTGAGTTCAGCCAGCAGAGCTGTGCAGTCCCCAAGGGTCTGCGTGTAGGTATTGTGAGGGTGGAAGTCTCCATCCTTCATTGCTCCACTAACGACTGCGCAAGTGGCTGAATATTGATGTTTAGAACCTACAACTGATTGTGCTGAACCATTAGTGTAAATGACAGCATGATATCTGTCAAGTGGCAAAATATCTAGAGGAGCGGGGTACTCCTGTTTGTATTGGAGAAATTCTTGTGTATTTTGCATCAAATATGTAATCAACATCGGTGGCAGTCAGGGAGGTTGCCCACTGAATCCAGCGTGGATGTAATGATTTAACGTTTGTAACGTTTGCTTTGGTGACGGCCTCTAAGGCTGGCACCGGAGTAACGACAATAATATGTTTCCCTTGGGCAAGTGGCCACTCCTTAATGACAGCTATCTGAACTGCAGTTAGAATTTTTTCTGTGGGTGCAAAACGTTGTTCTGCATTTGAGTGTAAATGTGATTTATATGCTATGGGCACTGTTTCGCCTTCATTAAAGGTGACATAAGTGAACCCAATGGCACCAGCAATTATTCTGATGATCTGATGACCAAATTTGTTTTGTTGTCATGGGTGTGTAAGTGTTTTGCTTCTAGCACGTCCTGTTGCAATTCCCTAAGGATGCATGTGTGTTCTACTGTCTAGTGTCTGCTAGAAAAATCAGGGCGTATTAAGTCATAAAGTGGCTTGATACGTTGTACATAGTCAGGAATGTAAGTTCTGCCAAGGTTGAAGAAATCAAGTAAAGACTGTAATTTCTTGAGAGTTTTAGGTGGGTGTAGTTGAGCACATATTTCCAAAAAGTGCGGGCCAAGCTCTTCCCCTCATTTGATAGCTCGTGTCCCAGGAACAATACGCTGAGAAAGGCTATTTTAGTTTTTCTAAAGGTGAATTTGTAGCCAAGGGCTGTGAATCCTAAAATGATCTGATCAACCCTAGCTGGATGAATGTTGAGGTCATCATCTGTGAGATAGATGTCATCCACATAAGACAACGCCTCAGAATCAATATCATGCAGTATTGATTTTACATGGGTTGAGAACAGCCCTGGGATGTTCCTGTAGCCTTGGGGCAAACAACAGAAGTGTTTTTGTGAGCCAAATGAGAATGCACTCAGGTCCCAACTTTCGTGTGCAAAGTTTTGGCAGAAGAAACCATTGGAAATATTCAGTGTTGTTTTGTATTTTTTGCACACTATGGCCCTCATTACAACCCTGGCGGTCCAAGACTGCCAGGGTTGTTTTGGCTGAAGCACCGCCAACAGGCTGGTGGTGCTTCAGAGGGGATTTCCCGCCAAATTTGCCCCAGCGGTGATAATCTGCCCGGGCAGCGCTGCCCAGGGGATTACGAGTCCCCGACCGCCAGCCTTTTCCTGGCGGTTTGAACCACCAGGAAAAGGCTGGCAGTACGGGGAGTCGTGGGGCCCCTGCACTGCTCATGCCACTGGCATGGGCAGTGCAGGGGCCCCCTGACAGGGCCTCATGCAGCTTTTCACTGTCTGCTATGCAGACAGTGAAATGCGCGACGGGTGCAACTGCACCCGTCGCACAGCCGCAACACCGCCGGCCGCATTTGGAGCCGGCTCCTATGTTGCGGCCCAGCGGGGATCTCATAATGACCGTGGCGGGGGTGTGCCTGCATTGGCGGCCGCCCGGCGGTCAGATCTTGGCGGGCGGCTGTAGTCACCCGCCAAGGTCATAATGAGGGCCTATGTTGTTAATTAGTGCTGGGCTATGTGAATTTTGTATAGCGTATATACGTGTATAACTGTTTAAACGTCTGTAATCTAAGACTATTCTGTAGGAATGGTCTGGCTTTGCAACTGGGAATAACAGGTTATTCATTGGAGAGACACAGGGCTCTTCATGTTTAACAGGATATTGTGGCTGAGGTTGGGGCATAGACCTGATAGGTATTACATGGCAAGAAGAATCCTTGTTTCAACCTACGTGATTGCGGTACAATGCAGGTGCCTGCGCCAAAGCCCAGCTGACAGCGTAGGCTTATTTCACTGCTTCTGGAACAAGATCAGAGAAAGAAGGCAAAATGAGATCTTCCCCATGTGGGAGCTTACGGATGTGCTCGGGTGGCCAGTGCTTCTTGGCCAGCAGGATATCTCAACTACGTTCATCTCAGAATATCACACCAATGGTGCGCTCTACGTCTCCCTCAATTTGGATTTTTAAATCATAAACCCTGTTAGCTGGGAGGACTCACCCGTCCGCAGTCTCAACTGCAATGTCATCGCTAGTTGCTGTCACATCCAGATGATCTGTCAGACTCTGGTGACATATCATGACCTCTGCTGCGCTGTCTAACAGGGTCATTGCCCATGTCTTGTTCTTTAGCAATGTTCTCAAGTGTACTGGCATTTTTAATTGACAGTGCTGCCACCTTTTAATTTTTAAACTGTGGCTTTTGTTGTGGGGACTTTTCTTCTTTCTTGTCTGAAGACTGTGGTAAGTCTTTCTTCTGTTTCACGTATTCAGGACGTCGATCAGGATGGCTTCCTCTCTTGCTACATCTATCTGATGCGTCCTGATAGGAATGAGAGGGACGTGAATCAGTATATCTGTCAGGAGCTTTTATCTTTTCTCTATTTATGAGAGTGTATCTCCTGTCGGAGTTCTCTGGGTGTGGAGAATCTGCTCTCTGGTTTCTTCTATCTTTAAATTGTTTTTGTTTATCCAAGCACTTCTTAGAACCCTCCTGTCCTTGCTTAGTAGCTTCCTTAGGGGTGGTACTCCTTAGTTTAAGCTTCTTCGGCTTGGCTCCCAAACTATCCCGTCCTATACTGGAATAGGTATTTGAAATAATTTTTGGGAGCTAATTCTTCTAGTCCAAGTGTGGAATATCTCAGAGGCACTGGCGTATGGCCAGTGCTACCACTTCCCCTTTAATATTACTGAGTATTATTGAGGACAATGCGTTGAAGTTACACATTAATTTCATCCCAAAATCTATGGCTGGCGCAGCCCCGTGCTCGTTTTGTATTTTGTTTAACACTTCTGGTAAATTGGCAAGTGTCGGGTTACCATGTGTGGTAGTATATATTGCAGCAAAGACCGTACCCCATGTAGCACAGTCGTCCACTGAGGAAACAATCCCGAATGGCAAGCACATTGTGAGAATTCTATGTTTTTCCAGTGGTCCCGTATGGGGAAACACAGCTTCCCGCTGATTTGTCTTTTGGGCTATCCAAAACAGAATTTTCTCTTGTTCCGTGGGTACCTTACCCTTGATAGTATGTACTATTTGTAGATTAATCCCAGTAGCCAATTGGTATCCAGCAGCTGGTGGTGGTGCTGGGCGCACTGGTGTAGTGTTCAATGTTCGCATTACGAACTGAACGAGAGGCCTGTAAAATGTTACTCGCTCAGTGTATAAGTTTTGCAGGTCTGCTGCCTGTATGTGTTGTATACCTGGGTGAGGTGTGTATGTGGCAAACATAGGCCACCTTGGTCTTTGATTACCTAAGGGAACCTAATCTCACAGGTTGTATTACATGCGGTAGGGCACCATTAAACCAGTCCTGGAGTTCTTGATAAGTAATTGGGATTTCAAGATACTGGTATGCTTGGTTCCGTTGAGGTACATCAGCAATTCTGTATGTGTGGAATGTGAATGATCTTTGGGCTTCCTCAGGAAAGGTGACCCAAGAGTAGAATGTTTCTCTTTGATAAGCTTCACTAGCTTCTATTATGAATGTGACACCCTCATCTTCATCTGTTAAGCCATTTGCTACTGGGTGTAGTGTTAATGCTTGTCTAGCATTCTCAGGAATGTTTATGGCGTTAGCCATGTTGTGAAATGTGTAAAGAGATGGAACACCAAATGGGGAGCAAAGTCCTTTTAATCGTTCGAGCTCGAACAATCTACAGCTTTGTTAGGTAATTCCTGTTCAGCTGAGGAGGATCTTTCCCAAGACCACAGATGTCTCTGTATAATGTTACTTAGGGTACCTGCTGTATGTGAGACAGTGATAGTCAGGGTATCCGTAAATTAGTGCCTAAACACCATCGTTGGTGGTGCTATGTCATAGTTTGACCCTTGCTCTAGGCAAGACTGCTGGTTTAAGGATGACTGTACTTCTGTTTGTAGGCGCTATGCTAGTCCTATAACAAGTCGCAACTGTCGTCCCAACCCTCCCGGCTCACAAGCAGCACCTCACCAAAAACCCAAACAGTAAAAGGTGATTTGCAGCAGTCTTTACGCATGGACTCAAGAGTGTGACATCTCAGGGAGTGTTGTGGTTAAATGGAGATTATCTCTTTCTCATATTAACAACATGTCTCAATCAAACAAAGGCAATGAAGGAGATGCAGTAAAGTTTTCAATAGGTTTTATTGAACAAAACTGCAATCTACGATAAGTTGCATATGCTGCAATGATTAGGATAATGAATAATGCAAGAAACAGAATGGTAAAGACAAGAGTCATTAATATAAAGACCCCCACCATCTTTCAATAACATGAAGTGACATGAGATATGAAATATGTCCCAATACCCTAATAATGTAAACCTAATCTCTAACCTAAAAGAGAGCTAGGTGTGTTAAACCTAATCTGCCAATGCCATGTACATGAGAAGAGCCCCCAACCCTGGTTACCTTGGAATGAGGTCTCTAGCTCAGAATCCATAGGGACACAAAGACTGGGTCAGCATCAAGGTGACGTGCAGCATCAATAGCAGCAATGGCATCTGGTTGTTATCCCTCTGACTATCTGTCTAAGTGAGGTGCATTTATACAGATCTGCTTGGACCCCTGACGTAGGTCTGTTCCCAAAAAATAGATAAGAAGACATGCTTGAGACACCCATTTATGTAAACAATTTCCTCCAAGGCGTGAAGAGGGAAAGCACTTAGGGCCATATGTAGCAAAGGTTTTTACCCATTCTGTGTCTATGGGAAAAAGTGTTCGGACATATGGCCCTTAATGTGAACACCAATTTGAAGCTATCTTTGTCACTTGATATTGACGCCTTAGCGCAGTGGCACTGATAACGTGAAATTAAAACATTGGCCTAACTAGAAATAAGGCAGCCATCTTAAAAAATATAATAAAATAAATGCACTAAAACAGAACAAACTAAGTAGGGTAAAAGTCCCTAGGTGAGGGGGGCATGAGTCTGCAAGCCAAAGGCTAAGCTAACTCCTGTTTCCCACTAAAACAAACTAGGATTCACTACAGGGTTAGGGCAGCAGCGAGATAAGCCAGACATTCTTGAGCTCTGATGGGTTGGCTGTGGGTTTCTTCAGGAGGGGGTAGACTTCGGTGTGTTTCCAATCTTCGGAGAAGGTGGCAGTTTTGATGGAGCAGTACAGTGTCTTGTGGAGTTCGGGGGTGAAGGAAGCACTGGCTCTGTTGTAGATGAGGTGAGGACAGGGGTCAGTGGGAGCTCCAGAGTGAATGCTGTTCATGATGATTTCAGTCTCTTCTGTGGTGAGAGTGGACCAGCTGTGGACGGTTTGTGTGGATTCTGGGGGGCTGGGTCGGTCGTAGGTTCCGATGCTGGGTGGGTTCTGTGGGAGAAACCTGTCAAAGATGTCCTTAATCTTATGGTGGAAGAAAGTGGCTAATTTGTTGCAGAGGTCTTACGAGGGGGGATTTTGGTGGCTTTGGAGGGAGGATAGGTGAATTTGTTGATTACCGTGAAGAGTTATCTCGTGTTGTGCAGGGAGGTGTTGATGCATTCACAGAGTGTGGCTTTTTTTGCGCTCTTGATGTGTTGATGATGGCTGGCAGTGGCGGCTCTGTAGGAGACGAGGTCTTCATTGGTTTTGCTGTTTCTCCTTTTCTTTTCTAGGCACCTACAGGTGCATTTAGATTCTTGGAGTTTGGTGGTGAATCAGGTGGCTTTTTTGGGATGTGCTTGACCGAAGTTGATCGGAGGGGCTAAGGAGTTTGTGAATTCAGTGATCCAGGAGTTGAGGTTGTGTGCTGCAGTGTTGGCGTCATTGGTGGGGATGATTTGGCAAGGGCTGTTGTGAGTTGCTCATCGGTGATTTCGTTCCATTTCCTGTGGGGGGGGGGGCCCTGGGGATGCGGAGGTGGCTGTTGGGTGCGGTGATGGCGAACTGTAGGCAGTGATGGTCAGTCCAGTCCGGGGTGGAGATATTGTTGATGGTGATCTGGTCACTTAAGGGAAAAATGGGGTCTAATGTGTGTTCTGCGGCGTGTGTGGGCACGGTGATCAGTTGTCTGAGGCCAAGGGTGGCAAAATTGTCAAGTAGGGAAGCAGTGTTTCAGTTGTTGAGGTACTCGAGGTGGAAATTCAATTTGCCCAGGAGGAGGTAGTCGGTGGACGCCAGGGAGTGGGGGGGGTGGCGATGTCTACAATGCATCGATGAAGGCTGGGTGGTGGCCGGGTGGTCGGTAGACAAGGATTCTGCAAAGGGAGGAGTTGTGAGTGGCATGGATCAGGAAGTGTGGGTGTTCCATTGTGGTGCAGTGTTCCTCCTTGTTGACCGCGATGTGGAGTGAGGACTTGTAAACAATGGCCAGTCCTCCACCCAAGCGGGAGGGCCGGTCTTTTGTTAGGATGTTGTAGCTGTCCGGGATTGCGATGGCGATGTCCGGTCCGGAGGTAAGGTTGGTCCGGATCTCTGTTATGAATGCGATGCCTGGACGAGCGGAGTCGATCAGGTCCAAAACTTCAGTGGTGTGCTTATGGAAGGAGTTCATATTCACAATAAGGCAGTTGATGAGGTTGTGGCGGGCGTCGGTGATTTCAGGTTTGGGGTGTTCTGGTTATCGTGGCTGAAACTGAGGTTGCAGTTCTGGCAGGAAAAAGGTCCATGAGTGTCCTTAGGAGATGAGGTGCAGCAGTTGCTGAGATGTCCGGTGTTAAGGTGGAGGTGGGTCTTGGTGTCATAATGGAGGGTGGCTAGGGACTGGCTTGTCGGAGATTTGGGGTTTCTGGCGCTGGGAGTGGTGCAGGCATGGATGGGCACAAATGGGTTGCCTTTGGCGCGTCCGGGGTGCGCTCGCTGTGCCCGACCGCCATTAAGAAGGGGAGGGAGGCAGGGGGTCCAGTCAGCTGGGAGGCAGGAGGGTGGGAAAAGCGCTTCACGGGGCAAGGGAGGCGGGGCCGCAGGGGCAGCAGTGGCACAGGAAGGAGAGGGGAACAGAAAGACAGAAAAATAAGAGGAGAAACAGCAAAAAGGAAAGAGAAAAAACAAAGTAAAAACAGAGGTAAAAGGCAGAGGTATAAGAGCAAGAGTAAGGAGAGACAGAGAGAGACAGAAGATACTTACTTGTAGATGGCCACTAGGCCACCAGGTAAGAGGCACAGGCAGGAACCTGCGGGTGGAGGCGGGCCTCGGACTGAGAGTCAGACAGGGTCTCAGTTCGATCCAGTGGCAGAGGCAGCAGAAGGAGTGGGGAGGGCAACAGACACTGCCCAGGAGGAATATGCTAGGCTCTAGCACATCACTGTCTTTCTTTTGCTCCTAATGCATGCTCTCTTTTTTGTTGGCAGTTACCAGTGCTTTAGTTGAGGCCACAGTTCGTCCTAGATTCCGGTTTCTGTACTTGCGCCACTCTCACAAATCAAGAAAAGACACCAACTTCATTTCAGCCCCAATTTCAAATTCCTTCACATTTACAGAGTGTGTTCCAATTTTAAAATTTCCCATTTCGTTATTTATTTATATTGTTAATCTGCTAATAATATTTACTTTTTAAAACAGCCATGGACCCCCTGGGCAGGCATTACAGACTGCCAGGAGTCCACGGAAGCCTGGTTAAGAACTAGTGTTTAAGAACATGAAAACAAAACTTATGCCTTTGGCTAACAAAGGAAAAACTTTGAAAACTTTATGGGATATACAGTAGAGACGGTCATTAATGTATTTTTGTACTGGCATGCATTTATTGATTTGAATCCTTATTCTCAGGAATTCTGCACATTGTTTACCTAAGAGATGCATATTTTTGTCACATGCCTTGAAAGTTAGTAACATGTTAGAAAATAATGACAGAAAGTCAGATTTCAGGCGTAGACTAGAGAAATTTTTGCTGGGTGATGGATGAGAGAAGGCCATTATTGCAAGAAACATATTATTATAAATATTTTACAGGAGGTGTGGGGATATTTTTCATGAGGCGGCAGCAGAGTGTATGGCATCTGTCAAACACTTTTGCCCTGGAGCTCATAGGGGGTGGGGTTTGATTTGAATATCAACTTCAGTGCTGGTACGGAGGAAGGTGTGAGTAGGAAAAGGGGGAATGCATTCCAGTGTAACGTATCCAGATGGTTGAGGGACCAAAAGCGAGAGGAAGCTCATGGTGGTTTGGGTATTAACATGAGGGTATGGTTGACAGTGAAAACCTTAGATAAGGGTTTCTCTGGATAAGGTATGAAGGAAAGAGTCTTATGAATTGCTGTGAAAATCAGAATGAGTAATTGTGAGGAGGTTCATATTTTTGACTGACAGCCAGGGTGGAATGCATTTACGGTGGTTAAAAACTATACGCATCACTAATGTGTTTAGTTTGTCTGCGGTGAGTAGGAGTACTGTCCAACCAATAGGAAAGGGAAGTGAGGGCATATTTTTGGATATTCACAACTTAGTAGCCGGGTTCGTTGGCAGTGGTGCAGAAGAATTACCCCAGTCACATGCCGGAGTTGACAAGTTTAACAAGAATCATTGCCAAGGAAACAGGTACTAAGGGCCTCATTTACAACAAACTGGGCATTGATGGCGATGCGCCAGTGTGCTTGTGCCACTCTGCATCCTGTAACAGCACTATGGGAGCACTGCATTTACAATACAGTGCATGATGGTGCTCGTTAGCACAGTTACGTCAGAATTTCTGACACAGTTGTGGCATTTTGGTGGCCGAGCATCAAAAATGTTTACGCTGGTCCAGCAAGGCTCGGGGAGGGCCATTGAAAACAGCCTAGCATCACTTTAATGCCTGCCGTTGAGCAGGTGATAAAAATGATGCTACAATGACACAGTGAAATCTTGTAGATTTCACTGCACCATTCCTGCAGGCCTCCTAGCAGGGGTATGCCTCCCTTGCATACATTATACCTGGCGCTGGGAAAATGAGGCGCAAGGATTTCCAAACTGGCACAATGGTACCATTGCACCAGTTTGTAAATATGGCACAGAGTGGGGGACTGTTCTGCGCCGCCGTAGCATCAAAGAAAACTGACACTACGTTGGCACAAGAGGCTTGTAAATGAACCCCTAAGTGTGTTGTGAGGGTACTCAAGGGTGAGCTATGGTGGCTGAGATAAATTGGGCTGGAAAGTTGATGCTCTTCATTGTACAGGTTTAAGCATAACTGCATAAAGGTCCATCTTGGACATCCAAAATACATGATTTAGAGGAAGTAACACCACATGCCCAGACTTAACCATCCTGTAGGAAGGCTCAAACATTGTGTACCCAGGCGCAAGCATAATAACCCTTGCTTAACCTCTTATATCCAGGATGAAACTTCATATATCCAGACTCAGCGAGGATAACCTAGACTCAGTCATTTCATGCCTCCCCTCAACCATCACAACCCAGGCTCAGCCATCATTTGCTCAGTTTCTACCATTCTAGGTCCAGACTTAAACTTTACTTACTGTTCTCAACAATCACATGAGAAGGTTCAAACATAATAATCCCATGAGCAACCATCATATACTCAAGCACAACCATGCTATGCACAGTGCAACCGTCTATGCCCAGAAATTCAGCTTGCTGTCTTGTGAGTAGGACACTACTTATATGCACAGGATCTGCTGTCTCAAAGGCACAGAATCTATTAAAACAAGCATTGGCAAAGCCAATATGTCTCGCCTAAGTAAGAGCTATTGGCTTTGCCAATGTGTTTTAGCCATGTTGTTCACCAATGTGGCTGCTGTTCAGTATAGCTAAACGTTAGTGGCATAGAGGAGAGTAGTGTTGAGTGTTGTAGAGTTGAGTGGCAGAGAGTATTGTGTATTGGAGTATCATAGTGTGAGGTTGCGTAGAATGGCATACACTGGAATGGCATAGAGTAGAGTGGAATGTTGTGGCGTGTATTGGCGTAGAGTGTTGTGGAGTATGGTGGCATAGAGTGCAGTGGCACTGAATTCAGCAGTGTACAATCAGTGTCGTAGACTGCAGTGGTGCATAGTAAAGTGTTGTAGAGTATAGTGGCATAGAATGCAGTGGCACTGACTTCAGCAGTGTACAGTCAGTGTCGTAGAATGCAGTGGTGCATAGTAAAGTGGAGTGGTGCAGAATGGAGTGGTGCAGGGTGGACTGGTGCAGAGTAGACTGGTGCACAGTGCAGTGGTGTAGAATGGTGCAGAGTGGAGTGCCGTATCGCTGCGTGATGCAAAGGGCAATGGCACAAAGTAAAGTTGAGTGGAATAGAGTGCAGTGGCATAGTGTGCAGAGTAGAGTCAAGTGGCATAAAGTGCAGTGGCATAGTGGTGCCGAGTAGAGTAGCACAGAGTGGTGCAGAGTAGAATATAGTGGTATAGAGTGCAGTGGTGTAGAGTAGACTAGAGTGGTGTAGAGAGCAGTGGTGTAGAGTGCAGTGACAGAGTGCAGTTGTGTAGCGTGCATTGGCATAGAATGCAGTGGTTAATAGTGGAGTGGAGTAAAGTGCAGTGGCATAGACTGGAGTGGTGCCATACGTGAGTAGCATATTGTAGAGTGCATGGCGTAGAATAGATTGTTTCAAAGTAGAGTGAAGTGGATTTGAGTAGAGTGGGGCAGGGTAGAGTGCACTTGGATAGAGTGGCAAAGAGTGTAATGGCATAGAGTAAAGTGCTGTAGAGTGCAGTGGCATAGAGTGCAGTGGTAAAGAGTAGATTAGAGTGGCGTACAGTGGATTGGTATATATTGCAGTGGCATAGAGTTGAGTGTTACAGAGTACAGTGCATTGGTTTACAGCAGTGGTCTCCAAACTTTGTAATGCCGCCCCCACCCCCAGTTGAAAAATAAAAATCATTGCATCCCCCCTTCAGAATTTTCCAGAAATGTTTTATAAAGATGGCAATGTTTAAATATGTCTAGACCTATTTTAAAATTGCAGTTAAGCACTGTTACCTTTTTAAAAATGCCATAACATGTTTCTGCTTAAAACAAAACACTGTTATCTGCGTAATGCTTCTTTTGGCCAGAGCCTGATGCCCCCCACTGAGATCACTTGAGGCCCTCCTAGGGCCCCTGGTTTTGAGTGTAATGGCATAGAATGCAGTGGTGTGGAGTGCAGTGTTGCAGTGCAGCATCGAGTACAGTGGCATAGAGTGGAGTTGTGCAGAATAGATTGGTGTGGTCTTGACTGGAGTGGTGTTGAGTGCAGTGGCAAAGAGTGCAGTTGTGTAGAGTTGAGTGGCGAAGAGTGGATTGGCATAGAGTTGGTGGTATAGAGTAGAGTAGAGAGGTGTAGCGTGAAGTGGCATAGAGTGCAGTTACGTACAGTGGAGTGGTGCAGAGTGCAGTGGTGTGGAGTGGTGTAAAGTGGAGTGATGCAGAGTATTGTACATCGTGTGGGGTGGTGCAGAGTAATAAAACTATACAGTGCACAGACAAAAATGTTTGGAAATTGCATCACCTAGTTTAATGATTAGTTTTGATAATATTAAAATATTTGTTTCCATCACACTTCAGAAACGACAAAAATGCTTCATTTGTGTGTTCATAATTCTGATATATTCTGAAATGCTTACACAGTTTATTAAAATATTGCCATATGATAGAAAAAACTCTTCTACTCCCATTATACAGCAAGATTGTCACATAAATCCTCTCACTTTGAAGTCAGAGAAAGAAAAGTAAGCAAGTGCCTTTGGAAGACAGCACCTCACATTTGACCTCGGTCTTTGAATGCACAGCAAATGTGACAGGATAAGAGCAAGATTTAAAGGCCTGTTAAGAGAAAGCAAGTTTGTGGAAGGATGCAGAAAGCACCGTTTAGGCAACAGCATGGATGAACTGCACCTGGAAAGCCTAAAGCAAATAAAGTCAGCAAACAAAAAGCCTGAAAGTGTGAGTTACAAACCACAATGCTAATGGTAATAGAGTGGAATGCATTCCTAGGTCAACTTTCTGAAAGTCCCCAAGATGTCTTTAGCAAACCAGACAGCTGCACTATCTGGTAGGCTGTGAACTAAACAGCTTACTTGGCCCATTGCATATGCTCACAAATGGGGCACTCCCAAAAGAATTGGCAGACATGTTGCAAATTCCTTTCGGTTTAGGTTTAAATATCTGAAGTAAAGACCTGCGAACATATGTTTTAAAGAAAGAAGAAAGAGAAAAATGAACAAACCCATGTCTCATTCGAGTCTTACATTACAGGACTAATTAATGGAAAGGCTATCTTTGTTTCAGGAAATTGGACATGTCTTATGTTCTACTTTACAGAGACGATGCAGTGCAGGCTGATGTCCTGGAAACTTTTACGAAAGCAGTGTGACTCATACAGGATCCACCTTCTATTTGACATTTTGCATGCTTTGAGTCTTATTTGAAAACAACCCCCAGTGCTGTTTTCAGCAGTTGCTGCAATGCTGACTGGGTGGGTGGCACTGTGTGGGGCTGTAGGCTGAATGTGCTGCCAGCAGCACAAGAAATGGAAGAGGTTAGGAAGCTAGGACTTCCGAATGACACCCACTACCACTGCCCTTGTGGGAAAATAGCCACTGAAGTAAATTAAGGATAGTCAGAGGTAGCAGTTGCTGCTCCTGTCTTGCCCTTCGGTACCTCTGGCCCTGCCATTGCTACCTCTAGTCTCAGGCGATTTGTGTTTTTTGCAGCATTTCCTTATAGAGCAAACCTGGCCAGATGTGAGCCAGTTTACAAACCTGGTTCACCATTTTTCAAGGATGGCAGCTCAAGCTAATATTTTCTCTCTCTTTTCTCTTTAGTCTTTCTCTCGCTTTTCCCTCCTACCCCTATACCCTAGCCCTGAATTTCACAGCAATAACCCATTCCTTCCTTGTCCTGTGGTGGAGGGCAGAACTGCCTGAATAAGGAATTAAAAAAATGAGACTCATCCCACGACGCAACCCCCAATCTTAATGTACAGGTTTATTTCAAGCCACACACATGTGGACAAAATGGCAATACACAGTCAAACTGGTGCAAAATGTGTACTCGTCTTTTTTTACATTGTGCTTGTTACCACATGATTTGGGTGGGATGGTGCACTCAAAAAATACTCTGATCAATAATTAACTTGTGTGTGCCAAAAGAACGCTTTAATGAAGCAGGGTCATATCACAACCAGTCAACCCTTGGCGTATAGGCGTACTCACTACATAAATGCCTCACTCTACCTGCAACCTCTCCCACCCCCTTCCCTTAAAGACCACCCAAAAAAACCAACATCCATAACTTTCTTGAACTTATTGAAAATCTAACCCTTCAACTCCCTAGTGATGTCAACTTAAATGTCAACTTTCCCAATCCACTTCATCTCCCTCGCCCCCACTACAAGCTCCTTCATCCACCTCAAAATACAATAAACCACTTTCTTCTTGTAAAACATCCTGCAAAGTGGTCATACAAAAACCCCCTTTTTAGGTTTTACCTGCACACAGCTTACACTGTGCTTGGGAAGTCTTTTGTATGTAAATCTTAAAAGGGGCTTAAGAGCAGCCCCTTACTTACCTGAACTTACCATTGGCTGATTCCAGCATCACTGCAATTTACCTGCTTCTTATTGGCCAGCATGGCGTCTGTTTTCACTTCCTGCTCTGCTTTTGCCATCGCTACAGCTTGGACCAAGTACACCTTTTGGTCACTGGCCACTGGATACCTGCCCGTGTCCTTCCACTGGCTACTTCTCTCTGCAGGTACTTTTTTTATTTACAATTGAACAAACCACTGCTATGTTGCTTGCATCATTTCCGGTTGTAGTAAAACAAGCGTTTCTTATTATCTATATGTTATGGTACCTATGTATATATTTGTAAAACAATAGTACTACTTGTAACAGAACTTTTTGGGAAAAGGTCACTTCAATATAGGATTATGGTCTGGGCTATAGTCCAATCTTCTGCGTTCACTGTCCACTGCAGTATTAGACTCCTGTGCAGTTAGTGTGTAAGTGGCACTTCAGAATGTGTCGTCTTCACAAAGCTAGCAGCACAGACCTGCTCCCCTTCACAATCTAATGCCTATCAACTCCCGGCCAGGAAACAACAAAGGAACAACAGATGAATTGTTACTGACCCTATACTCACCATAACTGCACTTGAGTTAGGTTCAGGAAACGAACAACACAAACAACAGACTAGCGATAATCCACATCTCTTCCATCGCTGGCCTACGCTGTGCCCTATTGTGATGGAAAATGTAATAAAAAGGTTTTTGGTCACACCAGAGCCAGTGTGTAGTACATACTCATTTTTAAATATCACAAAGTGTAGTACTGGAAGCGGTACTTATGTGTTGTTTTTCCTTAGTAGGCACAGTGTGAGAATTTCTTTCATTTTCATGTCTTGAAAGATATTGAAAACACTTAGGCCCTGATTTAGATCTCTGCGGATGAAATTCTCCATCACAAACATGACAGTTATCCCATCCTCAGTATTATGCTCTCCATAGAATATAACAGCATCATAGTACAGCGGATGGGACAGCCGTCACGTTTGTGATGGAGTATACCGCTCCGCCAAGATCTAAATCAGGCCCTTAGTCCACTTTAATGACAAGAAGCCACCAAATTTGTTTTTCATTTACGGGAGAGGACTTCTGAGATTAGATTACTGAGTACTGAAACAATGGTCCTTTTCTATTGCTATAGTAATTTCATGATATTAAAAGTAGGCTATGGGTTGCAACTCCTGACTTGTGGTTGGCCACGTTTTCTTTCTGAGTTTGGTTTGGTGGATATGAAATGAAGTCATTGTTCGAGATGTCAGACATGAAGGACGGCCTAAAATAACTCATAGTACATTTTCCTACCATTACAATCTGATTGTAAACTCAACTAGTACTTTTTGCAGATGTTTTATGTAACATAGAATACATAGTTACATTAAAGAATTAATGTGTCCATAAAGATACTTCATTTTATGTATTAGTACGTGAAATAAAAAATATGAAACTGTAAAAAGCGTGTTTGTGTTATTGTGTCTCTAAATCATTGTGAAGTTGCAACTATCCATTACTTGCTACTCTCGTACTGACACGGATTAGGAAAAAATGCAATGGCCACCGCTCAGTTGGCTTCTACCAGATTTGTCCTTTATTTCACAGTAAGTGCCGGTTTGATGGGCTGTGATGCCGGCATTGGCATGGCGGCAATTGGATTGCATCTTAGTTGCACAAGTGCCTGTGTGGCGGCATGTAAGGTAGGGCGTGTGAATCAGAGTTCACTGTGAGTGACTGTACATGTATGTATTGCTGCCAGCATCTCAGCTTCGCGGCTCCCACTTCACTATTTGCATTTGAGTGGAAGCTCTGTGCCTCTTGCATCACAATGTCTTTAAAAATGTCTATAACTCGGTTATAGGATCTTTGTTTTGAGACCTCTAGATGACTTTGAGCAGGCAGTGGCTCTCCACATTGAGTCTTCTTTCACTATCCAACCAGATTAAAAACACAGCCTGAAATCTCAGCTTTACAAAATGTATATTACAAAAAGCATGTATAGTTCAGCTGGCTAATTACATTGCAGCATTTTATGCAAAGTGCAGAAAGTAGGCTTGGAAATCTCCCTTGCCCGCTGTGGGGCCAGTTCAGATTTTTCTTTTCCAAGGTCAGAACTAAATACTTGCCTTCATGTCACTCCTCTTATTTATTGTGATTCGGTATCCCTTTACGTAGTGCTGTATGTGTCAGACAATCTGCACTTAAGAACAATGTGCTGTTTTTCATCCACCCCCCTTCACTTCCCTTGTACTCCAATATGTGTGCTGTGCAGTATGTGAATAAAAAAAAATAATAATAATAAAGCAATAGATTTAGTATAGGTGAACCCTATTGGCTTTATCAATGCCTGTTAAAGGTGTTTTTCTGCCCCAGACCTCCTTTGTATTCTCTACAACTGTTAGTCATAATACCACATCTTCACCCCTAAAACTTTCATCAATGCACCCCATGTGGTTACGTATAAATCCATGGCTAATATGGATACATGCACTATGTCATCCCTAAAGAAGTACTTTTTCTCATAATTAATGCCTGGATTGTGATTCTTCTCATACATGCTTCCCTGCCAAACGTCTTCATTTCTCTATTCAGTTTCCATCTCACATGAACTATAGCAGCAGGCTTCTCTGCCCCTCTCCATTCCCTTCTAGGAATATCCAAATGTGCCATTGCTTTTTAACCTCAGCTTAATCGAATTTCACTGCCTTGATTAATGCAAACCTTTTATTCTCACCAAACATTCTTGCGAAGAAGAACTGCCAAAACACCTAGACAGTCCTCCCTGTCAAGCATTTGTCTACTCTTGGTAACAGTTCGGGCCATTTCGGACCCCATTTCCCAACCCACGTCCCCCGTATTTGTGTCTCATCAGAGCCTAGTTGCCTTCTGTGTCTCCACATTGCTGTTTGTCCCCCCCCACTTCACTCCATGACCCCATACTCATATTGCCATTTATACTTTTGAAGGGCCAGATGGAACCTAGAAGAAAAAACTCAAACAATGTTTTATAACACAAAATCAACAGTCCAATTTGCAGTCGTGCATGCACCATCTTTAACAATCCAAAGACCACCTACCCAACTCTTTAATCCTGTTCCTGGCTAAACTCTCCGAACTTCCATTGCCGCCCCAATCCTAAAAGCATGTGTCACATACTCCTCACCTGATAAACCCAGCTTTTTCATTGCTTTCCTCAAGCTTGCTAGCAACTAGAAAGGTGCTACTCATATCCATCCTTCTCTGATGAGATGTTTTCCAACAATATTCTGTGCACAGGTGCCACCAGGTTGACTTTCAGCAGTACTGTGTTCCCCTTCGCTCTTTGATCTGCCCTTGACATTGCAAGGTTATAATAACCTTCCCCCTTTATATTCTGCATCTTTCCTGTCAATCCTTTGATGGACTGTTGCTTCCAACAACTCCAACACGCAAAAAGCCTAGAACAACATACCATCAGTAGTGAAAAAAGCACTAGATCCCCAGTATCCGAACAAATCCTGGGCTGGAACGCCATTACCATTCACAACACATTACATACTAACAGTCTCCATATCCTCCTCCACCATACCATCTGCTTAGCCATTCCTCTAAACAACACACTGCCCAGCTCTCCTGCAGATGGCACATAACCCAACAACAACTTAAAATGCTATGCCAGCTAATTTACCGGGGATCGTCACTTTTGACAAACCATTCTTGATCAATGAAGTATAATGCACCCTGTGTCCTCTTTCAACCTCACTGACCTGTACCAACTCTCTCTGAGACCCCGACTATAAGAACTCCTTCCATGCATGTGCATATATTTTTTGTGTCTACCTCATCAATGAACTCTGCACCAAATCCAGTACGCCGTTTCAACTATCTGCCAAAGACACTGTAACATCAGAGTTTCTCCTTGTCTGTGTCCACTGCAATCCCACACAGTCTTCTTCACTGTGAATGAGATAAGGCATCTCCAATTTCATTGTTAGTTTCCGGGAAATGCCTGCCGCCTAAGGTGATACTGTGCTTCAGAAAACCCAACACAAACACCCTCAGAAACTGCAACACCTTCAAATCGCTTGTTGACAGCCTGTTTACAACATTTACAACTGACATGTTATCCATGTTGAAAAGTACTTGTTTGCAAACTTCATGCCCCACAGTGCCAACATAACTACCAGCAGAAGAAAATTTAAAAGTCAATACTTCTGCCACTCATCTTCCATGTCTTGGGCCATGGCTCTACACCCCACTTGCCTTGCCAGAAAAGGTCAAAACCTGCCCCGCCTGCTGCGTCTGAGAAAATCTGAATGTTCCACTCTGTTTCTTCATATGCCAATAACTTGTTCTGGCAAACTTTTAGTTTTCCAGTAGCATTGCTTCCATTTTACCTGAGTCGATCATATCGTGTTCTCCTCCACTAAGGTGACCCGTAAATCTGCTGTGAGCTCTTTAAAACTTACCAACATCCACTGGCTATCCAGTGAGTCGGCTGTGCCAACAAAGAAAAAAATCCTGTGGTAGATCTGAACATCCATTGCAGAAAGTAGCTAATTTATTCAAATAAAGCCTAAGACACCAAGCATCCCATGAGGAGCACCTTATCAACAATTTACTGGCCTTCAAACTGCAGCCACAGCAGCTCAAAATCATCAAGGTGCTCCAGCAGAAATCGGAGAGCTGACTAAATGTCACTCTTTGCCATGTTCACTCCTGCCCCAACCTCCTTCCTTACCTCAATTGCGACATCTGCTGACAAGTGCGTCCCCAATGTCACATCTGCTATAATGAAGTCGCTCGCAGTCTGACCAAGACAAAAGCTTCATTAAGCAAAACTGCCTTGGCTCTTTCTTGGGTTTGATGCCAGTGGGCAACACAATCAAAGTAACCATTGACCAGTCCATGAACAGGCCAGTTATCCTGCTGTTCCTTCGGCAACGTAAGCCTCACCACCACTGGGTGTTCTCTAGCCGTCCTCACATTTTCTGCCCATCTACTTCCCGTTGGACCTCTATACCCCAATCTAAAACACACTTGGAAGCCCTCCCACAGCAACTGTGGATCGACTCTGTTATCATACTTTTGCAGCCAGTAAGCCACTCTGTCCAGTTTAACAGGAGCATGAGCCCTTCCCCAGTGGCTCTTGTACCCCCCTTCCACCTCTCTGACCCTGATGCTCCTCTCCACTCGTGGCACTTGCTCTTTCCCTAAGTTTACACCACATTTTGTGAGCATGTGTTTGGCCCCCACATTTGGACAAAGGCCCAACATGCACCACCCTGTCCTTTCTGTCCTCTACACACAGCACCCACCTCTCCATGGGTGGGACACCCTAGAAAGAGCTGAAATACCACTGGTAAACCACCAGCTGAAAAAACTGTAGGTGCCAGTCTAGTAGGTGCCATTAAATGTAGCCAGAGGTCATTGTCCCGCTCCCCCCATTTCCCTTCCACATTCTCTGAAAGCCTTGTCCGAAACTCATCGTAGCACACCCATGTACAGCCCTGAAATGAATTTTGAGCTTTCTATATGATGTCCATGTATTTAAATAGTGCCCCATATCTTTCATGATAGTTTTAGCAATAAATGTTAGCTTATATCAAAAATGCTGCTGTCCAATTCTTGACCCCGGTCTGCTAGTCAGCTCATACTCTTCCTACTTTGATCTCTCTTTAGCTCTCATCTCCCTATACAACCACTTGAAAAACTCAATGTACACCTTCATTTGTGCTCCTTCATTTCACTATCATGTGAGCCCCTAACGGTTTTGTTATCCCCATGTATGGGAGCTTCTTAACTTTGATCTATTTGCCTTCCATTTTGTCTTTGTTCTTTTCCTCCCCATCCTGGTTCTCCTTGACTTTCTTCCCTTTCTTTCCTTTCTTATTATGAAACAAGGGTTTTCAAAATGTATATTTTTAGTAATACATAGGCACACTGTAGTTCAAACCTTTACTATGTTTTAGTAAAAGGATGTGCTCTAGAACCAAACCGGTCATGATGTTTTAGATTATCTATCAAAAAGAATACATGTTTGTCACCATGAGATTTCACGTGACTCCAAAGTCAAGCTCAGCTTATTCATGTGTGACAGCAAGTGTGGCGCAAGTCTTGTCATATTTCTCAAGCAGGCACACAAGCCAGCTATTTATGTTTTGAAATTTTGGAAGAGGTAGTAGGTTAGTGACCTTCCATTTTAGGTGTTTTGCAGCAAGATCTTTTTAGAAATTTTCACTGCTCAAAAGGGATAGTTTCAGATACTTATCTCTTCCAATGTACTTCATTGCTTGGTTCTACTCAAGAGAAAGTGTCACTCATTTGGTCATTGAATGTCACTCATAAGTACACTGAAACCATGGCAATGTGACACTTAAGCGTTCAGAAAACTTGGCAGCTATGGGTAGTGCTGGCCAGCTTGCTGCAGTGGGCAAAACTTCATTAGAAGGATATGGGAGGGACTGGGGCATCCGTGGGGCACTATTTAAGGGCTCTTGAAGTGGGTGTACCAGGCTTACCTGTGGGGCAAACTAGTGGCGGTGAGGACTTCCCAGGGGGGCCTGCTGGCGACATCCGGTGTTCCAATGAAGGGCACATAGATTGGGCCCCGAGACCACCCCAAAGTGCAACAAGTATAACTGACTAATGCTTTGTTTGCTGTGGCAGCATTGAGCGGGAGGAGGCACTGCAAAAAACTGCTTGCTTCGTGTCTTTAGAGCGAGTGACGTCAGCAGCAGATTAGAAAGAGTAAAGCAAGGCCTTCCCATGCAGAAGAAGGTCAGGAGAACATCAGCTTTACTGGCTGTGATAGTCGAGTGAAGCGGCAGTGAGGAGGAGGATATTGCAGGGGCAGAGAGGGTGGAGGAGCACTTTTAGCGAAAGTGGAAGGGGTTCTAAAATAATGAAGGTATACACCAGGAAGCATAAGGCACTGGAGCAACAGCAGACATTGGGTGAAGAAGGGTTGGTAGGAAGGAATGCAAGACAGGTAGCTGTTGCAGAAATGGTAGCTGCAATGGGGCAGCTGGGACCCAAACAGGGTAAGAGCACAGGCTGGAAATGCGGGTGGATCCCTGATGACAAAGACAGGGGTGCGGATATTAGGGTTAGTTTAGACAGAACTCTAGGCTTTTTGAAGTGGAAAGGATGGCAGACAGAACAGACATGCGGAATTACTTGGGTTAACTTGGTGAGTTTCCTAAACCCCCAGAGGAAGAGAAAGCCTGGTTGAAGATGGCAGGCCTATCAGCTGAGGTGGACCATGGTGCAGCTGAATTGGGAAGGTTTGGAGTGGCCTCCTCTTTCAGAAGAGTAAAGCAGAGAATATGACTGTCAGGATTGGTGAGTTGCTGGGGATGGGTGGCATGTCATCCTATAAAGAAAAGTTTGGGGATCTCTTGGGACTTGTATAGGAGAAAGAAGAATCGAAAGAGGGAGAATTGATTGAACATACAGGAGAGGAAAAGGGCACTGGGGAGTGGAATTGAACAGAAGAAGTTCAATGAAAACCACAGAGGTTCAAAGTGCTGGTTACAAGGTCGCTAGTGGGACCCAGGCTTCAATGTGAGCCTTGACCTTAAGGCCTGGTAAGAAGACTGAACCTGGCATGAAGCCAGAGATGATTTCAAAGGGTGTGGTGTGGGGTGTGAAACGGTATATGATGTGTGAGGCTACACAAAGATAGGTGAATAGCAGATCAAGGTGTAGTCGCAGAAGGGACAATTCTTAAGTCAGAAGAGACAAAGAGAGGGTAGAAAGTCAAGGAGAACCAGGATGGGGAGTAAAAGAACAAAGACAAAATGGAGAGCAAATAGATCAAAGTTAAGAAGCTCCCATACATGGGGATAACAAAACCGTTAGGGGCTCACATGATAGTGAAGTGAATCTCTACACATTTTGTGGCTGGCCACCCCAGACCTCTGACCGCCTCTCACACTCCAGGAACCAGTAGGTCCTCCCTACCAGACTCTCTGTCCCTGCCTCAAAAACTGCCCTACCAAAATTCCAGCCACTTTGTCGACTCTATGGAACAGGTGACCTCACAGCGCTAGCCCACATACTTAACCCTCCAAAATAAGCCCTTCCTCTTCTATGCTGAACCAATTATTGTTCGTGCAGTCCCTGCACTGCACCCCCCGGGGGTGAAAACCTCCAGAGTCAGCTCCTCCCGCCCCCGCCTCCTATATAACAACACGGCACTGTAAATAAGAGTTGTCAACATTTTAACCCATTCGGTGCTAAGCTATGATGCAAACAACAACAATATTATCATAGGATAATTTACCCACAAAGCTAATTTACATCTTCGTATTTGCTGGGTACTGACCTAACAACGATGGGGAGAAAAACCTAGTACAGATTGAGGACTGGTTCATTTATATTAGTGTTGGGTGCACACATGAGTGGTCGTGCAAATGGTGCAGGATGCCTGCTTTACACATCGGACTGGGAATAATACACCAGCTCTGTGTGCTATTCTTCACGTTGAGGTTTACGAGAGCAAACACGGACGACTTGCGCCCACTTGTAACCAGCAGCTACAATCGGACGTTTGCGCCGAAAACGGGATTAATGGCCCTAAGTGTGGGGCCTTAGTGAATCTGCAGGTTAAAATAGCTCAGAAAGTTAAGGCTGTCCTTTCAGGGTAATGTGTGTATTAGCAGGTCACAGGATGTAGCCCCTACAATGTACTTGAGCATCAACACCGTTTTTAAGTGCCAGGACACAATTATCTTTATAATATGAGCTACATAAATAGTTATCACTGTAGTTTTACAGGACACAGAGCTCTTGGCCGATCGTCTCATGCATCTTGTGAAGTGTAAGGCTTATTAGTGTTTCATGTCTGGGTGGGGCTGCTGGCCTGCCTCCTTCTGCCTCACAGAAAGACAGGGATTTCATGCTCTCTTTCGGAAATCCAGAGAAGTCCATGAAATCCGTGTGCTGGAAGCTGAAAGGAGCACTGGACAGTGTTCTAACACTGAGCATCCACAGCGAGCAGGCCTAATGCTTCCCATAGATCTCCGGGGGCGGTGGGGGGCTAGGAGGGTGGAAGGTGGGGCGCAGAGCTGGGGCCAGGGAAGATGTATTCTATCCCAAGAACTTTTTTTTAAAGAGGTGTGGGCAAATGATCCTTTTTAGGGCATTATTTTTTCACGCAGATCAGCTTTAACAGCACAAGATTTACATGTAATTCTAAAGAAGCACCCATGCAGTAGTCCAGAATTGCAAGGCACCGCTGTACTTTATCAAGGCCAGTACAGTTGAGCTCTTGGGGCACCAGGCAAGAAGGGGGCAGTTAATAGAATATGATACATAAAATGCCAATAATCAAAGGGAAGGAGAGTAAGGAAACGACCTAGATAGAGGACGGGCAGAAAAATCTTAGAAAGAGACAGAAATACAAAGGAAATCCGATCACGAAAATAAGACAAGCATCGGCAAAGCAAATAATACTGGCTTACATGTGCTAATGAATGCCAAAAATACTTGTGCGTGCCTGTATCTCTAGGATTTACAACATGAAATCCAATGCTTTTCTTCTTTTAATCAACTGGATTTGTGTGTCCTTCTGTATGTCTGTAAATATAGGTGTGCACATACTTGTGTGACTCACACATAATTTCTCACCAAATATTTGGAATAAACTTGCGGTAGTGAAAAAACAAAATATTTTTTTCTGCTTACAGTACATGTATGAGATGTAGGGCCGTATGTTCAAAGCTATTTTGCATATACAAAGGCTCAAATTTGTCATGTTCAAAACCCAAACTAAGATTCAATAACTCCTTGAAAAATCACAAAATAGGTTTGTGGCTGTATACTGAATTGCAAATAGAAAGGGTTGTGCTTAGGGCGTCTTTTCCAATTTTTTTTTTTTAATGGTATCTATCAGTGGTTTTCAACAGAAATTGTGGCGCAAACCATTGATAGGCTACCAACACCTCAGAGTAGCGGGTAACCAACTAGCAGACAGGAAGGGTTCACTTTGGGGCCCCTTCCCCTTTGCCAATGTTTTTAAAACATTTTTAGGAGTAGGCAGTGGTCCCATGGACCACTGTTTACTCGTGAAATTAAAAAGGTTTTGAAATGTTTCATTTTTTAAAAACTCATCCCGTTTTAAGGAAAGCAAGCTGCATTTAAAAAAAAGATTGCTTTATTTAAAAGCAATCACAGACATTGTTGTCTGCTGGCGCAAATTGTGACCACTTTTACTAAATGCACTGTACGAACACAAGGCCCATAGTAATTGGGAACACGCTGAGAACGATACCCTCCTCAAAAAACCCAAGGCGGACCCAAAGAACCTCAAGAACGTCTGGCCTATCTCCCTGCTCCCCTTCCCGCCAAAAGTCATCAAGAACGCTGTCAACAGACAACTAACCCGCTTCCTAGAGGAGAACCGCACCCTGGACCCTTCCTAATCCGGATTCCGCAGCAACCACAGCGCCGAAACCGCCCTCATTGCCGCCACCAACGACATCAGAACCATATTGGACAGCAGCGAAACCACGGCCCTCATCCTTCTGGACCTCTCGGCTACGTTCAACACTATCTGCCATCACACCCTACGCTCACGCCTCAGCAATACTGGAATCGCAACAGAGCCCTGGACTGGGTCACCTCCTTTCTCACCGGCAGAACCCAGAGAGTCCGCCTCCCCCATTCCGCTTGGAGGCTACCAAAATCATCTGCGGCTTACCCCAGGGTTCGGCACTCAGCCCGACCCTCTTCAACATCTACATGGCCCCGCTCTCTAACATCGCCCGATCCCACAACCTCAACATCATCTTATACGCCGACAACACCTAGCTGATCCTCTCCCTCACCAAAGACTCCGCCAAAATCTACCTCCACGAAGGAATGAAGGCCATCACCAAATGGATGAAGAGCAGCTGCCTCAAACTCAATTCGGACAAGACGGAAGTCCTTATCTTCGGCTTCACCCCCTCTGCATGGGATGACTCCTGGTGGCCTGCCACTCTCGGACCGCTCTGACTCCCACCGAGCATGCACGCAACCTAAGATTCATCTTGGACCCTTCTCTATCCATGATCCAGCAAGTCAACGCCACCTCCTCCTGCTTCTACACCCTCCGCATGCTCCGAAAGATCTACAAATGGATACCCACCAAAACTAGAAGAACAGTCACCCAAGCCCCCGTAAGCAGCAAAGTGGACTACGGAAATGCCCTCTACGCAGGAACCACGGCCAAACTCCAGAAGAGGCTGCAATGCATCCAGAACGCCTCTGCATGCCTCATCCTGGACATCCCCCACCACTGCCACATTACAGACCACCTGTAAGACCTGCACTGGCTCCCAGTCAACAAGAGAATCACCTTCAAACTCCTCACCCACGCTCACAAAGCACTGCACAACACCGGACCATAATACCTCAACAAACGACTCTACTTCTACACCCCGACTGGGCATCTCCGCTCCTCTGGCCTCGCCCTCGCAACCGTCCCACGCGTCTGCAGAACTACAACCGGCGGTATTCATTTTCACACCTCGCTGCCAAAATGTGGAACACTCTTCCCACCCACCTGTGCAAGACCAAAGACCTCCTTACCTTCAGGAAACTTCTCAAGACCTGGCTGTTTGAGCAGTAGCAGCACCTCCCCTCTTCCCTCTTCCCCTCCCCTCCTCAGTGCCCTGAGACCCTCACGGGTGAGTAGTGCGCTTTTCAAATCCCCTGACTGATTGATTGAGTAATTAATGTGTGATAAGTCAGTGTACTTTCTAGATGTGAAATAGTTAATTTTGTATTGTAATGAATTACTTCATAGGAGGAGGAATGTTAGATTAACCAGCTAATAGCATGCAGAGAAAAATTATCCTCTGGTTGAAGCCAAAGCCAACCACATGTATATTTAAAAGACTTGTTAGCTACAGGTCCTACAGACAGTTGCACTCACACCCCAGACTTAAACAAGCATTGGCACAGCAAATAGGTCTGTTGTTTGGCTGCCAGCCTTTTTGCTTTGCCAGTGCATATTTTGTCTTGGTTTTTGCATAACTTTATTGTAGGAAAAGCTACCTGATTAGTCAAAAAAAATTGTGGCTAAAAGCAAAAATGTTTTTTGGTCTCAAAAAGTACCCATTGCCATAGTAGTTCCTGGCACTGAAATGCTTTGTGTGTGGATCTGCTCCTTGTGAAAATTGCCTGATGTTGTCACTTATGATGAAGTTAGCCAATGGCTTACTTACTGTCCCATGCTGTGTGCTGTAGAGGGTGGAAGAATACCGTTAATAAAACTAACAGACTAATGGATGAAGTGGGTTGGCTGAAAATCCTTATAAAGTATACTGTACATATTTAGTAAAATCAAAAGGTCTTTTCTAACCCCAAACCGAACAAGCATTGGCAAAGCCAATAGGTCTCGCCTATTCAAGAGCTATTGGCTTTGCCAATGTGTTTTAGCCATGTTGTTCACCAGCGTGGCTCCTGTTCAGCATGGCTAAAAGTTAGGGGCGTACAGGAGAGTGGTGTGAAGTGTTGTTGAGTGGAATGGCGAACAGTGGAGTAGAGTGTTGTAGAGTGTTGTGTATTGGAGAGGCATAGTGTGGAGTATTATAGAGTGGCATACACTGGAGTGGCGTAGAGTGGACTGGTGTAGAGTGCGTTGGTGTAGAGTGTTGCAGAGTATAGTGGTGTAAAGTACAATGGCATTGAGGGCAGCCACACTGAATTCAGCGGGATACAATGCAGCATAGTAGAATGCAGTAGTGTACATTAGAGTAGTGCAGTGGTGCAGAGTGGAGTGGTGCAGAAAGGAGTGGTGTGGAGTGGCGCAGAGTGGAGTGACACAGAGTAGAGTGGTACAGAGTAGAGTGGCACACAGTAGAGTTGAGTGGTGTAGAGTGTAGTGGCACAGAGTAGAGTGGTGTAGAATTGTACAGAGTGGAGTGGTGTAGAGTTGAGTAATGCGGAGGGCAGTGACTTAAAGTAGAGTTAAGTGGCATGCAGTACAGTGGTGAAGGGTGGTGCAGAGTGGAGTAGCCTGGAGTGGTTCAGAGTAGAGTACAGTGCCATAAAGTGCAGTGGCATTGAGTGCAGTGGCGCACAGTGGAGTAGTACAGAGTAGAGTGGCATAGAGCACAGTGAGGTAGAATAGTTTCAGAGTGCAGTGGTGTAGAGTTGAGTAGACTGGTGTAGTGAGCAGTGGCATAGAGTACAGTGATGCAGAGATGAGTGCGGTGGTGTAGAGTGCAGTGACATAGTGCGCAGTTGTGTAGAGTGCATTGGTGTAGAGTGCAATGGTTAAGAGTAGAGTGATGTACAGTGCAGTGGCATAAAGTGGAGTGACATAGAGTAGATTGTTTCAAAATAGAGTGCAGTGGTATAGAGTGGAGTGGCACAGGGTAGAATGCGGTTGCATAGAGTGACATAGAGTGGAATGACAGAGTAAAGTGATGTAGAGTGCAATAGTGCAGAGTAGATTAGAGTGGTGTACAGTGGATTGACGCAGAGTGCAGGTGCACTGAGTTTAGTGTTACAGAGCGAAGTGCATTGATGTAGAGTGTATTGCATAGACTGCAGTGGCGTAGAGTGCAGTGTTGCAGAGTGGTGTAGAATACAGTGGTGTAGAGTAGAGTTGTGCAGAGGAGATTGGTGTGGCCTAGACTAGAGTGGTGTAGAGTGCATGGGCAAAGACTGCAGTGGTGTAGAGTAGAGTGGCAAAGAGTGCATTAGCAGAGAGTAGAGTGGTACAGGGTAGAGTGGAGAGGCATAGCATGTTGTGGTATAGAGTGCAGTGGCATAGAGTGGATTGGTGCAGAGTGAAGTGACATGGAATGGTGTAAAGTGGAGTGGTGCAGAGTAGAGTGTAGACGTGTGGAGTGGTGGAGAGTGGAGTGGCATAGAGTGGAGTGTTCATGCTGTGGTAGCACACTAATATTACAGACAACACATTTTCAATGAATATTACATTTGCACAGACAGACATTACTTTTACTAATACACCATCACCTAGGTTAATTATTTGTTTTGATCATATTAAATAATTTGTTTCTAATACACTTCAGAAATAATAACATTTTTGCTTTATTTGTGCATTCATAATTCTGATAAATTCTGAAATACTTACACAGTTCATTTAATTGTTGTTGTGGGCTAGAAAAAACTATTTTCTACCCCTATTATGCTACAGGATTGTCACATAAATCTTCTCACTTTAAAGTCAGAGAAAAAAAAGTAAACAAGCACCCCTGGAAAACAGCGCCTGACATTTGACCTCAATCTTTGAATGTACAGTAAATGTAATGAGATAAGAATAAGATTTAAAGGCCTGTTAACAGAAAGCGAGTTTATGGAAGAATAAAGAAACTACTGTTTAGGCAAAGGGAGGCACAAACTGAAGCTGGAGAACCTAAAGCAAATAAAGCCAGCAAATGGAAAGTCAGAAAGTGTGAGTTAGAAACCACAAAACCAATGGTAATCAATGAGCAGAAGGTATTCCTAGGTCAACATTCTGAAAGTCCCCAATATGTCTTTAGCAAACCAGAGAGATGTGCTGTCTGGTAGGCTGAGACCTAAAAAGGAGTGGGAGTATTGCAAATGGAAATCTGATCTTCCTGCTGAGAGTAAACTAAGAATTCCTGACAAAAAGAGAAAAAAAGGTATAGATGAACAAATAATCTAAAAGGAGTAAAGAAACAGTGACAAAAGAATGAGAATAAATAGTATGAAACAAGCACTGATAAAGCCAATAGGTCTGGCCTTTGAGACCTGTTGGGTCACCCAATACATTTTGTTCATGGTGTCAAGCATCAGTTAGAAAAACAGGTGTTATTATGTGGTTGCCTGTTTTTGTAGGCAAGCATATGCTTCTGACGCATGTGACATGGGCGCTATTTATTTTATTTACCAATACGAGGTAGATTGGTAAAAAAGAAAGATTAAGTGAAGTAGTGAGAAACAGGTTTAATGTAGTCAGCAGAAAGGCAAATTGCAATTCTTGGCCTGCCCACCTCCCCCCCAAAAAATAAGGAGAAGCAACAGGAGTGGGTTGGGGGGAAGCAGAACACACGGAAAAGTAACACAGAGCACCAGGTGGAAGTGAAGCACATGGGCAAGTGAGATCAACTCACGGCGGAGGGAGGCATATGTATGAGAGAGATCAACACAGACCTCGAGAGAGTGAGATATAAATGATTGAAACAATTGGAAAACACATGCACTCTCACAGCGTGCTTAAGCAAAAATAAAAAAATAATTCCTTAATAGTGAGCAGTGAAAGGGCATAAATAAAGAGATTGGGGGGTTATTACAACTTGAGGGAGGTGTTAATCTGTCCCAAAAGTGACGGTAAAGTGACGGATATACCACCAGCAGTATTACGAGTCCATTATATCCTATGGAACTCGTAATACGGCTGGTGGTATATCCGTCACTTTACCTTCACTTTTGGGACGGATTAACACCTCCTCCAAAGTTGTAATAACCCCCATTATGCTCCGGGGGGGGGACAAACATGATGGACAAGGCAAGCCATTATATAAGCAGCAGGAAAATGAGAGTAACAATAAAGCCGTCCAGTGGTATGCAGGGGCGGGTTTTAAGCCCACTGCAAGTTGACAACAGGTCTGTTTAGGTCAAGCTTAGACACTACTTACGCTGTGGCTTAGCGATATGTTGTGCAAACTTTTTGGGCTTCAAATCCACCCATTGATTTCCATTTTTCTATGTCAGTGTCCTTTAAAAATCCTTACATGATAATGGTCAATCGTTCCTATTTGTCCCTCCTTTTTGTCTTTTGTTTCCTCCCACGTAGCAACGGCCAAATACTTTATCTTTATGTTTATGCTTTGATTGTTTATCTGTTCGTTTGGGGGAATATTTTTTTTCCTTTCCTGCTGGGGTAACACTCTGGGTGCGTGTTCAGCTGTTCCTGTATTTTATTCCATCTTATCAACATGGCGCCCCCCTCATGGCTGTCGTGCTTCAGGTTTTAACATGGTGGCCGCACACCAAACTTTTATCTACACAGGCACCACGCTTCATGTTTCATCACAACACCCATTTTCTTGTTAGTATTTCTGCCTTTTTGCGGGATCTCTGCTTCCTGCAATCCCACCTGCTTGCAACTAGAGCTCCCAGCATACCAGTGACCGGAAAGGCCATCCCTGCTCTTCCCGTTCTCAGGTACTGTTCTGTTGCATGCTGTGACTTTCATCCTGGTGCCGACAGAAATTGATGGGTTCTCTTCAGACTTTTCCCCAGTGGCGGCAGGCAGTTCAGGGAAGGTTGACCAGGCCTCATCATGGAGCAAGTTAAGGTGCAGATAGCCGTGGCCAATGCGCAGGTGCTGCTGCAGGTAAAGCCTACCTTGTGCTGCATCATTTGAGATCAGCACCAATGCCGATGTCAGCCTGCCTGTCATACCTAGCTAGGCCCATTGATTCACCAGTTCTTTACTACCGCTTGAAATGCAATCACTGGTGTTAAACACAATGAAAATTAACCGTGCTCGCTGTTGAATCTTAATAACAGCACTGACCACATTTCGGCATACACCTCAAACTGGATTGCTTTTGAAAAATACATGATATTATTATCCAACTCAACAGTATTCATGTTATATATATAGAGAGAGAGAGAATCTGAAAGGCATGTTAAGTTGATGATTCTTATATTTTGCTCCTAGGTTACTCATGTCCAATTACTGAGCAGGAACAGACTTTCTGTGTCAACAACTGTCACAGTGCACTTTGAGCACCTCACGTTTATATAGAAATCCAGGATTCCTTTTTCCAAATACTTAATGACAAGCAACATTGAGGTATTCCAGAAAAGAGTGATGTGCTATTTGCTTAGTCGGATACGAACAATAATATACACTGTAGAAATTATTCAGGGTTTCGTGTATGGGCAGTGCTTTGATTGGCTGTGCACAGCTGTACTCAAATTATATTGCCAATTTTCTCACAAAGTAAGCTTTCTTAGTGCAGTTAAAGTGCTACTCTCTGTTATCCATATGGGCAGTGGGAGTTCATGCTTTAACCCTATTTTGTCTGACCCACATTCTAAACTGCCCGATCACTGCCCAATCTGCACTTCCACTTACAGCCTGCACTCCCTCAGCCATCCCATACACACTCGCCACCACACTATGCAGAGCTTACAAAACCCCTGCCATGCCTTAACTAACCTATACCAGTGGTTCCCAACCTTTAGTCTTCTGTGGACCCCCACTTTATCATTACTGGAACCCGTGGACCCCCACTGAATCATTATTGGAATCTAGGGACCCCCTACTAAGTCATTACTGAAAGCTGGGGACCTATTCTATCAATATTATTTAATTTTCCAAGCAGTCACGGACCCCCTGAGGAAGCTTTGTGGACCTCCAGGGGTCACCGGACTGCAGGTTGGGAACCACTGACCTATACAACGCCTTTGCATCCATGAGACATGCTCTGTACACCTTCATCTGTACCCTGAGTACCATCAGCCACTCCTGTTCATTCTCCGCTGTGTGCGGCTGGCCTCAGCCACCTTTCACATTTAATCCACATTGTGCTCATTCTTAACCAAGCTCTGTGCACCCTCCTTCACACTGTGCTTCAGTGGCCGCTCTCACCCTGTGCTATGTTATGCTCTGCACACTCTCTGCCACTGCCAAGTTGTACATAGCCTTGGCTACATTTGCACACTTTTTGCCATGCCCTGCAAAACATGGTACTTGTTATTATTTAGTTGATGCTGTACAGCATTAACTAAAGGCATTGGCAGAGTCAATAGGTCACAAAGATGAGTGCTATTGACTTTGCTAATGCTTGATATCCAACTGTTGCAGTCTCTGCAGAGGCATGAGACGTCCCTTACTCAAGCCACTGTCAGATAATTGCTTCGACTCCACGGAAACATGGGGGACAATGTGAATTACTTTTCTTCTGTCACCAGCTCTCCCTAGCAGTGGCATGAAATCTTCAAATGTCAGTCTCTCCTCATACTGACAGTTCAGCAGTGGAAAACAGCCTCTGGGTGGTACTGTGAGCAATAGGTGTGTGGCTCTGTGATAGCATTCTACATTGTTCGTTTTTGGCAGTGGCACTCACTGGCAATACTATTCAGGGCTTGCAGTTTTTGCACTGGCCACACACAGCTTACTGGTGACACTGTTTGCAGGGCACATAATTCACAGGGTTAACAGTTCTAGCACCGGGCACACTGCAGTGCAAATGCTGCTCAGGGCATACAGTCTTAGCATTCAGCACCTAGCTGACAGCGTTAGCAATGCATTCACTGCTCAGGGTCTAGAATGTTAGCATCGGGCATTCCATTTATTGGTGGCCATGATAGTAGTGCACATACTGCTCAGGGCGAACAACGTCAGAATGGGGCACACTGTGACAGCTCGGATGCTGCTCAGGGCCTGCAGTGTTAGCATCGGTCACATCGCTTTTTGTCGTCAGTGTTAGTAGGGTGTACAGTGTTAACATTGTCCACATTGCTCATTCCCTGCAGCAACATCAGCAGTACATACATTGCTCAGAGCATAGTTTAGCATTGTGTGCTTTGCCTGCAGTATTAGGATTGCATAGACTTGCTCGGCCTCGGCAGTCACTATTTATTTTATTTTTTGCCGATCCTGAACAGGATTGACAAAAAAGTACTGGCAAAGCCAAAAAGTGCGATCGATTGGCTTTGCCAATGCGTGTTTAATAGGTTAGTTTGATGTAAAAATGACATAGAAAGACAACAACATAAACAGAAAACGCTATGACAAAGAAAATGACAAAAGAGACCTAGAAACACTGCAAAATGCTGCTGGTCATGGAAGAGATGACATGGAAATCTTTCTCCCCCCTCACAAGTGTCTCTCTTTTATAGCGGCCAAAAAACGTTTCACGCTGGACCACCTTGAATAAGAACAGGTTGCTACCTCTCCCTGATATGTTCTTAAAATCCAGAAAACATGAAAACGTTGTGATGGGCTTTACAGTACACACAAACAAAGGTAGACAAAACCTGGTGTCCAGTGGTGCTTGCTTGAAAAAAAAGATCATGAATCTTGGATGTCAAGCAGCAAGGTCTACCGCGTACTCCCTGCAGTCTCACCCTGTCAGCGTATCCCTACCACTGCTTGAAGGAGACCTGGAAAGATCTTTTACTATTTAACAATAAAAGTAATGTAGTTGTTTTTCCCAAAACGTATTTTCAAAGCTTGTTTTTCAAAAGTAATTGTTTTTTACACTGTATGAAGAACAAGCCTTTTATTTCTGTATAAATTATTGATTCATTCATTTTTTCTGCTCTCCCCTGCTTCTTCGCAAATTCTACCAGCCAGCCAATGTGCATTTCTACCACAAATTTAGCTGAATTTCCTCTTAGAATTTTGGACCGTTATTAGCCCTCCTAATGGCTAATGTCTTGGCAACCTCCAAATTTAAAACATAATGTGTAGTTCAGAACATGATTCAAGACTTTATCCAAAACATAATTCTAAAGAATAAATGTAGCACCATCATTTTACAGTTTTGTACTGCAATATGTCCGATCAAAGGTTGTTTATTTCGAAGTTTAGTATGCCTTCAAACTCCCCCTTCTCTTTATTATTGCCCCACTCAAGACGCTGAAGAGAGCATTTTTATACCACTAATTTTACAAAACTCCATCTTACTGCTGCAGTATTTATTTGATACCACATCCTTATTATAGATGTATCTTCACAGAAACACTCTCGGGCAAGGGTCTTCGAACTGGGGGTGGGCCACTCCTTCGAACAGGGGGGGGTTTCAAATGATCTCCAAAGAGAACCAGGCTCTGGCCAAAAGAAGCATTATGCAGATAACAGTGCTTTGTTTTAAGCAGAAAAACATTTATTGCATTGTTAAAAAGGCAACAGAACTTAGCTGCAATGTTTAAATTAGTCTAGACATATTTAAACATTGGCAACTTAATAGAATAATTGTGAAAAATTCAGAGGGAGGGCCTCGATCATTTGTTTTCTACTGGGGGGAGGGAAGAGGGTGGCAGGGGGGGCACAGAATTAAAAAGTTTGAAAATCACTGCTCTAGGGTCAAAGGACTATCTCATTAATCGCTGTTAGATGCTGCAGTACTCTGTATTGAGGGTATATTTTACTGATATACTGAACCAATGAATAATGCTTTAAAAATGCACGTTTGATCTTCTATTAAATGTTCCATCATTGCTGAATGTATCATGAACATCTAAACGACAAGAAGAAAGTGTGATGGAAATGAGTCCGATAATTTTTTTTTGTTTTTTTTTTTATCTGCAGTATAATTTGTACCAGATGCATGTACGCAACTTTTATAACATTTCTCATGCAGATTAATTCTATTATTTCGCTACATTTTAAGATTCAATAAAATTGTTTGAACAAATGAAGATTAGTGGCGTTTGCTACTCTTTTTTTTTCTTTGTTTTTTTTTTTTTTTTTTTTTGTCCTCATAATTATCACCCTTGCTTTGGAAGAGAGAAGAATAGTTCCGAACGAGGGAAACGTAACCCTTAGGACATCCCGTTTGGTCTACGTATTATTATTCTCCCAATCGTATGCCATCAACCAGGATATACTATTTTCCATGAAACCTAGTCTTAAACCAAAGCATCACCCAGTATTGGGTAAGGGGAGTACTAATCATTGGACTAAGTTTGCACAAGGCGGAGACCAGACAGCAACACAGTAATATACAAAAAAAAAAAAAAAAAAAAAAAGGGGGAAAGAAAAGAGAAAAAGGGAAGTAATAAACTATTGGTAGACATTTTCCCAATTCATCCAGAAGTTATCCCTTCTAGAAAGGGGACCTCGTTGTTCCATTATACACATTCGATTTACAGATATTTGCCAATCCTTAGAGCGGGGGGGAAAGGGGTCAACCCATTTACGACAAATTTCTCGCCTAGCCAAGAGTATTAATACAAACAACAAATGCTCCTGATGTGTTGACAGTTTTTGATAATTCATACCCTGTTCGCTGACCCCAAACACCACCATAGAGAGATCCAATTTTACTTTCACATTAAATATTATCTTTAGAGTGTTTCCTATCTCCTCCCAATATTCCCACAACTTTGAACATTGCCAAAACATGTGTATATCGTTTGCCTTATCGTCACCACACCTCGGACAGTTTTTTTGAGTTTTCCCAATAGCTGTTAGTCTAGCCGGCGTCCAGTAAACCCTATGAAGTGTGAACAAGTGGTTTTTCTTCAACTCTGCCGGGCTGGTCGTGAACCACAATTCTGAGCAGGACCTATACCATAAAGATTTCACATCTAGAGTTGGAAAAATCCCCCCCCACTTCAACAAGGGAAGGGATATCCCATCCCTTGTTGCTTCCAACAGAGCATGGTATCACATAGCGACTTCTTTATTAATGATTTTCTGGTTTAATTTTCCTTCCCATATATTCCTTCCTATTTCTCCTGTTTGTTGCAATTTAACCCAACTAGCTATCTGAAGATACTTGAATTTGGAGACTGTCCCTCCAGTCCCTTCATAAAGTGTCGACCAGCTTAACAGTTCTGATCCTTCCATTATCTGGCCCCATCTTACAATCCCACTCACTCTCAAAGGAATTGATAATTTATCAGTAAGACATTCAGGAGTACCAGGTGAATCCCAAATGGGGGCAGAGCTGCAAAAATAGGGTATCTCTAGCGCTTTCCGAAAGTACATCCAAATGTTGCATGCATGCCTGAGTGACTTCAAGCGTACCTTCTTGAAGTACTTAGGATGGCCGAATTTATATAGAAAATGATCTGCTCTTTCCTCGAGGTGTGCCGTTAAGGCTTTCCAAGCCGGATCATATTCTGACTTCTTATTCAATAGGTTTCTGATGTTTTTTAATTGAAATGCCAGATAATACTTGAAGAAATCTGGAGACGCAATGCCCCCCCACTCTTTTTTTCTACTCATCTTTTTCCACGAGATCCTTACTCCTTTGGAGGCCCATACAAACGAGGATAAATCCCCCTGTAGTTTTTTAAACCAGCAGTTCTTAAACTCTAATGGAATAGTGTTAAATAAAAAGGTAAATTTTGGGAGAATGCACATCTTCAAAATGTTGGATCTTCCAATTATGGAAAGAGGGAGAGCGGCCCACGTCTTTAGCAATTTTTTGGTTTCTCTGTATGTTATGTTAAAATTTAGTTTAGGTACCTCATTTAGGTCATTTGTTAATCGAATACCCAAATATCTGATCTCTTGTTTGACTAAAGGAGAAGCATAAGTCAAGTTCCAACACATTATTTCTGTCTTTTCTGTGTTTACGCTGTAACCAGAAAATTTACCAAATTGCTCCATCAAAGTATTGAACGCAAGTAGGGTAGAACTAACATCCTTGGTGTATAGCATAAGATCATCCGCATATAATGCTACTTTTTTTTCCCAGTCCCCACTTTGAAATGGAATAATTTCCTTACTTAACCGAAGAGAAATTGCCAGAGGCTCAATATATAAATTAAAAAGCAAGGGAGACAATGGACATCCCTGTCGCGTACCCCGCCAAATCCTAAATTCTTGTGATAACTGGCCGTTGACCAGAATTCTCGCTGAGGGGCGTCTATACAATTCCCTGACTGTCCTAACAAAAGGAAATCCCAAGCCTCCTTTTTCCAGCACTAACCTCAAAAAAGACCAATTAACCCGATCGAAAGCCTTTGCTGCATCAAACGTCAGGATCGCCAACGGAGCCTTTTCTTGTTCCGCCAGGTCTATTGCAGCGAATAACTCATGTGTTACATCCTGGAGATACCTCCCTTTCATAAAACCCTTTTGATCCGTATGAATCAGATTACCTATAGCACTCCCTAATCTCCTGGCTAAAATCCCTGTATACAGTTTGTAATCGGCATTCAACAGGGAGATGGGTCTGTAAGATGCACAAGACATTGG
Source organism: Pleurodeles waltl (assembly GCF_031143425.1). Taxonomy (NCBI): domain Eukaryota; kingdom Metazoa; phylum Chordata; class Amphibia; order Caudata; family Salamandridae; genus Pleurodeles; species Pleurodeles waltl. The sequence continues at coordinate 693,478,327 of NC_090450.1, forward strand.
ATCCTTACCTGGTTTTAAAACTAGACAAATTATAGCCTCTCTCCAGGATTTAGGCGTCTGAGCCCCCTCAACCAGCATAGAATTAAATAATTCTAATAAAAATGGACTAATAACTTCCCCCAAAACCTTGTACAATTCATTAGGTAGATTGTCTGGACCAGCGGCCTTTCCTTTTTTTAACGCTTTTATGCCTTCAATAAGCTCAGACTCATTTATTTTACAATTTAATAGGGTCTTTTCGGAATCTTCTAGAGCTGGAAGGTGTAGTTTTTCTAGAAAATCACTAATCGACTCGTCTGAATTAACCAGGCTTTCTGAGTATACGTCTTGGAAAAAAGATACAAATGCCCCCTCAATCTCTTCTTGCTCCACACAAATCTGATTCGTATAGTCCGATTTGACTGCTGAAATATATCTTTTAGAGAGGTCTGACTTAACCTTCCATGCTAGTAGCTTACTGCAACCTTCTCCATAGTCATGGTGAGCGTATCGACTAGCTTCCCACTTTATCTTACTACGATTTTCCAAAAAAACCTCTAGCTTAGTCCGAACATTAACCTCTTGACATATCAAGTCCTCTAATAAATTGACCTTCTCTTCTGCTCGTGCTTTATGGATTGCAGCTTGCAAGGTTTTTAGAGATAATTCCATATCTCCCAATTTCTCATTTTCTTCACGATGTTTGTATATTGCCAGGCTCATAAGCCTCCCTCTAATATAGGCCTTAAAGGTGTCCCAAACACACCATAAACTTGCCGTACCTTGGTTCAAAAGAAAGAAATCTCTTGTGTCTTTTTTTAATGCTTCTACTATAGAGTCGTCTAATAGTATAGCGCGATTAATTATACATCTAATACCCTTATTTACGACCCTGATATCCAAGTGTAATTTTACAGCTGAATGATCTGAGAGGTGAGCAGGATTGTGGGCTACCTTTCTGACCTCTGGGCATAAGCTTTTGTGTATTAAAAAAAAATCTATCCTAGATCTATGCCCATATTTTTTATTGTAAAATGTATATCTGTCTCCTTCGCCTCCTCTGCAGTGCCATATGTCTACCAATCCTAGATCTTGCATGGCTTGTTTCACCTGTGCCCTCATTTTAGGAGAGTTATCCATACCTCGAGGGGTTGACTTATCGTATACAGGGTCTAACAATATGTTGAAATCTCCACCTAGTACCACTGGATATCTAGCTAGAAGTAAAATATTGAATAACTCTTGAAATGGTGTGGGATCATCTAAGTTAGGTCCATAATAGCCTGCCACCGTGACCCAATAGCCAGATGCGCACAGTTCTACCACTACCCATCTCCCTCTAGGGTCAACTTGCACCGATCCTATCCTAAGCTTTATGGATTTTTTGACCAGAACTGCCACGCCTTTTATCACACTAGTTTGGGAGGAGCATACGCTAAGAGAAACCCAATTCAACCGTTTAACCCAGGTCTCCCACTCTGTTTGTTGGAGATGAGTTTCTTGCAATATGATAATCTCCTCTTTCGCCAATCTTAAGTATTCAAAAATCTTCCTCCTCCTGCCTACCACCCTTAAACCATTCACATTCCAGGAAAGAAATTTCAACCTTAAATTCCCATACTTAGACATATCTGTCAGGAGAAAAGGAAAACGTCATGAGCACAGCGCACCCCCCTCCTAGGTAAACAACATATGAGGACTTTCTTATTTTTATCCTTTCAACCCACCTAATCCCCCTAACCCATCCCAAACCCCCACACCCAGTGCCTCCCACCCCCTCCACCAACACCAACACCAACACCAACACCAACACTAACACCAACACCAACTCCCACCCAAACCCAACACCCCTACCCTGGGGAACCCTCCCTGATTCTACTAGGATAACCATCCTGTTATCCTAAATTCGAACTCCCCATCGGACGAGATACTTTCCACTAGATCTTATTGTGACGCCTTAATCTGGTCTATGAATGCGCTAACCTCCCCCGGATCTCTCATGTTATACATTTTGTTCTTCCACATGATCCGGAGTGCTGCCGGAAACCTTAGCTGTACGGTAGCCCCAAGAGAACGAAGCTCGCGCATAAATTTTCCCAACTCCCACTGTCTATCTAACGTTGCTTTAGACAAGTCCGATCTTATCCTGAAGGCCCATTCCCCTTTGGAAAAAATACCAACTTTGAGGGCTTCAGACAGAATTTTTTCCTTGATAGAGTACGTATTGAAGTTTATCAGAATCCTCCTAGGATTCTTCCTCCCGGGATTTTTCTTGAACGGATCGCGATGGACTCTTTGAATATCCTCTTCCAAGTTAAACACTGCTGTATTTGGGATAACCTCTTTTATCAAAGCGATCACATAGCCCTTAATATCTTCGCCTTCCAATCCCTCAGGAACACCCAAAAGTCTGATATTATTTCTCCGCATGTTATTTTCCAAAGTCTCTAGTTTGTCCTGTAACAACTTTTCCCCACGTTTTAATTGTGAAATATCCTCAGATTGAGCTGCCACCCGCTCCTCATGGGCCGCCACCACAGTCTCGAGTTTACCCATCCGATCTGATAACAAAGTGATTTTATTTTCCAAAGCCTCACATACTTCCCGAATCCTTGTTTGGTTATTTTCTGATGTCTCAAATTTTTCCCTAATCTCTTTAGTAAGAGAGATTAGCAGGGCCTGTACATCCATACCATAAGACATTGTACCTCTGAGAGGGTTACTCTCCACTTCTAACAAAGCCGATAATTTAGAGGAATCCTCTCCCTGTCCATCTAGATCCTTGTCTAGTGGATTTAGGGGCGAACGCATAGCCAAACGCATAGCTAAATTTGACCTTTCTAAATCATCTGAGGTTAGTTGACTATTTGCCATATCCTGCGATGGAAAGGTAGTGGTCCGAAAATATCTTGTGATCAATGATTCACTCCTCCCCAGAGGTTCAGGTTGACCTTCCCCCAAGAGAGGGGTAGGAGGGCCCACGGATGACAGAGTTTGATCAGTCCCCTTTAAAGAGACTTCGCCGTGAGTCTTAAATCCAGGGTTTATAACTGCTACAGTCTCTGATGAATAAGTCTGGGGCTTATCATTCACACCCAGGGGGCCGGGCTTACAAGTCCTTGCACCAACCAGGTTTTTGACCTCTGTCCGTACAACCCTGGGGCGGCGTTTGATTGGAGACATGCACCGAGAGGCTCTGCTGGTATCACGTTCTCCTCCCACCCTATTCCTGTTCAGATTACTCCTAGTGGAAAGCCCCGGAATCTCCGGTAAACTCCCACGAAGAGAACAGCGAGAGGTATAAGATCTCCCTCGTCGCACACCCCTCACTGCTTCAGCCCAAATACTGGAATTTAAAGCTTGATTCCAGGGGACCCCCCGACCACCTTTCGCCGAAGCAATTTCGCCCCCCTCCTTGTTCGCCGTGTTTTTAATTAAATCTCCCAACCTGGGGAGAAGCAACACAGAAACCGCCCTCAAAGCAAAGAGACAGCGCCCAAAGTCAACGACAACAGGGTGTCAACAACAAACCTCCGTGGGTGAGGGTGGTCCCAACAAAAGAAGGGGCTCACAAGGGGAAAAGAAAAAAAAAAAAAAAAAAAAAAAATCCCATGCAGACCCAATATGCGATTGTTTACCAAGGATCCAGTATTCCGGTTAATTAACGTTTTATGGCATCATCGGTGTGTACTTCTCACGCAAAAAAAAAAAAAAAACAGAGAGCTCCGTCCAGCCCAACACAGAGAAAAAAAAACGCCACCAACAGCCCTCTCCGGTAAGAGGAACTTCCCACCAGGGCGCCAGTCCAGGAGCCCTGCCGCAGCACAATCCCAGTCTCCCCCCCAGTCTCTCCCCCGGCGTCTCTCCTCCAAACCTCCTCCTCGTCACAACAAGGGGGTCCCTCTACGGCCGCGGCGATCCTTTCACGCGTCTATCCAGCTCCGGCACCGCTCCGGCACTCAGCGTGTCGTTTTCCGGGTCAGGGGTCGCAGGTCGCGTCTCTCGTCCGATGGGAGTTCGCGGTCAGCGCTTCAACCGGCCGCCATGTTCCCCGATTGTGCAGGCGTTTGCTACTCTTGCTTGAGATGGTTTTACAAGTAAATGGAAGGATGTGACTTTGTGGGACTGATGCTCGTTGCAGGTAGGGACTCATTTATAAGGCCTTTGCGTCACCGCAGCATTATTATTTTTTACACAGTGGCAACGCTAAAGCAACTCCAAATCTACAAAGTGACGCCAGAGGCCTCTAGTGTAACTTTTCATCCCTGGGCGCCAGCTGCTGGCAATTATATTCAAGGTAGGCATTCTCACGCAAAAATCCATGCAGAACTGACACACTGAAATTTACATTTCACTGCGTCATTCTGCGCCTTCACTGCATCAGAATTTGCAGGCGGTAAAAGTGATGCACGGCTTTTGTCTTTGGGGGTCTCCTTGCACTGCTGGAGGAGTGTCATTTTTTTTACGCTACTCCAGCAATGTGTGACTTTAGCACCACACATGCGTCAGAACTTCTGATGCATTTGTGAAAGCCAGCGCCATGGTGCTCTGTGTTGTTACATCGCATCCTTGGCGTAGTTAGGGGGTCTCTGGGCAGGTAAGAAATCTGACTCATCGGTTGTCTCTTGAACAGGAGATATATTTGGGACAGTTGGGTGCACTCGATGAATAATCACAATGAATATTTTTAATATTTATTTATGGGAAGAAAACATGCAATACCAATTCAGACATCTGCATCACTTGTAGTCAGGCACTAAATGGGAACCTTAGCCAGCTAGTGAGTTTCTTTTCTAGAAATCTGAAATGAACATGTAGATCGTATATTCAAAATCTGGCCCGGGCTGTTATGATAATTCTATCTTTTTCTGCAGTTTTATACAGCGCAAAGTCGACTCGATTTGGAGCATTTTACACGAGCACCATGTACATTACGCAAGGTCACTGCACTTCTTAGGCAAGCGAAAAGTAAGCGATTTGTCCAGAATCACAAGCTGTTGAGCCGACCCAAGGTCTCGAACCTGGGGCCACCAGTTCCTAAATCGCTATCTCTGGCGTAAAAAATCCTTCTGCGGTCGATGCAATCCCTACAGTTGACTTAGGCAATACTAACACCTTTTTGTTTCAGAACAAAAAGAGTCTTCATTTAGCAGCGCGCACTATCTAAATGTTCAATGTTCCAACTGATGTTACTGCAATGACTGCGGCGTGCTGTGCCCTGGCCTTGATTCAATGTGCCAGTGTTCTTGATCCTCTCAGCTCTACTGACGTCCTCTGCAGAGAGCAGCCCTAAAACTTATTATCTCATGTTTTTATCGTCAAAGCTGCAGACACTGCGCGGATCTGCATGGGACAAAGCATTCTCTTTCGCGCGGCGACACAATTTGTACAGCAAAATAAAAGCTTCGCTTTTCGCTTCCCTTTACAGGTTTTTTTTTTTTTTTTTGCTCGCGTGCTCCATTGCGTACACACGTGCTTAGCGAAAAGCCAAAGAGAGGACACTTCGAGCGCGGAGAGGCCCAGCGCCAGACCTAAAACAGCCATCGATTGACAGGTTAGAGGTAACACTCCAGGCGTATTTATTACAAAATCCCAATATCAGTCACAAGAGCAGAGGGCGTAAAAGCCCCCCCTTAAGTACACCTCCATCAGGGAGAGGCCATCGATGTCTACCTATTGCATGCTAAAGCCAGTTCCCTGCACCTGCTGCCCAAAATCACCTGACAGGAATGCCGCTTCAGCCCGTCGGACATAAAAGTGACTAACAAATCAGATACTAGGATACATCAGACCAGATGAACAACATATGGGAGAGAAATAAATGTGTTAGCTGGCTAACATGAATCCCAAGCTGAGACACATTACAACCGAGAAATTCAAGTTCCCAAATCAAGTTAGGGCGCACGTAGTGCTTATAAAAATCAGACCTCTTTTAAAAAGCCCTCTGCATCAGGCCGGGCTCCAGCCTCCATCCTGATGAGGAAGAGGCAGCTTTTAATCCAAAGGAATGTGAGCTGAAATAAGAGGTAACGCCTTCGCTACCACCCTACTAAACTGGAACTTCGACAGGGAAGACACATTGGCATGGACAAATAAACTATTGGCCTGGTAAATTGGGGAAAGCCTGAAGTTGTCTCCCAGAGCCACCATAAAGCAGCAAGGGTGGCCTAGTGTCGTGCTAAGAACTATGTGATCATCAGTACCCAACTGGTCACTTTGGAACTGGGGAGGAGGCAGTGGCCCCGATTCAGATTTTGGCAGAGTGGTCGCGATGGAGTAGGCTATCAGCCAAACTGAAGGTTCGCCTGCTTCATTTAGAGCAGATGAACCTTCAGTATGTCAACGACGGACACTACTCAGTTTCTGCCACCAACATACACCTCCAAGGGCCTGATAGAGTAATGGCTGTCTGATGTTTTGCCATTAGTCTGCCTGCCCAAATTTGAGTGGGCGGAGAACTGGGAAGTTTTCACTCTCCCTCACCGCCAGGTAAAACCTTGCAGTAAGGGACAATGAAAACTGTTAAATGAACCCCACATCATGAAGGTGGTTCCTGTAAATGCAAGAGATGAATGCTAGGCTGGTGGGCATCTCTATATTTGGCGGGCAGGTGCTAATCCAGGGTGATGGGGTAGTATATGCCTTCGCCCTGATGGAGTAAATTCCTGTCTACCAAACTCTAATCAGGCCCTGGCACATTTTTTTTATGACGATGTGCAGACTGCCGGGTGGCTACCTACCAACTTGATCAGATCGTTTATCTCTACAGGTCTCTTGGCATCCAGCTTCAGGATCACAGTCTCTCCCAGCACCTTAATGCCATATTAATGTGAAATGATTTAACATTGCCCTGCACTCCAGCAAACTTTGCCAAAAGGCCAATGCTGATATGTGCCTCCTTGCAAAAGCAGCTGTCTTCCCACCTTACTTCTGGAAAGATAGGAAACCAACTCATGACTCAAGCACGAGTACGCCAACCGAGTTGGCTGCTCTAAGAAGACCAAATAGTGCTGAAATGTACCCTCATGTGCATTTTTGGTCTTAGGCGCTAGACTGTCTGAAATGAAGTTTGACAGCATTCTGCACCCTGATTCCAGAGATGATTGTGAAATGGAGTGGCTCCTTCTAGTGCCTTTGGGTGGAAACATCTGAATTCCTGCATCTCAAAAGGGGACAAAGCTTCTGCGGCATTATTCCTCTCACTAGATACAAGATTTGCTTTAAATAGTACATTATTCTATATGCAAATTAGGACAATCCCCTTTAAAAACCTCAATACCATCTTGCATTTCACATGCTGCTGATTTACTCCACCACATCCATACTGTCAAAGTAAAAGATCACAGAAATGCCTAGCCAATATGTAGGACACCCAAATGGGAAATAACTCCAGAAACGTGACATTCTGTACTTGTCCAAATTAAAACCACTCCAGGGGATATCTCAGGGCATGCCAGTATGCACCCAAAATAGCCAAAAATCCCACACTTACTGCTGCTTCTGTCACACATCCTCACATTGGTCACAATACACTGCCATTAAAACTGTCCTGAAAGGAGGACCACATGTTCAAATCCTGCTATTTCTCTGTAAAGTGACTGGTTCTGTGATGCATCTCCTTTAACCCTGACATAACCTGTGCACTTGACCTTGAGAAACAGCTGCCCACAAGGATGACGCACAAGGAAAAATTCAATTGGCCCACCAACACCTGAAGTTGATGTAACATAACCATCCAGGATCTCTGCAGATTCAAAATGACTCTTTGAAAGCAGCTACATTCGCAGATAACAGTTACAAGGCCCATTAATAGTCACAATACCCATAAAAAGTAGACTGGAGACCAGGCCAGTTGTCTTCTTGCTTGCTAAGGGTACCACAATCTTGCCAGCAAGTCCATGAAGGTTGCAAACGATTTGTCACAATGGGCAGAGTCCTTGGAGAGGGGAGAGAATGGGGGCCGGGGGAGTGGGGGCAAGAACAAGAAGCCATGCATACAGTGCAACAAAAGCCTGGTCCCACACTCCATCTAAATAACCCAATCCAGGGAGGTGCTAAATGTGTTTCTATGTATACGGAAGAAGAGGTATTGCCGTACTTTGCCTCAAAAGTAGATAGGAGGCATAGGAGGACCTGCCAGCTCACACAGGGGAAGGGAAAACGACCTGAAAACCGCTGCTTAATTTGGATTTCCACTTTGTCCTTCTGAGGCTTTGAACAGCTGATGTCCATTAAGGGGTGTGAAAGGAAACACCCCACAACATTGGCCACATCACCAGCCTGAGCAAGCTTTTTTTGTAAGAGGGAGTTGGTGGGGGTGAGGGGGAAAAATGCCTCTTAGGTACTTCTCGGAATGTGGCCCAGCCCCCGCCACCTCCTCACATAGTGAAATGTTTTACTTTGGTTGGTAGGCTTGCATGGGAATCTGCCAAATATTCAAGGGAATAACAATTTACTACTTTAAATCCAGTCTGAATATTTGGGGAAGTATGTAAGTGTCCTTGTCATGAACAGCAAGGTAAAAATACAGCTAGTATATCACTATCCAAGCCTATCCAGGCTATTCCAGGTAAAATACTGCACTCTTCTTTGGAGCTGCATGTTTTTGTGAACCTCCACCCTTGTTTTGGACTCGGCATGACCAACTTAAAAGCAGCTTTCTTCTAATGTTGCCGAAGGTCAGCTGGAGTTTCTGTTTTGATGATTTTGGAGCTGAGAAGTTCGAAGCCTTCACTGCTGCCCCGTTTCACAGCTTCTAATACCCCAGGCCATCTCTGTGTAGTTCTTAGCATTGAACACTATTAAGATTCTGCAGTTATCTCATCACTATTTCAGGAACTGTACAGGGCCAATCCATGACAGGTTTATATTGCTATTACAACTTAGCAACCAAAACTGATTGCCTGTAACCTGCTACCTCAGTCTTCCTGAACTCTCCTGTCTTACTTCTTATTCACAGGCTCATTTGCTCTTTGGTATGCAGAGGGAATTCACCTTTTCTGGTGCCCCACACAGTTTGTCTCAGGAAGTCCCTCATTTCTTGAGGCAAATCTTATCTTTAGGATGGGGAGAGGAGTAGAGACATAGTGGTCTTGTAGGAAGTATGCCCTTTTTTCCTCTTTTACTGGGCCCTAAATTCTTTCTGGTTTTAGAATTGTGTGCACTTTACTTCTGATAACCAATAGTAACTTATATATAAGTCATATTATGTGGTACAAATGTACCAAGGGATTGTAAATTAAATGTCACCGATGGACTACAGCACCTATTGTGCCATACACTACAGTGGCAGTGCAAAAATGGCTTCATGCCTACCAGTGTAGTCTGACTGTAGCAGGGCAAAGAGATGCAATTCAATCTGTCAAAATAAACTCTTTTGATAGGTCAAAATCTCCCTTTTAAATATTAATAAGTAACCCAGGTAGGCCTTTTCCCTCACAAGGCAGGGCACATTATATTTAAAAGTAGGAACTGTGGACATTTACTGTTAACAGTTCTGTACAGAGACTAGTACCCAAAAGCTATTTTTTAATGTGACAGGCCTATCTGTCCTATGTAGAAAACAAAACTACAGATTAGGAATCCAAATACTTCACCCTGGGCTAGAAAACAATTAAACAGCTATTTTTGGTAGTTATTAAAATCCCACTGAATTGTGAACTCAGATTTGTGATAAATATTAGGGAAAAAAACTTTTAGAATGTTAACCTTTTCCTGCTTGAATTCCTGGAGGCTATATTTGCATTTTCCCCCACTTCTGCCAGCCAGCCACCGATAATTAGCATTACAAGAGGAGTGACATCTTCTCCCAGAGCAGAGAACAAAGACATAGGTGTGGGGAGGTGTGATTGTTCCCTTGACAGAATGAGCAGTGGGGTTGGGCAAAGGCACTGGATTAACTTCAAAGGGACCTGTCCTGCCACAGGCAAATGTTAGCTGACATCTGGGCAGGGTCCTTCCTTTGTCCCAACAGGTCGACAGGCTCCTATCAGAGTGAGCCTCTTTTTGACAGTAGAGTGCCAACTCCTGCTTGAATAGCAAATCATGCTTGATAAATCTGCTGGGGTTTTATGTATAACACTGGGGGCACACTTAAAAGGATGGTAAACTGGATATCAAAACAATTCTTGTGTATTCACTCTGGGGTTGTTGGAAAACCCTGCTTTGTTCTACCAGACTTCTGCCTCTGGGTTTATTGGGGGTACAGTGACTGCCTCAAAGTGCACTTTAGTGTAACACATGAGAGGACGCTAGGATTGTCATAGTACACACCCACACACTCCTCCTGCCATCAGAGCCCAAATTCGGTTTTGCCGAAGACTTCCGCAAACTTAAAAATGCCCAAAGTGGATAAGGATGGCCCCTGGAACTTTGACCTAATTGGTTAGAGTGTGCACAGGAGTCATTCCAATCCACTAGCTTGTGCCAGGCATAAAGGTGGTTTCTCTAGGTTCACACTTCAGAGTACTCTTGGACCTGCTAAAGATCAGCACAGGACTGAACCTGCTGACTGAGACCAAAGACGAGCCTAGAACTCTGGACTTTATCTCCTTTTTGTACACAGTACAAATAGGTGTACTCCAAGAGTCGTATGGGTGACCTGCTGTTAATGGGACATGGACACAACAAGCTGCATGAGGCCTTTTCCTGCAACCACCATGCTGGCCAGTGGCAATTGGACCTGGACCCTGTTGTTTGGACTCTACCTGACACCTTGTGAGTGTCTAAGTGCCTCCCCTGAGGTTCTGGGGCTTTAAAGGTTTACTCATGTGTTGACTGGGACTGAAAGAACTAGTTTTGATGGATGAAATACTCCGTCACAAACGTGACGGATATTCCATCCACCATATTACCATCTCCATAGGATATAATATGATTGTAATATGGCTGATGGGAAATTTCTGTCACGTTTGTGATGGAGTAACCCCGTTCACCAAATCAAAATCAGGCCTTAAATCAAAAGGTAAAATCTTTGACCAGGATGAACCTGATTAATGTATCTGAGCCACACTCCATTACGGTCAGCTTTAAAATGTGCTTAGGTTTCAGTCTGCTAGGGCCATTTGCCATCAATGGCAGTTTTTACCTAAAACTTCAAAAATTCATATCTTTTGTTCCTCTGATTGTATTTCTGTCATTTTAGTGTCACTTTGCTTGATAATTTTCACTCTTTTTTTGGTATTCATTTTGGGAAGTGTATGGTTTTGCATTTCAAACTTATTTCTGTTTTGTTACTACTTAAGACATTTCCCTAAGTTAAGCACATGTGCTGTGTGCCACAGCTACAAGGGGTTGAGCTCAGGTTAATTTAGTGACTTTAATTCCATTACTTTTCTGTATTGAATGAAATCCAATGTTTAAACAAGCCAAAAATTGATAACTTTAAAAAAAATGTGTAATGCAATCCTGTAATTTTGTCTCCTTTCTTCTCAGTCAAATTATCTTCGAAAAATTTGAAAACCTGATAAAAAACGATGACAAAAAGAGGATGTTTTTTTTTGTCTATAGAAATTGTAAAGAAAACTATTTAGAAACTATTTTTTACTGTAAAAAAATACAGTCGGCCTGCTGTGTGCATATAGACATAACCTATATGGGATGTAAAACTGGATACATACAACATTATTTTACTTTACAGCTAACTACCTCCCTACATCTCTCTTTACAATAAATTACCTAATATATATGTCATTTTAGGTAAATTAGATTTTTCTTACCTGTCTACAGTTCTTCTGTATTTCAGATCCTAACCGCCTTGCTCCACCATTTGTAGAAACAGACGCATAACCAAGAACGTCAAGCAGAAAAGTAAAACCAAAGAAAAAGGGCAATTTCTCCCATGCAAATGATGGGGAAAGCATAGGAAAATCTTTAAAAAAGTTTGTGTTAATGTTAATAAATTTCATAATACTTGTTTTAACATTTTAGAAAAATATAATTATTAAACTTCATATACATTTGTATTTCTTTTAAAATATTTTTGGCCTGTATATTGGCGGAAAGAGTACTATTTCATTTCTTACACTGGTGTTCAGCAGTGTGATCCAGGACTTGTGTTCTGCAGTACCACTAAGTGACAGGTTAAAATCAAGAAACCATTTTTAAAGTGACATCACAAATCGACTTGGCATTTTTTTATATTCTCCTTTTATTTTTAACTGGTTATTTCTGATTTTCCCTAAATGTGCTCTTTCCCACAACTTTTTGCTATACCACATGCAGTGTCCGGATCAGTGTGTCTTCTCACAGCTTGGCCCAATCAGAGTTGGAGGACAGGTGGCCAAAGAGGGAACTGAAGCTCTAAATGGATACCCTAGGCTTTGAGCAGAAGGCAGCTGCAGTCATGGCCCTGGAGTAGAAGAAATTAAACCTGGCCTCGGAATTAAAGAAGGCCCTGCTGCCCCATAAGAGAAGTCAGCAATACCTGGGCCTGAGAGCCAAGAGGACTTCTGAGTCCAGTGAAGATGGTGGCAGCAACAGTGAAGTGCCCTGGAAAGATAAAAGAGTCCACATCTGCCCAGACCTGATGCCTAGAAATGTGGTGAGGATGACATAAATAAGTGGTTTGCGCCATATGAGGAAGCCCTTTGTATGCACAGAGACTTAGAGAATGGGTGGGACGGCCAGCCTGTGGAAGCATGTGCCCATTAAAGTGAGAGATACATTATTGGCCCTAGAAGTAGCTGACCAGATGGTGTATGCCTCTATGAAGGAAGCCGTAACACTAACTTTGGGCTGACTTCTGTGAAGCATCACCTAAAGTTCAGGGATAGTCAGAAGCAGTAACACCAGCCATGGGTGGATTTGTGGACTCTTCCAGTAAGGAACTGGATGGTTGGTTGAAGGGCAGCAAAATAAAGTATTTGTTTTTCAAAGTTGTACCAGTACCAACCAGATTGATATCAAGCTCACTCTGCTTTTACTCTAATTGTATGATTTGTTTTCCGATTTTTAGTGCTTTGCATTTCAACTTTATTCCTGTTCTGGTAATGAATACTGTACAAATAGTCCTAGGTTAAACCTCTCCTATATAAAAACTAGCTGCAATTGCCACTTGGTAGTTATAGTTAGTACCTACTTTCTATAGAAAAAGCATTTTGTGACCTGCCTATATCTTTGGCGCCGCTTGATGAATCTTCAAGACATTTTCTAAAATAATTAGACAGTCACATCTGCTGCTGTATGGAAAGTTTCAGGGTGATATGTCAAGCGGGGCCGAGAAAAAGGGGGGTCAAACAAGGTGCATTTCCAATGTTAATTCCCATAGGGATTTTGATCAGGTCTACAGCCCGAACCACTGAAATTATACAAAATTTGGCAAAAAGGTAGCTCTTGGTCCAGAAAGTGCCCTTTTTGTTCTTTGGTGTAAATCTGTTCAGTAGGTTTTGAGAAATTAAAGAAAATCCAAATGTGTATATATAAGGACGCAAAGGGTTTATGAACCCTCCCAATCTCGTGCTGAGATCTGAGTGGCTGCCAACACTTCAACAAGGAAGTGTTGGCAGCCATCTTGGAACTCGGGCTCCCTCCCCGGAATCCCCCAGGACCCGGCCTTCTAAAATGGTATTGTTTGGGGGAGTAAGTTTAGACGGCCTCCCTCCCCTGGTCCATCTCAACCCCTGGGACCCCATGCCCCGGCCTAAACGCTTAATGTTATTAATGGGGGAGGTGGGCCACACGCCCCCCTTTCCCTGGCCGATCTTGGCCCCGGGGACCCCATCCCCAGGGCCCAGGCATGCCACCTAGATGTCCCCTAGGGCACCCAGTAACAATGCTGGGAACCGCAGGGGAGACTGAAGGCCTCTACAGTCCCAGCCAGCTCCCCACCTCCTATGGGAGCCAGCATTGCTGTCACAGACAGGGAGCTGCTAAACATGAAGCTCCCTGTCTGTGAAAGCAATTGTTCCCTCTGTTTCCCTGCCTGCATCTTTGCAAGTAGGGAAACAAGGGAAACCTCTGCTCGTAGCAAGTGAGAGCTGTCAAAGCTGTCAAAGTTCCCGCCAAGTAACAGCAAACAGCTATGTCCCGGGGTGGTCACCCTGGGACATAGCAGGAGCCAGCCCTGGAAGGTGATGGTCCCAAGGGCCATTATTGGCTCTGCAAGGTGGGCCGCACGGCCCCCCTCCAACATTTCAAATATCCCTGGGGAGGCGGTGGTCCCCAGGGCCAGAGGTCCAAACTGGACTCCCTAATTTTATTTAAATTTAGCCCCACGAAGATGATGGTCCCTGGGGCTGTGGCAGGGTCAGGTGGCACCCTGCATTTCATTGGAAAATCTGTCCCGGGGAGGTGGAGGTCCCCAGGGGTGCCGGGGGGGGGGGCGGCGGGGGGCAGGCGGCTCCCCTGCATTTGATAAAAATGCTCACCCCGAGGAGGTGGTGGTCCCCAGGGTTGTGGAGGGGGGGGGTGCATTTCTTTAAACATATTCTTCCCCGGGGAGGTGGCAGTTCCCAGGCTGCGGGGGGCCAGGCAGTCCTCCAGTATTCAAAATTTAAATGCCCCCGTGACCTGGACACCTGGGGCTGCACTTATACAATCTCGTAGCCTGCACCTTTTTTAAAATTTTATTCTGATCCACTGTGTCTCCAGCCGAAAATTTAAAAAATAAATGCTTTTTTGCTCTAGAGCTAAGGGGTCAGGGTGTCCATACCGAGTTCCAAGATGGGTGCCAACACTTCTTTGTTGAAGCGTTGACAGCCAATCAGATCTCAGCAAGAGATCGGGGGAGTTTGTGGAGCCTTTGCATCCCTATACATACACATTTGTTTTTTGTTCAATGTCTCAAAAACCTACTGAATGGATTTACACCAAATAACAAAAAAGGCGCTTTCTGGGCCAAGAGCTACCTTTCTGCAAAATTTGGTGTACTTCATTTCCTGTTCAAAACCGTAGGGAAAAATCATGGGCAAAAAGCGTTTTTGGATCCCCCCTTTTTTTCGGACCCCGCTTGACGGATCACCCTGAAACTATTCAGACAGATGCTGAAGTGAGCGTCGTATTTTCTTGGAAAGTTTAGTGGAGGTTCATCAAACGGGGGAGAGTTTCTCCCCAATGAAAATTTTGATAAAAGAGTAGGAAATGGTGCATTTTCTAACAAATTTAAAAAAGCAAGAAGGTTAATAAAGCAATTATGAAAGAGTAGTTATGACATCAATAGAGATTTCATATGATAATGATGCAGGTAGCTGCTTATTTAGTATAACCACAGAACTTCATAACAGACATTAAGATAACAATGCTGAACACCCCACAGATTTCTTTATTTATTGATATACTTTTAGAAATGAAATCTACAGAGGAAATACAAGTCACAATGCGCTGGTGTAACACAGGCAGAGTAGGAGAATGTAAACATCCTTCTTTGTTTCAGGGAATTTCAGCTTACTAAGACTATCAGTAGTTGCATGCCCCACTGGGGCGAACTTTGCCTTGGCCCTACATTAGCTAGGAGTGCCACCCTTGCCGTGTAGCTGCATTTACCATTTATGCAATTTCGAAGTGGAATTGAGTCCATTCTGTGCAAGTGATCTTTGCATTCCTCTACTATGTCACACAAATGGGCGATGGGAGGTGGCCCTTTTACTCCTCACTCAAGACAAACCACGCCTGGTCTCTCATGCCTCAGGTGCACTGTAACTCCTGCCTCCCCTGTCTAAACCCTCCCTTCATGTCTGTCATCCCTGTTTCTTAGAGCCCCCAAGTGCACAGCAACTGACGTGGTTATGGAAAATAGTCTGCTGACCACTGCAAGTTCCAGCGCCTTGAAACTGCCTCCCGCTGCAAGAATGGAGTTGCTGCCTTCTAGCGGACTTTGTATTTATTTGCATTTATTCTAGCGCCAACACATCTTCTATATGGTACTTTGGAGCATGATTCTAGAGGTTTAAGAAGAAAAAAGCAAGAATATACAAAAATCATGTAAAATCTTATCAAAATGAAGAAAAGGCAGAGGAACTAATGAGAATCCCCAGATAAGGCAGTAAGGGCCTCCGCAAAGTTATGGGCGCGATATTATGGATTGAGGTTCGAGTCCAAGCACTTGCCATTTCATTTTTCTTAAGCTGTTGACACGAGTACCATTGAGTTTTGTGATGACATCTATTATTTAAGTACCATTAGACAATTAAGCCTGGGATATGTGTTATGCAAATTGGTAAATATTCAATTCCAATTCAGGACGGCCAGGAAACAAAGAACTCGTCTGAGAAGCTGGGTCTGAATACAGCATATTCACGTTTCTTTTTCAGAACAAAAAACATGCATACCATCAGTGTGTACATGGGTGGGCACGGCTTGGAACTTGCATAGTGCAAAATACCCGACATCCCCATCAAAGGTTGGCGAAGGGCAATCAAAATGTTACTTAGGGTGGCGTCCAATTTTTTTTTCAAAGACCTTGATTCAAACTAGGGCAGAGGTCTTCAAACTGGGGGGCGGGCCCCCCTTGGGGGGCCTCAATTGATCCCAGGGGGGCGCCAAACTCTGGCCAAAATAAATATTATACAGATAACATGCCTTCGTTTTAAGCAGAAGCATGTTATTGCAGTTTAAAAAAAGGTAACAGTACTTAACTGCAATGTTGAAATAGGCTTAGACCTATTTAAACATTGCCATCTTTCTAAAATAATTGTTAAAAATTATGAGGGGGGGCCCAATCATTTTTATTTTTCAACTGGGGGGGCGCAGCATTAAAAAGTTTGAAGACCACTGAACCAGGGCACTTTAAGGGCTGGGATCCTGCTCGCAGATTAGGGTCCTCTGCTTTGACACTGACCCCCTCTTACCACCCCCATCCCTTATGAAATACGCCCACAAACACTCACCGGAGTCATTGCGGCCATCCTTTTCTTCACAATGGCATGGCCCGTGCGCTAATCTCCTTGCCTCCTCGGAGTGTCCAGCAACAGGGACCCTGATTGGTCAGCAGACTTTGGGTTAGTGTCCAGTGACTTATTTATCCAATGGGACAGTATTGATGCCCTTTAGTCTCTGACCGTAAGAGGCCTTGCATGGCGTGCTCAGCATTCACCCCAAGTAGGGTGACCACCTGGCACTGAGGCAAATTCTGGACAGGACTGTAAAAAATTCAGGACAAAGGGTCAAAATTCAGGACAAAAATTCAGGACAAAGGGTCAAAATTCAGGACAAAATTTCAAGAACAAACGTCAGTTTTACAGAGACACGCAAGAGAGGCCATGCCTCACTATGTTGTCAGTGCATTTATTTACTTTTTTTTTTAACATAGCACTAGTTATTCACTGTGGACCTTTTGTGATTGCCTCCTGGTGTGCTACATTCAGGTGTCACATTACGTCCTTGTTCAGTAGTAAATGAATGCCCTTCACGGCAAGGCCATCACCCCTACCCAAATCTACCCGATCTTTCCTGAAGAGAAAGTAACAGCAACATTTTGATTATGTTAATGAACATTTCAAAACCCCTGGCAAACAGTTTGGGAAACATTAAGGTAATTAACCTTATGCTAGTTTAAACAAATTGAACAAAAACATCTGGCTTACCCCAACCGCCCATGGTCTTTCAACCTAATTTTGTTTTAAAGAGGCAGGGCAGATGGTCTGGGTGACAGTCTCACACCTAATGACAGGATGTGATGTACCCATAACTTGTCTGTAGTCTCACTGCACTAGAGTGTATGTTTGGGACTCTACATTTATCTCAGAAATGGGAGCCCGGACTACCAATCAAAGATAATAAAAGAGTAGGATGAAATCGAGATCAAATGGGAGATCCACGGCAAGTAATTCAAAGGATTGTTGCTAACAACTGGATAAATACAGAAGAGAAGAACAAGGTGGGACAATTCCTAAAATCAGACAAGATGGGTCCACCAAGACTATTTGAAGGTATTGGGTACCTGGGGAGTTGTCTGCACACAGGAGCGAAACAGAAGGGGCACTGTCAAGTGGTTGAACAATCAACACCCATCCACCTTGGCAAACTCTTCTGGTGCAATGGTTCGCATGTTAGTGCTTGTTAAGGGTGAGCAGGGGCCAGACCCCTTGCAAGGTTGTGCAAGGCAATTGCCCGCTTAGTCCATGTCTTTATATGGTTTTGAAATTGAGCAAAAGCCAAACTGGAGATCTGGGTTATCCCCAAGTGTCAAGTACACATAGAATCTTCAAAATATTTGGGATGTAAATTGCACAAACAAAACTTACAAATTTTAAAATTTAATTAGTGTTTCTTTAACATATGGCACTGTTTTCACCTTCATACACAATTAGATCTCAGATTGAACTGGGAACCAGTTACCTTTCGATACCTAATGATTATTATCTACCATTCTTACACTGATTTCCAGGATGAAAATCTCGGCAGAGCGAACGGTCCCTCCAAGCCCAGTTTGCTTTTTGGTCTTCTCTTCTGCTTTCTGTAGAGGCCATGTGGCACTAGCGAAGATGGTGTGCTACCCCAATGATAGTATTATTTTGCAAACCTTCCCCTGCTCATCCTTCATTCCTTCTTCAGACAGGCCACACATCTGATTTGGTCGCTGCAGTGCCATCGGGAGCTCTTTCCACTCTAAAGCTAACTGTGACTGCGGGTGGATTAGATCTTCTGGACTTAGAATGCTTTTATTCAGCTGCAGATGTCCAATGGGTGGCTCACTGGCTTTCTGCCCACCTCCCTGCATGAGATGGGGTTTACCAGTAAAGACTTTTAAGGAAGGCTTAATGCACTGCTCATCGTTTCCTACTGACCATTCTATGGATCACCATCCGGGGTTATCATGCATGGCTTTCTCTCGCCTTGCCAGAACCTGTAAACTCACTGACACGAAGAAACCCTATGCTCCTGCACTACCTTTGCTAAGCCTTCCCACTCGCACAGGATGGCTGTGCTCAGAGCAACTCCATCAGTGGAATGTTGCAGGTGTCTTAAAATTGGGGACTTTGTTTCTGAACAGTGAGCTACTAAATTTCCAAACCCTTGTGGCAGACTACCACCTTCACCCCGGTAAACTTCTTACTTACAACCACCTTAAATAATCATTAAATGCCCTATTTCATGTCTGCTACCTAGCACTAACCCTACAAGAGGTGTGCCAGAAGCTCTCTACCATAGGAAATGGTGGCAAACTGATGGAATGGGTGTACAGACCTATCCTGCAACATGGAAACCACTCCAGGTCTTCTTGTCATACTGCCCGGGTGATTGATGTACCAAACCTTTGCAAGATATGGACTAAAATACTGGACTTTCCCCACAAAGTATCCCACAGCTGTCACTTTAAGTAAATTCATAGTGCTTCCTTGTGAATGCATTCTGCCCGTTGCTTGCCATTGGCCTTGTGGTTTGTAACTCACAATTTGTTGCTTTCAATTTGCTGGCTTTATTTGTTTTAGGCTATGCAGCTTGAATTCCTCCCTTCCCTTGCCAAAACCTTATTTACAGTATCCTGCCGAGTGCTCCCTTTCTGTAAACAGGCCTGTAAATCTTGTTCTTATCTTGTCATATTTGCTGTGCATTGAAAGAACAAAGTCAAATGTCAGGCTCTGTCTTCGGTGGGAACTTAGGGCCTGATTCTAACTTTGGAGGACGGTGTTAAACCGTCCCAAAAGTGGCGGATATACCACCTACCGTATTACGAGTCCATTATATCCTATGGAACTCGTAATACGGTAGGTGGTATATCCGCCACTTTTGGGACGGTTTAACACCGTCCTCCAAAGTTGGAATCAGGCCCTTAGTGTTTACTTTCCTTTCTCTGACTTCAAAGTGAGAGGATTTATGCGACAATCTTGCTGGATACTGGGGATAGGAAAGAGTTTTTCTATCACATGACAACATTTAAATAGACTTCAGAATATATCAGAATTAGAAGTACAAATCAAGCACATTTTTGTTAATTCTGAACTGTGCTGGAAACAAATACCTTTACATGATTAAAACAAATCATTGCATTAGGTGATGCAATTTCCACACATCATCGTCTCTGCACAATATAGTTTGATTTGAAAAACTGTATATCTGTGCAAATGTAAGGGTCATTTCAATCAAAAATGTGTTGTCTGTAATGGCAGTGTGTTCCCACACCATGCATGCTCCACTCCACTCTGCTCTGCACCACTCCACACAACTGCACCCAACTCTGTATCACTCCACTTTACGCCACTCCATGCCACTGCACTCTTCTCCATTCGGAACCACTCCACATTATGCCACTGCTCTCTATGCTACTTCACACTATGCCTCTCTACTCTGCTCTGTACTACTCTACTCTAAGCCACTGCGCTCTGCTCGTCTGCACGCCATACCACTCCAGTCTAGGCAACACCAATCTAATCCGCACAACTCCACTCTCTGCCACTCTGCAACGCTGCACTGTACGCCACTGTACTCTAGGCTAATACACTCTATGCTAATGCACTTTACTCTGTAACACTCAACTCTATGCCCCTGCACTCTACATCAATACACTGTATATCATTCTAATCTACTCTGCACCTCTGCACTCTATGCCACGGCACTCTACACTACTTTACTCTATGCCATCACACTCTATGCCACTTTATGCAACTCCACTCTAACCTGCACTTCTCCACTCTAAGCCACCTCACTCTACTGTGAAATAATCTACTTTATGCCACTGCACTCTGTGCCACTGCATTCTATGCCACTGCATTCTACCCTGCACCTCTCCACTCTATGCAACTGCACTCTACTCTGAAACAATCTATTCTACGCCACTGTACTCTATACCACTCTGACCACTGCACTCTAGTTCAATGCACTCTATACTACTGCAAGCTGACACTCTGCAACACTGCTCTGGCCGCCACTATACTCTACACCACTCTGCTCTGTACTACTGCATTTTGCACCAATATACTCTATTCCACTGCATTCTATGCCACTCTACTCTGCCTAATGCCACTCTATGCAACTGCACTCTACACCAGTGTACTCTAAACAACTGCACTGCCCTTTACTCTGCACCACTGTACTCTATGCCACTGTTCTCTGTACCACTCTACACCACTGCACTGACACTCTACTCTGCAACTCTGCACTCTACAACTCTGCACTCTACACCACTCTACTCTATGCCACTGCACTCTAGGCACTATACTCTACTCTACACCACTCTACAATACTCCACTCTGCACCACTATACACCACTACACTCTATGCCACATGAGTCTACTC
Organism: Pleurodeles waltl; assembly: GCF_031143425.1. NCBI lineage: Eukaryota > Metazoa > Chordata > Amphibia > Caudata > Salamandridae > Pleurodeles > Pleurodeles waltl. The sequence goes on from NC_090450.1 coordinate 693,499,477, forward strand.
TGCACTCTGACACTGCACCACTCTGCATTACTGCACTCTCTGCTACTCTATTGTATGCCACTCTACTCCACTGCACTCTATGTAACTCTACCCCATGCCACTCTATGCCACTGCACTCTGCGCCAATGCACTCTAAACAACTGCACGCCACTGCCCTCTACTCTGTACCACTGTACTCTACGCCACTGCTCTGTGCCACTCTACTCCACAAAACATCACTGCACTGACACTCTACTCTGCAGTGTTGCACTCTCCACCACCGTACTACAGGGAGTGCAGAATTATTAGGCAAATTAGTATTTTGACCACATCATCCTCTTTATGCATGTTGTCTTACTCCAAGCTGTATAGGCTCGAAAGCATACTACCAATTAAGCAAATTAGGTGATGTGCATCTTTGTAATGAGAAGGGGTGTGGTCTAATGACATCAACACCCTATATCAGGTGTGCATAATTATTAGGCAACTTCCTTTCCTTTGGCAAAATGGGTCAAAAGAAGGACTTGACAGGCTCAGAAAAGTCAAAAATAGTGAGATATCTTGCAGAGGGATGCAGCACTCTTAAAATTGCAAAGCTTCTGAAGCGTGATCATCGAACAATCAAGCGTTTCATTCAAAATAGTCAACAGGGTCGCAAGAAGCGTGTGGAAAAACCAAGGCGCAAAATAACTGCCCATGAACTGAGAAAAGTCAAGCGTGCAGCTGCCACGATGCCACTTGCCACCAGTTTGGCCATATTTCAGAGCTGCAACATCACTGGAGTGCCCAAAAGCACAAGGTGTGCAATACTCAGAGACATGGCCAAGGTAAGAAAGGCTGAAAGACGACCACCACTGAACAAGACACACAAGCTGAAACGTCAAGACTGGGCCAAGAAATATCTCAAGACTGATTTTCTAAGGTTTTATGGACTGATGAAATGAGAGTGAGTCTTGATGGGCCAGATGGATGGGCCCGTGGCTGGATTGGTAAAGGGCAGAGAGCTCCAGTCCGACTCAGACGCCAGCAAGGTGGAGGTGGAGTACTGGTTTGGGCTGGTATCATCAAAGATGAGCTTGTGGGGCCTTTTCGGGTTGAGGATGGAGTCAAGCTCAACTCCCAGTCCTACTGCCAGTTCCTGGAAGACACCTTCTTCAAGCAGTGGTACAGGAAGAAGTCTGCATCCTTCAAGAAAAACATGATTCTCATGCAGGACAATGCTCCATCACACGTGTCCAAGTACTCCACAGCGTGGCTGGCAAGAAAGGGTATAAAAGAAGGAAATCTAATGGCATGGCCTCCTTGTTCACCTGATCTGAACCCCATTGAGAACCTGTGGTCCATCATCAAATGTGAGATTTACAAGGAGGGAAAACAGTACAACTCTCTGAACAGTGTCTGGGAGGCTGTGGTTGCTGCTGCACGCAATGTTGATGGTGAACAGATCAAAACACTGACAGAATCCATGGATGGCAGGCTTTTGAGTGTCCTTGCAAAGAAAGGTGGCTATATTGGTCACTGATTTGTTTTTGTTTTGTTTTTGAATGTCAGAAATGTATATTTGTGAATGTTGAGATGTTATATTGGTTTCACTGGTAATAATAAATAATTGAAATGGGTATATATTTTTTTTTGTTAAGTTGCCTAATAATTTTGCACAGTAATAGTCACCTGCACACACAGATATCCCCCTAAAATAGCTAAAACTAAAAACTACTTCCAAAAATATTCAGCTTTGATATTAATGAGTTTTTTGGGTTCATTGAGAACATGGTTGTTGTTCAATAATAAAATTAATCCTCAAAAATACAACTTGCCTAATAATTCTGCACTCCCTGTATACACCAATGTACTATGTACTACTGCATTCTATGCCACTGCACTCTATGCCACTCTACTCTGCATCACTCCACTCTACAGCACTTTGCCCTACTCTGCACCACTCTACACTACGCCACTGCACTCCCTGCAACGTGAGTCTACTCTGCAATCTATGCCACTGCACCACTCTACACTACTGCTCTCTCTGCCACTTTATTGTATGCCACTCTACTCCACTGCACTCTATGCCACTCTACTCGGTCCCATGCCACTCCATGCCACTGCACTCTAAACCACTGCACTCTACACTAACGCACTCTAAACAACTGCACTGTACCCCACTGCACTGTACTTTGCACCACTGGGCTCTATGCCACTGCTCCTATACTACTCTACTCCACTCCACACCACTAAGCCACTAGCTTTAAGCCATGCTGAACAGAAGCTACTCTGGTGTATAACATGGCTAATGGCTAAAACACATTAGCAAAGCCAATAACTCTTTCGTAGATGAGACCAACTGGCTTTGCCAATGTTTGTAAGTACTATGAGGTACCGAGGTACCTGAAAGAACTGTAAAAAATACAATTACATTATAATAAAGGATGCTACAAAATGCGCAAATACATTTCGGTTAAATTTAAAAAAAAACGCTTCTCAAATACAGATTTGAATAATATACAGTTTATACCTAGTGCTAAAAAAATGTTATAACACTCCATTAAAACCACACACTCCACAGCTCACCTTGGAAAACCATTACAATACCTCTCTGAAAGAAATATCTTTGCCACCAGAAAACTTCAAGTGGCTTCTTTTAGTAAAGTCAATGCAGGTTTTCAAGCCCCTTTGTATTTGCAGATTTACCAGTTGCCCACATTTGCACGTGTTTAGGGAAGAAGGCCCCCTGGCAAGAAGGCCTTTTCTTATCTGTCTGCCCCTCCCTCCCTCCCTTAGAGCACGGGAGACCCCTTGCCTTCCATCCCAGCTGGGGAAACTCCTCTGCCCGTAAGTTCGCCCTGCCTCCGTTGCCTTTAGGTGAAAGGCTAAAATTACGGACAAATGCCGTCCGTTAAAGCTTTCATCACGGACAACGGTCAGCAGGGCGAAATTACGGACAGTCCGTGAAATTTACGGACGGGTGGTCACCCTAACCCCGAGTGTGCTTCTATAGGTGACAGCACTAGTGCCAGCCCATTGCCCATGCATTCAGTGGCATCAGATCACTGGTCTTTGCGGTTGATAGGAGTACCACCCTCCACCCTCCACTACCATATCCGCGTTCACTACAAAAAACTGCTTAGACCATTCTGGCAGTCACACCACAGCACAACCCATCACGTGCACCAGTAAAATTGTATTTGCTTTAAAATTTTAACTTGATTATTTATTCCTCCGTTTTTTTAGTGCAATGTTGCAGCTTTTCTTTTTCTTGGAAGGCCACTGTTATGTCTTTTTAGGAGATCTACTGGGACTCCATAGATGTTTTAGGGGAGCCTGGTCTGGTTGGTCAAGGTATGGAACTAATTTTTAACCTCGGAAGTATGAAACTCTGAGTCAGCTCTGCCTGAAAGAGACTGTCTGACTTGCAGGCACAATGCACATCTCTGCAGCCGGCACTAGAAGCACTGAACTATGAAGTTACCTTTCTTCTCCAGCCTCGTCCTTACCTGCCGGGTGTGGCCTTTCCAGCAGCAAAGCTCATACCGCTGTCAGAGTCACACCAGGACCCCAAGAAGGCCGGTTGGGCTGGTGCGGCCTGTAGACATTTTGAAGACTCCACACTTCCAGGCAAGGCCGGTGGTGCTAGCATTGTCAATGTGCGCAGATGCCTACGGCTCCACACTTAGCTTTTGGCCAGAGCCTCCCTCCACCGTGGTGCCTCTCACACAGTATCAAAGGCACAGCAACCCCTGCTCTCGGCTAATCCAGACGCTGCTCCCGTGCAGAGAACAGCACCAGGATTGGCTCGAGCAGGCAAACTCACAGCTCATCTGGAGACTGGGGATATGGTTTTGATCAACTCCCAGTCTCCTAACGTTCAGGTGGAGACAGGCTTTAGTGCGCATGTCAAGCTAGCTGGAGAAAGGCAGCCGTCCAACCTGACATGCGCACTTTGTGGCCCTAGACTAGGTGTTGTGTGCTTGCTGTATACTAGTCACTGGTGTTAGCCCCACCTCCTTCAAAGCTTTGAACAAAAATCACCCGCGGCTAAAGGATGACTGCCGTGGGCACTGGCACAAATAATACAATAAGGCTGCAAGCTTAACCCCTTCACTGCCAGGACTTTTCCCCCTCAGGTGCCAAGCCTTTTTTCGGCTATTTGGGGCAGTTCGCACTTAGGCCCTCATAACTTTTTGTCAACATAAGCTACCACACCAAATTTGCATCCTTTTTTTCCAACATCCTAGGGATTCTAGATGTACCCAGAGTTTGTGGGTTCTCCTGGAGGAGACCAAGAAATTAGTCGCAACACAGCTAAAATTTTGTTTTTTAAAAAGGGCTGCAGAAGAAAATAGCATCAACAAAGGCTTTGCTGTGCTAAAATCACCATCTTCCCAGCTTTCAGGAACACCACATTTTTCAACACAATTTTGGCATTTACTGGGACATACCCCATTTTTTTACTATTTGTTGTGCTTTCAGCCTCCTTCCAGTTAGTGACAGAAATGGGTGTGAAACCAATGCTGGATCCTGGACAGCTAAACATTTCTGAAAAGTAGAAAACATTCTGAATTCAGCAAAGGATAATTTGTGTAGATCCTTAAAGGTTTTCCTACAGAAAGTAACAACTAAAATGAAATTGAGATGAAAAAAGAGCCATTTCTGTCCACGTTTTCTTCTATAACTATTTTCAGCTATGGCAGATTTTTTAAAGCAATATACCGTTATGTCTGATGGACTCTTCTGGTTGCGGGGATATATAGGTCTTGTAGGTTCATCAAGACCCCAGGTACCCAGAGACAATAAACAAGCTGCACCTTGCAATGGGTTTTCATTGTATACTGAGTATACAGCAATTCATCTGGTGAAAAACAAAAGAGTGAAAAATAGGTATCAAGAAAACCTTTGTATTTCCAAAATGGGCATAAGATAAGGTGTTGGTAAGCAGTGGTTATGTACACATCTCTGAATTCCGGGGTCCCCATACTAGCATGTGAATTACAGGGCATTTCTCAAATAGACGTCTTTTTTACACACTGTCTTACATTCGGAAGGAAAAAATTTAGAGAAAGACAAGGAGCAATAACACTTGTTCTGCTATTCTATGTTCTCCCAAGTCTCCCAATACAAATGGTACCTCACTTGTGTGAGTAGGCCTAGTGCCCGCAACAGGAAACACAACATGGACACATCACATTTTTACATTGAAATCTGATGTGGTTTTTGGAAAGTGCCTAGCTGTGGATTTTGGCCTCTAGCCCAGCCGGCACCTAGGGAAACCTACCAAACCTGTGCATTTATCAAAACTAGACACCTAATGGAATCAAGGATGCGGTGACTTGTGGTGCTCTCACCAGGTTCTGTTACCCAGAATCCTTTGCAAACCTCAAAATGTGGCAAAAAAACACCGTTTCCTCACATTTCGGTGATAGAAACTTCTGGAATCGGAGAGGAGCCACAAATTTTCTTCACCCAGCATTCCCGAATGTCTCCTGATAAAAATGGTACCTCAGTTGTGTGGGTAGGCCTAGTACCTGCAAGAGGAAATGCCCCAAAACACAACATGGACACATCACATTTTCCCAAAGAAAACTGACCTGTTTTTTGCAAAGTGCCTAGCTGTGGATTTTGCCCGCTAGCTCAGCCGGCACCTAGGTAAACCTAGCAAACCTTAGCATTTTTTAAAACTAGACACCTCGTACGCCGACGACACTTAACTCATCCTCTCCCTATCCAATGAACCCAACACAGTCAGACATAACTTCCGCGAAGGCATGGGAGCAGTAGCCAACTGGATGAAAAACAGCTGCCTCCAACTCAATGCAAACAAGACAGAAGTTCTCATCATGGGCCCCCAACCCGAACCATGGAATGACTCATGGTGGCCACCCACCCTCTGAAACCCGCCCACCCCCACGACCCAAGCCCGAAACCTCGGGATCATCCTGGACTCCAAACTCAACATGGACTGCCAAATCAGCTCAGTCACATCCACCTGCTTCCACACCCTCCGCCTCCTACGCAAGACCTTCAAATGGATCCCTTCAAATGGATCCCCCTAGGACAAAGAAAGACCGTCACACATGCCTACATCACCAGCAGGCTGGACTACGGCAACGCGCTCTACGCCGGGATTAACAAAAAACTCTCCCGCAGACTACAGAACATCCAGCTCGCCGCCACCAGACTGGTCCTCGACCTGCCCAGACACTGCCACATCTCTCAGCACCTGCAAACATTTCACTGGCTTCAATACAAAAAAGAATGACCTTTAAGATCCTCATCCTAGGACACAAAGTCCTCCATGACAGAGACCAGCCTACCTGAACAGTCGCCTAAACTTCCACGTACCCCACAGGACCCTTCGATCA